>NC_047557.1:66862179-67511876 GCF_012275295.1 Melopsittacus undulatus | reverse complement strand
GTAAAATTCTCTCTCTTCACTTTTAAAGGTATATACCACAAAGAATTCAAAGAGCATGCTCAAAGAGGGGTGGTCTTACTTTGGAGGGGGATAGCATTAGAGATGGAGGTGTATTTTTTGTATTATAATGTATTAAAATGCATTATAATGAAGCAAAGTTAGCACAAAGGAAAACATTTTGTCAAAAGATTACAGATTGTTGGCTCAAGGTAGCATGTATGCAGCTTATCAGCCTTTAGTACCACCTAACTCTCATCTCTGTTGGTGTTACAACAGAGTGTGGCCACAGAATCTCCCACCCTGATCCATCATCCTCCATCAATGTTCCATGGGAACGGTTGTGGATTGCGCATTCCTGGCATACCAGGTGTAGCCATGTCTTTCCCCTGAAAGTCCATTTTGCCTTTAAGTGTGAACAACGCTACATTTTTAAAACAAATTTAATTTCTAATTATTCCACATATTCCACCCCATGACTAAAGTCACCCAAGCTTCACCATACTTAGAAGGAATTGGAAATATCCCATATATTCTCTGAGTGAGTATTGTCAAGTACATATATATCTTGTGGGGATACCACATGAGTTAGGTATTTCATCACAGTCAAAATTCTAACATGTAAAGCAATTGTCAAAGCAAAACATACAACAGTGAGCACTAGCAAAAAACCACATCAGGCTGGCCAGCTTCTTGATGACTTCAATAACTTAGGATGAAACATTTGGACATCATTACGTTTTTGCGTACCTGAGAGTACTCTTCTCTTACAGAACTGCAAAAAAATAAACTGATTTCCAAAACAGGTTATCCAAGGCAGATGAAAAAACGTACCTGAAAATAATCTAGGTTGGGGAAAATAATAATTCTATTATTAATAATATTCTTGAAGAAAGATGTCTTAGAAACTTTGTGGAAATTACATAGAAACTTCTGTAATTGTATTATGAAAAGCTAATCAAAATGTGTTGCTTCTATTTCCACTTCTGCTGAAAAAACCCCTCAATTTAGCTTAGGTTGTAATAAAATTATAATTCAAATCTTAGAAGCCAAAGAAGGATCATTTAAAAGACTATAAATTCAAGTGAAGGTAAGTCACACTGACAAACCAATACTTTGGTAAATGCCCATGTACTCAGAAATATACATATAAATAAATACATTGACAAACCAAGTGTGCCTAAAATACGACTGTATTGTTCAAATCTAGTAACATGCTGAAATCTGGGGGCATCAATAAGGAATTTTTGTTTGTAAAATTCTAAGCATAGTTCAAACCTGAGGCCTTTACATTGGTGTTTGACATATTGTACAAAATCAGCTATGAACAGCTTCAAAAAACAGAATCTGTGGGGCCTTGAAAATAAGGCTTTGATGGATATTATAGAATCATAGAATAGTTTGGGGTTGGAAAGGACCTTAAGATCATCTAGTTCCAACACCCTTGCCATGGGCAGGGACACCTCACACTAAACCATGACACTCAAGGCTTCATCCAGCCTGGCCTTGAACACTGCCAGGGATGGAGCATTCACAACCTCCTCGGGCAACACATTCCAGTGCCTCACCCACCCTTACTGTAAATAATTTCTTCCTTATATCCAATCTAAACCTTTCCTGTTTAAGTTTTAACCCCTTACACCCTTGTCCTGTCACTAGAGTCCCTAATGAATAGTCCCTCCCCCAGCATCCTTATAGGCCCCCTTCAGATAATCCAGGAATCCCCCCACAGTGTTCACTATTCATAATGATGGAGCTACTCCTTGAACAGGCATGTGTAACAGTTTCAAGTAGGAACACTGACAGTAATGGCATTTGACATACTCCTGATGGAAATATCCTTAACTTCCAAGTTTGCCTAACCCTGCAGCAGTGTATCTGAGCTGGTGTGCCAAGTCTCAGTTCTGTCTGTTCGTATCCAGTTTTGAGATGGGAGCCACACCAGCAAGTTTTAGCTATGTAAATACATTGTCCAGGAGCCAGGAAAACATGCATACCTCATCACCAGTGCTGTGGCAGCAGAAGGATTTTATAGATTTAGTTCCCCTGCTGCAAAAGGTTTTTCCAGCGATGCAAGCTGTGCTCCTCAGGGACCTGGTTTAGGGTATACTGGGAAATAGTACTGCCTTTGCTACAATCAGCTATGGCACTTCTTACACATCTCACTCACAAGCCTTCTTAAATAGGACACCAAAAATAGTAAGGAATAACATAAGGAAAGAGTAATCTCTAATAGTACTCATTTGATCCCAGTTGGCAATCAAAACATTAAAAAAATAGATTTGTGGATGGGAAAATATTGATATTAATACGTCTGCTAATCAGCATCTTCACTACTTTTGCTAATTTTAAATCTTTAAGTTCTGAAATATTTGTAAATATAATTATGGCTGAACAACCTATTTGTTAGTCTGTTTCCTGGATTTTTCAGGTGATTTAGAATACTTTTAATTCTCTCTTTGAAGTGAAACTTCCAGAAATGATTATCTTATTCACATTTACTTGAAATAAGCAAACAGTATTGAGGTCAAGCATACACCACAGCAAGAGCGGTCTGGGCTTCTATGTGTATTTTTGTTCCTGAAATCTGTGAGCACAGAAATCTGCCTGTCCCTGGAATGGAGAAAAGGTACACTATATGAATGAAAAATCTGGGACCGAGACTAAATATTGCAATTTAATATTTGTTCCAGCTTGTTCTATTAGAAGAATATTTTCTCTGTGTCTTGCAGCTCACAGGGTTGTGTATTACTACCATATACATTAAAATACACAGCTTAGCTATGTCTAACAGTCTGATATAAAGCATAATGCAAAAGGGATGAAGAGGAAAGGCACACACAAGCATCCTATAATACCATCTGAATTGTTGCTTCCTTGCTTTATTACCTCTAAACACATTTCTGTTGCAATATTTTTCTCTTCAATGCAGCGTATTTCTGGAATTTCAGATGAAAAGAAAAAAAAAAAAAAGGCATACCATGTGAACATCATTCTCGGTATTCTTTACAGCCAAAACAGGTGTTACAATAGATCTCATGCCACCCTATGTGGGGCAAGAAGGGGGTGCAGGGCATCTAGGGGCTGCAGCAGTGCCATGTTGTAGGCACCACCATGGCAGGGGCAGCTGCAGACCAAGATCATCACATGCTACTGCTTTGGGAGCATTTTCCCTCCCCCTTGGTAGCCCACAAAGAGATTGCTGCACCTCTGCTTCTTCCATGAAAAAGCAGAGGTGGTTTTGTCTTTGTATTATCCAATACAGTGAAAAGGAGAAAGATTTTTTCACTAGAGTCTTTGCTGCAGAGAGAAAAATCTTGTGGTTTCTCTTGGAAGCCTGCCCCACTGACTCCCCAGCACTGCTTTTTGAGTCAGAAATTGTGTGAAAACCAGAAAGAAGCTTTCTGGGCCCCTCTAACAATGGAAAAACTGACACCTGGTAAGCTAAAACTTCAGTATAAACTTCAAATGTTAACATAAGAGCAGCATATGTGTCGTGGTTTAAACCAAGTCCCCCAACTCCCTGAGAGTTAGGAAGGAAAATCCAAAGAATGTAGCCCCCACTGATTGAGATAAGAACAGTTTAATAGCTAAGCATAACACAAAACCCCTACTGCCATTACTACTACAAATAATAATGATACAGCAAACAGCAATGTGAAAAGAATACAACACCCCCTGTTATAAATTGAGACCACAACGGATCATAATCCAATTAGGATTTTATTAATTATAGCAAGTAGAATATGAGCAAAGACAGCGCTGGACGGCAGGGGAGTCTGCGCTCCGCCTACTGCCGTACTGAGCAGTTCAAAAAGCCCTCCCTTATACATCTTTTACTTCCGTGTTCATGACGTAGTTGAGGTACTCTGCGCATGCTTCAGCTGTTGCTAGGGGGTCGACCTCTGCCTCCCGGTGGTCGGTGAGGCCGAAGTAAGAAGTCTTCCTCCTTTGTTCCATAGTTGACCCTTCATTTATGTCCTTATATGGAGTGGTTTGTCCTTATTTCTGCCAGTTCCTGGACATCTTGCAAGCCAGTTTCTGTAACACCTTGTGGTCATCTTATGTTTGCATAAACGGTTTCTGGTTTAATTGGTGTAAGCGATTGTGGTTTATCTTATCTTGCATAAACTGTGTCCGTTAACTGTGTGCATAAGCAATTTCATATCTTTTGTTGTCTAACCTTTATATTGGGCTTAACATATATATATACCTAACATATATCTTAATAAACAATACCTTATTCTTTAGTTTTTCACAATCCCCCCTTTTTCTTTTTATCCTATTATTGTTTATTAGATGCTGCTTTCATTTCTCAGCACTGCAAATAAACCTTTTTCTACAATCCCAACATTTATCAGAACACTCACAGGGTAATACCTCACAATTACAATCAGTGTAGCCCCTATGTGGGCATAATACATTCACAACAATCTTCATCCCTCATCAATAGATCCACTTTTATAATTTGCCCCAGACCTCATAGTTAAAATAAGCAGTTTAGCTATGTCAAATCGTTCCCTAATAAAGTGTAAAAATATAGCATAATATACAAGGCCCAAATATAAGTCCCAAAATCAACATGATAAGCGGTCCTGCTAAAGTGGACAACAAAGTGGTTAGCCAAGGTGAAACATTAAACCAGTTTTCATACCATGACCTGCCCGCCTCACGATCTTTCTTACGTTGATCTAACCTTTTCCGGAGTTCAGACATGGTGTCCTGGACTACTCCAGTATGGTCAGCAAAAGAACAACATTCTTCATTGAGAGCTACACATAACCCTCCTTCTTTTAAGAACAATAGATCTAATCCTAAACAGCAATCACTAAGATTAAATTTTCCACAGACCACTCCTTCTTGAGCCAACAGGCAATCTAAACCACACGATTCTGATATATTGCAGTTTTCATTTTAGTATTTTGCTTTGCAATTAATCCTAATACCATTTCTGTTTTATTTTACTACTATTTTCTACCACAGTTTGTGACCTTATAATTCTATTCAACATACATATAGGAGTTCTGTATCCCCAGGATACATCTTCTGCCCAAGTTGTCAATCATAATAGATTATTCATTCAGGTGGCCACATCAATTGTCTTTCCATTTTGTAACTCTCTTTTATATTGTTTTCTCCTTAATAAGAAGAAAATAGATCTGATCGTTCCTAATATACATGAACCTGTCCAATTTTGGGGTAAAAATGCAAAAGTTATTTTACCACAGATTCAATAATATCCATTTGGAGTAGGCCAACTGTTTGGTATGTTAGTTTCATTAGTCCCAGTTACTGAATTGGTGATTTATTTCTAGGGATTTCCCATCTTCCCCAGTCTTTCTTTGCGCTCTTCCACATATAACCCCCTTCACAAAGTAAATTTCCTATTGGTTTTTACACCATTTTCTAAATTTTGCCAACAACTTTTTCCGATTATACCCATTTGCAAGATCCATTGTGTCTCCTTTTGTTTTCCTTTTCGATTTTTTCCAGATTGTAGGGTCGCTTATATTACTCTCCATTGCCTCCCAGGCCCATCTCTTTCCCTGGTTAGTTCCCCTACAAACATAGCAGTTAGTTACATTCAATGCTTTAGATATATTTTCAGCAAGATTTACAAGGAGATTTTTAGCAACTGTGAGAAGTTCATATTGGACTCCAGTTTTTTTTTTTCTTAATACTAATAATCACAGCTGGGTCTTCCCCAGTTCCATATATTTTAAGTCCCAATTTTAGTTACTTGCTTCTGTTTCCATTTTTTTTTTTTTTTTTTTCAAATCTATGAGAGTTAAATTTATTGGATTGCAGGCACGGGTTGTACAGTTATTGTTTGTTGTATTCTTGCTATTGAAGCTTGTAAAGTCTTACATTGATAATCACATCCCTAGCCTGCAGTATCCCAGCATACACAAGACCATCCTTTTCTTCCACAGAGGTGTGATGACTGATACCTAGCTGTTTGATTAGGTACATAATCAGGATTTATATGACATTGGTATCCACCTGGGCAAATATATTTTGGTTGGCTACTGTAGTACTGCCCTCCATTCTAGACTTCCACAATTAGTATCTAAATCCTCATCTATAATATCATATGCATCAAAAATCATTGGCAGTGAGGTACTCAAATTGGTTATAACTTCACTTGTTCCAATTAATTTCCCTTCTTCTGATTTGTTCTCATTTCTACCCAATACAAGGTTGGAAGTTCCTTTGGATCATAACACACAGTTTTTGCTTGTTTTTCCTGACACAATTCATACTGGGTTTGATTATATATGCAACTGCCTATCTTTGTTCCTTTGCATTCATAAACAGTGTGATATACCAAGGTTTTAGAGGTTATTCTCCTTCATCTAGTTGTGGTAATACATTCAACTATAGTTGTTGTGAATGTTTTTAAAAGCCACCGCATCTTCTCATATGGTTCCTATCAGAACCGACACCAAAAGAGGTCGCGTCAGGATCATAGTGCTCAGCGGTCACAGCCCCAGGGGTTGCAGCCCTCGGCAGACCTTTTCAGCTGCAGCACCGACTCCCTCCGGTCTTGCCCTCTCTGGTAGGTTAAAGGTATATTCCCCGTCGGCTACTATGACAGTAGTATTTGACCCACAAACTGTTCCAACGAGGTGGTAATTTCACACTGAATGCAAAAAGAACTGTAATTGATTTCTCAAAAATTGTTCATGGTCTCTCCTATGAGTAATAATATGCTTCAAACAATTGGGACCACTTAGGTCTAATATACAAATTGCAGTGTTTGCATATAGTGAGGACATGGACTAATACTGGCCCTTATCCTATGGTTTCTTAAAATAATTTCAACTATATCTTCATTTCTCATATCAGATTTACACGGAGTCAATATGAATTCTCTCAGTTACTTATCCAAGTCCTCTAGAGGGTCAGCTTGGCGTCTCTGGGTTCAGTCACAACTTTTCCATTTTTTTTTTTTATGGGTCCTTTTACTCGAGACGCGTGTGTCCACCTTTTTCAGCAGCTCTTATCGCCGTTTCTGTAGTTAAAAGAACAAGAAATGGTCCCTCCCAACGAGGGGATAAAACTCTCTTCTTTTCAGCTTTTATGTAATTCTAGTTCTAATTCATTCACTGCAGCCGCCCCATGGCACTCCCCTCCAGGGCAGTCTCACTTCCAGGGTCCAGATTCCTCATAACACACACACAGATCCGGTTCCACAGAAAAGCCTACTCCCCCACCTCTGTTCAACATTCCTTCTCCACCAGTTTTAAAGCAACCGCTTTCTTTTTATCCACTTTCACATGTTTCCTCCTTTACTCCCAGTCCACATTTATCCAACAACCCTTCAGTCCCATCTGTCAACATGTCTGTTTCCATTTGTTTGCCTATCCCGGCACCCATTCCATGCTCAAACACAGGAGCTGCTCGAGCTCTCTCCTTCTAACAATCTTAACTTCTTAACATCTTTCCCCAATATCACAATCTGAACAACATTTCTTTAGCTTTTAGTTTTTCCTGTCCTTTTCTAAAGTCAAAAATTAAGGCATCAGGAAGAGGTATATTAATTTTGCACTCTGTCATATCTGCATACATTACTTCATTCCATTTTCCTTATCACCTCAAAAACAAACATTAATTATAACAATATATAATAATTCAAAGTTCCATTTTAGGTCATTTTTCCTGATCTTCTAAAGTGTATGAAGGTCAGCATT
The DNA here is from genome assembly GCF_012275295.1 of Melopsittacus undulatus. NCBI lineage: Eukaryota > Metazoa > Chordata > Aves > Psittaciformes > Psittaculidae > Melopsittacus > Melopsittacus undulatus. Next base: position 67,504,185 of record NC_047557.1, on the reverse strand, counting down.
GGTTACAATATTTTACCAACGTTTTCTTGTTTACAGAGGCCCCAGAAGACCCTCTCAGTTCTTTCCAATGTGCCAAAATGTAACCCAATGGGCTTTTCTTCAGAATTTCCTTGTCTTGACCGGCTCCCATTTCAGCCAATCTTTTATAGATCTCTATAGCTTCTCATCCCCAGTGCTCTGCAAATGCACTTATAAAAATGGAGAGCACCTACACACAAGTTGTATGATATTCTTAAGGGGGTCAGTACAATAATATCTCTGGGTTCTGAAGATCAGCTCCCCTGTGTTAGATCATAGTTTCGGTTACAGCAAAATTTCCTTTACAATCATGGCCTCTTCAAATTTTTCTGATACTTTTTTTTTTTTTTTTTTTTTTTTTTTTTTTTTTACAAATATTTTCCCAGTTTTCCTGTTTTACCCTCCCAGAGGATCCTCCAGAACTTTTTGTGGCTTTTTCCACAAAATAATCATTTTATTTCTGTTCTCAGAGAATTACCGATTGGGTATCTATAATTTAATGGCTGTACACACACAAGAAGATGCACAGGATAAAAAAAAAAAGCAGCGAGAGGGGCAGCCGGACACTCCCCCTCCGCCCTTTTCTAAGCTGCTCACAGACAGGACACACACAGGGTTACACAGGACAGGATAGCGGGAGGGGCAGCCAGGCCCCCCGCTCACAGACAGGACACACAGGTACAAAAAAAATATAGACGCTTCTGTCCGTCTCCGGCCGCTCTCCTCGCGGAGACACGGAACCGCGGATTGGGACTCCACACATCGCTTTGTAGCTATGCTACGTCTCAGTCACACAAAAAACACAAAGTTACACATGGGATCCCCCACTCACACTATGGTTCCGCTTACTCTCCTCACGGTTCTCAGAATCTGAGATACAGCAGAAACCTGGTGGGTTCGCTTACCCTTCACCTGCCCCCCTAGCAGGTCCGTCCTGGCTCCCAAAAACTTGGGATACAGCGAAAACCCGGGCTCACCCGATCCGCCTATACATATTTATTATCTATCCCCGCTTCGTATTATAATGAGCCAGAAGGTCCTTTGCACTTGCGCAGTGCCCCTTCTGGTCATGGGCAGGGGTCTCAGGATGAAGTAAATGAGTCTCCCTCTTCTTAACCTTTACACCTTTTAATCTTCAGACATGGACTTAGGGTTAGTCGGCGCCCAGTCTGCTTCTCCTGCCGCTTATTAATAGGACCAAACATTTGTGGTTTTGTCATGGTCTTAAGGCTTGATCGCCCAGTCTGCCTCTCCCTGGCTTATCAGCAGGACCTTTCATCTGCTTTTGTCAGTAGAATTAGCATCTGCTTCTTCCCCTCCAGCAGTAATCAATGCCTTGGCAAGATGGCAATGGCAGGTATTTAGGACAGACAATACTTTTGTTTAAGCATAGGAATTCTTTTAACTCCCTTATACAATTTCTCTGTATTACCTCCCCTGTACATTGGTTACCCGTGTATCAGTTTCCCTTTTTCTATAAAGTGAGTAAATTCTTTTATTCTATTATTTTATGACAGACCTATCCATGTTACCTGGAGAAGGCCTTGGTTAAGTATATCTCTGAACCATCCAGTAACTCCTTATCCAATCCACTTCCAACAATTTTAAGCTTTTGCATATTCTCCTGCAGTTTTTCCCAGCTTAGCATGGATTGATTCAGAATGGTCAGATTACTTTCATACAGCACATACCTTTGAAATCCTCAAAACCTTTTCTGCAAGACACCCACTGTATCTTGCAGGATTCAGACCAATCAGATGTCTGCTGCCTAAAAACCAAAACTTTTTCTACGAGGACACCCACCGTGTCTTGCAGGATCCTAACTACAAGATGCCCACTGCCTCCTGTGATTGTAAACCATAGGGACGCCCGCTGCCTCTTGTGCATAAAACCTTTTTGTACAAGGACACCCACTGTGTCTTGCGGACCCAAATATCGGGTCGAATTTTTTTCTTTTGCCCATACTTCCATACAGTAATGGACCATTTTTTTTTTTTTCTTACTTTTTTTTTTTTTTCCTTCCTGGGACGGCTGAATGTCCCAGTACTTTATCATTAACCCCAGGGGACCGTCCGGTGGTGCAATCCGGTGGGCTGCTCCCTGCTTTATTCTTAGGATCTCTCCTTGGATCCTTTTCTGGGTTTATAATTACGACTCTTACTCTGACCCATTGTCTTACTCCGGGGACCTCTACCTGGGCCCCCGGGACTGGGACCTCTACTGGGACCCGTCTTCCCCTCCCCATATCTTAGTACAATATTCTATCATTTTTTGCTTATCTTTCCCTAGGGTTTCAGGGAAATCTCTCCAATTATCTAAGGGGTATTCATGTGAGTCGAAGGCTTGCTGCCCTTCGCCCCCCCATCTTCTGGAATATCCACAAATATACACTCACTCGCTCCCCCTTGTTCCTGGCCCAGTCCCTCGCGGGAGATGGAAAACGCAGTACTTAAGGTCCACACTCGCTTGGTTCAGTATATCGAACCTCTCATTCGTTATATTCCAGGAAACCCAATCCCGCCCGAACGGCAAACCTGCGAACAATTTCGCCGCGGACAATTCCGCTCTGCGAATTTCGCAAAATACTTACGCGTCCTGAGTCTTCGTCCGGACCTCCCGTGCACAGAATTTTTATGGGATTTTACCGGTTTTTCCTTTGCTCATTATTCTAGAATTTAGGTTCGTCGGTAAGGTTGAGGTAAGCTGTTGGTCCGCGGGGCCGCGAAATGTCGCGGGGCGCCTCCCCAGAGGACCAAAGCTCACCGTTCCTTATCCGAGTCCACGGCACCAGAAATTGTTATAAATTGAGACCACAACGGATCATAATCCAATTAGGATTTTATTAATTATAGCAATGTAGAATATGAGCAAAGACAGCGCTGGACGGCAGGGGAGTCTGCGCTCCGCCTACTGCCGTACTGAGCAGTTCAAAAAGCCCTCCCTTATACATCTTTTACTTCCGTGTTCATGACGTAGTTGAAGTACTCTGCGCATGCTTCAGCTGTTGCTAGGGGGTCGACCTCTGCCTCCCGGTGGTCGGTGAGGCCGAAGTAAGAAGTCTTCCTCCTTTGTTCCATAGTTGACCCTTCATTTATGTCCTTATATGGAGTGGTTTGTCTTATTTCTGCCAGTTCCTGGAACATCTTGCAAGCCAGTTTCTGTAACACCTTGTGGTCATCTTATGTTTGCATAAACGGTTTTCTGGTTTAATTGGTGTAAGCGATTGTGGTTTATCTTATCTTGCATAAACTGTGTCCGTTAACTGTGTGCATAAGCAATTTCATATCTTTTGTTGTCTAACCTTTATATTGGGCTTAACATATATATATACCTAACATATATCTTAATAAACAATACCTTATTCTTTAGTTTTTCACACCCCCCCAGCCACTGACCCATAACTCACTCCACCCTGCCTGGCCGAGCACCATGTGCTCCCTCCTCCATTTTCCTCCAGAGCTCTACCCCTCCAGCCCTCTCTTTCCCAGTATGCATCCTGGGCATCACGTGCTATGGTATGGAATACCTCATTGGCTAGCCTGGGTCAGGTGTCCTGTCTCTCCTTCCTCCCGGACTCCCCTCCTCCACCTGGCTGGAAAAAACCTTGAACAAAAACACCCTCAAAACATGCTCAAACCATGACATTATGATATAAAGTTATGCTTTATACCAAACAGAAACTGAAATACTGCAAACTTAGTCATCTTTGCATTCAGTATCAGTTTAAGGCTGTTATTTCAACATTCTTATTTTTCACCTTCATTGTATAATAAAAGGGTCTAGTCCTTAATCAACTGTATCACCTTCTGTTTATGACTCTTCTGCTGATATTTGATGCAGAGTTGCTATTTCTTACACTGTTAATTCATCCTGACATCTCCACTATATTGTGAAGTATAAATTACCTGCGAACTCGTTTTCAGCTATAAGACCTTATTTGTTCATCACTATGGTAACTGCTGCCCAGCCCAGCTTAATAAGATTCTTGTCTAAAAGTGTTAAACATATCTGCACCTATGTGTCTCTAGTTTTTACAGCCAGTTGTGCAAAAGGTGGAGTGGAGGGAAGACAGGCAACAGAAAAAGGAATGAGAAAGAATAAAAGCATTTCAGAAGCCACCACACTTTAGATGAAACTTTTTTGATTCTGGAGACCTTTCCCGGGATGCAGTGTTAAAATGTGTCCCTCACTGAGGACACACAGACTTATAGATGTACATGAAAGGATGCCAAAACAGATTTCTAACTGACCTGAGTGAGAGCCACCATGTCTGTGGGCTCCTCTGGGAGCAGAGTTATCCATTTCACAGTTCCCATTGAGAAGAATGATGTGTCTGGAACTCATTGAGGTCAGCAGGTCCTGTGGAAGGTCTTAGTTCTCATTCAGGTCTGCTGGTTGGATCTTGGGGAAAACAAAATAAAGCACTGCAGCACTGTCCGCCTCCCTGTCACAGGAGGTCCCAGTGGAAAGGGACAGTTTCCTCACAGTCAGTGAAGCAATTAAGCTTATGTAGACCAAGAGATCTGCACAACGTCAGCTGGATGCCATCTGTTTAAGCAGAGTTTATTCACCAAAATATGGCACTTCAGTCACTGAAATGTTTACAATATGTGCCTATCCTAGCAAGTACCTTTCATGCAATAAAGGAGACCCATATTTTAGCATTAACTTCACAGTTAGAGATAGCATAGCCTGGTGATGAGTTAAGAGGATGCGGGAGACACAGACTGATTTTCCAGTCTTCCCCCTCCCAGAAAATAACTCAGAGAGCATGCTAAGGCAAGGCATGTGTGAGCATTCTGAACCATTGGTGTGTATTTTCTTGAAACTGTCCTTCAGTAAATTAACACAGACCAGACCAGGTCCAGCTGACTTCCAGATATTGACCAACCAAGGCCTCCTCCCAACCAAAACCTAAGCAGGCATCCTTCCATCTCTCTTGATCCACTGTGCATAATACAATCCAATACTCACTGAACTATAACATATGTTCTTCTGGAAGACTATAAAATACCCCTGATATTGGCAAGAGTTGAAGTAGCTCTCCCAGTACTGGAAGTGAGAAGAAACAGCATGAATGTAACTTCATTCCTTTTTATTATTTTCTGCAGGAGTCCAAAAAACATAACACTTATTTCTATTCTAAACAAAGTAAATATATTAGGGGGAATATCAGTGAGAAGGTAAGGGAGAAAAGCAATAAAAATTAAATGGTAGGAGTCAGTTTTTATGAACAAAAAAGCACTCAATTATTCATACTGTTTAGTCAATGACCCTCATACTCCCACTTGGATAATATATATTTTTTTTTGCTCCCGTATGATACATAAATAACATGCATGCATTCCTGTGATGAACACTTAAGATAGGACAGTTGTGTGGCGCTAGGAGCTAAATGTAACACTTAGCAATACTCTGCAAAGTGCAGCACAGAGGTGCCTGCACTCTTTAATCTTAACCATTATAGTTATCTGTTAAACTAGGGATTTTCTCAATACTTAATCCCTAATGGTGCCCTTATTGTAAGTTAAAGATAGCAGAAAAGTACATACAAACCAGGCCAACATATAAACCCTGTATTTTGGCCAAAATTTATACCAGCAGATAAAAATGCTATCAATGAAACTTATATTTTCTTTTTTCTTTTTAACTAAGAGGAAAATTGCTGCGGTGTTTGTTGTCAGGCATCAACCTTTTAGCTGACACTAGGTGACAGGGAAACATGGAAGTGCCCAGAATCAATTCAGGGATGATGCCAGCTGGCAAATAAGCTCCTCCTCAGCAAACCCAGTGATGGGTATTGCAGCTGCCTGTGGTGCCAACGCAGAGCATGTGTATTGTAGGGTTGGCTGTTTGCCAAAACTGTTCGAAAAGTGAACATCTCCCTTTGAAGAGAAGACATTTGAGACCCTTGTAGAGAAATATATTCAGCAGGGTACCAATGCCACCTTGTCTAGACAGATTGTTACTGAATCCAGGAGAAAATACTCTTCTGGTGGAAACAGTAGCCACTAGCTCCTACCACCAAGTCCTTCTCATCTGGCACACTGTACGAGACAAGGAAGTGCAGTTTGCGCTTTCTGAAATGCACTGAGCAGGTCAAGAGCAAAGACTGAAAAGGTCAGCTTTTAACTAAAACAGCATTATGTGATCATGTGTTCAGTCATCTGGCTAGATCCACTACAACACAGCCATTTGCCCCTTTTACAGCTGTCCCAAACTCATACTCACAAGGTCATATCATGCATTTGTTTGTTACATGCCAGTACATGCCAGTATCTGACATCTGCAGAATTATCCTATACCCTTCCCAGTGCTTGGCTCAATTTCGTCCACATTGAAGATTTTGGTAATTCCAGAAAAGGATATTCTTCTAACATGTTCATTTGTTCCATAAATATGAGGAAATAGTAAGCAAAACATGTACACATAGTATTTTGCAGTTGAATAGTATCACTACAATCTCCCTTGCTAAATATGCTGTCTTGAAAACCAAGTATTTTTCACTTGAATTCACTACACTACAGTGTGCAGTATGGCATGACTTTTAATGATGTGTGTAATTACATTGCATTGACCTTTCCTACCCAAAAGATTCCCTTTATTTTTTCATTGCAACACCACTATGCCAGCCCAGGTGTCACTGTGGGGTGGGTATTGACCATCTGTTTATCATACAGTACTAATAAATCTAATGGCTTGCTGTTAGGAAAATCTCTTATATACTTAATGCTCCGCCAAAGTTTTAGAATAAGAGTGTCCACCTGGTAAAAGTCGTTCTAGTGCAGCCAAATTAATTACCTGTAGCTGCTTGAAAATTATTGAATTCTCTGAAACCCAATGCTATTTTGCTTTGGGCTTGCAATTAAGCATTTGACAAGCTTGATGAGAGCAGTAGCATATACAGGGGCACTGCTGGTAGCCATCTGTGTGCAGGGTCGTATCAGCTCAGTCCCAGCACTTACACATAGAATTGACACAATGCTTTCTGCTTAAACTTCTTGAGTTTCCCTTGTTTAAACACTCTTGGGAGAACAAAATATCTTCCAGAGATGCCAAAAGTGATTTTCAAGCTGAAACATTACTTGTAAGAGCTTAATATTCTCTATCAAGAAGCCAGGCTGCTGGTGACTGCCAATAATTGATATAATGTAGAAGGGATTGTATATGAGTATGGATTCAATCTTAGTGTTAGAATTGCCCCTAGGAAAATTACCATATGTGTTTAATAAAGGATGTAACTCACTGATGGAATATGACTTTAGTGTGAGTGAAGCCTCACATTTGTTCAGCATCATTTCCATTTCCAAGGCAAACTGAACTATCAGGATGCTTTCCACTCTTTGGCAAAAAGTACAGATGAGGAGGCATAGTTCAAGTACTGGAAGAATGACATGTATTATACATACAGATGCTCCAGAAAGTTTATTGTTTTTCTAACCAGAAATGAGGCCCAAATGTTCAAAAGTGATTTTTGGCCTACTGTCAGCTATTTCTCTTATGGGGCTGCCAGGCATGCAGGAGTGGGTTATGGTGCCTCTGCCGCTAGGCAATGGAAGTACTGTATTCATATTGGATGAAGACAGCCTGAGAAAACTGGGGCTGCTCAGCCTCCAGAACAGAAGGCTGAGTGGAGATCACATAGCAGCCTTCCAGTATCTGAAGGGGGCCTACAATGATGTAGAGAGGGACTCTTCATCAAGGACTGTAACGACAGGACAAGGGCTGATGGGTTTAAACTTAAACAGAGGAAGTTTAGGTTAGATATAAGGAAGAAGTTTTTTACTGTGAGGGTAGTAAGGCAGCTGAAATGTTCAAGGCCTGGCTGGATGGGCCCTGGACAACCTGGTCTAGTAGGAGGTGTCCCTGCCGATGGCAGGGGAATTGGAACTAGATGATCTTAAGGTAATTTCCAACTCAAACTATTCTGTGATTCTATGGTTCTATGATTTAAACATTTGCTTTAGAATATTAGGAGCACAGATAAAGGAGTGCTAGGCAGCATTTGTATTTAATAGCAATTAATAAATATATTTTTGTTTTATATAATGCAGAATATGAATTTAAATAGCTGCTGTTCTTTGTTAGCCTTAATATAGCCATGGCTGTACTGCACATTTGATCACATACTAGGGTAAATGCAATTGTAGTCACTGCACTCTTCAAAAAGGGCATTATATTTGCTGAAAGGATAGAAGCAGACAAATATTTTACAGATTATAACAGGAAAAATAAACTTGCCGCAGAACGGACTCAGTCAGAGATCAGTATGATCAGACAAATATCCATTTATTGCAAAGCATCAACTCCTTATATACTATTGCTTACAAACACCTACAGCAATTTGGCATATCATGATTGGATACTTGTCTTGAAGACCCTTAGTGACTAACATATAATTGGTTAAGCACAGGTGTGAGAACTTGACCTCGAACACTTGCCAACAGTCCACAGTTCTCATCACTCAGTGAATTACAGCTTCTTCTTATCTTGCTTGTTTAGGCTTCCTCAGGCCTCCCATGGCCTTGCTGTATCCCTCGGAGTTATTCAGAGCTCATGTACCAAATATTCATTTTCCTGTGAGAACACTGTCTCCACACAAACACCTATTAAAAATTTCTCATTAGAAATCATGGAAATCTATCACATTGCAAAGTTCTATGGCAAACTAGATTTTTTCCCCTTAATTTCTTGCTGTAATTGCCAAAAAAAAGCAATGTCCTCAAAACTTTCCAACTTAGCAGGCAACATTCAAAAAACCCAAAACAAACAAGAAAAAAAACAACCAAACAAAATCCAAAACTAACCACCTGTGTTTAACTCTGTGTACAAAATGACGATCCTTTCTGCTTTTGCAGCATCATTCCCATTTCCTGGTTGTTGCTTGAGGGACAGAGTTTTGTAATATTTTCCAAGAGTTTTCAAGCTAGGACCTTATTTGGCTTTGAAGCTTTTCTGGTATTTGCTGGTTTTATTCTTTTTTAGCATGCCTACCACTGCTTTCATCATAGAATCATAGAAGTAGGGTTGGAAAGGACCTTAAGATCATCTAGTTCCATTTCCTCTGCCATGGGCAGGGACACCTCACACTAAACCATGTCACCCAAGGATTCATCCAACCTGGCCTTGAACACTGCAAGGGATGGAGCATTCACAACCTCCCTGGGCAACCCATTCCAGTGCCTCACCACCCTAACAGTAAAGAACTTCCTCCTTATATCCAATCTAAACTTCCCCTGTTTAAGTTTTAACCCATTACCCTTGCCCTATCACTACAGTCCCTAATGAATAGTCCCTCCCCAGCATCCCTATAGGCCCCCTTCAGATACTGGAAGGCTGCTATGAGGTCTCCACGCAGCCTTCTCTTCTCCAGGCTGAACAGGCTCCAACTTTCTCAGCCTGTCTTCACATGGGAGGTGCTCCAGTTCCCTCATCATCCTCATGGCCCTCCCCTGGACTTGTTCTAACAGTTCCATGTCCTTTTTATGTTGAAGACACCAGAACTGCACACAATATTCCAAGTGAGGTCTCACAAGAGCAGAGTAGAGGGGCAGGATCACCTCCTTCAACCTGCTGGTCAAGCTTCTTTTGAGGCAGCCCAGGATACAGTTGGCTTTCTGGGCTGTGAGCGCACACTGAAGCCAGCTCATGTTCATTTTCTCATCAACCAACACCCCCACGTCCTTCTCCGCAGGGCTGATCTGAATTCCCTCTCTGCCAAACCTGCAGCTGTGCCTGGAATTGCTCTGACCTAGCTGTAGGACCTTGCACTTGACATGGTTAAACTTCATGAGGTTGGCATCTGCCCACCTCACAAGCATGTCAAGGTCCCTCCGGATGGCATTCCTTCCCCCCAGCATATTAACTGAACCGCACATCTTGGTGTCATTGGCAGACTTACTGAGGGTGCACTCAATACCACCGTCCATGTCAGCAACAAAGATCTTAAACAAGACCGGTCCCAAAACCGATCCCTGAGGAATACCACTCAGTATTGGTTTCCACCTGGACATTGAGCCATTGACCACAACTCCCTGCATGCAGCCATCCAGCCAATTCTTTATCCACCGAGTGGTCCACCTATCAAATTGATGACACTCCAGTTTAGAGACAAGGATGTCATGTGGGACAGTCTGACATGATTTGAACAAGTCCAGGTAGATGATGTCAACTGCTCCACCCCTGTCCATCACTTTTGTAGCCCCGTCATAGAAGGCCACCAAATTGGTCAGGCAGAATTTTTCCCTAGTAAAGCCATGCTGGCTGTCACCAAGCACTTTGTTGTTTTTCATGTGCCCTAGCATGCCTTCCAAGAGAATCTGCTCCCAGAGTTTTCCAGGCACAGAGGTGAGACTGACTGGTCTGTAATTCCACGAGTCATCCATTTTCCCCTTCTTGAGAATGGGGGTTATATTTACCTTTTTCTAGTCACCGGGAACTTCACCTGTCTGCCATGATTTTTCAAATATGATGACCAGTGGCTTTACAACTTCATTTGCCAGCTCCTTCAGGACCCGCAGATGGATTTCATCAGGTCCCATGGACTTGTGCACATTCAGGTTCTTAAGATGGTCTCGAACCAGATCCTCTCGTACAGTGGGCCCAAAGTCTTCATTCTCACAGTCTCTGTGTCTGCCTTCCAAGACTTGGGTGGTGTGGTCCTAAGACTTAGGCAAAGAAGTCATTCAGAACCTCAGCCTTCTCCAAAGTCCTGTGTAGTCAGTTCTCCCGAAGGCTTCCAGAGGGGTCTATGTTTTCCCTACTGTATTTTTTAGCTGTATTTTTTCCTGTTAACCTGACCATCCCTAGCCAAGTTTAATTCTAAGTGGGCCTTAAACGCTTTCCTAGCCTGGTCCCTAGCTTCCTGGACAACATTATTATTTTCTTCCCAGGCCGTCTGTCCCTGCTTCCACCTTTTACAAGCCTCTTTTTCCCTTTGAATTTTCTTTGGCAGCTCCTTATCCAACCAAGGAGGTCTCCTGGTCCTTCTGCTGCACTTCCTTCTGGTCGGGATGCAGCACTCCTGAGCTTGTAGCAGGTGATCCTTGAATATCAACCAAGAGTCCTGGGCCCCGCTGCCCTCTAGGATTATATCCCATGGAAACTTACTAAGCATGTTCCTGAAGAGGCCAAAGTCTGCTCTCTTGAAGTCCAGGGCAGTGAGCTTGCTGCACGCTCTTCTCACTGTCCTAAGGACCTTGAATTTGACTATCTCGTGATCACTGCATCCAAGGCTGCCCTGGAGAGTCACATTTCCAACAGGACCTTCCCTGGTGAGCACGAGGTCAAGCATGGCACCTCTATTACTTGCAGAAGGAAGTTGTCTTCCACACAATCGAGAAACCTCCTGGATTGCTTGTGCCAGGCCATACTGTCATTCAACAGATATCAGGGTGGTTGAAGTTCCCCATGAGAACAAGGGCATGTGAGCATGAGGCTTTTCCTATTTGTCTATAGAGTACTTCATCCACAGGTTCTTCTTGATCAGGTGATCTGTAACAGACCCCCACAGTAATGTCTCCCATGGCCGTTTTCATGCCACGTTGTATCTAGGAAGATTCACTAAAATGGCAGCTAGGCTAAGTGGACTAATGGAAAGAAGGGGGTTCTGGATGCCTTGAAGATTTCTCTGGATACCTTGAAAATCTCTTTGATGTGTAGTTGTTACCAGCATAATGGGAGTTTCTTTCAGTGGGAAAAGGATTTGGCCCATCTGTATGTTTTTCCTAATTATCTTGAACATATGCACAGAGTATTTAAAGTAGTTTTCAGAGACTGACATCTATAAACTTTGTACAGTTGCTCATCTATGCCTCTGTTGTGCTTAGCTTGAAAATCAATTCTCAGTTGAAACTCTATCATGCAAATTGTAAAAACATAAAATGTTATGCATTTGCCAGCCAAAGTAGTAAAATAGTACTTGGTATAGATGCTACTTGAGTATAACTAAGAAGTAATGGAAATATTATCTTTTCTGTTCTAATGTAAAAATTTGTATATCTTCCATGGGGTTGATCTTGGGGTCAGATTTTTGTTCCAGGTGTAGTCTAATAAATCCTGGGAAAGAGGGGAAGTGCTGTGCAAATATAATTGAAAGCAGAAATATGGTTTTGCTCATTATTTAACTACAACTGTCCTTCCGTATGTTATGGATTTGCATGGTGAACTTCATCTTATGCATAATGAAACAACATAGTGGATGTAGCTGTCTATACCTAGTTTGAGGGCTGCCCAGGGCTGACAAACATTTCCAGATCTGTGCTACAACACCATAGATGTCATGTGCCAGAATTGGAATGTGTGATGTTATCAACTGCAAGCTGCATTCTGATTCAGCCTTAATTGTAATAAAGAAAATACATGAAACATGCAGAAGAAAATTGCTCCTTGTAGGCCAATGGCCGCATAAATCATCTACAGTCTTCAGCCTCCAGAGACACCAGGTTCTGTGGGAAAACCAAAACAGGCCTTCCCATCCTGCTTTTTCATCATGCTTCTACTCCAATCTCCTCTGGAGAAGAAAGTGCTGAAGTTTAAATATTCCTCCAGCAGCAGAACCCACAAGCTGAACAACCTTTCTGACATGTTTCTTGCCAGAATAGACTGAACACACAGGGCAGAATCTGGCTTTTATACTTCTATTTTAGTTTCAGCATCAGCATTAGTGAAGCATGTCAGTTTGCCTTCATTCCAGTTCAGTGGCAGCCTTGTTATACAATGCACTTTGATATGCAATAGTCTATTTGCTATTATTTTGGGAGACAAAATCATACTGCAACACAGAATCTGATCATTTGTCTCACTCAGGAGCACAAAGGTTGCAGCTGAACTGTGGAATCTGGTCATTACATAGGTGACTTTTAACAGGAATTATTTTTTTCTTAATGTTGGTGTTTGAATTCTGGTGTGATAAATCTACATAATCATGCAGGTTTGTCTCTGCAGCATCAGTTGCAGTTTGGGCTTTCAGTATGGTATTTGTAGAAAGAAGAGGGAAATGCCAAAGGAAAGAAACTCTGAACCCTGAGTATAAATAGTGTAAAAAATTAAGTAATGGCTGCTGGATCTGACTGGCTTTCAGAAATTGAATCATAAGCATCACTCAGTTCTCCTGAGTCAGTGCTGTTACAGAGTAGTATTTTTTTTCAGTATTCATTGAGAAATTGAAAACATTCCCTTAGAAAGATGGAGACCGAGGCCCTCATTCACTAAGCTGATTTTCCTTGGGCAAAATTAAGTATCATTGAAACCAAAAATGATGAAAATATGTTCCTGAGAACTAAGATCTAATCAGTAGAGTTCTTGTAATTAACTCAAACTGCCTTTAATTTTGATACAGAAGTATCTTACTCTTTAGCCTTTCTATCTAGGAAGGGATTTGAGAATATTTGTCAAGTCAGGCCTGAACCTCCTTAACAAGTGAGCACAGAACATTTTATCAAAAATCAGGGAAAAAAAAATCATTTCAAGAATATCTTATTGTAATGGGAAGAAATTAAGACAACAGAGAATTTCTTTCTCTACTGTATTGGCAGAACCATCCAGTGATGCAAACAGTAGGATCTCAGTTGCCAAAAGAATTAACACCAACAGAATGAAACAACTTTCATGGACCTCCAGATGTCCATGCACAGATAAAAAATAGTGCAACATGAGCTCTTTGCTCAGGTATGATGCAGAGAAAGTTCTAAGAATTAAAATGCACTTTTCTTTATTAATCTGCCCTGAGAGCACAAAGAGTGAATTTTATCCATTAGCTTTGTTCATGTCGATCTCAAGGTCTTTTTCAACCCTAACTATTCTATGATTCTACGATTCTATATTCTCATAGAATACTAGAATGGTTTGAGTTGAAAAGGACCGCTAAAGATCATCTGGTTCCTATCCCCCTGACATGGGCAGAAACATCAAAGCCCCTTACAACCTGTCCTTGAACCCTGGGCTTCCAGGGATGGTGCATCCACAATTTCTCTGGGCAACCTGTTCCAGGATCTTGCCATCCTCATTATAAAATGTTTCTTCCTTATATGTAACCTAAGTCTACAGTCTTGCCATTTAAAACCCATCAACCCTTGTCCTCTAACTATAGGCCTTGGTAAAACAGCTCTTTCCATCTTTCTCATAAGACCCTGCCGTGGTTTAAGCCTTGCTGGTAACTTAGCACCAGACAGCCACTCACACCACCCTTCCTCTCTCCCCAGGAGGGATGGGGAGAAGAATTGAAAGAATATAAACCCCATGGGTTGAGATAAAAACAGTCTAGTAACTAAGGTACCATACAAAACTACTACTGCTACCACCAATAATAATGATTAGGGAAATAACAAGGTGAGAGAATATAAAGCTAAAATGGGAAAAGAAAAGAAAACAATAAACACAAGTGATGCACAATGCAATTACTTACCACCCACTGACAAATATCCAGGCCAACCCAAATAGCTATATGGGCCTCCTGGCTGACTCCCCCCAGCTCATATACTGGGCATGACATGCTGTGGTATGGAACACCCCTTTGGCTAGTTTGGGTCAGGTGTCCTGTCTCTGCTTCCTCCTGGCTTCTTGTGCCCCTTCTCACTGACAGAGCAAGAGAGACTGAAAAGTCCTTGACAGGGGTAAATGTTACTTAGCAACAACCAAAATACCGGTGCCTTATGGCACAGTTCTCAGACTAAAGCCAAAACACTGTGTCAGCTACAAAGAAGTTAAAAATAACTGTTACAGCTGAAGCCAGGACAGTATTCAAAGGACACAATAATGCCTCCCCAGAGCCTTCTCTTTTCCAGACAGAACAGCCCCAGCTCTCTCAGCCTTTCTTATTGAGACGTGCTCCAGTCCTCTGATCTTCTCTGCAGCCTTTTGCTGGACTTGCTCCAGTAGCTTCATGTCTTTCTTGTCCTGAGGACTACAGAGCTGAAAACAGTACTGCAGGTGGGGTCTCACCATAGAAGAGTAGAGAGGAGAAACATTACTAAGAGAGATTCTGCTCCATAGCACACCACAGCCCTACACCTCTCCTAACACTACATCATCAGCATTAAGGCCTGATTGCATTTTTTTTATATATTAGTGAAAGCCACTGGTATGAAATTGGTTGCAAATAAACACATAGGGAATACTGAAGATGTGACCACAGGGAGCAGGAGAAATCAGGAAAGCTGGGAAAGGAAGTTCTCCATGCAAAATAGGGCAGGCAGCACCCCACTTTCCCAGCCCATTCTTTCTTTGCCACAAAAGTCTTCTGTGCATTTGATTTCCAGAAAGGGCATATGCCATATTTCACTGAACTTTAAGCAGGGAGGAAACAGTGGATGAAATGAGTGTAACAAACAGTGCATGCTGACAAGTATTTACACCTTATTTGCTCATGCAAATGAAACAGCTGGGCTCATGGCTCAAATTATGAGCTGAGTCAAAAAGCTCAGCTGCTGTAAGCAAGCAGCTATGTAGGCAGCATTGATGGAAACCTCTGTCTCTGTCCTGACGCAGCAGCCTCTATCACCTTCTCAGCAAGAAGTGCTAGTCCTGAAACTCCACAGAGACTTGCAGAGCCTGAAGCAACTGTGCCTAGAGATGAGGTCCTGCATGCCTTTTTCAGGGACCAATTGCAGGGCTTCATGCAGCCAAAATTGCTATTGGAACAGTTTTGTTCACCTAAAATCTTAGATGAGTCTTAATTCACTCACTGGAAGTCTGCCCTCTGAAGTCTAGCAGACAGGAGATCCGCTTGTCTGTGGAGTCTAGCTCCCACTGTCTTTTGGCAGAGTGGGGTGGCTGACAGTGAGTTAATAACAACTCTTTCTAGTTGGAGGCCCAAATGTGACTTAGACCACAGGAGACTCCTGCCAGCTGCTGGACTGGGAAATAAATCTTACTTTGTCTACTCCCCTCCCTGAACTTTGGTTCAGGAGGTGAAAATCACACTGGATCTATGACTTTGGACATCAATACTGAAATATTTGGCTAAGAAGGTATAAAAAGATGATTTCCATGCAGTATGGTCAGAAGACTTCTAGGTTTCTTAAAGGACACTTTGCTGATGTCCAGTACTGGGAAACCACTTGCAAATTTCAGGCAGTGGGTTTTAACAGGGAAAATGTATTTTGGTGAGAGATGGCAATGAAAAGTCCTTAAAATGAACAACATGACACAGAGGAAACTGCTCTTAATTTTATTAGACATAGTCTAGACCCTGACACAGGACCTGAGCGTAAGGCTCAGACAGAGCACAATCAAGACATACGTTACATCATTCTGTTCAAATCTTTTTTGTGGTACAAAGAATATTTTTGAGTGAAGGTCAAATAATCACAATTTTGCCATTGAATTTGTATCCAGCAGATACAAGTACATCATTTACAATTCTATATGCCTGACTATAATCCCCAGCTGTGCTGAGGATTCATCTCATTTGTTTTAGCAATACTTGCTGCAATTAAGAGGTTGGCAGAGTTGGTTCTCTGCTGCCAGGCCTCTTGCTCCTCACTGTATTTCATCACACATGATCACCCTGAACAGCAGATCACAAGAGGTCATCTAACTTTCAAAGACCATTGTCCCAGAGCTGTTGTCAAACACCTAGTTCCACACATTACTGTATATGGCACCATACAGTAGGTTGTATAAGTAGACAGACAAAGCGGTGCAACACCAATTGTTTGCTCAAACTATTCTAGTGAGGCTGGTGGGGTTTTTTTCCTCACAGTTCATAGAAAGTATCTGCAGAGAAAGGTTGCAGTGATCTGTAAAATATTGTCCTTATCTGCAATACTAACATGGAACTGCTTGTTCCAGTATTCAGTGGAAAACAATTTCTCTGCAAAGAATTTTAGTGGGATTGCTACCAGAGGAGAATGCCAGTTTAGGCAACAGAGCCTTGAATTGAATGTGGCTGTCATGAATCCTGGCTGGAGGATGACACATTACACTCTAAATTTTGAGGCATTGCAAAATGGGCTCTTTCTTACTCACCTTCAAAGAGTTCGATCATTGACTACTTTGCATGTCACACGTCTTTGGTCATGGATCTCAGTAAAAAGATTATGAGCAGGTTCACACATCCATGGGAAAGTCCTTCACATTCTCCTCTTGAAGCTTATTTTATAACTTTGTGTAGAAGAAACTGTCAATAAGATTTTCCATGAAGGAGTTGTGGATCATTTCATTACTACTGAAAATACAGTCAAGGGAAGAAGGCCATTTGGAGTATATTTTTGACAGGCTTCCGTCTTACAGTGATACGCATTTATATTCTTGCTTAAATTCTGATATTTCTTTTCTTCTTTCCCTTCATTAAATTATATCCCAAGGAAGAATCCACCTCGGAATTCCTGTGGAACAGTTATGTTTATCATCTTGTGATTCTGTAATTTGTTTTTTTTTTTCCTTTGGTCTTAAGAAACAGTGTAGCTTTCAGGTGAGCACAAGATTAGTGAGAAGTGTAAAGGTAGAATGCTTACCCCATTTTTGCTAAACAAAACCCACTCTTCACTCTTTCAGACCAGGTCAGAAAGCTAGACTTATCAGAAGCCGCACATTTTGAATAAAGCTTTTTATCAAAAGCTTGATCTAATAAAGTTTTTTGTAGAAGGCACTTTGTCTTGATTATTTAGAAAACAGAGGTCAGAAGATGTGAGTTCAGCCAGCAATTCAGATACAGCCTGTGTAATCAAAATCGACATTTTGGTCAAAAGAAGTGACTGGAGCCTGATGGTCACAGCTTGGTGTAAATTTAATGGAACTGGTGCCTCAATACATTTTTTTTAATACTTTTTAAATGTTGCGACTACGAAACATGCAGTCTTCTAGGTAGCTCAGAAGGGGCAGTGCACCTCTCATTCCCCAGACAGAAGCACAAATCAGCAGCTTCCACATCAATAGATTTTATCTCTGATTTTGTACAACCATTCCCAGGTTTTCAGTTTTCACTTTATTACCACTGATATTGTCAACAGGACTCTCAGTCACTGCCAAATCTTTGTTTAGTGTCAACCAGACTTGCATGGTTCAAGGGGAGTCCAGAGTTCCTAGGGAAATCCTGGGTGTGACAGGATACAGCCTTAAGGAATGATTTTGATTCAGCTTTACAAGGCAAATAATTGCATTCAGGGACTTCAGATGCTCTTAGGAATGTTGTGTTAAGTCCTGCCAATATGCAGATGTCCAAAAGCACGACAGCTGCAAATAATGAATCACAGCCATTTCCAGTGATACCTATATGATTTTTTTTTTAATCTCTCAAATTTATTCTGTAAAGCTCATTATTAAAGCTGGGAAATATATGAAGAAAGTGGAGTTGAGGAGAACATGAAGAAAAAGCGCTTTGTGAAAGTCCAGCAACTGAAAGGCAATTATGAAAGACTGCACTACCATATGAATCGTTGCAGCTGTTTATTGGGAGTAAAGCAGAGGTGCAGAATGTAAGTACTGGCACCACATTTCCATGCTTTCATCTCTGAGACAATCTTCATATTTTCAAATTAATACATAATGAGAGCACTGTGCTCCACCATACTGATTCTCCAGACATGCTTAAGAGATGGGAAGTGTCAGATAAAGATAATATTGTAATAACAGTTAATGGTTCAAATAGGATCAAAGCAAGAATTTTCTCAAGGACCCATTGGGTATAAACCACAGAAGTAAAGCAGTTATACATTCCAGGCAAAGGTCTGTTCTGTTTCCTCCCAGCAGATCTACGTAGGAGTAGGAGGAAAAAGAAGAGTACATGTAAAAGCAGCATAGTAGGCTAACGGGGGGAACAGCCCCTAGTTCCAAGAAAGTTTTCAGCTTTTCAGCCTAATGCTAATGCTTTATGTTGACAAGGAGTAGGAGTAAAGCAGTCCTACAAATATTTTGCTTCTCTCTATTATCAGCAGAACAAGCAGTTATAATGTTTAGTCTTGCTCCACTCCTTTCACCAGACAAAATAGTGGTGAAGAGAATCATGCAAATACCTTGCTGCAAGATGAATTAATGGTATCTCTGTAAAACCTGCTTTCTATCTTGCATATTAATGTGCATTCCCCTGGGAGGCAGTTCCAAGTGACAAGGGGATCCTTAACATGACTGAGCTTCCTGTCTTTTCATGGAACTTGTTGTGGTCATAACTTTGTTAATGCCCACATCTGAAGTACACAATTAAAACAACTCTTGGTTATCTCCCATTCTTTGCTTTGTAAAATTTATATCAGCTTCTGTCATAAGACCATGAATTGATTGAAACAAAAATGCAGTTACAGAGTATAAAGCTTTTATGAGGCCTCATACTATTGTCCATAAAATAAAGGGCTCACCAAGACAAATTTACATGCAACCTTAACCCTTCCACCGTGTATATCTATTACAAATACTCAAGCTTTTTAGAACAGAAAACATCTTTTATTAGCTAGCTGATATAGTTAGAAAGAGTCAGATAAGCTCACACAGTCTCTTCATCAAGATATAGACAACACCAAGCTCCATGCCAAACAGATGTTGAAAAAGATGTGTGTCTACATCAGTTTTCCTACTGCCTCATGGGGAGTAATATGTCTTCCACTGGATTGTAACTTGCTCCAAAGAAAAACTGACATTTTATCCCACAAAAACTTTCTGGAATAAAGCAGTAGAGAAGTTAACTTCATTAATCATCATTTTCAATATTGTTGATATCTGCTTTCAAATGTGTAATACCTGAATCACATGTTATATATCAGTCCATGATTCAGTTGTACGAAAAAAAAGGAAGTATTCAAGAAAACAAGGACCTCTTCAGACTGGCAAGGCACTATATATCCCAGTAGTCACAGAAAAAGGAAAATACTTAGCACTTTGCAGGTTGTATATTAAAAATATCACACCATGTTTTTTCTGGGAAAGGAAGAAAGAACCTTTCTCAAACTGGAATTAAAACTCTACCTGTTTACTAGATTAAAAGATCCTTAGACCCTGTATTAGAAAAAAATTAAGTAATACAATCATAGAATGATAGAATAGTTAAGGTTGGAAAGGACCTTAAGATCATCATGAAAGCGTGGTGGTATATTCATGGAATGAAACTGTCTTCCACCTCTTGCAGTCGGCAGTACAAAACTATGCAAGAGAAAACCTTTTACCCAGTTTAGCATTTCTAGAATTTTTTGGTATGGATTATATAGTCATGCATCTCAGCCCCACCAACGGATTTAACAGATGAAGTGTTTGTGTTCCCCTCCCATCTTTTCTGAGGAGGTAGGCAGGCAAGGAATAGTGAGAGAGACAAGAAAGAAAAGGGGCAATGTTCTACCTAGCATAACCTTGCCCTTGACATGCAGAATCTCCTCTAGCTGGGGAAATGCTCTGGGAGTGGTCCTTCACCATGAAACGTTTGTAAGCAGCTATTCTGTGCCTAAAGCAGGCAGTTGTTCTTCCTGCTCCTGTTGTAACTTGTGTGGGCTATTCTACAGAGCTCATTAAGGCATTAAGGTTGAGGTGAAAGAAACATCTGTCATATACTGGAAGACAGAATTGCAAACCTGAAGTTAACGTTTTAGAAAGGTTATAAGAAAATCTTCCAGCTCCTTGAAAAAATCTATTATTCTATTAGGAAGGGCTTCAAAGATTGCTATTTCAGCTAGTTTTCTTGTGTAATTCATAAACATTACCTGTTATCTTAACCAAAATCTTCACCCAGACAAACTCCTGAGCAAATGGAATTTTGCCCAAGGAAGTACTGAATAAGGTCTCCTGAAGTTAACCCTGTGAGCCTAGCACTGAAGGACTTGTGATAATGCTACCTATTCTGACAAGGTGGGAAGAGCCACAGAAGTTATATTATTTTACATATTGATCCTTGAGAGTTTGTTGCTGAGTTGTCAAACTGTCACAATGCATACAGTAGTCCGGTCAAATTTTGTTTACCCTCCAGATACCTGTAATTTTGAGTCATTGTTTTGCATCATTCGTGTGCTAGATAAGGATACAGATGCAAATGCTTTTTTTGGTAGCTGTCCACTTTTTGCACTTTGTAGTTCTCCTAAAAACAGAACACTATTGACAATAACTTTGCTTTCTTTAACTGCCTTTTGTGGGTCCTTTAGGGGCATTTTTTTTAAACTCTCTGGATCAGAAAGCTGAAAACCATTGCTAAACTTAAATTATTTCCTTTTAAGTGCTGAAGCTGATGACACTTACAGTACACAGCCTAAGTGTTTTTAATTTGACAACCAAAGGCAGGATTCTGATATTCTTACTTCCTCTTTGACAAGAAGCTTTTCTGTACTGGGTCTACTCCTGCAATGAAGTACTACAAGGTTTTATGAAGCAGCTTCTAATCACTGGTCTTCTTTATCAACACTGTGTGCACAAAACAATTATCAGCTGTATTGTCTTGGAGCAGAGCAGGACCTTGAAAGTGTCCTGATGTGTATTTTACTGGTACTGGGTAAATTCCCACTGTTATTCCTCACAAATGAATTACACAGATTGTGTTTACCCTCTGTAGGAGGCATAGTGCTATGTGTTATTGTAATGTCTAATGCTACTGTTTGCTCAGGGAAGAACCAGATAAAATCAAACTGGTTGAGCTTAACCTAACACAATTCAACTTTACATGTTCATGTGAGTGCCAGAAGTAGTAATATCTAAGTGGTATATCTAAGTAGTTTGAATGTAGATAATTCAATGTCTTGGTCAGATTCCAATTCAGTTAACTGCATGAAGTCCTATTATTCCTTAAGACATGAACAAGCAGATACTATTTGGATGATCTAATATTGCAATGAGTATAATGTAAAAACCTGAGTAGAGTGACCTCTCTGACACCTGAAACCATGTTTCTGAATCATGAATATGAGATCTACTTACCTTTTCTCTGCATTTTGAACGCGTCAGGCTAATTTCTGGACTGATCTAGAGCCATGAGGATAGCACTCATGCTGCTCTGTACAAGCTAAAATGTAGTCATACCATTCTCTTTCAGTGGCACTTAAAAAAGGGTGTGAATATTTCAAAATAGAAAGCCTAAAATTATATTTAGCTACCCAAATGAGTGGCTTGATTTTCAAATGAATCAGATGTTTGAAAGTTCTCATTCAGCTGTTGCTATTAAGGATCCTACGAAATCAAGCTGCCAATTTGTATACAACTACACATACTGTATACAGATGAACATGTGTATATATGCATGTAGCCATCATTCTCTATTCTTCCTGTCTTCATTTAGCAAAAATGATGTGTCAGAAAAAATACAAGAGAAAGCGTAAACAATAAATGGCAGGGTGGGAAGGACTGGGATTTACAGCTCCATGTAACACAGGTGACAGTCTGGATCACTGGATAACCCTATACTTTGTTATGCTTAAAGACAGTAAAAAACTAAGTGCATTCTAGTGCAAGCAAATTCCCACTTGCTCATTACCATGGATCTTCTATATATTGATTGTTTTCTCCCTTCACAGTGTACATGACAATGAGTTCACAAACTTCCTCTAGAAGTTGATTTTAGAGCAGGACTTACTTACATGCATAGCACATGCACAAGGGATAACCAGAGTATAATTCATGCCCCTGCTTTTAAATGTCAGTGATGCATGCATCTACATGTGAGCTAGGTGTCTATGTACACATACCAATTAATCCAATCAGTAGACTTTATTCAGCCCTGGTTAATTCAGTCAGCAGACAGCATCAAGCAATCAGTCTGACCAAAGATAGGTGTGTGCTTTAGGATCAGGTTAATTTCTCGCCTCCAATGGCTAGAATACACACAGATACGCACAACATGGATATCTAATATGAAACAAGACACGTATCACCTCAAAGGTTTCCCTGCTTCAGCTTACTTCCATCTTAATTCAGCTGTCAGAAGCCTTTGTGAAAAGTCAGTCACATTCTTCTTGAAATCTTGTACTGTTTATTTCTGTGGCTCTTTCCACTGCTGTTTCTCTTCATGAGTCTCTGACATTCTTGCTGTCTGATTCCTTTGTCTAACCCTCTACATTTCTCACAGAATGCTGTCACAGGTCACATTTTATTTTTCACTACTGTATTTCTCAGTTGTACTGCTTTCAAATGCAAGCCTAAGAATCATCTGGGCTGTAGACAAATCATAATTTTACTCCTTCAGCCTAGAACTGTCTCAATCCAGCCAACCCAAAAGATCAACAAGCTTTTCCCAATGAACATTGTGTTCAGTTCAAGCTGTTTCTGGCCCTTACTTTCAAGTCCTGATACATGTCTGGGATATTCTTCCCAATAGCATATAATATAACTGGCCCCTAACCCATCACATGTATACCTATAGCACTTTTCACTAAATACAGCAGCAGAAAGAGTGAGAATTTAGCCCTGACCCCCATTTTTTTAATCTAAAGGATAGACCCATAAAACCATATGAGGCCAATTTTTTTTATCACATCTTCACTAAGAACAAACTTTTTAGGAAGAAATGTTACATTTTCAAATTATTACTAACCACTCTAAAGAAAACTTTGGCAGCCTGTGGAAAGGTGCACAGAACATAAAAAGATTGCTGCACACACCATTGTGCTTATTCTAAAGCAAACATTTTGGATATAGATGACAGAATTCATGTTCATTTAAATTTAATATGCCCTAGTTTTCTTGTCTCACTTGGAAGATACTGCTTTTCCCCATTTTTTCTTGGGGGCTATTGGAAAAATTAATTAATCCTCCAGCAGATCTGAGTACATTCTTCACACTCCTAACTCTCCCTGCTGAGCCCAGCATATTTTGAAGGGCACTTCAACAACAAAACTGGTTTGTTTTACTTCTGTTTTACATTAAAGGGGAAAAAAGGTGCTAAAATACTTAAGCTCGAATGTCTCTACTATTACCAGGACTTTGCATCTTTGCTGCCTAAATTTTCCCAGACACTTCACTGTCCTTGATGAAAAAAGAAAAGTGAATAATTACTGACCAAGGAGTTTTCTATTTTCAAAATGTTGTTATTACTCAAATGATAAATTTGCTCTGAGTTAAGTGTTATAGAATCATAGAATAGTTAAGATTGAAAAGGACCTTAATAAGATCATCTAGTTCCAATCCCCCTGCCATGGACAGAGACACTTCACACTAAACCGTGTCACCCAAGGCTCTGTCCAAACTGGCCTTGAACACTGCCAGAGATGGACCATTCACAACTTCCCTGGGCAATCCATTCCAGTGCCTCACCACCCTTACTGTAAAGAATTTCTTCCTTATATACAATCTAAACTTCCCCTGTTTAAATTTTAATCCATTACCCCTTGTCCTATCACTACAGTCCCAATGAAGTGTCCCTCCCCAGCATTCTTATAGGCCCCCTTCAGACACTGGAAGGCTGCTATGAGGTCTCCATGCAGCCTTTTCTTCTTCAGGCTCAACAGCCCCAACTTTCTCAGCCTATCTTCATACAGGAGGTGCTCCAGTTCCCTCATCATCCTTGTGGCCCTCCTCTGGACTTGTTCCAACAGTTCCATGTTCTTTCTATGTTGAGAACACCAGAACTGCACACAATACTCCAGGTGAGGTCTCACAAGAGCAGAGTAGAGGGGCAGGATCACCTCTTTCGACCTGCTGGTCACACTGCTTTTTTGATGCAGTCCAGGATACAGTTGACTTTCTGGGCTGCGAGCACACACTGAAGCCAGCTCATGTTCATTTTCTCATTGACCAACACCCCCAAGTCCTCCTCTGCAGGGCTGCTCTGAATCTCTTCTCTGCCCAACCTGTAGCTGTGCCTGGGATAGCTCCAACCCAGGTGTAGGACCTTGCACTTGACATAGTTAAACTTCATGAGGTCAGCATCAGCCCACCTCACAAGTGTGTCAAGGTCCCTCCGGATGGCATTCCTTCCCTCCAGTGTATCAGCCGAACCACAGAGCTTGGTTTCATCGAGAAACTTGCTGAAGGTGTACTCAATCCCACTGTCCATGTCACTGACAAAGATGTTGAACAAGACCAGTCCCAACACCGATCCCTGAGGGACACCACTTGTTACTGGTTATCACAGAAGATTTTGGAAAAGAGCAAGTAAGCAATCTTTTTTCTTTATTCCTCTCTTCACAAGTGTTTGAAAATAATTTTGAAACCATTTTAAACTTAACAGTTACTTACAGTAACTTGTAACTTACAGTAACATAAACTGCTACAGTTATTAGTAAAAAAAATACTACCACTAACCAATTACTTACAGTAACTGTTACTTACAGACTTACAGTAGTAAGGTAAGTATTAACAAAACTAGGATGTGGGCAGGAACGTGAACACCTAAAGTAATCAAGCAATATGAAACACAATTATATATTTAGACTGGAGGCTGCAGTTTAACAGCCAAAATAGATTTCCGTGTGTTGACAATCACCATTACCAAATAATGAATGTTATAAAAAAATGAGAAAAGATTAAAAATATCAGCCATAAACAGGGAAGCTGGCTTTGTTTGGTTTTTTTTTCTCCTGATTTTTAACACATTAAATAAATTAATTTTTGTGCATCTCTTTAGAAAATAGTTTGAATAGTTGGGTTGGAAGGGACCTTCAAAGGTCATCTAGTCCAGCCTCACTGCGATGAGCACGGACAATGCTGCTCATTGGGTAATTCACCATACTACAGTTTTACTCTCCCCTAGGTCAGTAATGACCAAATGTTGCCAATACACGGTCACCAGTAATACACACTTACCCATACAATAGTGGTCAGTGCAATGCACACTACCAGACTCAGAAAGCAGACCAAAAGGAAACAGCTGTGAAAATAAATTTTCTTTGAAGAACTGCTAGTACATATCTATGCTTGTTGAGTGCTATGCCTGCAGGACCCCTGACTCCTCTGCACAGAAACTAGGAATACTTGACCTTAAATGCATTCCTGTGTGGATCCAGACTTTATACCCAAGCCTCTCATCTTTCCTGGGTCCACAGACCCTTTTTAAAGGATTGTTTGGGTTGATGGGGATTGTACTTGGGCATGCACACACACGTCTCTCCACGGCTCTTCCCTAGGGGCTGCAGGTCAATGCTGTTCCTGGTGCTGTTTCCAAGAGGAAGATAAACCCACAGATACCTCACAAAACATCATACAAAAAAGTAGCATGTGTCAAAGAGCAGTGACAGATAGTGGCTATTCCTATAGCCAGTCTTTGGAAAACAGAGGTGAAACTTGTTATGTGACAGTTTTGCTGATGCTGCTTAACTTGAAAAGTAACTGGACTTTCTACAAAAGGTTACAAAAAGCTCTGAATTTAAGGAATCTATGGTATAAAGCAAAGTTCTGAGAGCATTTTACTGTGCCTAATGCTTGGTAAGAGCGACTCAGATTTGGCAAGGTTTGCCTAATAGGAAGTAAATCTTGTGTTTGAATATAAATTGCTACAGCTATTAGTAAAAAAAAATACTACCACTAACCAGGCCTTATGATATTCTTTCAGTTTCCTTTTTAATGTTCTGGGGATTCCTCTGCTTTCTGTGTTGTTACTCACTTTTTTAATGCTAACTGTTCTCTCCAGCATCATTTTTTCAGTCTTCCTCTATGTTTCTTAAACAAAGTCCCTGGCTAGCCCAGGGTTTGCATCCTTGCATTCTCCATCTACTTAGTCTTTCCTTTCCCCTGCCTTGTCTCTTCTAGCTTTTCTGTTCCCTTTCTTTCCAGCTGTCGTGGTTTAAACCAAGTCCCCCAACTCCCGGAGAGTTAGGAAGGAGAATCCAAGGAATGTAGCCCCCACGGGTTGAGATAAGAACGGTTTAATAGCTAAGGCATAACACAATAATAATGACACAGCCAATAACAAGCAAAAAGAATACACCACCCCACCAGCCACCGATCCATAACTCACTCCACCCTGCCCGGCAGAGCACCGCGTGCTCCCTCCTCCATTTTCCTCTCTCCCATTTTCCTCCAGAGCTCTACCCCTCCAGCCCTCTCTTTCCCAGTATGCATCCTGGGCATCACGTGCTATGGTATGGAATACCTCATTGCCTAGCCTGGGTCAGGTGTCCTGTCTCTCCTTCCTCCCGGACTCCCCTCCTCCACCTGGCTGGAAAAAACCTTGAACAAAAACACCCTCAAAACATGCTCAAACCATGACATTATCCACCCCTTATTCCATACCATTCACGTCATGCCCAGATCCCACATTTCCAATACACCATCACTCTTAAGTCCACCCCTCGATCATGAGACATCTCTATGTTGCATCTCTGGAATGATGGCCTGAAGTATCTGAGCCCACCAGGCTCAAAATCATTCACCGTCCCCTCAGCAGTTCCACAGCTTGCTGCTGGGGACTCCATACAGCTGCCTTCCACTTCCAATGCTTCCAAAGCACTGGAGGGGCCCAGTGGATCAGATACTTGGCCATACTGTCCCACATGCCTGCCACTCATGACTGTCCAGCCTTGGGGACAGTCTCCTGGTGCTCCTATGTACTTGTCTAACCTTAGACAAGTCCCAAACCTGACTCTGCTTAGCTTTTGGGATCAGACAAAATGGCCGTGGGTAGAACACACTCTGTGTGTGGGCCAACATGCCAATCACCATCACAGTCAACAGGCAGGTCCCAAGGGCACCCAAAAGCCATTCAAAACCGTCAGAACTCTCAAACGATGCTGCTGCACTTGTCACTGGGGCTGATGTAGCTGCCCTGCTTGCCAGTTCTCCCATCATCAGCTTGTCTTCTCCTGAGTCCAGATCTTCCTTCTCTGCCTTGCTGGGAAATGCTGCGTGGTCTCCTGTATCCTGCTGGGGCTTGGCGGGTGACTTCCGGGGAATATTCTCAGATGCTGTGGGGTTCGGAACGGCTGCGGGACTTGGTTCCTCCACTGCCTTGCTGGGAAATACTGTGTAGTCTCCTGCATCCTGCTGGGGCTCGGCGGGCGACTTCCAGGGGACACTCTCGGACGTCGGAGGGTCGGGAACGGCTGCGGGACTCACCTCCCCCGCTGCCTGATCCTGCTGCTCAGCTACCGCCCTGCTCCGCTCCTCCCCCACCTGTTCCCGCTGCTCTGCCACAGCCGTTTGGCTCCCCGTGCCGCTCTCCCTGGCAGCCTCAGCTGCCGGCAGCTCCCGGGGCCGCTCCTTCCTGGCTTCACGCAGCTCCACGCAGACAACGACGAGGATAAGGACAAGGACGGCGAAGAGCAGCGGGACAGCCTGGTACAAGTCCAAGTCCACAGCCACGTCCATCCCCCCCTGCTGCCGGAGCCCCACCGTATTACAAGCCTCGGACACAAAGTACAGTGAAACAAAAGCTTTAGCCCAAGCCCCATGATCGACAAACACAAACACATCCAATCCATGCACAAAATACCCGGCATAATCCCGAAACAGCGAGATCCAGAGAA
The DNA here is from genome assembly GCF_012275295.1 of Melopsittacus undulatus. Classification (NCBI taxonomy): domain Eukaryota; kingdom Metazoa; phylum Chordata; class Aves; order Psittaciformes; family Psittaculidae; genus Melopsittacus; species Melopsittacus undulatus. The sequence continues at coordinate 67,475,869 of NC_047557.1, read as the reverse complement.
AAACCTCTAAGAGCCAATAAATCAGCATTGTGACAAGAGACCATAAATCCGCTCAGATCTGTTCTTATCTCAAACCCTCGGGCCCCACGTTGGGCGCCAAAAATGTCGTGGTTTAAACCAAGTCCCCCAACTCCCGGAGAGTTAGGAAGGAGAATCCAAGGAATGTAGCCCCCACGGATTGAGATAAGAACGGTTTAATTGCTAAGGCATAACACAATAATAATGACACAGCCAATAACAAGCAAAAAGAATACATCACCCCACCAGCCACCGATCCATAACTCACTCCACCCTGCCCGGCAGAGCACCGCGTGCTCCCTCCTCCATTTTCCTCTCTCCCATTTTCCTCCAGAGCTCTACCCCTCCAGCTCTCTCTTTCCCAGTATGCATCCTGGGCATCACGTGCTATGGTATGGAATACCTCATTGCCTAGCCTGGGTCAGGTGTCCTGTCTCTCCTTCCTCCCGGACTCCCCTCCTCCACCTGGCTGGAAAAAACCTTGAACAAAAACACCCTCAAAACATGCTCAAACCATGACACCAGCTAACAGGGTAACATTAGTCTACAAGCAATCTACAGCTCCTATCCAGTGGATATTCTTGCCTTTCTTTCTGTTGTTCTTCAATCAGGACAGAGATTCTTGTTTAGCTGAATTGACTTTTCTAGTATTTCATCAAAATCACTTAAATGTTTGCTCTTGCATAGAGCTACAGCTGGGGTACATCTGTAATGTAGCCTGACAGTAGCTGCCCACTGCGTCCATAAATGGAAAGTTAAGCATTCTTAGATTCATTCTTAAATTCTTTTCTTTACATTGACTTGAAACCACTGAAACCACAAAAGAGGGACAGCAGGGTGAGGGTGAGGGTGTCCCTGTTCCTCAGGGGCAAAAACCATTTATACAGAAGATTAAGTGCTGTACTGCAGCTGCAGCATGATGGAGATCAAAGGTGCTGGCAGGTAACTTTGGAGGCTGACTTTATGCTTTGTCAAAAGCTTCATAAAGACTTGCTGTTGAGTAATTGTGGACAAATGTCAAATAGCCAGTACATATATTCACTTATCTTTGTGCTCTCTGAGCTCTCTGAAAGCTGAGAGCTCTTTCCTGTAGAGAAAAATTACTATTCTCTACCACAATGTACTGAAAAGTGTCAACAAAAGAAAAAGCAGGGAGATGGTCCAGAAATTTCTCCACAAATAGTCTGTGTTGACTCCTCTGTTTCACGCTGCCAAAAGTAGTTTTCCCAGCACTTCTTTCATCTTATAGGTCTCAGGCATTTGCTTCTCTGTGTGTCTGTCTATACATGGGTAAGAGTGGCAAAAGGCAGTGTCACTCAAATGCTCCTTTCCTTTTTCCGTGATATGACATCCAGGAATCATCATACTGTAACAGAAGTAAATGGGAAGAAGTGTGTCAAATCAGGGGGCAGCTGTAGTATTAACTCTTTTCCTCATGGAGTTCTTGGCTGGCTTGAGTTTGATAGAAGCAGCTGTTCAAATGCAGTACCAACCAAAATTTATGATGGTGGGTCATATTAACATTGCCTTCTTTTTTTTTTTTTTCCCCAGAAATCAGAATAACTCTTATTTCTACCTAAAATTGGCAGTTTTTCTAAACTATTCAGAGTATTTGTACCAAAATATTTACAACAGGTAACAATTACAAGACAAAAGCCCATTGTACTATGACATAATATAATAGACTCTGATTACACATACATATGATATAATATAATTGTGATTTCAAGGCATAAAATTGCTTAAATCTATAAAATCACAACAAGCAGTCTTGCAAATGCTATTGTGGGTAAAACTACAGCATATAATTTTTCATTCAAATCAGTAAGTTCAGTTCCCAGAACTCTCCATGTCCCGTGGTCTCTGTGGGGGAGTTCAGTATGCAATTCAGCAATTCCATATTTGCAGTGAAGTAGGATCTCTCTTGCACTGATAAAAACCAAATCATTTGTGATACATGTTCACTCAGACTGAAGGACTTACTTCACTCCCATAGAATCATAGAATAGTTAGGGTTGGAAAGGACCTCAAGATCATCTAGTTCCAACACCCCTGCCATGGCCAGGGACACCTCACACTAAACCATATCACTCAAGGCTTCATCCAACCTGGTCTTGAACACCACCAGGGATGGAGCATTCACAACCTCCCTGGGCAACCCATTCCAGTACCTCACCACCCTAACACTAAAGAATTTCTTCCTTATATCCAATCTAAACCTTCCCTGTTTAAGTTTCAACCCATTACTCCTTGTCCTATGACTACAGTCCCTAATGAATAGTCCTTCCCCAGCATCCCTGTAGGCCCCCTTCAGATACTGGAAGGCTGCTATGAGGTCTCCATGCAGCCTTCTCTTCTCCAGGCTGAACAGGCTCCAACTTTCTCAGCCTGTCTTCATATGGGAGGTGCTCCAGTCCCCTGATCCTCCTCGTGGCCCTCCTCTGGACTTGTTCTAACAGTTCCATGTCCTTTTTATTTGAGGGCACCAGAACTGCACACAATACTCCAAGTGAGGTCTCATGAGAGCAGAATAGAGGGGCAGGATCACCTCAGATCCTCTCGTACAGTGGGCCCAAAGTCTTCATCCTCACAGTCCCTGTGTCTGCCTTCCAAGACTTGGGTGGTGTGGTCAGAGCCTTTGCTGGTGAAGACTGAGGCAAAGAAGTCATTCAGAACCTCAGCCTTCTCCAAATCCTGTGTAGTCAGCTCTCCCAAAGGCTTCTGGAGGGGCCTACATTGTCCCTACTCTGTTTTTTAGCTGCTACATACCTATAAAATCCCTTCCTGTTATCTTTAACATCCCTAGACACGTTTAGCTCTAACTGGGCCTTAGCTTTCCTAGCCCAGTCCCTAACTACCCAGACAACATCCCCGTATACATCCCAGTGCGCCTGTCCTTGCTTCCACCTTTTATAAGCCTCTTTTTTCCTGTGAATTTTTCTCAGCAACTCCTTGTCCATCCAAGGAGGTCTCCTGACCCTCCTGCTGCACTTCCTTCTATTTGGGATGCAACACTCCTGAGCTTGTAGCAGGTGATCCTTGAATATCAACCAAGAGTCTTGGGCCCCTCTGCCCTCTAGGATTATATCCCATGGAACCTTGCTAAGCATGTTCCTGAAGAGGCCAAAGTCTGCTCTCTTGAGATCCAGGGCAGTGAGCTTGAATAAATTACATCAAAGCATCATCCATGGACACTTTACGACTGTGCAGTCTACCATGAGTTCAGCATTAGACTGGAACAGCATCAGTAATAATAACAACTTCTTCACAGCAGACCCAGTCAGAATCATCACCTCAGTTAGTCCTAGACTAATTGGATGTATATATCAAGCAGCTGCCTCAAGGTTGACTCAGAGTCAGAACTGGTGCTGGCACGAAGAGAAGAAATGTCAGGACCTATCCGGGAAGCTGAACTTGCTCTTTATCCAGCCAACATGGAGCCTACATATGTTAGGCTAGGTACTGCACATGAATACATCAGTAGCAATCATGGTAAAAAATGACTCCTTCAATATTCAACCTAAAAAAGATGTGTCATTTCCTCTTGGACCAGAGCCTTGTTACCATGATTCATGCTAAGCTCTGGTTAGTACAAGCCACTGCATCTTGAACTACATAGATGCAGAAGGAAAAGCTGACAAATGAGACTCATTCATTGAAATTCTGACTGAGAAATACATTAATGTAAGACACCAAAGTGCGACTCACACTGGTACACTGTAAATGCCATTTCGAAGTCTTGGCAACAGTCTAGCCAACTTTTCTTCAGGAGACTCCAATGGAACTATGGAAAAAGTTGGAGGTCTTTTCTGCCAGCAACTGACTCATTCACAGAATGATAGAATCATAGAATGGTTTGGATTAGAAAGGACCTTTAAAGATCATCCAGCTCCAGCACCCTTTTACTAGACAAGGTTGCTCCAAGCCCTGTCCAGCCTGGCCTTGAACACTGCCAGGGACAGAGCAGCCACAGCATCTCTGGGCACCCTGAGCCAGAGCCTCACCACCCTCACAAAACAACATCCAAACATCTAATTAAAATCTTCCCTCTTTCATCCTAAAGCTATTATCCCTTGTCCTTTCACTACCTTCTCTTATATAAAGTTCCTCTCCAGATTTCTTGGAGGCTCTTTTAGGCACTGGAAGCTTTTCTGAGGTCTCCCTGAAGCCTTGTCTTCTCTAGGCTGAACAAACCCAACTCTTTCAGCCTGTCTCCATTGGAAAGGTGGTCCAGTGCACTGATGACCTTTGTGGCCTTCCTCTGGACTTGCTCCACCATGTCCACATTTCTTCTTGCCTTGGGGGCCCCAGAACTGAATGCAGGACTGCAGGTGAGGTCTCACAAGAGCAGGAAGAATCCCCTGGTTCAGCCTGCTGGTCATGGTTCTTTTGATGCAGCCCAGTACACAGCTGGTTTCTGGGCTGCAAGTACATACTGAAGCCGGCTTATGTTCAGTGTCTCATCAACCAGCATCCCCAGGTCCTTCTCAGGGCTGCTGTAAACCCAGTCTCCATTCAGCCTGTGTTTGTGCTTGGGATTGCCCTTGCCCAGGTGTGGGACATTGCACTTGGCCTTGTTGAACTTCATGAGGTTGGCATTGGCCCACCTCTCAAGTGTGTCAAGGTCCCTCTGGTTGGAACTCTTCCCTCCAGCATGTCGACAGCACCACACAACTGGTGTCATTGGCAAACTTGCTGAGGGTGCATCAATCCCACTGTCTCTGTCACCAACAAAGATATTAAACAGCACTGGTCCCAATGCCCAATACTCTCTTTCCCTGAGGAATGCCATTTGTCACTGGTTTCTGTCCAGACATGAGTGAACATGTATAATATTACTGTTTACATCTGTTGTCTAGATATACCAGTAAGAATAGTGCAGACAGGTGAAAGATAGAAATCTGTTCTTCTCATGCAAGAGAGTTTGTATTGCTTACACAGCCTCTAGTGCTTAAGGTGCACTTTTTTCCCATAAACAACAAATTCAGTGAAAAAATAGCAGTTTGGATTCAACTCTCTTTGACTCATACAGTGGATCTCTGTTCAGCCAAGTATATCTCCAGACTGGGGAAATACAAATTTTATCAGCTCCATGAATCACTACCAGCTTTCCTTATGTGACTCCAGAGTTACCTGATTTCAATTCTTTGGACATAAACCAATTCAGCAACAATGTGAAATAAAGAGTAGAGGGTTCTTCTGATGTACTGCCTGGCTGTGAAGCAGGGTTAGTCAGCTAGAGCCTTACAAAGTATTTAACAAGAAAGCTGATGTTCCATTATTCAAAGAAGATCACTGAGTACAAATCTATTCCAAACGAGTAATGTCTTCTGGCCGAATTTTCTATTATTTTCATGTAGTATCAAGGATGTCCGTAATCGAAATAGGATCAAATTATGAATCAAGTAACATAAAAAATTCTTTATAGACCAAGTTTCTAGAATGATTGTTACTGTTCTACATTCGATGTGGTATGTGCTTTATCTCTAACATTATTTTTAAAATCAGGAGCATACCCATCTCCAGCCCACTGGTACATTAGTCAGTGGAAGGATACAAGAAAATTTCTCTGCAGAAGTGCGTATGCCTCTTCACTGAATATACACAAGGTCTATGCAGGCAGCTTTTCTGGCTCAGACACAGTATGGAGGCTAATTGTCACAGATACAAAGGATTGTTCTAGATCAAATTTCCCAACTTGCTTTTAAATGAACATTTAAAAGATTGTTTCATTTAGTTTAGTGCCATATCCTCTGTAAGAACAGAATTTCATAACAAGCTCAATTTATAATATGTTATTGAAATCTTGTTTATATTTTCTGTTGAAGCATTTTCAGAGATCTAGTAACTTGAGAAGAACCTCTGCATATCAGGCAGAGCCATCCAGTCAAGAACACATCTGAGACACATCCATGACCCTTGCTGGAATTTTTTTGTCATTTCCAGGAAAACATAGAAAACAGTCTCACCACATTGTCTCACAAAATTATTCCAGCTTGAAGCTGTACAAACCAGGTATAAATAGACAAGTTACTATGCCACCTGTAACAGTAGCTGAAGATGTAAAATGGATGTATTTGTATATATGTAAGAGATTCAATATTGTATCTTTTAAAAACATGTTTGCATACTAATGGGATCTTGCCTAATGTCCTCATGCTAATATCGCATCATGCAGAACCATGCTGTATGAATGATTTTCATCACTGTTAGCCAAACCAGTCATAATCAGAATTTAGAATTGCTTTAAAAATACATTTCTGGTTAAGTTTATACCTAATTAAGTATAATGAATAAGTAATCCCCAGCCAGTACCAGTTCAGATTTACGTGAGGTTTAAAAAAGGATAGCCATTAAAATGGAGCAATCGGCTTTTATTGTTTCCAGTCATTCAGCAAGGAAAGTCTTATCAAAACATCTGACAGTGACTACCTTGACTTATTTCCTGAAATTGAATATGATTCACCCTACTGAAAATCTGGTGATTTACAACCAAGGTTGATTTTGCACTAAATCAACTGTACCACTCAGTTCTAGGAAAAAAAAAAAAAAAAAATCAGTCAATCATGGAAACTGTGTTCAACCTAGCTAAGTAAGTTTACTTCAAATTAGCAAGCCATGCTACTGGCAGTAACCTAGGATAAAATCTTCAGAAGTGTTGAGTCTAGATGTAAGTTCCCAAATGTCTAGACATAAAAAATGTGATGTAGGCTCTCAGCTCACTGCACTGATCGTCTTACACCTAATTTGTATGAGCTTTCTTTCACATGAAATTCCCTGACCCCAGGGTATACACCCTGAGATAAATTTATAAAATCATCAAGCACCTAATATCAAGCCTCTATTCATTTTCTAGTATGTTTCTTGCTACCACTTATGCAGAAAGATATCAGAATATCAATAGACCTGTGTTTTAAAGTGCCTTTGGTGCACCTAATGGAAGAGGCAACTTCAGCTGTACTGGTACCGCTCAGGGCCAAGACCTAACACAAGGTTTTTCATTCCTCTGACTTCATCCTACTGGCTTTCTTCCCCTGTTCCTGTATCTCCAGCAGTCTCACACAATGTTCCATTTTCCAATAGCTAATCCTGAAACATCAGGTCACAAGTTCCAGCACTGCTCTCTGACAGCCCACAGGGCAGTACCTGTGGATCAAGGCCAACTGTTTTGTTATTATAATAAACTTATGAGAAAAATAAACTTTTTTTTTTTTTAAAAAGAGAAGTGCCATGCTTCCTATACCTTCAGCTCTTGGATTATTCATTCTTGTCTTTCTCTTGGCTACTCTGTTTCCTGGGCTTCACTGTATTTTCTCCCCTCTTATATTAGAAATCAGGTAGGAGGAACATCAGTCATAAAGAACAGTATTAGTCAGGAGATCCATGGTCATGGCAAATCCTGATGAGACTCTTCTGTTGCTATAGTGAATCTCTCATTTTTAAAGATGAATATGATGTAGTGACTATGAACAAGTCAGGCACAGTGGGTGCGAGATGATCACAGCTACGTACAAAAAGCACATTCTCACGTGTACTTTGAGGAAGTCAATTTATTAGCTGATAAAAAAACCCCAAACAACCCCTCCCCCCAAAAAAACCCACAAATAAACAAACAAACAAAACCCCACACTCTGCTCCCCCCCCCCCAAAAAAAAACAACAAAAAAACCAACAACAACAAACTAATAAAACCAAAACCAAACAAACCAGAAAGCTCATTTTGGCACTTTTTGCTTCTCCAAGGAACAAGAAAGCTTTCTTGAGCAACTGCTACTCCTTTTCCGAGTACTTCGTAATCATCTGTCTAAGCCATATTCCACGCTTGGGGGTGTCTTCATTGGTGTGTAACACCATGACTGAAACTAGGGTGTCCATCCTCTATAGCTTCACCATGAGTCAGCTAGTGCACCTCCTCCCTCAGCACAGGGCACACAGCATTGGTTTTTTCTTCTGTTGGAAGTACCATTTGGATAAAATCTAAATTCATCCCCCCATAGCAGTGCGAAACAGAGAGTTCTGTACATCTTTGACTGGGACTCACATTACTGAGGCTGACAAAATTCCTATCAATCTAAATATAAAATTAATATTTAGAGCCAATTTTAAGATAGGTAAGGAGAGATAATCAGCTTTTGGCAGATGGTAGAGCTGTATGCATAGTAGATTTTCCCAGAGAGTGGTCTCTAAAAGAAGTTCCCCAGTAAAGTTCCTGAAAATTGTAAGTATTAAAGCTTCAGTACCATTATTAGTATTCTCACTCTGAAATCCAACTTTTAGATAACTTTTTAATGTTTACATTTTGTGAGGAAGACATATATCTCCCATGGACAGGCTTTAGTGTCCTACTGAAAGTAAGCATGTGCCATAGGAATACCTCTGTTCTAAGTCTCTGGTACCTAAGGCTTATTTTGCTTTTCCTCTGCAGCTGGAGAAAACAGGAGCTAAAGTTTTACATAAAATGAATATAGAAGAAGATTTACAAACTACAGTATGTAACTACAGTATATGTGAAAGGAATATTTCTTCTTCCTTTTTCTTTTCCAATTTTGTTTCTTCGAAAAGATCCCCAAAAGCACAGCTAGTCAAAGCATCCATCAAACGATGGGAGCAGACTCAAGGGCATAGCTTGCGAAAATATTTTAATTTAGTCAACATTTCCTGGAGTTTTTTTATTGCAATGAAATCAAAGAAAACAAGAAATTTTGCTCAAGTTTTGTGTGTTGAACACTGACTTTATTTCTTTGGATTTGAGTTTTGAACTAGAAATATTTAACTGGAAAATATCTTCCCAACAGTAAAATCTTTCAGCTTAACTTTTGGCATGAAGTCAGTTTCATATAAAAAATGAAGATTTTTTGACTGGCCATTCTTAGCATTGATCTTCTCCAGCCAGTATCAAACTTGTTGCCAATTACCAAAAGAAAATTACTTTCTTTTCTTACTGTAGAAGTCACTAAGCCAGCTTGTCTTGAAAATATGAGAGACACCATTTATTTTATATCAAAATTGGTTTAATCCACAGCCAGGCTGATGGTCAACAACAGAAACACTGAAAACTGAGTTTTAAAAAAAACTAAATAAAAATAATATGTATTGAAGAAATTCAAGTCTACTTCTGCTTGAAATACATTCTCTACTTTGAGGTTATGTTCATGTTCCATGTGCATCACTAGAAATGTTGAACATTCAAGCCTCAGCAAATTGCATGAACTGAGTTATTGTCATCTATTTAAGATCTGGTTTACTGTTCACAATGAAAAGGAATTACTGTAACACTATTCATTAAATTCACATAAGCAAATTGTCATTTTACTGTTTCATGGCTCTTTCAGGTCATGTCACAGCCCTCTCACTAAAGGTCTTCCCAGTCAAATTAATGTTTTACTGCACTCCAGCCATTAGCAGTGTTATTGTCCTACCAGTCATATGCACCCAAGCACTAGTCAGCCAATGTGTACAATTAAGTAGATAAAAATGGACTATTTACCAACAGAAGCAAAATTGACTTTATGTAAATTACTGTAGTCTAGGCTAAAGGATCTGTAAAGAAATGCACATTGTATGCTTATTGCTAGTTTTCCCCACAAAAGCAGTTGTGTAATGTCAAGGTAAAACCTTGGCTCTGTCTGCCCAGCACACTGAGCAATGCAGCTGAGCAGGCACAGTTGGTGTTTTTCTGAGGATTCGTTACAAAATTTGGATAGCAGCATGGAGGGATTTAACTCAGCTCCATAATGCTCCTAAGGTACTCTGGGGTGACTGGGGTAATATGACACTGTTAACTTCAAGCATATAAAATAAGCGAAGGAAAAACAAATATACCATAATATCATATGTGTGGTCTTATTCTAAGACATTCTACAGCCACACAAATAGATTGCAAATAAACAAAAAAGAAGCCATGCATTATTTAGATAAGAGAGAGTAAAGACTTCACCTTCACCAGTGATTGCTGGTGATGGGCTCAAAGCCACACATGAACACATCTGCCTTTCCTGCCAGTAAAATATGCCTGATTAGAAGTTAGCTGTTAATCTCTTCAGCAGGGTATTTAGAGGCACACTGTAGGCCTGGAAGAGTAACTGTGGAAGATATTAATAAATGAGAAGCTGGTTGCAGCTTCTCTTTTATGTGTACATACATATTGTATGTATGCTTACATACATACATATACAAATTTTAGCATGAGCTAAAGTTTCTATTCTGTCCAAACAAACTTCTAAGCTCTTCTGAGCCTCTTAACACCTCTTTTAATACTGGAGAAAGAAAAAAGAAATTACGTGTACTGGACAGCCAGTGTGCTGAACACTTCATCCAAACAAAGTCTGTGCAGGAACACAGGAAGAGTTAGCCAAGAGAAGAGCCATTGAACTAACTTTCTCCAACTGCAGTGTTTCAGATACCATGGGCAACACCACAGGGAGTCACTCATCCCTCCTAAAGATCAAAATACTAGCCACCAAGGAGTGACCCTGTGCTTTAACAGAGGGCTAGAAATTTCACCTCATCATTTATCCCAGTTTCTGGTCACCAACAGACCTGACCCTCGAGCCTGGTGTGTTTGAAGCTGATTTCCCCTTAAAGGGAAGATAGCTTCAACCTTCAGCCACAGACTGGATGGACTAAAATAAACTCTGCAGTGATCCTTCCTTTTTGGTGCTATTGACCCATCTTGGGCTTTGTGTGCTATTTGGTCAAAAAAAAAAAAAAAGGCAAAACCCTCACACAGACATATGTCTAATATAAACAAATGTGCTTAAGTTTGAAATAAAGTAAAGAAGCTGCCTTGTGATAATCAGTTAACGGGCTTGTTATTCTAAGCTTTGCTTTTGCTATCTCAGCATGGCAGGAGAAACAAAACCAAAAACAAACAAAAAAATAAAAATGAATGTTTGACTTCTATTTCTCCTCTGGTAATATGCAGTTTAATTATACCATTTGGTTGTTAGCACCCTCTAACAAAACTTAAATTCAGGACAAGAGGATATGACACAACTGGATAAAGAAGATACAACTGTTTAAGTTCATAATAGAGGAAGCCATGGAAATTAAATGGATGTGTTTCTGATGGCAGAAGTAGTCTAAACCTCTCACAGGGAAAACAGTAATTAAGGCATTCTGTGTGACATTTGTACTGAGAAAGAAAAAATGCAAGAGATTAAAAAAACCAGGCACTGCTGCTTGACAAGAAGTAGTTTGGAATTTAAAGCATATCCTTGAGATAGGCAAGATGGACAGAAAGGGGCTCCCAGACTTCCTTAACCCATCTCAGGAGTTAGCTGAGGCTTGCTTTTCTTCTGGGCACACTGCAGAAGTTTGAATTGCTGACCCACTTGTATGGAGCAATTTGCCAAGACTATCCTGCAAGCCATGATGTGTACCCTGTGATTTAGCCAAACAAACCTTCAATTTTGCCAGACTCATCCAGGCTGTAGCAGGGGACTCAACACAAGCAGTCTGGGGTGGTGCTCTGATTCATCTGCATTGTAGGTTAGGACAAGGGGGCTCTCCTCATCACCTTACTGCCTGATTGAAACAGGACAAGGAACAAGTTTATGTAGTCCTGGACAAGACTCTGGGAAGCAAAATGCTGCAGAACCATAAAAACCATACCAATCCAGAAAAATAAGACTAGGCACCTCAAGAGATTACCCAATTCACATCATACCTCTAGCATTACACTGCTTGCTGCAACCAGAAATGTGACTGTGGGGAATGATTCACAGAAAAGAAAAATGTGAACCTAAGTGCATACATACCAGCTCACAGCAGTGGTGAAGGAATGGGAGGCTGAATCTCATTTACTACATAAGTTAATTTTTATCTTAGGCTGTGTAGCTTTCATATGTCTCGTCTGAAAATAAAGTCAGAACATTGGCTGATATTATGAACTTGATGAAAGGACTACAGAACACTGTTGAAGAAAGTGATAAAATGATCCTTTTTTTCCCACTGAGATTTTCACTCTACTCTTAGCTCTGTTATTTTCTCCCTCTGAAATGTTTTAATTACTGGAGAAGCACAGCACACTTTTGAAGAAGCTGAAAAATTCCAAGTGCTTCTGGACAGTTTCCAGATTATACATGGGTATGGAAACAGCACAGCCTTAGGACAATGAACCTTCAGAATATTATTATCTAGTTTTGGTTTCATTTGTTTCTTTCTTTTTTTTTTTGTCTTCTCAAATATACGTGTTCCAAATGCACTGTTGTAAACTCTCAAAAATTTTGTTGTGGGTTTTTTTTTTTTTTCACTATGGCAATATTTTCACAAATACCTTCAGTCTGAAAAACAGAAGAGTTGTTAAGAAACAAAGACATGCTGTATTGGAGTATCAAAGCATGCAAATATCTTAAAAAAATAAACCAATCAACAAAAAAAACCCACAAAACCAAACAAACCCCACAACCCAAACAAACCATAGAAGAAACAAGAAACTAATCACTGGATTCTTGACACCTGAAGTGACTAAAGGAAGTTCTATGCATTTGTATCATTATTGTGGTGTACAGTTCAAAGCAATGACTGCATTTGTGTTTTTGAAGAGATTTCTTAATGTCTGCATCTGTAGTAATGTGCTACACTAGCTGGGAGGAGGAAAGCTTTTCAAACATGTTTATTTTGTGTACCTCTAGACACCTGCTGCTTACTTCTTGTTTTCTCTGGAAGCCTTCTTAAATATGGATAAGGCTTATCATATATCGTTTAGGTATCTTCCTTTTCCTTGGCTCTGCAGAACTCAGCTACTTGAAAGCTCTTTTAGTTGTGAAGAGTTTGCTGCTAGATATCTTTCAGTTTTTCTCTAAAAATAGATCTGCCAGAGCTGAGTTATGGGTCAGGCTCTGGTGTAAACAGGGACTAAAAAGCACAGACCAGCACAAAACATTAGAACAGCAGAAAATGTTTCAGCAACACAACATGGAAAAGATGCTCACACTATAGCATCCATGAGTCACAAAACAGTCAGGATTACTCTTTTGTGACCCTTTCAGCACAACAGTCATAATACTGGCACATTCAGTCAGTCCTTGCAGGACCTGTAGTCTGACACCTGTATCAGGTCAGACCTATTTTGCTTTAACAAGTCATGGAATTTGGGTTGGAGCAATCCCAAGCACTGCTACAGGTTGGGCAGAGAAGAGATTCAGAGCAGCCCTGCAGAGAAGGACTTGGGGGTGTTGGTCAATGAGAAAATGAACATGAGCTGGCTTCAGTGTGCGCTCACAGCCCAGAAAGCCAACTGTATCCTGGACTGCATCAAAAGCTGTGTGACCAGCAGGTCGAAGGAGGTGATCCTGCCCCTCTACTCTGCTCTTGTGAGACCTCACCTGGAGTATTGTGTGCAGTTCTGGTGTCTTCAACATCAAAAGGATATGGAACTGTTGGAACTAGTCCAGAGGAGGGCCACAAGGATGATGAGGGAACTGGAGCACCTCCTGTATGAAGATAGGCTGAGAAAGTTGGAGCCTGTTCAGCCTGGAGAAGAGAAGGCTGCATGGAGACCTCATAGCAGCCTTCCAGTGTCTGAAGGGGGCCTATAAGAATGCTGGGGAGGGACACTTCATTGGGACTGTAGTGATAGGACAAGGGGTAATGGATTAAAATTTAAACAGGGGAAGCTTAGATTGTATATAAGGGAGAAATTCTTTACAGTAAGGGTGGTGAGGCACTGGAATGGATTGTCCAGGGAAGTTGTGAATGGTCCATCCCTGGCAGTGTTCAAGGCCAGTTTGGACAGAGCCTTGGGTGACACGGTTTAGTGTGAAGTGTCTCTGTCCATGGCAGGGGGATTGGAACTAGGTGATCTTAAGGTCCTTTCCAACCTTAACTATTCTATGATTTCCAGCAGCCTGAGCAAAGGGACTTTGTTTTAAAATTAGTGGGAAGCTATTAGTCTCTTCATCAAGATGCCTCTGACAATCAGTATCAGCCAAGAAAACTTTGTGGTAAGGTGACTTTTTCATCTTAAGCCTTGACACAAGAAACATGGATGACATACTGTTTTACAGCTGCTACCCAGCTCATCTCAGTTTGGAAGCCAAAGCTGGTCGCATCAGTCATCAGTTACATCAGTCAACCTCTCCTCTGAAAGAGCAACAAATCATTTTTGTGTGAAAGTATGTCACAGTGCCAACCTGTTCCAGGCTCCCATGCGTGACCTAGCCACCAGCTGCCCACCCAGACTTGTCATGGCAGCTGCATGCTGTAGAATGGCTTGTAAGGGTGGTCTTCAGGTGTACAGCACAGCCACATCCTCTTTTCACAAGGACATACATTAATATAACCAGTAGAACTAGTTCTTTGGAGGCAGAAAGGGGTGAATATCATGCTCTCTAAAGACCTGAATCTATAAACAATAGCTGAAAAACTTACATAGGAAAAGCTCACCCTGGACTTTCTGTACCAAGATGAGAAAATAGGAGAAGTAACAATCACAGTTTGTTACTGCTTTTCAGAGATAGGCAGCCCAAGTTAGTACATGCCCATAGCTTGTCACTTTGCTATTGGAAAGTCAACTGCTAGTGCTAGCAGCTGTGGAGATCTACGAGGCAGTCAGTTGTGAGGTTTACTCAATGATGAGTATTATCAACATGGCTGAGATGAAAACCAGCTTAAGAGAATAGCTTTCTCAGCTGCTGTGGGCCACCAGCTGTATCATGAAACATGTCTGTATTCTCCTTCCCACAAGAAACACAGGAACCATAAGGGTGACAAATCCAGTGTCCTGAAGAACTCTCTTGATTACAAAGCCAGATTCACCTGTATGCAGGGTATCAAGGTGGGGAAAAGATTTGCTGTTTACCTCTTTAGAGAGGCAAAAACTCCCCTTTATGTTACATAACACAGCTTCCTCTACCACATTTTAGAAAACCTCATTGACCCTCTAATGAGTGTACTGGTGAAAAAAAGACCACCTGGCAGAAGTGTAATAACACACTTAGAAGTGACTGGCTGGCTGCTGGCCTGCATTTGGCAGGCTGAAGGGTAGACTTCTGTAACATTAATGTCCTTCAACAACATTAGTGCCTTTGCCTATTAGGTACCCATGTAACCAAAAGCAGGGTGGCACAACTGTGTATCTTCTGCAGGAGATAATGGAGAAATACTTAATTTGAAGGAAGATCAAGAAATGTCTCTATTATGTAGCTGATAAGGAAAAAAATAGGTTAGAGTTTTCTTTCCTGTTATGCACATACATTGTCTTGGAAAGGCTACTTCACTACTTTCTGATTTTTGTGTCATTCTAACTGTTGTCTATACTGACATATAGTCTAACCCAACTGCAGTAATTATAAAATAATTAGGAGAATTTTGAAAAATAATTATCATATACCAGCTGTCTCTACACAAATAATCATTGCAAAAGTAAAAAGAGCAAATGTGTGTCAAACTTTGCCATGGGCTAAAGGGCAGGTTGAAGAATCAACTATGGCTGTGCAATTGTGCATGACAGCAGGAAGTTTTTATCAGCCTACATTCCTTCAAAGTAACTTTTGTCCCAGACCTACAACAAATAAATTACTAACATTCTCATGAGATGCTCAACCGTCCAACAAGGTACTTAGTGCCATTAAGCTCCTTTTATTCAACAGTGTTACCAAGAAATGTAACTGCAATTGTTAAGTGGCACACTCTGTGTTCAGGTGTTAACCATCCTAAACATAATCTTGTTAAGCAAAGGATGAACTGAAATTATTTAACTTTTGATGAGACTGGTTAGCTGGTTAATTTCTATTCTAAACAGTTATTTTTAAAATTATGTTCTACATTTTGGAAGGTACACAGAAAATATGGCTCTATATACAAGGTATATTTTTTTCCACCTCAGTACGGTGGCCAATGTATCTTGGAAGCCAACAACTGCAAATATACTATCAGAATATAGAAAATGGACTCACAGAGACATTTGCATAAGGTCATCTTGAAGTTATAAGAAGAAAAAATGCCATACCAAAATTTTGATTTGTGGTTTATGAGTACCTAGTCATGTGTGCATGTTCTAGCAATATGTGGCTATGTGTGTGTAAAATGGCATTTACACCAGATAAGAAAGTCAAGTTCACAATTAGGACAAAAATAGATTTTTAATTACAAATGAAGGTTAAGTGAGTGCACATGGAATAATTCAGCCCTTTCAGTGAAATCCTAAATGCTTATTCATGAAGCCATGGAGAATTATAGCAACATCTGTTTCAGTAAGAGAAGAGAGTATTCTTGTACCTGTTAATGTGAAAAGGACACATGGCACTGAATTGAAACACGTGCAGTGCACATGCTGCACTGTTCATTACTGAAAATCATACTAGCATACTGCTTACTGATGCATGAATGTTTTAAAGTAAGGCACTTATAAGCAGTGCATATGGTAAATGAATTAATTTGATCTTTTAAGCTGTGTCTCATATTATCCAAGCAGTACTGTGGCAAAAAAGTGACATCTTGCTGAAAACCAGCAGATAGTACGAAGATGGAGACCACTCCTTTACAAACACTGCACTAAAGAGTCTCTTTAAGAATTGTTCAACTTTTTTTTTGCTGTCTTTAATGTAATTGTAACTATTCCTTTTTAGCCTCCAATTATGACTACAGCAATCTGCCAACATTTTCTTTTATAAACACAAGGGCAAATCAACTCACATTTACTGTGGTGCTTTGGCTAGAAGGCAAAATCCAAGTGTTACACAGTCCATGACAAATGCATTTATGTGATTTTTGCTGTCAAAGGAAGAATTGCCCTTATTCAGAAAAACAGTAATACTTATGGTGCCATTGCACTGACTTCAGTTGGGAATATTCCCAGAATGACTGTGGCCCAGAAGTACTTGCTAAATATCTCCTAGAAGGAACGAGGAAATATAAATTGAAATTAATTTGACATGTGATTGTACCTCCTCTGTGAATGAAATATGCACAGGAGGTCTAGGAATATAAGCTGTCTTTGGAGTTGAAGTTTGGTTAAGAGAAAGCAGAGTGAAAGTGTTTTCCATTATTCTCTTCAGTTGGTGCTTTCCAAGTGACTCCCCAAACATAGATAACGACGTTTTCATTTTTAAACAATAAAAAAGAAATTCTGTATCTGTTTTGACTTGTAAATTGAAGACCTAGATTCCCTGAGAAAACAAAGAATCAAGCACTCTGGTTGCCTTGTCTTGCCAAACTGGGGCTATGGTCATTTGCAGGGGCTGTAGCATAGCTCCTATGCATCAGAAGTGGGTAGCCACCCCTTCCGGAGTCCCAGCACAGAGAGTGCAGCAGGGCTCTGGGCTTTTGCATCAATGTAAATTATCTCCTTTATTGCATATGCCTATAGCAGGCTCTGAAACAACACTTCCCATGTAAACACAGCATACCCACAGGCACAGCAGCTCATTGGATTGATCTGGATACATTTAAATCCATAACCAGTTCTAAGTCAGTCTAAATCAGTTCTAAGGCAAAATTTGATCAAGATAAAATGGTCTCAGTACCACTGTAAACAAATGAAGAGTAAGTTGTGAATGTGAGAGATTTTAGGATACACTCCTCAGTAGATTTTTGTTTATTTTACTGTTCTGGGATATTGGGTATCATTTCCTTCTGAGCAGCAGGTTACCTGCATTTGGAGATCCATTTGGAAAGATCGAGCTAGAGAAAAGCCTCCACATTTACTTTACTCGGGACTTCTATTGACTAAAAGTGTTTCATGAGTTGTGTTCTTTAATTGAAGAGATCAATCTTAGTAAAGACATAAAAACATCCTAACAGCAAGAAAGAGTGAATATGAGAAGAGAGAGATATGATTAAATTAGTCTGGTGCTTGGGAATCTCATTTTGGTGAAGAAAAGGAGCCCCAACTTTGAATCTACATCCCTTGTTCCCTTTATGGACAGCAAATACTGCACTTTATACAGATATAGGTTGTCTGCACACCCATGCACATGAAACCCCAGCAACACAAAGAAAAAAAAAAAAAGAGAGAGAAAATAATAGAAAGAAGCCTTAAATATTTTTTCAGAAAAGGACTCAGAAATTCTCCACATTTCTATCTGAGTCTCACTGAAGTAGTTGAATCCTTGGGCATAGCTGTTTAGTTTCAGTTCACTTTAATGACTAAAAATGGTTGGGGTTTTTTTGCACCGCATAAGAACAGATTGGCAGTGAAAGGCCCCCTATTACCAATTTCCAGAGTAGAATCACTCATTAAATGTATCTGTTTATTGTAACTTCTGCCAAATAACAATAGCTGGTTTTATCATACAGACGATCTAATTTATTTCATTAGATACCTCCAAAGTATTAAAATGTAAATGACCGTAAGAGTCTCTTTCTCAGTCTCTCTCCTCTTTCTCCCAGGATTTCACTGTATGTTTAGTGCATTGTCTATGTTTGGCTGACTTGTGGTTTTGAATCTGAAAAGTCATTTTAAGGGAAAGCTAAATGAATATTTTAACAATTAATTGTGTGAGTAAACCTGAGCCATTTTTTGTTTCAGAAATGAGAAATCTAGTATATCTTCAGCCACTATGAAGTTCTGCTTACATCACTTTTAACCTATCACTATTTTACTATCAAGCATACTGTAGTTGTTGCAAAACATCTCTGTGAAAGGGCTATTTCTGATTGCTAATACCATGCAACAACTGCAAACACTAACCTATACAACCATTATTTTTAAAAGGAATTTAATAGAAAATAGCAAACAGAAAATAGAACAGCAGTGTACATTTAAAATAGTTTTTTAAAAAATAGAACTGCATTTAGAGAGAATTGCCAAGCTCTTTGCTTTGATGCTTTCATTGCACCCCTTTCTTCCTCCTCTGACAGAAGAATGATGAAACTTCTCTAAACTTTGTGGAATATCCTTTTTGTGTGTGAAGTTACTACATGTTTTGCCCACTGCTGATTAAAGAGAGGACAGTTAGAAGAAAGCAACTAAAAGCAGATTGTTCTTGTCTTTCATAAAGTAACCTTAGACATGTTTCCTTCATTATCATGTTTAAAGTTTTTAGTCTCTCCAGCAGAAGCAGTTTCAGCATCCTAGCCTTCTCAGCAATGTTTTCTGTTTTCTACAGCTTTCTGGCTCAGAGCTGTCAGATTTTCAGCACTAAGGGCTACATTTCTCTCTAGCTGACACCAAATTATATGTTTAGCTACACTCAATATCTGCAAGCTGTCATTGTCCTGTCACAACTGGTGGCCAAGATCATGGCAGTCGTATAAATACAACTACTTCTAAACCACAACATAAAGTTTTTATTATAAAGACACGCCAGAAGTCCTCAGAATATATTGTGAATGGAAATGAAAGAGGATGGTCTTCAATGGAAGTGTTCCTCACACTTGATGGTGCAGCTCACGCCAAGAGATACGGTCAGTGTCTCTTAACATTCTGATGTTGCCTTCGAGATATGCTCAAGAATTCATCTATTCTAAGCATTTCAGCTAAGCACTTGTGATAGAAAAAACAAGCTAATTCATATTTCTCATCAGATGTGTAAGTTAACTTTGGCACTTTCTCAAGTCACTTCACTGGAGTTTCCTGGGAAATCTGAGTTTTGCTTTAGGAATTAATAGATACTTGAAGGAGATACAAAAGGGAGGTTTCATTAATCAGAAAGAATACACCTCTATACAGCAAAAGCAGAAATTAAGTATGAGTTTTAAAGGGACAAATTGATGGTCTTGAGCACAGTTTTCGGGCCATATCTCCTCCCTCATGAAAACTGGTTGGCAAAATCTAAAGAAAGCTGGGTACATTTGTAAGACTACTAATCCTTGGAGAAATGAGGCTTTGTAAACAGAAACTAAATGTCATGGTTTAAACCAAGTCCCCCAACTCCCGGAGAGTTAGGAAGGAGAATCCAAAGAATGTAGCCCCCACGGATTGAGATAAGAACGGTTTAATTGCTAAGGCATAACACAATAATAATGATACAGCCAATAACAAGCGAAAAGAATACACCACCCCACCAGCCACCGATCCATAACTCACTCCACCCTGCCCGGCAGAGCACCGCGTGCTCCCTCCTCAATTTTTCTCCAGAGCTCTGCCCCTCCAGCCCTCTCTTTCCCAGTATGCATCCTGGGCATCACGTGCTATGCTATGGAATACCTCTTTGGCTAGCCTGGGTCAGGTGTCCTGTCTCTCCTTCCTCCTGGACTCCCCTCCTCCACCTGGCTGGAAAAAACCTTGAACAAAAACACCCTCAAAACATGCTCAAACCATGACACTAAAATAGAAGAATTTTATGTAAATACCACTATAGCAAAGTAACTCTTCCAGTAGCTATGAGACAGCTACTCATGAAACCTGTAATGAGTTTGATGACTAACTTGGTTTTAATCAGCCAGCTTTTGCATGATGACTGTTTAAAAATTGCATTTTGGTAATAACTCAAGCAAAATTTTTTAAGTAGCCGCTGGAGTATGTCAGGAAACCTGATGTAATAGAGACTTCAAAATACTATTTGTTTTCATGTTAGTCATTTACTAGGTGGTATGATTTACCCGTATCTTGATTACATATTAACTGATGTGCTAACTGCCACATTTGTTGAGATCACCAAATGAAGATGATCAGCATTTTATCCACTAGGATGCAGTACTTCTGGGTCCAGAGGCAAGTACTCACAACACTAAATGCCTTCAAAATCCATTCTTCCCTTGCTGTTAGAGGTATTAGGCTCAAAAGGCTACAAATTAATGTCTTTTAAATTAATGTCTAACTTACACATCTGTTTGAATTTTAGGCATTTCCAAACAATTTCTCATCAGTGAATGCAATGTGTCAGTCAAGTGTCCATCCTTGTTCAGGTTCAATTTCTGGGCAGCTCTGGTTAGAAACTACAACAGGGCAGCTTTTATGGATATTACTGTCTCCATCTAATGTAATTATGTTTGGGCACTGGTCTGTGTGGAAGGGTGTTCTCAGGCATCTCTGGAGCCAGGATCTCAGGAGGCTTAGGCACACTGGTCCCTTGAAAGTCCAAAACAGTATAGGTATAAGATGGGCACCAAGTTCTTCTGCCATGACAAATCTGAGGTTCCTGTGTACCTGCAGAGAAGCAAACTGAGGGGGCAAACTCCAAGGTGGCAGACTACAGTAGCTACAGCAGTTAGAGACCAACAGAGTAGGTCTTATAGAAGTGCAGTTTTGGACTTGAGTGCCTACATTTTTCCCTAGCTGCACTACCATCACCTTATCTTTTGCAGGATTTTTGGACTGAAGAATATTATTAAAGATTATTGCAAGTTCTGATGAAAAAATGACCTGAATAGTCTTGTTACTGCTCCATCTGGCCTTCCCACCAAGAATACCTATCAAGTAGCTTATCTGTTTCCAAGTCTTGGGACCAAGCAGCTTTCAAGCTTCCTGAGTCTGATGAGATCTTTGCCTGACCTCTCTAGCGTCTTTTGTGAACATCTCTTAATGATCATTTGGGATCTTCTGCTTCCTTTTCCCTAGCCCTTGCTTCTAGACTGATTTTCTTACCTTTTACGACAGGTGACATTTAAACAGGTCATCTTCTCTCAGGCTGCATTCTGGAAATCCAGATTTGGAAACTTATTTGCTTGTACTACAGCCAGCTCAAGGTTCTATAGCCTTTCCATGGGAATGAAAGATCACCAGGGATGAAAAGGTATGATGCTATCCCTGCATAACCCTTGGATGAAACAAGTACTTTTCCTGATGGTTACTCATTCCTGTTTAAAAATAAAGATGTAGTGACAAAAGGAGTTTATTCTGGAAAGTCTTAATGTTTTAGAGACAAGGAAATACTCACAAGATATAAGGGTGTATACAAATCAAAAGAGAAGTATGCCAGCATCTGTTAATCCCTTACCAGTCTATTAACCAAATGACACTTTACAGCACAGCTGTTTATAATTTGAACGGGTCCTGCAATTTAATGCATGCATGTTGGTAGCAGCGTATTCTTTCTCCAGACTTTGTACATATTCTTTCTCCAGACTTCGTATATGGAAACTCCTTCCTAATAATCAATGTTCTCTCTTTAGTTTGCCAGTAGCATCCCAGTGCTCACCTGCATCCTGAATCAAGACTAAACCATCTTGCACTGGATAATGATATAATACAGAGCAGCAGGCAGTCTTTGTCTGGAGGTGCTTGTGGTGTACTTCAAGTTGTGAGCAGTGATAACTGGAAGGGAAGACAAGAAAGCTGTGGATAGGATTGTGCAGTTGCAGTGACTCAGCTTGTGTAATTAGGACTAGATGGTGGCTATCAGGTCATTATTCTGTGTAAGGGGGAGTGCACAGGAGCAACACCAAGGAAAGTTTGCTTCAAGGTGCTGTAGTCTTTCACAGGAATCCTTTTGCCTACAAGCATGAGTAATTCACTCTCGCACTGTGCCCAGTTTATTCCCCAGGAGACAGATTTCAGCACCCTTCTTTCAGGACTGACACAGAGCAAGGAGGTCTTTGCTACAGATATTGCTGGGCTGCATGAGGAGGAAGGAATTACCAGTCTAAATTCTGTTTCCAAGTAGAAGTCTCTTTTTTATTTATACATAAACCTATTACATTGGTTCAGTAAATGAAAGAGTAAAATGCGTGTTGGTGTATATGTGGTAGAAATGACAACTGTAATGCTTTGATGCAGTCAAGGATAAATACAGGTGAAAAGAGTCTATTTGCTTTGAATTTCAGCAAGAACAAGTTTATCTTGTTTTCATAAATATCACACAATGAATTTATCCCTTTTTAAATGTATTTATTTATTCAACATTAATATAATAGTAACTAGATAATCTATCAATAGCAAAAGAAACTCATCAAGACAGCTGGCCAATCAAGTTTTTGAGAATTTCATTTTAAAGATTTACTGTTTTCAAATAGTCAGTGAAAGGAAACTGTTGTTTTGGTGGCAATAGCTTTCTTAATATTTCTTTAATTAATGAATACATCTTGAACAGAATGATCTCTGATATTTTAAAGGATTCAAGTTTCTCCTTAACATAAGGTCACTATGCACAGCTATTTTAAAATACACACTTCGTATTTGATTACACTCTCAATTAGCTAAGTAATAGATCATAATAAATCCTGGCACACTGACTCTTGAAACACAGCTGGTTAAATACAATACTATCTACCAAGGAGAGGTCTTTTATTTATTCATTAACAAGGCTCCAAAACCAGGATTATATTCAGAAAACAAAAATAGGTCATACCCAAGGAGATATAATGGCTTGGATGTGAGAACTGGGTAACCAATAGCAACTGCTTTATCTCTTCTTTCAGTGGTGATGTGGCAATATTTGTTCCTGTCATTTCAGACTACTTCCAAAGGAACCAAAGACTACAAGAACTGTAAAAGTAGAATATACCCATACACTAGAAATTAGATTATAAACCATTAGAAATCCAAAAGCATCAAATGTATTTCCCTACATGCCAGCCCTAACGCAATAAACATTGCTATTTCCATAATAAAAGGTTTATGACGTAATAGCCAAATTTACAGTTATTTCAGTCCTCAAGTCATGATTTTAAAAAACAGCTTTAATACTGGCAGCAAGGAGACTAATAAATGAAAATTCCTGTTGTTTTATGACTAGCATAGTAATTCTCAAGGCAGTGAAAGGTATTCCAGTATTGTAATTCACAACCTTGATATTTGGCAGCATTTAGCTTCTACAGAAGGAAGATCTCTGAGGACGAAACACCAGATTGCTTGCCTCCTTTACAAATACGGCACTACTATGGCAAATTATCTTTCCTTTAAAGCATAATATAAATGTTTGGTTTTGCTTCATTTCACCAAGGTCAAGCAAACTGTTTATATATATTTACAAAAATACATAAACAAATATATATCTAATAAATTTCTATATTTGCATAAAACACTGATTTTCTCAAAATCCAGAGCTATTATTAAGTGTAATACTGAAAAGCCCATTGAAATTAGAAGTGTCAGAAAATATTTTTTTGTGGTGAGATTCTTTCTGCTGCATTTACAATTACTGAAATGACAGTAGTCACAATTCCTGTCATTATGTTCATTGTCATTCTGGACATTTCACTGTACTTCACTGTATCTAGTAAAAGAATATAGCCCAAATTTTGTTGATATACACAGTTTATTGCTGTGGAAAGGAAGAGGAGTACAAGCTAGGGCAGATGTAACAAATGTAGGCAACAGATACAGGTGGGGAGCTGGGGACTGGAGGAACAAGGAGCTGTCTTTGGGTGGAAGGATGTTCAGGAGAACATGGGACAGGAGGTTAGAGATGGGAATGGCACTAGTTAGGGAACAGACAAAAAAAAAAGTCTGAAACTAAAAAGTAGGTCTGTAAAACTAGGACTGCAAAATACAGGTGCCCATCTCCACAGGATACAGAAGAACATTCCTACCAGTTATTACATGCCCAGTCCTGGTATAGACCACATATCACAGGGTTTTGTACTCCTTTGTATGCCTAGCTTATACTGTTTTCCTTGACTGCTCTTTTCTCCTCTCCTTTCTAGCTCAAACCTTTCTTTCTTCTTCCCTTTCTCTTCTGGTCTATTATTCTTCCTGTCAGTGTATTCCTTCTCCCTGCTTCTGATCACCTTCTCCTGGACTTTATTCTCCCTTTCCCCAATCCTCACTTCTTACTCCTTTATTCTCCTGCTTTCTCAGCACCAGTGTGCCAGGCAGGCTGGGTGGCTACCTTCCCAAGGGGCTCCTCAGACTCTGCCCAGGGCAGGCAGCTGGAACACTGTGTTCTGTTGTCCCACAGCAGCCATGGCTTGGCAGAGCATCTTTCCATGCTCACAAGCCAAGAGACAACCTCTGGCAAGTCCCCGCTGCAGTCCTGAGAACTGTCTTCTTTTTTCAGATTT
Source organism: Melopsittacus undulatus (assembly GCF_012275295.1). Lineage (NCBI taxonomy): Eukaryota > Metazoa > Chordata > Aves > Psittaciformes > Psittaculidae > Melopsittacus > Melopsittacus undulatus. The sequence goes on along the minus strand of NC_047557.1, from coordinate 67,451,024 downwards.
ACATTTTCTCTAAAATACATGTTGCAGCAATGGCAAAAGGTACAATTTTGGGGGTAAGCTCCGACCCTTTCTGCCAAATTTCACAGCCTTGCTTCAAAGCATGGGTGTGCAGAGCTTCAACTAAATTGCTGTATTGCTTATATTAACGTGGAGGGGAACATGAGTGTTTTTGCCTCATTGTCATGGTTTAAAACCCCACCTCAGTCTCCCGCAGTACCACACACCCCTTTTCCCCCCCCACCTCCCCACTCCCGGAGGGATGGGGAAGAGAACCAGAGGGATATAACTCCCATGGATTGAGATAAAAACCAATCCAGCAATTAAGGTATAACACAAATCACTACTGCTACCAATAATAAATCAATGAAAGACGAAATAAACAAGGAGAGAGAATACGATACCACCCGCCAAAATGAGCCCAACCTGGAAGAGAGCGAAACCCTGCCCTTCTGGCCCCAGCTTTCCAGTTACCTCCCCGAGCATGACGTGCTGTGGTATGGAATACCTCCCTGACTAGCCCAGGTCAGGCACCCTATCTCTGCCTCCTCCCTGGCTGGGGTATAAATATGGGGAGGCCTGGCAAATTAACTATATCACACTCCCACCAACCCGCCAAGGCAAGCGCCATGTGCTTATCATGGTGGAAGCAACCACAGGATGGCTGGAAACATATGCTGTGCCCCACGCCACTGCCCAGAACACTATCCTGGGCCTTGAGAAACAGATTTTGTGGCGACATGGCACCCCAGAGAGAACTAAGTCAGACAGTGGGACTCATTTCTAGAACAACCTTATAGGCACTTGGGCCAAAGAACATGGCATTGAGTGGGTATATCACATCCCCTACCATGCACCAGCCTTTGGGAAAATCCAGCAGTACAATGGGCTGTTAAAAACTACACTGAGAGCAATGGGTGGGGGAACTTTCAAGCATTGGGATAAACATTTACCAAAGGCCACCTGGTTGATCAACACCAGAGGATCTGCCAACAGGTCTGGCTCGGCCCAGTCAGAACTTTTACATATTGTAGAGGGGGACAAAGTTCCTGTAGTGCACATGAGGAATTTGCTAGGGAAGACAGTCTGAGTTATTCCTGCTTCAGGTAAAGGCAAACCCACTCGTGGGATTGCTTTTGCTCAAGGACCCGGACATACTTGGTGGGTAATGCGGGAAGATGGGGAAGTCCAATGTATACCTCAAGGGGATTTGATTTTAGGGGAAAACAGCCAATGAACTTAATTATATGTTGTTGCTTGCTGTGTAATATTTTTATAGTCCATCAACTAGATGTCTTCAGGTCACCAGCGACTGTCCCTGACTTCCCTCTAACCATCATCCCAACAGAGAATGAACTTTGATAGAACCAGATGAGTTCTGCAGTAAAGGAATGATCAACATCAGCAGGCAACAATCCAGCACTGCAAGATAATGTCCTGGTTTGAGCAGTAGCAGTCATTTTTCTCCTTCTTGGTAGCTGGTGCAGTGCTGTGTTTTGACTTTCGGGCTGAGAACGGTTGCTGATAGCAAGCATGTTTTGAGTTACTGCTCAAATGTTTGGTTTGTCCAAGGCCTTTTCTGAGCTCATGCTCTGCCAGGGAGGAGGGGAGGCCGGGAGGAGGGAGAGACAGGACACCTGACCCAGGCTAGCCAAAGAGGTATTCCATACCACAGCACGTCATACCCAGGAGGTAACCGGGAGAGACCCGGAAGGGCTGGAGCTCTGGGGGGAAATGGAGGAGGTATCGGTCAGTGCTCAGTCGGGCAGGGTGGGGTGAGTTATGGGTCGGTGGCTGGTGAGGTGTTGTATTCTCTTCATTTGTTATTGGCTTTATCATTATTATTTGTAGTAGTAGTAATGGCAGTAGAGATTTGTGTTATGCCTTAGCTATTAAACTGTGCTTATCTCAATCCGTGGGGGCTACATTCTTTGGATTCTCCTTCCTAACTCTCCGGTAGTTGGGGGAGCAAGGGGGGAAGTGAGTAACGAGCTGTGCGGACTTGGTTTAAGCCACGACATTATACAGTTCTCAGATACTGCTGAAATTTCCAAATGTTTAGATCTGCAGATTAAATGATACAGTAATGAACATTGGGCTTTATAAGGCAACGAGCCAGGCAAAAATAAAGATAGGCTTCAACAACTTTCCCAGTTTAAAACACCATGATGCGATATAAGATACAGTAGAAGAACTTAAGTACAAAATTTGAGAGGAACTGTTCAGAAGAGATAAGCAAATGTAATGAAATAAAATTAAGAAATGGAAAATCTATAGCAGGGGGAAAAAAATCTTCCCAGACAGAAATTTGACTGGCTGTAGAATATTGTTCCTTTGGGGATGGTGTAAGCCCCATGACTCATCACCTAGTCTACAAAAATAGGTTAGACAAAACATTAGAAACATATGTCCTGCCGAATAACCCAGTACTCTCAGAAGGACGAACCAGATGACTGAATATGACATTTTCATCTGTAACAACTATGAAACCAAGAGAATTTCTGCATCCCTCTTCCATAGAGTTTAAGAATATGTGGCTGAACAAATCAGAAACCTGATTTGACCTGGCTCTGTCATCAATGCTCATGCCAATTAGCACCTTGCTCCACAGCAGCCCACTCTCCTCTCAGTTCTCCTCAAATTTGTATTCAACGGAAGAAGCTCACGGAAAACAAAAAAATAAAGGTGAAACTCCCTGACCAGCAATCCAGAAAATGTTCAATTCATTCCCTGGATAAAAGGGATGGAAATCTTACAAAAAGGGAAGGAAGGAGAAAGCACATTGTCTTCTAGAAACCTAATCTGAAAATTATAGCTAGTCACCCAGGTCAGCATTTCATCCTGCAAACACTTCATCTCCTTCTTCTGAGCAGTGCTACTGGCTCAGAGGCCTTACCATACTGCTTACTCACTAGCAAATGTACCCCCCACTAGAGGAGGAACCTTTGTAAAAATGCTTGTATGATAATTCAAGGGGCAGAATTAATTTACAGTTCAAATGGCCACACAAAGTGCCACTCTTAGAAGCATTTCTAATTGCCCTGAGTAACCTGCTCAGTAAGAATGGTCAAATAAAAGTTGCCACAGAGAGCTCCCTGCAACAGCAGAAGCAGGTTGCTCAGCAAGACCAAAGGTAGCAGTAGAGCAAAACAAGGAGTGGTAAGAATCTTCTTTCAGCCATGATAGTCAACGGCTATACTTTCTACAAAGAGGGCTGCATGTACCACAGCAATAGAATTGAAAAGAGAGAATTTTCAGAGCACTAAACTGCACAAAGTTCAATAAAACTTGTGCAAAAATTTGTGTTGGTTGGTGGGCAGAATGCAGTTTAGCTTACTGCCACCAGCAGTGCTCAGGATTCCACCCAGCAGCTGAACACATGGGTTAAAACAGGAACAGCAAATTAATGCTACCCATGAGGACTTCTCAAAAACAGCTTACTGATCTTAGGCAATTTAATCTGATGAATTCTGCCATGAGTGCAATAAAATAAAGGTCTGTGAGTCTACACTTGTTTTTCTGGCCACTGTCTGAAGCTAACTCTCCCAAGCTTCAGTTTTAAGAAAGTAATTCTTCTCAAGTATGCTGAATTTTGGTATTGTTTAAACTAAATAGTTAAACTCCAAGATTTAAAAATGACTATTTGAAAAAAAAAAAAAAAGAAAATCCATATATGTTTCCGTGTTGTTTTCCAAGTTCTTTTTCCATCTTCAAAAAACACAAGATCTGTTCTCAAATTCCAGAATAGACTAAGAAAATTAAGATCATGGGTCTGATTTATGTTTCTGATTAATTTCTAAATTAGCAAATGAAAAACTTTATCTTTTTATAAGTTTAATTACTTACCATTTTTAATTACTATTAAATGCCAGTACCAGGCACTGCCATTAAAATATCTGCTCCAAACTTAATTTACCTGAGAGGAGTAAAAAACTTCTTTTGGAAGCTCAAAGTATTTTTGTCTTAACCTACACAGTGGGAGAAAAAGATTGTTTTCAATGCTGATTATAAATGAAAAAAAAGACAACTCATTTACAAAAAGGGATTTGTTGTGTGTTGCTGATCTAGAAGTCATCTTCTCAAATAATCTAACAATCAATACCTTTTGAACCTTTGAAAGCTATTTAGGAAAATATTTTCCCTGCAATAGATCTCAAATTGAAATCCTAATTATTTTAATATATATTCTTCCAGAATGCATTTCTCCTGACCCTATTAGCATGGCCCACATTTTGGGAAACCTAGGCTTTCACGCAAAAAGGAAGAGCTTTTGTCAAAAGGCTAAGTCATGACCATCTATATTACTGAATATGGATAATGAAACAAAGTTATACGGAATTATTCTTTTAACTATCATACATATTCATAGGCCCTTAGTATTTACTCCACACAGGCACAAGATTGTTAACACTGTTAATACTATTAGCTTTCCTTTAAATAAGCCATCAATTCAATGTGGTGAAAACATTCCTCAGAATGCCAAGATATTGTGTGTGTGTTGTTAATATGCATGCAGAGAGGGAGACTGTCCTGGGTTCAGCAGCAGCAGTCATTTTTCTACTTCTTAGTAACTGGTGCAGTGCTGTGGTTTTGACTTTCAGCCTGGGAGCAACGCTAATAACACCGATGGTTTTAGTTCCTGCTCAGTAATGTTTACTCTGATCAAGGATTTTCTGAGTCTCATGCTCTTCTAGGGAGGAGGGAAAGCTGGGAGGAAGCAGAGACAGGTCACCTGACCCAAACTAGCTGAAGAGGTATTCCATACCACAGCACATCATACCCAGTATATATAAACAGGTTGCACTTACCCAGAGGGCTAGATCGCTGCTCGGGTCAGGTTGGGTATCAGACATAGAATCATAGAATCATAGAATAGTTAGGGTTGGAAAGGACCTTAAGATCATCTAGTTCCAAGCCCCCTGCCATGGGCAGAGACACCTCACACTAAACCATATCACCCAAGGCTTCATCCAACCTGGTCTTGAACACCACCAGGGATGGAGCATTCACCACCTCCTGGGCAACCCATTCCAGTACCTCACCACCCTAACAGTAAAAAATTTCTTCCTTATATCCATTCTAAACTCTGCTGTTTAAGTTTCAACCTGTTACCCCTTGTCCTGTCACTACAGTCCCTAATGAATAGTCCCTCCCCAGCATCCCTGTAGGCCCCCTTCAGATACTGGAAGGCTGCTATGAGGTCTCCACACAGCCTTCTCTTCTCCAGGCTGAACAGGCTCCAACTTTCTCAGCCTGTCTTCATATGGGAGGTGCTCCAGGCCCCTGATCATCCTCGTGGCCCTCCTCTGGACTTGTTCTAACAGTTCCATGTCCTTTTTATGTTGAAGACACCAGAACTGCACACAATATTCCAAGTGAGGTCTCACAAGAGCAGAGTAGAGGGGCAGGATCACCTCCTTCAACCTGCTGGTCATGCTCCTTTTGATGCAGCCCAGGATATGGTTGGCTTTCTGGGCTGTGAGTGCACACTGCTGGCTCATGTTCATTTTCTCATTGACTAACACCCCCACGTCCTTCTCCGCAGGACTACTATGAATTTCCTTTTTGCCCAACCTGCAGCTGTGCCTTAGGATTGCTCCGAACCAGGTGTAGGACCTTGCACTTGTCATGGTTAAACTTCATGAGGTTGGCATCTGCCCACCTCACAAGCATGTCAAGGTCCCTCCGGATGGCATTCCTTCCCTCCAGCATATTAACTGAACCACACATCTTGGTGTCATTGGCAGACTTGCTGAGGGTGCACTCAATACCACTGTCCATGTCAGCAACAAAGATATTAAATAAGAATGGTCCCAAAAACCGATCCCTGAGGAATACCACTCAGTATTGGTTTCCACCTGGACATTGAGCCATTGACCACAACTCCCTGCATGCAGCCATCCAGCCAATTCTTTATCCACCGAGTGGTCCACCTATCAAATTGATGACACTCCAGTTTAGAGACAAGGATGTCATGTGGGACAGTCTGACATGATTTGAACAAGTCCAGGTAGATGACGTCAACTGCTCCACCCCTGTCCATCACTTTTGTAGCCCCGTCATAGAAGGCCACCAAATTGGTCAGGCAGAATTTTTCCCTAGTAAAGCCATGCTGGCTGTCACCAAGCACTTTGTTGTTTTTCATGTGCCCTAGCATGCCTTCGAGGAGAATCTGCTCCCAGATTTTGCCAGGCACAGAGGTGAGACTGACTGGTCTGTAATTCCCTGGGTCATCCCATATTGCCCTTCTTGAAAGTGGGGGTTATATTTCCCTTTTTCCAGTCATCAGGAACTTCACTTGTCTGCCATGATTTTTCAAATATGATGACCAGTGGCTTTACAACTTCATTTGCCAGCTCCTTCAGGACCCGCAGATGGATTTCATCAGGTCCCATGGACTTGTGTGCATTCAGGTTCTTAAGATGGTCTCGAACCAGATCCTCATGTACAGTGGGCCCAAAGTCTAGGTTTTCACAGTCCCTGCGTCCACCTTCCAAGACTCGGGTGCTGCGGTCAGAGCCTTTGCCAGTGAAAACCGAGGCAAAGAAGCTATTCAGAACCTGAGCCTTCTCCAAAGTCCTGTGTAGCCAGCTCTCCCGAAAGTTTCCGGAGGGGCCTACATTGTCCCTACTCCGTTTTTTAGCCGCTACATACCTATAAAATCCCTTCCTATTATCTTTAACATCCCTTGCCAAGTTTAGCTCCAATTGGGCCTTAGCTTTCGTAACTTGATCCCTAACTACCCGGACAACATCCCCGTATTCATCCCAGGCTGCCTGTCCTTGCTTCCACCTTTTATAAGCCTCTTTTTTCCTATGACTTTTTCTCAGCAGCTCCTTATCCATCCAAGGAGGTCTCCTGGCCCTCCTGCTGCACTTCCTTCTGGTCGGGATGCAACACTCCTGAGCTTGTAGCAGGTGATCCTTGAATATTAACCAAGAGTCTTGGGCCCCCTTACCCTCTAGGGCTATATCCCATGGAACCTTGCTAAGCAGGTTCCTGAAGAGGCCAAAGTCTGCTCTCTTGAAGTCCAGGGCAGCGAGCTTGCTGCACGCTCTTCTCACTGTCCTAAGGACCTTGAATTTGACTATCTTGTGATCACTGCATCCAAGACTTCCCTGGAGAGTCACATTTCCAACAGGCCCTTCCCTGTTGGTGAGCATGAGGTCAAGCAGGGCACCTCTCCTCTTCAGCTCCTTTATTGCTTGCAGAAGGAAGTTGTCTTCCACACAATCGAGAAACCTCCTGGATCGCTTGTGCTGGGCCGTACCGTCGCCCAAACAGATGTCAGGGTGGTTGAAGTCCCCCATGAGAACAAGGGCCTGCAAGTGTGAGGCTTTTCCTATTTGTCTATAGAGTTCTTCATCCACAGGTTCCTCTTGATGAGGCGGTCCTGTAACATATCCCAACAGTAATGTGTCCCATCACCGATTTCCCCTTAACCCTGACCCACAAACTTCCTGTTAACTGATCATTTGTCCCCAGAGAGAGTTCCATACTCTCCAGCCTATCCAGTCGGTGGGTGGTGAATGGTTGTTTTCTCTTCCTTTGTTATATCCCTTATCATTATTATTCTTGGTGGTAGCAGTAGTGGTTTTGTGTTATAGCTGAGTTACTGGACTGCTCTTATCTCAATCTGTGTGAGTTACATTCTTTTGATTCTCCTCCCCGTCCCTCTGGGAGTGGAGGGAGGAAGTGGGGGGAGTGAGTGAATGGCTGTGTGGTTCTGAGTTACGGCTGGGCTTAAACCACAACAGAGACACACACAGAGATTTCCAGTCTGAAATGTTTAGCCTCAGAGATGGGCATCTGCTACCATGATATTTTAGATTTTTACTAACTTCAAATAGGGAAGTGACTTACATTGACATATAAGAAAGTCACTTCAGATATTCCCTCCTCAGTGGTTCCAGCCTATCTGCAGTTGGTGTTATCAGCATCCAAGGAGATATCTTGCCAAAGCACAGAACCAATGGGAGTTATAACATCCAAATAATCCAAGTATGTACTTCTCCTTGGAGACTGCATTTTGAAATCGTATTATTTGCTGTTTGTACATGTCAGTCATGCTGTTAGACAATTTTATTTTTCTGGGGTAAAGAATTAATGATTGTAGAATACTTCACAGATAGTAAACTGAGTCCAAATGCTTGTTTGAAATTTTGAATATTATCGAAATAATTAATGTAATTTAATTGGGAGACTAATTATTGCAGTGTTCTTCCTTTCAGTCCTTTCTGACCTCCATGTACAGCAATCCATCTCAATAAATAAAAATGTCGTCTTTGCTGAGAAGTGTTTCATTACTTTAAAATTTAAAAATAAATTCCTTACAAGATAAAATATATTCACATGGAAGTTTTTGTTATTACATTCAGAATCTACAGCAATTCCTTTCTCATGAATAAGTACTGAAAACTCGGATAATGTTTGAAAAGTCTGCAATGTTTGGATATAGTCCCTAACACCAATAAAAGCAGCAGGTACTGGAGATCACTGAAGTCTGCTAGCAGCACCATTCAGAACTAAAACACTCAGAAGAGTAGAGTGTGTCATGTACAGTCATAATTTCTTCTCAGCATCACTGTTGACCTATCACTGCTGCAGGTTTCTATAGGATGGTTACACTGCTAATAAATCTCATGCCATTAAACAAGATGAAACTTTTCTCTCTCTTATGCTTTGCCTTGCTCTCAATAGAATCTAGTGGAAAGACAAAAGTGTTGCCAATGAAACAGCAGTAAATACAAATAAATAGCTTCCTCAGGAGAGATTAATTATTACTAACAATCAGAGTCCTTAAGGCAGTAAAAGGTCTTTGCTTCTATCTTCTAGACAAACCTAGTCTGATTGACTACCTCCATATGGCTAAATAAATTGGTGTAGAGCTCCTCCTTTTCCTTTGTCCTCCTCTTCCCCTTTAAAAAGGCTGATCTCAGCCACACTATGCACTTGAAACAATTCCTAGACTGTGCTCCCAAACCACTCCCAGAAGTTGTCAATGGAAGTCAATGGTTACCAAAATTATGTCAAGGAATCTCCTAACAGCTAGGCAGTATGGGCAACTGCAGTCTGACACTTGAGACAATGACTTGGGCCTGCTTGCTAGTATAAAAAGAGGTTGCCTTGAATATATCATTTATCAGGGCCTTGGGTATGATGTGCTGTGCAGAAACCTCTCACTTCTACCATTCTTCAGAGGTTTGGCAGAGAGCTTTGTTTCAGCTCCCAGCCAGGATTTCTCCTTTCCTGTACCATGCCAGGGTGCGGAACTCAGCACACAGGTTCACATAAGAGATGAGAAAAACTATTGGAAACAGCTAAGAGTTCATTTTAGCAGCAACTGTATAGCAACAAATGCAATAGCAAATCAATTATGAATCAGATGATATTAATGAAATATTGTAGGAAGATGCTCTTTACAATATGATCTTATCTGTGGTAGGAATCTTCTAGAAAAATTTTAATTAACTAAATGAAGGTATTAAGATGAATCAGCTTGAAGGTTTCAGAAGGCAATTTTAGCCAAAGTTCATACCCGAGGATGAGTATTTTCTAGGAATTACGACAAACCTACAATAAGGAGGAGCAAATGACCTCATGTGCAGATATTGCAAGTGAAAATCCAATACTCATTTGAGTTTACACTACAAGGAATTTGCTTGGGAGCAGTACAAAGGTACAAAGAGTATGAATCCCTACCTAGCAGAGCTATACTGACAAAAGACCTTACAGGAAAAAGAACATTTTTCCCTAAAGAATAGCTTGTTTTCCCTGGGGGCAGGTGAGTAAGAGGCCACAGTGGCTTTACTATGTGTATGAATTGCAAATTTTTGTCTTCATAGCTCTAGTGCTAATTTATAACACCTATGTCTTTCATTTCAGTAAAGTACTCTTTATGCAAACACAGTTTAAAGGTTAACCTTCTCTAGACTACTGTGTTTCCAAAAAATCACCTTTCAGATAAAATTGGATAGTCTGAGTACATTTCCAAACCTGCCATCCAAACATGACCTCTTGAAAGCCATAAATCATATCTGATTCATTCTCCTTCTAACTAAAGTAAGATATATATTATTTATTTCATAGGAAATACTAAAGGATAAGGAACATGTTGCTTGTTCAGGTTTGTAAGCTTTGGAATAATACCAAATAAATCAAATCTATTAGGAAACCACTCAAACATGTTGACAGTTAACAAGACTGATTCACATCTCTTGGAAACCTGTGAGAGTTGCCATATATCTGTACATAAAAATAGTCCCAGTGTTGGCATACCACATTGCTGGCAGTGTCTCTAACTTCTGGTTCAGCATTTTCCTTCTCTGGTAAGCATACTAGCCTACCTGCACAAGCCTGTCATTTGGCAGGCAAATAAACCAAATTACTCTCTGGGGTTCTTGGGCAAAGTACTTTTAGTATGTTATTTAAAATGTAAAATTATTTCTTTCTGGTGACTTGTCGAAAGTGTTCCATATAAAATATTAGGCTTAACTGGAAATAGGATGTATTCTGGCCAAATTTCAGGCTTGGCATCATGCAGAAGGCAGAGTAGCTATTGTCTAATACAGTCCATGAATGGTGACCAAGTTTATCTAGAAATTTCCTTCAATCATCTGCCAAACATGAAGCCAGGCAAAAATGTTCTTCACAGTCTTGAAAACAAAAGTGGAGGGGAAAGGTTTGAAAAAGGAATGCAATGAGGAGCAATTAGGGCTCCTCAAGGGTTGTGCATTTCAGCCAGGCATGTGTTTCTGTATTCACTTGGTTATAAGTGAAGATTACAAGAGGAGGCAAATTGTAAAGAACAAATTGTATATCTTTCAGTACTTAACTTCCATAAATATGTAATTTCTGGATGTACTAGAAAAACAGATCCTGGGCCAAGATAAAATCACATAAAACACTATAACAAAAAAGGGAAAAAAAGTAAAAATAATGTATTTCCATATCACTATATGAATTTAGAACTGTAGGTCATCTCAAGCAATTGTGATCATGTGGGCTTTTTCTATTATATTCTGATTTCATCCACTATGTTACTTACAGGACAGGAAAAAAAACTACAGAATTTTAAGTATCCTTCATGAAGAATATGTTAGTTTCAAATGAAAACCTACATATATTTATACATTTGTATAAAATACAGGTGTGTAAAAAGCAGACCTCTGCTACTCTGTGGCAAAAGCCCTTCCCTTCCATGTACAGGCACAAAGAATCATCTAGTTTGCATTTGTAAAGGATACTCAAAGCAAGGTTCAAGACCAAATGCACAGTCCATATAGACAGAAAATACATCCCCAGGTGCAGCCAGAGGTGACTTTATGAAGCAAATCACATGTCCAGGCATGCCCAATATCTTGGTGAGCTACTGGATATCTTAATATGCACCTTATAGTGGACAGGCTCCCCCAGAGCTGCCTGTAGGCAGCCAGTGCAGCAGCCATGTGAATTAGGAAGAGAAGTCAATCCCTACTGGTGGTGTTCACAGTTTTTTCTGACACTACTCACAAGTATGACACAGACAAAGCCATAAGATTCAAAACCCGTCTGACTGCAATTCCATTGAGCAAGGAAGAGCGAGATGCAGCAATTTTCACCTTTTCTGTCCATTTTGGCTCCTCCTACCAAAAGCAGGATAGTTGAGAACAATGGACTACAGAAGGAATGAGTCTTGCAAATTAATTCACACTTGGGGCAATGACTGTACAGATGAAGGGAAGCTACTAAGTTGTGCTCACAGGCCTGATCACAGCCAGAATACTCTACACTGCCATAGCCATGTGAGGAAGCAGTTAAATGAGTCCCTTTTTTTTCTGCCCCAAAAGCAAGACATCCTGTCTTGCACAGACTGTACAAGATTTGGACAGAAGAATATTCTGTTTTTTTCCTGGTGTTATTCCATCACATGTATTTTCCAAATTAAAGTACATGCTATAGCCTGATCTGCAGCTGTCGTTGTTCAAGTGTAGTCAGTAACTCACACAGCCCACTCACTCACTCCCCCTCTTTCTCCCCATTCCCCTTCCCCCCAGCTCCTGGAGCGATGGGGAGGAGAATCGAAAGAATGTAACTCCCACAGCTTGAGATAAGAACAGTCCAGTAAACTAAGGTATAACACAATCACTACTGCTACCACCAATAATAATAATGATAAGGGAAATAACAAGGGAAGAGAATACAATACCACCCGTTGACACCCAACCCGACCGAGCAGTGAACCTGCCCTTCCATGTAACTCCCCCCAGTTCTACATCCTGGGCATGATGTGCTGTGGTGTGGAATACATCTTTGCTAGTTTGGGTCAGGTGTCCTGTCTCTGCTTCCTCCTGGCTTCCCCTCCTACCTAGCAGAGCATGAGACTCAGAAAGTCCTTGGTCAGAGTAAATATTACTTAGCAACAACTAAAAACATCGGTGTTATCAGAGCTGTTCCCAGGCCGAAAGTCAAAAAGGAGGATGTGCCTCAGACATATGCATCATTTTAGTCAAAAGCATAGGCTCTACTGTGAAGCATGAAGCAGATATTTAACCTCTCCCATCAGAGACTGACAAGTCGTTGACTAGTTTAGAACCATGAATCTGACAATAATTATCATCCCAGACCTTGTTCCCATAAAGATGCAGCAGACTGCTCACAGCTTTCGTGTTACAGATCCAAGCTTATGACTCAGACCCATAAAGGGGTTTAGATCTCTGAACGCACAAACAGAACTTCAGTCAAAATATGCAAGCATTATGACCTCCATCTAAATGCACTGCTAATCAGATCTTAGAGACACTTAGGTTGTCAGGTAGGCAGTTTAAGGGATGCTCGTGGTTCAGCTTAATATCTGGGCAGATGTGACTTGGAACTAACACTGCTGTCCCCTTCAGTGAGGTCCATCAAGGCCCCTGGATGCTCCTACTCTTAGTCCTGAGGTACTGAGTTTATCAGGCATGCTCAAATCATGCCCAGCACACCACAATATCTTCAGGCTTTACATCAACAAGAGCAATTATGACTGTTCAAAACTATGGTCAGCTGGTGAGAGAAACAGAAAGGTGGTGACAATGTGTGTATCTAACAACAGCATACCTTAAATGTCTACTGGCACATTTTGATGCCACTTGCCAAGATTAGGATATGCAGCTCCTAAAATGAGTAGTTTACAACACTTCTTCACCATACATTGAATTATTTCAGTTGGCTTTAGAAGGGGTAAAATGTGCACCGGCACCTTGGGGACTGGACAGAAGGTTTGTCTTTCAAAATTAAATTCTGAAAGAACTCACAGACTTCTTCAGAATCTGGCTTTTTGAAAATCAGACTTTGGTTTTCTAGCCCGTGCACTGTCCATTACATTTACTCACCACCTGAATTCTTGCTCCTGTCTCTCAAATTTCCACCAGCCATTAAAGCTTTTTATAGATAAGTGTTGCCTTCCTTTGACCCCACGTATAAATTACAAATATAAATTCATGAACTAAAATGTGAGAGAAAGAATATTTACTGATAATCAGGGACAAATTTACAAATATCTCAAAGATATAATAACAAAGAACATCAGAAAAAAGAATCCCATATATGTAGTGATAATTTCAACACCTGCTTTAAGACTAGTAAAGACTGAAATGTTATTGTGTATAAAACATTTCTTAAATAACTTTATGAGCATTTTACTGACATTAGTTATAATTTTCTTCTACCTAGAAAGATCACTTGTACAGGACAATAATGCTGCTGAATGATGAAAAAAAAAATCAACAAATTTAAGATTTTCTTCCAGTTAAGTATGTTCATATATAAAATAAATAATGATGGAGTGTATATGACTGGCTGGAATGTCATCCTTATAGAGTGATCATACTAACATAGTCTTGAAGCCATCCCAGACAACTTCAAAGGCTAATACAAGTGTACATCATATAGCATGAAATACCATCATATATCTTATACATGTGTGTTGTGGTTTAAGCCCAGCCGGCAACTCAGAACCACACAGCCACTCACTCGTTCATCTCTCTTCTTCCTCCGCATGCTCCTGCAGGAATGGGGAGAGAATGGAAAGAATGTAACTCACAACAGATTGAGATAAGAACAGTCCAGTAACTCAGCTATATACACAAAAACCACTACTTGCTACCCACCAAGAATAATAATGATAAGAGAAATAACAAGGAAGAGAGATACAACTGCTCACCACCCACCGACCGACACCCAGACCAACCTGAGCAGTGATCTAGCCCTCTGGTTAACTGCAAACCAGTTTTATATACTGGAGATGATTGACTGTGGTATTGAATACTCCTTGGCTAGTTGGGTCAGGTGTCCTCCTCCCTGTTTCCTCTCGGCTTCCCCTCCTCCCCTGACAGAGCATGAGACTCAGAAAGTCCTTGGTCAGACTAAACATTACTGAGCAGAAACTAAAACCATTGGTGTTATCAGTGTTGTCTCCAGCATAGAGTCAAAAACACAGCACTGCATCCAGCTACTAAGAAGTAGAAAAGTGACTACTACTGCTGAACCCAGGACAGTATCCACCCCTTATTCCATACCATTCACATCATGCTCAGAACCCACATTTTTTTTTAATACACACATCGCTTTTGTCTCATATATAAATACAGACACACACACACAAATAAAGAGATATCATTCCTTAGTCATGGACCAATCCCTATGAAGCTGATGAGTCCATCCGGTTCATGATGTTGGGCTCCATCTTTTGTAACAGTCTTTCAGAAGCAGGAGAGGTGGTGTACAGTGTTGGATTGTTTCCTGCTGATGACAACCACAGAACTCATCTGGTTCACTGCTGAGCTTGTCTTGTTTCATCAAAGTTCATTCTTTGTTGGGATGATGATCAGAGGGAAGTCAGGGACAGTGGCTGGTGACCTGGAGACATCTAGTTGGTGGGCTATAAAAGTGCTACATAGCAGGCAACAGCATACAATTGAGTTCCGGTGGCGGCTGTTTGCCCCTAAAATTGAATCCCCTTGAGGTACATATTGGACTTCCCATCTTCCCGCATTACCCACCAAAGTATATCCAGGTCCCTGAGCAAGAGCAATCCCGTGAGTGGGTTTGCCTTTAACCTGAAGCAGGAATAACCCAGACTGTCTTCCCCAACAATTCTTCATGTGCACCACAGGAACTTTGTCCCACTCTAATGGTATGTAAAAGTTCTGACTGGGCTGGACCAGCCCTGTTAGCCAGATTCCTCTGGTGTTGACCAACTAGGTGGCTTTTGGTAAATGTGTATCCCATGTTTGAAAGTCCCACCACCCAGTGGTGGGACTACACACCACTCAGTTAGTTTTTAGCAGCCATTGTACCGTTGGATTTTCCCAAAGGCTGGTGCATGGTAGGGATTGTGATATACCCACTCAATGCCATGCTCTTTGGCCCAAATGTCTGTAAGGTTGTTCCAGAAATGAGTCCCCAATATCTGACTCAGTTTTCTCTGGGGTGCCGTGTCACCACAAAATCAGTTTCTCAAGGCCCAGGACAGTGTTCTGGGCAGTGGCGTGGGGGCACAGCATATGTTTCCAGCCATCCAGTGGTTGATTCCACCATGGTAAGCACATGGCGCTTGCCTTGGCAGGTTGGTGGGAGTGTGAATAGTCAATCTGCCAGGCCTCTCCATATTTATTACTTCAGCTATTGTCCTCCATACCAAAGAAGCTTTAACCATTTGGCTTGCTTATTTGCAGCACATGTTTCACACTCATGAATAACCTGGGGCAGTAGTGTCCATTGTAAGTCCACCCCTCGATCATGTGCCCATCTGTATGCTGCATCTCTGCCCTGGTGCCTGTGTATCATGGGCCCACCCAGCCAAAAATAATACACCTTTGTGTTTGCCAGTCTAAGCCCATCTGAGCCACTTCAACCTTAGCAGCTTTATCCACCTCTTGGTTGGTCTGGTGTTCCTCAGTGGCCCAACTCTTGGTACAAGAGCATCTAAGTGGCACACCTTCACCACCAGGTTCTGGCACCCCGGGCGCGATACATGCCACATGCAGCAGCCCAGATGGGTTTACCCTCCGTGTTTTGCCAGTTGCCTCTGCTTCCATTGCTGCAACCACCCCCATAGTGCATTTGCCACCATCCATGAGTCAGCACAGAGATAAAGTACTGGCCACTTTTCTCATCAGCAATGTCCAAGGCCAGCTGGATGGCTTTCACCTCAGCAAACTGACTGGATTCACCTTCTCCTTCAGCAGTTTTCTGCAACTTGTCATTGAGTACTCCATACAGCTGCCTTCCATCTCCGATGCTTTCCCACGATACGGCAGGACCCATCAGTAAACCAGGCATACTGCTTTTAATGCTTTTCACTTTCTGACAGTTATTATAGGGTGCTCTATATCTATCTATTCTATCTATTCTATTCTATTCTATTCTATTCTATTCTAATTACATATATTATAATGCTGCCTCTTCAGCAACCATCCCTTCCTCCTCTGGTGACATTCCAAAATCCTTTTTCCTCTGGCCAGTCCACGATGACATCTAGAATGCCTGGATGACTGGGAATTTCCTGTTCAAGCTCGTTGTGTAATTAAGTGCAGCCCATTTACTCCAAGTAGCATCGGTTTGCGTGATTTGTAAAGAGACCTGCCTTTGAACATCCAGCCCAGTATGGGCAGCCGGGGTGCCAGGAGGAGCTGCGTTTCAGTGCCAATCACTTCTGAAGCAGCTCGAGCCCCTTCATAGGCTGCCAGTGTCTCTTTTTCAGTTGGGGAACAGCTGGCCTCAGGTTCTTTGTTTCCCCGACTCCAAAGCCGAAGGGTCGACCTCGAGTCTGCCCTGGATCTTCCTGACCATTCTCCCCCAGCTGGTGTGGTGCAGAAGCACATTTTTTACATTCTGGCCCACTCCGGACTGGTCCAAGCGCTACTGCATGAACTGTCTCTTGTTTAATTTGTACAACGACTTGTCGTTGCTCATGGCCCCATTTCAAAACATTCTCCTTCCTGTTCACAGGACAGAGACTGCTTACAATCAAACTGTAATTTGGGATGTACATTCTCCAGAACCCCACGGCACCCAGGAAAGCTTGTGTTTTCTTTCTTATTTAGTTGGTGGAGCATTGCTGTATCTTGTGATCACATCTGTGAGAATCTAGCAATGCCATCTTGCCATTTTATTCCCCAGAATTGAATCTCCTGTGCAGGTCCCTGGACCTTACTCTCTGTTTTATGGCAAACCAGCTTTCCGCAGGATTTGGATTATTTTCCTCCCTTTCTTCTCAAAGACTTCTTTCTGCTGCATCACCCCACACAATAATGTCATCATGTACTGCAGATGTTCTGGAGCTTTGCCACTGGTTCCAGTACAGTCTGGATCAGTCCATGGCAGATGGTAGGGGCTGTGTTCCACTCCTGGGGCACTCGGTTCCAAGTGTACTGAACGCCCCTCCAAGTAAAAGCAAACTTGACCTGCATTCTTCTGCCAAAGGAATTGAGAAAAATGCACTGGCAGTATCAATCGTGGCATACCACTTGGCTGCCTCTGGACTCTAATTTATACTGAAGCTCTAGCATGTCCGGTACGGCAGCACTCAATGGTGGTGTGACTTCATTCAGCCCACAATAGTCTCCTGTTAGTCTCTCCACTCTCTTAGACTTTCGCACTGGCCATATGGGGCTGTTAAAAAGGGTGAGCAGGTCACTGATCACTCCTTGGCAATCCCGTCTACAGATCAGCTTATGAGTGGGAAATCAGGGAGTCGCGGTGGTGTGATATTGCCGCAGTTGCACTGTTGTGGTCTTGATTGCAACTTGTTTTTCAACGTAACAGTCAGCAACCCCACAGCAGAAGGATCCTCTGAGAGACCAGGCAAGGTGGACAGCTGCTCAATTTCCTGTCTCCAGAGCAGCAATATCAAAAGTCCATCATACCCTTTCGGTCTTTGAAGTACCCTTTCCTGTGGTAGTCTGTGCCAAAGCTGCATGGAGCCTCTGACCAGTCACAATGGGGCTTTTTTTTGCCATTTTCCTCCCAGTCTTGCTGATTTCAGCCTCTAGTACAGTCAACTCTTGGGATCCTCCTGTCACTCCAGAAATACAAATGCCTTTCATCCCTTGATAGCTTGATGGCATCAGGTACACTGTGCACTGGTATCTACTACAAGCCTTATGCTTCTGTGGGACTGAATGTGGCCAGGCCGTCTGATCTGTACAGTCCAGTAAATACAATTGTCCCTCACCTCCACCTGGCTGGATTAGAGGACCCCTCAATAGTGATCACAATATGGTCAGTTAGGTCTTGTAGGCTGGGATCAGTTTTCTTTATCACAGAAGCTGGACTAAAATCAGCTCTTGCACTCCATCTGGGAAGCCTGCTCATCAGAGTCTGAAGCCCACAGCTTCTATGGGATTGTGATTCAGAGAAAACTCCGGGAATAAGCTTGGCCAACAAAGTTTTCAAGCTGGCAAGCAGGTATTATTTATTTGTGGCGCCCAGGAGACACAGGGGGACAGCTCCTCCTAACATGTGTCTCCCTATTACTACACAAGGCCATCCTGATATAGTCCCTGAGCTACGTATGGATTACGTTATTTTCCAGAAAGTTCCCTGCATGTGTACAAAAATGTGGTGGTGGTCTCTGAGGGTCGTTTACTTCTTCCAACAATCTTCATCACTTCTAGCAGCCTTTGAAGCACACACAGTAGATGTGTTCAAACCAAGAATGGTTCGTTAGCACCAGAGACATAATAATCCTCCTATCCTCCTACTTAACAGTTAGTTTAACTGTAGCCCATCCTGGACACCTGCCATTCCCAGATACTCCTTATCTCTGTGTCCTGCTCTTCTAGACAATTTTTCTTAAAACTATGTCAACTATAACAATTTATCTTGGACAAGAATTCTCAGTATGTTTCTCTAGCTGTACTCTATTTATTCTTCTATGTACCATGCACCTCAGTAATTTTCCATTGCTACTGTTACAAAGCCATCAAATTTAACATTGCTTAAAACTAATTCTAAAGGTTTATATATTCCATTTTGTGATTTTGTGTCCCCCTTATTTCAGATATCATCCTTGACCCTTGTTCTCCTCTTCAGTTCATGCTCCCATTCTTCCAGAGCTGAGGTAGGTTTTCTATCCCACTTTCTCATGTCTTCTTCCATGATCCCACAGGTGAAACCACAGAGTGGCCTGTGACATATACCTTCTATACCTTCTCTCTCAAGCAGTAGGGAGTCTTTTGTTAATAGCTGAGACATGGGTTTGGTACACATGGGGAGCTGGATAGATCGGATAGATAGTCTCTTACTTGTTTGAACTCCTGGGACAGTTTTCCCACAGCTGAAATGATGGAAGGGGTGAGATTGTCTTTGAACTCTCAGAGCTGATGAATCATTTCAACCACCGTTAGTGGTGCTACATCATATCAGGTCATTGATGCCAGTGAGTGGGCACATGATGATGGTGCACTCTGTGTAGATTTCCACCACATGGGTTGTGCACATTCGACTTCATCTTGGATCTATGGGTGCATTCCAGCATCCGGCCTATCATAGGTCATCTATATCAATGACTGATTCCCTCAGAGACTGGATACCTTTCTCTATGGTGGTTCAGTTGGCTAAACAACCCATAACATTGTCGTTGTAGGGAAACCTTTCCTTTCACAGCTGCCAAGAGTCGCCTCCAAAGGCTGAGGGACTATTTCTTTTTTACAATCACTTTGTCAATTCCCCCTTTCCTAGCAAGTGATCCCAGCTGCTTGGCTTCCCTACCTTCTAATTCGTGATCATTGGCCCATTGTCACAGCATCAAAGCAACCAGGTGATGATGTGCTCCCTGAAAGACAGGTAAAATCTCATTGCATATTCTGCAGCTCTGTTAAGGTCTATGGTAAAGAAGTAACTTCTTCTTCTTCTTCTTCCCCTGGTCCACACAATAATAACACTAGTTCAAGATGCTGTCCCATGTACTAGAGCATTGGTTCTTCATCTTTCTTCACTGTACAGGTTGTTTTTTGCCTCTTTTTGTTTTTTCCCCTTGCATACAAGGGCAATCAATACTGGCACGAGTTGGTCCTTTGGTTTAGCTGCAGTGACTGTCACTGTGGTTGAAGTGGCTGCAGTATCTGTTGCTGGGGTTGGTGAATCCTCTGTGCTTGGGGTTTTGAGTAGCACCAGCAACTTGTTGCTGTCGGGGTTTGAGTAGCTGCTGTACTTGTCACTAGTGTTGGTGTAGCTGATGTACTTGTGAGTTGCAGTAGCTGCATTGTCTGCTGCTTTGCTCTCAGATCCTGGGGCCTTTTTTTTTTCTTTTGAAGGTGCTGGATGGTGTTGAACAAGGCTCTGTAAGCATAGGCCAAGGCCCAACACATTGCTATGATTTGTCCCTTTCTGATATGACCAAGATGACAACATCCCTCATTTAAGTGTTTTTACTATTTTTTTCTGGATTTTGCACTTGTTCAGTGGTGAAATTCCAAAGTGCTGGAGGGGCCCACTGGCTTAGATACTTGCCCATACTATCTCACACACCCTGCCACTCATGACTGTCCAGCCTTGGGGGAAATCTCTTGGTCCTATTATATATTGTTGTTGTCTATCCATAGACAAAACCTAAACCCAACTCTGCTTAACTTTCAAGATCAAACAAAATGCTCATGGGTAAAACACACTCTGCATGTGTGCCAACATGCTGATTCCCATTGCAATCAGCAGCAGGTCTCAAGGGCAATTTAAAACACCATTCCAAACTGTGGAGACAGTGTTCTCACAGGAAAATGAGTATTTGGTACATGAGCTCTGAATAACTCCGAGGGATACAGCAAGGCCATGGGAGGCCCAAGGAAGCCTAAACAAGCAAGATAAGAGAAGCTGTAATTCACTGAGTGATGAGAACTGTGGACTGTTGGCAAGTGTTCGAGGTCAAGTTCTCACACCTGTGCTTAACCAATTATATGTTAGTCACTAAGGGTCTTCAAGACAAGTATCCAATCATGATATGCCAAATTGCTGTAGGTGTGTATAAGCAGTAGTATATAAGGAGTTAATGCTTTGTAATAAATGGCTTTTTGTCTGATCACATTGATCTCTGACTGAGTCCGTTCCGCGGCAAATGGCGCCCGAACAGGGACCCTCTATAAGTTCACATTGAAACGGAAGAGGGTGTGAATCGCTGGGCCGTGAAGAAATCGGCTTGGAATCGATCTGGTTGGACCAAGATCGGAGGCAGAAGCCTCAGAGGAGGGAATCCTCGGATAGGAGCCTTGTGAGCCCGGAAGACACTCGCGCAGTGCAAATAAGGTAAGCAGCCGGACGGTTGGAAGGAAGCTTAAGGATGGGAAACCAGTTAAGTAAAGAAGGTGAAGTAATGCTTAAGCCCTTCCAACATATCCTCTCTGAGAGAGGGATAAAGTATGATGATGAAACTCTGAAGAGGCTTTTACCTCTGGTGTAAAAAGAAAAAGCTAATTGTGGAGGATGGTGAAGCTTTTAAGACTGAGACTTGGGAGAAAGTTGTTTTTGTGTTTGTTTGTGTTTGTTGTATTTTGGGTTTTTTTTGTTTGTTTTTTGTTGGCTTGTGTTTGTGTGTGTTGTGTTTGTTGTGTTTGTGGACGATAATTTCCCAAGGGTCAAAGGAGGCAAGGCCCCTTGCCACACTGTGGCGACTATTAAAGACACATTAACTACTATGAAAGCTGAGAAGGAAGTAGCCATGTCTGCCTTTCCGATGTTTTCGGACTCGCCTGACCAACAGCCGGCTGCTGCTGGCGCGCCAGTAGCAGCCGGAGTGTTGGTTTCGGGCGAGGCGGCCTCCAGCTCGAAAGCCCGTGCATCAGAAAGTACGGATGTTTGAGGACCCAGTGCCCCCCTCCCTACCCCGCAATACGCGATGAGGGGGCTTGGGAGAGGGAGGGTGCGCGACCACGACCACCTATGGTTAATCCTTTTCATGATGCTACTGCCCCAGAGGCAGAAAATACCTCTCCCCCGGCCCCCTACCCCCACCCCCTACAGACTGGGTAGAGAGAGAACCTTTTGAGGAGTATAATAAAAACTCCCACTTTACAACACCCCCCTTCGCCTTTGACACCAGCACTTGCCAGCGCTCCCGTTGGAGCCGCAAATTAGCCAGGAATGGCACCCGCTGGTTAAAGCTGTTAGATCAAAAGCTTACAAGATTTACGAGACCGCCTGGAGGAGCTGGGGCCTAAAGATAAGGAGCAAGCTCTCGAGCAATCCACAGAAGTTAACCCTTTTCAGGTGCCGCTACCACCAACTCCGGCACTCTCTCAGCAAGCTGCTCCCAGTGCCCTGAGATGGCGTGGTCTTATTCAAGATGCGATTATAGATGGCACTATTTTACCGATTGATGTCCCTTATGCATTTCCAGTTATTGTGAATGCCCAAGGGCAACCTCTCTGGACTCCTATGGATTGGAAGGCTATGAAAGCACTAAAAGGAGCAATTGCTCAATATGGGTTGTCTTCCTCATATACTCAAACAGATGCTAACTGCCTTATTTCTCTAGTATGCTGTTAACCTCCTAGTGATGGTTATCGAATAGCTGCAATTTTATTAACCCCCTCTCAGGTCTTATACACTTTAAGAGTGGGTTTGAAGAGTTAGTTGCAAGAGCTGCTGATGACAACTTAGCTCGCAATCCCACTGACCCTTACATGGTATCACATCTGACATGTTACTAGGGAAGGGCCAATTTCATCCTGATGCAGTACAGGCTCATATGAGGGTTGAGGTTTTACGGCAAGCACAGCAATTGGCATTAGCTGCCTTAAAAGCTGTACCAGAGGCAGGAAAACCTAATCCCTCTTATACATCGGTAAAACAGGGAGCTACTGAGCCTTACATGCAATTTATTGATAGATTAACAGATGCTATTGGAAAAAATATTGATTTGGCATCTAATGCTAAAGAGTCTGTGCTCATGTCCTTAGCTATGGAAAATGCTAACCCGATTTTGTAAGCGTATTTTACAGGCTTTGCCAAAATCTGCTGGATTACAAGAAATGATGGATGCATGCTCTAAGGTGGGCACAACAGAGGAAAAGGCGGAATATATGGCACATGCCTTTGCCGCTGCTCTCAGACCTCTTCTACAACAAGGTCATGATGATCGAGGGGGGCATGAAGGGTGTAAAATGTCATAATTGTGGACGGCTGGGACATGTTAAAAAACAATGCACTGCAAAGAAATGTCGCCCCCCCCAGGGCAGCAGGCTCAAGCGTTTGTGCTAGATGTGACAGACGTGGTCACACAGCAGCAGCATGTCATTCTAGGTTTAAGAAAGATGGAACCCTGTTGGGAAACTTGGTGGTGAGCGCGACACCACCCCGCGCGATGACACAAAAATCAGGGTGTCTGGACTGTGGTCCCCTCCGCCACAGCAGGGAGTGCTGGAGTGGAACGTCGCAACAGCAATAGATTTACCATTACTGATACTTCTGTCCATTGCATTCCATCTACATTAAGTGGGCCCCTTGGTCATGGGCTATGTGCTTTGCTATTAGGACGCTCATCAACATCCAGGGCAGGAGTCTTTGTATTACCAGGCGTAGTTGATGCTGATTATACTGGAAACATTGGGATCATGGTGCAGACACATGCACCCCCAGTACACATCCCAAGGATTCTAAAATAGCTCAATTAGTTCCATTTGAAGCAAAAGTTCCCCAGATGGGGCAAAAAATCAGAGGAAATCAGGCATGGGGTTCCACAGGAATCCCACACATTTTGTTTGCATTGGATATTGCAAAGCACAAACCCAGGGACCAGGTCTCTATACGGGGCCATAATAATCAAATAATTAAACTGCCTATGCTAATCGACACGGGGGCTGATGTTACTATCATACCATATCGTCAGTGGCCAAAAGCTTGGCCCCTACAAGCCGTTGCCACAGGAGTTATTGTAATCGGAGGAATGCAATCGACAAAAAATTAGTACAGAATTGGTAGATGTCTTTCTATCTGATGGCAGTCATACACGCATCAGACCATATGTCATGCACTCTCCAATTGCATTGCTTGGACGGGATGCTCTTAGTCAATATGCGAATGAGATTGACTACAAAAATTTTTAATGGCGGCCATTGATGGACGGCCAACCTATAAATTACGATGGCTTACTGAAACACCTGTATGGGTTGATCAATGGCCGCTGACAAAAAGAAAAGCTGTCCCATATTCATGAATTGGTCCGCTGAACAATTAGAAGCAGGCCATATTGTGCTTCCACCAGCCCATGGAATACTCCTATATTTACCATCCCCAAGAAAAGCGGAAAATGGCGATTGTTACATGACTTGCGGGCTATAAATGCCGTCATGCAAGACATGGGTGCCTTGCAAGCTGGTTTACCTAGTCCCACTATGATACCCGAAGGATGGGGTTTAATAATAATTGATTTAAAAGACTGCTTTTTCACAATTCCCCTGCATCCGAGTGATCGGGAAAAATTTGCTTTCTCTGTCCCAGCAATTAACAAAGGAGAACCACTAAAAAGATATGAATGGGTTGTGCTGCCTCAGGGTATGAAAAATTCTCCTACTATTTGTCAGCTTTATGTTTCTTGGTCATTACAGCCGATTCATCAATACTTACAGCACTGTTTAATTTACCACTATATGGATGATATTCTGATTGCAACACAGGATTCAAATAAGGACCACCTACTTGGACTATTACAATCAGAGTTGGCCACTCAGGCCTTTCCAGAAGCCTTGCGATAAATTAGTTGCTCTGGCATGGGCAGGGCCACCAGTAGATATTTTTCAACAAGCCCGGACATCTCATGCCTTCTTCCACCAATCGGCAAAAATGTTGGTTCGACAGTTCGGCCTGTCCTTGACAGATGCCCGAGACTCTGGCCTGCCGGTGGGTGCCAGCTCGGTGGGTGAAGCCCTGGAAAGAGCCAGCAGCACCAAAGGAGAACCAGGATATCCCCCTTGTCAACAGCTGAATGAGTTAACTGACAAACTCTGAACTTCTTTACTGTAAGAGTGACAGAGCACTGGAACAGGTTGCCCAGGGGGGTTGTGGAGTCTCCTACATTGGAGATATTCAAGGTCCGCCTGGACAAGTTCCTGTGTGACATACTCTGGGTTACCCTGCTCTTGCAGGGGGTTGGACTGAATCTTTCAAGGTCTCTTCCAACCCTTGGGATTCTGTGATTCTGTAATTAATCCAATACATGGGTCCTTGTGAACTGTGGGACTCTCATGAGTGTTTAAAATATAAATTACGATTATGGGTTAGGTTACCCTTTTGCACGAAGTCGGTCTGTGATGCTTATGAGCTAGAAGTTAGTGAATATAAGTATATCCATGTTTCCAGTGAACTTTGGAGACCCTTTATAGATATGGCTGACCACTTCTTCCAACATAGGCTGGTCACCTGTGTCGGAATGAGTGTGCTTTTTGGTCATATAAAAGCCCAAGCTCATGCGATGTGAGGGAGGCACAGCCTCTGCGGGGACGCCCACTAAGGTTGAGCCTGCCCCACCTCGCACTGCAATGATGCTTCTTGGAGCTGATTTCCTGATACTCTTCACAAGGTCCTTGTGCCATGCTCTCTATGTGGGACTGTGTAGAGGGAGGTAATGATTGTATGGATTTTGTGTTTCGAATATTGTAGTTGGGTGAAGTGTGCTTGTGGGATCCCAAGCGTGTGTGTGTGTGATGAAGGCAGACAGTGTTTTTGTTTTGTTGTTGGGTTCATGTAATAGTTTTTACAACGTATTGGGTAAGAATTTTATGCATGCTAAATAATTAACTCACTCTAGCTGTTATTAATGACTCTAGTTTTGACGTATATTGCTTCAAGCTTGTTTCCATACAATATGCATGTGTGATCAAAAAAAAAAAAAAAAAAAAGGGTAATGCTACGGCAAACTTGACTGTTAACACTGTACAGTTTACTTCTACAGCTGCTTCACATCCCCTTTGCATTAGAATGCTTCCTGCTTTAAGGAGTCACTTTAACCTGTCTACTTCTCAAGAACTGGATAACCCGGAGGAAGGGGTATATTTCTGTCCTACTACCTACAGGTCCACGGTGGCTGCCTGCAAAGTTTGTCAAGCCTTGCCATGAGCTGGACAGATGAGTGGAAGAACTCGATGCATCAGCTACAGGAGCTGACCTTGAAAACCCCAAGCAGAACAAGATAGAGAGAAATGAATGATTGTAAAACATCACTTGGGGGCAACTGAAAAGTAACAGCTTGAATATGCATGCTTGTAAAGTAGCTATTATTAGAGGTTGGGATTTTGCATATAAAACTGCTTGTATTTACTAGCCAGTTGCTAATAAGAAACTACACCTTGTATTGTATGGATTTGTCATTTGTAAAAGAGATGTTAAGAATGCAAATTTGCAGTAGCTGCTAGAAAATGCTAAAGCAAAAGGTAGAAAGATTCTAATATGATGGTACTGTTACAAAGTAGGTAATGGAACAAATTAAGAGGGTGGGAGAACTCCACTGGTAAGAAGTTTCTTTGGTTAGTCCCTCACTGCCATTGGCATCTTCAGCATGCTGCTGCACTCTGCAATAGTTACTCTGCTAATGTAAATCCATGTGTGCTTTGCTGTAGTAGTGACTTGTTACTGGGTGAAGCAGGTGAAACTCTGCATTGACAACAAGGTGCAAGGACTGAGATTGACCAAATGCCTGCTACCACAGTCAAGGGCAAGACTGGGTTGGCCTCTGTGTCTGCCACCAAGAAGAACCTTTAGCTCCGCTGCTGGCTGCAACCCAGCAGGTGTAGAGCGGTGGAGACACATGCCATGCCAGACCTTGATGTGAGGGATGGCCTCTGCTGTTATTAGAGAGCCATCCAGGGGAAAAAGGGCAGGCCCAGCTGTGTACAGATATCAACAGGACCATTCTGGCTGCCAGCAAAACGTACAAAGCAGCAGAACTCAACAACATAAAGAAACAGCAATGACAAAAATCTTTGTAATATCTGTTCTATTATTTGTGACTGTGGGTGATGGACAAGTATACTGAGCACATCTGTTAAATCCCATTAGTCCATCCTGTTATATGGTGTGTAGGATTTACTGGTATGCCACATGTTATAAAGGTGACTTCAAGTGACTTCAAGTCAGACCCATCTTACTGAAATAATGCTACCTAGAGTAGTGGGTTGTTACGTTACACAAGTCAAGCAGTGATAGAGCAGACAATAAATTGTCAAAAACTTTTAACAAAATTAAAAAGGGGAGATGTGGAGACAGTGTTCTCACAGGAAAATGAATATTTGGTACATGAGCTCTGAATAACTCCGAGGGATACAGCAAGGCAATGGGAGGCCCGAGGAAGCCTAAACAAGCAAGATAAGAAGAAGCTGTAATTCACTGAGTGATGAGAACTGTGGACTGTTGGCAAGTGTTCGAGGTCAAGTTCTCACACCGGTGCTTAACCAATTATATGTTAGTCACTAAGGGTCTTCAAGACAAGTATCCAATCATGATATGCCAAATTGCTGTAGGTGTGTATAAGCAGTAGTATATAAGGAGTTAATGCTTTGTAATAAATGGCTTTTTGTCTGATCACATTGATCTCTGACTGAGTCCGTTCCGCGGCACCAAACCTTCTCAACTCTCAAATGATGCTATAAATAATCTGGTGGGGGAGCTAAGGGTGTAAGGGAATGTATCCTTCACAGGCTGACCACCTGAGGAGGGGAAAAAAACAGTTCCATTATATACAAAGTACAGAGGTGATAACCACACTGGGAATGCAAGCCAGCCCGGTTTCGTGATCAATGAGTCTGTTGCATTACAAGTCATGACCATAAAGTACAGCAAAACAAGAACCTTAGCCCAGGCCCTCCAGCCAATAAAACACTAAAACAGCAAATACCAGCTGTAAGTAAGGTACGACACGCTAAAACTCTGAGATCGAGAGCAACAAATCTGAGAACCAATAAATCAGCATTGTGATGAGTGGCTATTAATCCAAAACAGTAAATTCTTATCACAAATACAATTAGACACACTCTGGTAAGATCTGTTGCTATCTCAACTCTTTCTGTCCCATGTTGGGCACCAAAAAGAACTGTCATGGTTAAAGCCCAGCCAGTAACTCAGAACCATGCAGCAGCTCACTCATTCCTCTTCTTCTTCCACCAGCCCCTGGAGGGATGGGGGAGGAGAATGGAAAGAATGTAACTCCCACAGATTTAGATAAGAACAGTCCAGTAACTCAGCTATAACACAAAACCACTGCTGCTACCACCAAGAATAATAATGATAAGGGAATAACAAGGGGAGAAAATGCACCCACTCACCACCCATGACTGATATGCAGCCTGACCCAAGCAGCAATCTGGTCCTTCCAGGTAACTGTCATCAGTTTATATATAGGACATGACATACTGTGGAACCCCTCTGGCTAGTTTGGGTCAGGTGTCCTGTCTCTGCTTCCTCCCAGCTTCCCCTCCTCCCTAGCAGAGCATGAGACTCAGAAAGTCCTTGGTCAGGGTAAACATTACTTAGCAACCAACTAAAACCATTGGTGTTATCAGCACTGTTCCCAGGCTGAAAGTCAAAAAACACAGCGCTGCACCAGCTACTGAGAAGGAGAAAAATGACTGCTACTGCTTAACTCAGGACAATATGTTACACAGGAATGTGTCTAGGCAGGTTTTGAATGTCTTCAGTGACAGTGCCGGTGAAGGCAACTCTGCAACCCACCTGTGCTGCTTGTTCCAGTGCTCTGCTACCCCCATCCTAAATAAGGTCTTCCTCATGTTGTGGTGAAACTTTTTGTGTTTTAGTTTTTGGCCTTTGCTCCTCATCCTGTCGCTGGGCATCACTGAGAAGTCTTGGCACTATCCTCCTGGCACTCGCCTTCAAGATATTTATGTGAAATGAGATCGCCTCTCAGTCTTCTCTAGACTAAACAGGCCCACCTCCCACAATCTACCCTCCTAAAAGAGATGGTCCAGACCCCTGATCAACCTTGTGACCCTCTGCTGGACTCTCTCCAGTAGTTCCTTGTCTTTCTTGTACCGAGGAGCCCAGAACTGGACACAGTACTCCAGCTGTGGCCTCACCAGGGTCAAGCAGAGTGAGGATCACCTCCCTTGGCCTGCTGGCCACGCTCAGTGCAGTCCCAGGGTGCTATTGTCCCTCCTAGCTACAAGGGCACATTGCCAGCTCATGGTCAACTTGCCACCCACCAGTATTCCCAGTCCCTTCTCAACTGAACTGCTCTCTAGTAGGTCAGCCCCAGCCTGCATTGGTACTTCAGGTTCTTCTTCTCCAGGTGCAGTAACCTACACTTGCCCTTGATGAACCTCATTAGGTTTCTCTCTGCCCAATTCTCCAGCCTATTGAGGTCCTCCCTGAACGGCAGCACAATCTTCAGGTGTACAGCCACTGCCCCCAGCTTCATATCATTAGCAAACTTGCCGAGGGTGAAGTCTGTTGATAAACAAGTTGAATAAGATCAGATCCACTGACTGCAAGCCTCCAAGTGGATTCTACTCCACAGATCACAGCCATTTAGCCGTTTTTGATCCACGTCACTGTCCATTCATCTAACCCATGTTTCCTAAGCTTACCTACGAGGATATTATGGGAGACATAACTCCCCAATTTCTTTTTTTTTCTTGAGATCTGTAACCCCCATATAATTCTATGTTCAAATGTAAACTGACTTTAAGAATTAAAATAACAGACTTTCAAAACTTCTTAGCTTCCATAATTGAGGACAGATTTTCAGAAAACCTAGGTATACCAAGCACAAAGTTCTTGGAAGTCCAATCATTACTGTCACAACTGGGACTCCTAAGAAATGGGCATTAAAAAAAACCAAAAACCCAAAAGGCTTAAATTGGCAATTACACAGCATTACATAAATATTCTTAGCATTACATATTTTTCACTTTCTTCAAAAGATCACACACATGGTACTCAGGAATCAACATTTTCTTTCTTTAGCAAGGGTCACAATCATTGAGTCACAATCCTGCAGGCTACAAATCAGGAATGGGATGAAAATTCATTTCTATCAAATTTCAAGATGCAGAATTATATCTGAATCACTTTCACAAATCTTTAGTGCTTACAAGATGGATAGTATGGAAAAAGAGTATATTTCTGATCAATCCTTTTAAATATTGTATTTATTGATATAAATATTTATTATATTTATTGATATCAATATTCCATTTATTCCACATTTATTTTACTTTAACAAATCCACAGATGCAGTTACATTCTAAATTATTAGTTGGCTTAAAAACTGTAGTTAAAAACGTTATTTTAAAACTTTTTTTTTTTCTTCTAGTGGTCTTTAGGAACTGCTATATACAGTTTTGGCAAACACTAGCTTCACAGCTGCAATGAGTGATTTATTTATTTATGCACCATCCTACTTGTTATAATGGGTTTAATTTTGCTAAATGCATAGCAAATGGGCCCACACCAGGATGTTAGCTGCTCAAAGCCATTGGTCAGACCCAGAAGGGCAAAAGCTATAGTGGTTGCTCAGCTTTCCTCTCTCAAGTGCAACTTCGTCCTCAGGCTGGAATGACCATCTCTGGCATCTCAGGCCCTGGGCCAACATACGCCTGACCAGAAAAACCTCACAGAAATTACCCCATTGGGAAGCATTTTCATGACTAGAGTCTTAACTTGTGATCTCTCATCTATCATTTTCAAGCAGGAAGCTGAGAAAACATTAATGGTGGTTCTTATAGCACAAAGCACTTCTCACTGGGAAGGAGCTGAAACTCAGTTTTCTTCAGATTATCCAGTAGCTGCCCAATTCTGTGGTGCTTTTTCTATCACTGGTGACCTCAACTGCATCCTAACTGTAATTTCAACCCAGTGAAGTAATCTCATAGCCTGCTCCAGGGCTGCACTGGGGCAGATGTGATATTGTTCTGTAGTCAGTGAGGAGAGAACTGTGTAATGTCTCTTGCCAATGCCATGTGAGTGTGGTATTCCAATGCTGGCTGATAGAGCACATCATGATACAAGCCTGTACTTTGCACTGGTCAGCTGCTTGAGAATTAGCATTTGTATCAGGAAAATTTACCTAGCAGATGGCATAACTTTGCAGCCCACCCTGATGACAAATACTGACTGCTCCTGAAGACTACTGGGAGGAGTGCCTAGAAGGTGAGGCACATTTTCCAGCAGAAAATAAGGACTTTTCCTGCTGGAACTGCCATTTGCTCTGAAGAGCAGGATGAACTATCCATCTTTGCATGTTGTGACCAAGCTGGCATGTTGTCCAACACTGGTCATCCCTACAGTTGCAGGGCCTGATGTGTTTTGGGTCTAAAATGACAAATGTTGAATTTTATCAATTTCTAGGCTGTCCAGATACTACAAGAATTTAAAATGTGTGTGGTAAATGGAGTAGCTAAACAGAGTTAGGCAGACAGATATGTGGATTTTGGAATACAAAACATTACGCCTATCTGTTCTGATCGAATGATGCATCCTTCAGTATAGAATCTAGCATGCTTATGTGTAAAGCACCATGTGCACTTATGGTACCGTGTAAGTAACACACTTCAGACAACAGCACTAACTGAAACAAATTAAAATCACACAAAAATTATGGCACAAGTACTGCTTTATTTCTTTAAAATAAATTAAAAACCAGGAGATAAAACTTCTTGTGCAAACTGTGGAATAACACCTCCGTATATTACTTACTTTTAGCAGTACAGACGGTACTATAGTGTACTGATTGGAATTCTTAACAAATGCAATCTGTCTGATCACACAATGTGGGAAGGTTCATATAAAAACTGTCTTGCCTATGAAATGGAATGCTATGCTGTTAATTTAAATATCATCTACCACTACTGTAGTGTCCCACTGAATAATTCATACATATATCTGGTTCCTGTTATCAGATTTCAAAATTAATATTTGCATTTCGCAGTCACCCTTTCTAATAATTTTTTCTATAAACAATCTGATGAATATAAATTAATCCCTAATTTGATGTTTTGTGCTGATAAGTAAATGCAACTAGTTTGCAGGTGAAAAAAATGTTCAGGTTCTGTCTAAATAACCACCACTTCAATCAAATGTTGTTTTGAATCAGTTGCTCATGTCACACTGCTACTAAAAGCTAAAACATTTTTGACACCAGAAGCGTGGGATCTCTACACAAGCAAAAAACTAAGAACACTACCTTAAGCAAGTAGATAAAAACTATTGTTCCTTAGAGAATCAAAGTGTCTGGCACTTATCAGACTTGCAAGGACAATCACAGACAAAGCAGCTGGCTGTTCTTGTTCATAAACGTGAACTTATTCATGAACCTTCATGAAGATTCATCTTGCTCATGAATCAGATGCCCTGCACCTCAGTGACTCGCTGATGAGCTGTGTGCCCAAGCTTCCACCTGGAAGACTGTTTACCACCTATTTTCAGTGATTACCCCCCAGTGCCATTGACTCTTCCCCAGGTGATTCCGTGCTTTTTTGCCATCTCTTTTCCATTGTCTCATCATACTTGTAACACTTTGCCTCCTCCTTCTTCCTTCAAAAGGTTTGTGCTATATTTTGTTTTCTTCTTTTTGACTTCTGTGTTTTCCTTCTTCCTCCTCACCTCATGCCTGTTCTAATTCCTTGTTTTCTTTCTCTCGCACTATTTCCACCATCTCTCCTGCTCTTCCTATCTGTTCAAAGCAAACTTTTCTTGCTTCCTCATTACCATTTGTCTTGCTCAACCCTGGCACTGTTTCCTATCTCATTTTCATCTCTGCTCTTCCATAGTTTCTCACTCAGTCTTCACTTCAATATTTATGTTTCTCTTCTCCCTTCTTCACATAACATTTAACATAACATTTTCAGAAGTTACAGTATCTGCATGTCTCCCTTGTTAATACAATTTTCAGTTCATACAACCACAGATTTATGTTGGCCTTTCCTCTTCTTCACTCTGCCCACTGAAATTCCTAAGAAAAAGTAGCTAGAGCAACAGGTTTCTCTTTTCCTGTTCAGTTCACTCCTAGCTGTCTGCTCATATTTTTACACACCATATGCAAGTCACGACCTCCTCAAATCTTGTTCTTCAAAGTCTAAAACCTTGTGCTGTGCATCTTTGAGTTATTAAATAACATTCCTTCTGTTAAGACTTTCCCCTGTTCCGTACCATGTTGTTTTTACTTCCAGTTGGTTACATGTGAGTAGATTGCATTTGATTGTGAAGTCCTGGGGGATGTTGCTGACATGATCTGGTTTCATTTAGTGTCCTGTATACTTAGGTTTCAGTACTGCTTGGAACTTACATGTACTTCTAAAGGGCAAAGAACAAATACAAGTAATAAGATTCACTTCCACTGCAGTCTGCAAGTATATTGCTAGTTTATCTAGTGCTGATTAGAAATTAAAATACAAGTTTAATTGTGGATAGTCCTACTCTTTCTCTTGTAATGACTACCTCTTTCAGTAGTTTGAGAAATGACAAAAGCAGAATAATAGCAAGAATACAGAGAGAGAGCTGAGGAAACCCCTAATGCTGAAAAGTAAAAACCAGGCTCACTTACCAGTTGGTAGCCATATCCAAGATCAAATACACATGCTTATTGCATTAACTGAATATATATTTTGTATATTCAAAACCAAATCCTTGGGCTCATTACAGTGACTAAAGCTGAGGTGTTGAAATGTTAACCAGTTTCTGAAAATTTGTTTCACTGTGAAAAAGGCAACATTTGACTCAGTGAGGGTAGTGGAAGTCGTTTTTATTGTTAAAATAAAAAAAAATCACAATATGGAAGTCCTCCTGATGGCAATGTTTCCTGCCCATTTCATGAGACAATTTCTGATTAGCCTTTTGTGAATTATAGAAAACATATTTCAATCCAATTATGTGTTAGCTGATGTAGGATAAAGAGCATCTTCTCTCTGAAAATATTTAATTTGGAAGGGAAGCAATGGATTTGGAAAAAAAATGCTCTAGAAAGTGGAACCAGGAACTTTCACTTGACAAGGTTTCCTGAATGCTACAGTTTCCTTACCCCTTCACTGAGCCATAGCAAACAACAATACATCTTTTCCTGGTCTACCTTCTTCCGGTTTGCAAAGGGAAATCTCAGAATTTTCGACACAACCAAGAACTACTTATTCAAGCAGAATGTCCTGAAAGCAAACATTCTCAGAAGGGAAAACAGAATTTAAAATATGTTAAATCCTTCAAGTTTTAATGCAACCTGTTTTGTGGCCCCTTCGTTCTTGCAGATATTTCTTCAATACAGTCTGGAGAGCAGCCTTGACAGGCTTATCTTTTATTCATGGAAGACAAAGTGGGGAGCAGGAGAGAGATAGAAACTGTCTGTTGCAGATTTCATTGTATACCCACTCCTAGTTTCTGTTTTGCTAACATCAGTGTCTTTTGTCCTTTTGCACCTATATCCATTCCCATATGTCCTCTGTTCACACATATGATCCCCAGGGAATAAAACAACGAAGTATTCCAAATATCAGATATTCAGATTTCCAAATGGTCCCTCCCTTGCATCATATAGATACTCATATAAGTGCATGTCCCCAAAACAGAACAGATGTAGGTTTTCACTCAAGTTGTAGAACTCTTTTCCACAGACCATAGGAACGTGGGGCTTTGGTACAATCTATCTCTGTTTAATTTAAGCTCACGTTGTCATTCCTGCACAGTGCTGATACAGGCAGTGCTCAATTTGTACAATGCAGAAGCTAAAAATCTTTCATTACCCTCTCCTGATTGCTGGGGTGAGGAGAAAGGGGGTATTTTTACATGCTGTAAATTACTTTCCTTTTGCTGCCACAGGAGCAAGTTGAGGCCAAGCCACCTCCTGAAATCCTTCTGCCCTCCCTTTCATACCTCCACTGACCAAGGACTAACTCCTCAACAGAGCAAAGCTGAGGAGCTGAGGAGTGGCAAGAGCAAGCCTTTAAGCTGAGCAGGATGAACACACGCTGGCAATGCACCAGGAGCCTGCAGCTGTCAGAGTGCCATGTCCTCTGGTCTACCTCAAGCCATCTTTGCAATGAGCAGAAGGAAATGGAGGTAAAGCAGAGAGGCACGTTATTTTGTGACTATGGGCATGCTTCCTACCTCAGTGGGATCTTAAGTTCCTCCCTGGAAAACTATACCAGAGTCAATTGATTTAATGAAATACCAACCAGAATCTTCTCATTGCTCTGGTCTCTAGGCTTAAAAAATCCCATCTCTGCAGGTAGCCATGAATTCTAGCAGAGAAGTGATATTTTTGAAATAGAAGGAAAGGAGATACCAAAGGAAAAACAGGATGCCTGATTGCACACCTAAGGGAAAGACTGAGTAATGCCCAGTGGCAGTAAATGTCCGCTCACTGCTGAGAGAGCTGTGGACATGGGAGGAAAGTGGGGAAATGACTGGAAACACCAGAGAGAAAGGAATAATAATTTTGCATTGTTCCACTGCATGGCACATTAAAAATTATTCTCCAATTACCACATTCTCAGGCATCAGAGAATTAGGAAATTCAACCTTCTCTCCCTTGTAACGTGTTACACTTTGGCAGCTCACAGCAGTTCATTTGGCAGGCTCATGCACCAAATGTGCCTTTCAGTCTTGTAACAGATGGAGTATATTACACAGTATTGCCCGCCTCACTTACCGTACGTGAACTAGGACGTGAACTAGGAAGGGACACTGAGCAGATCCCACTGACTACAAAACTGCTTCCACATTGCTGCAAGGGAAAAAGTACATAAATGAGTTAGAAGTATTTTCTCTACATGGTAAATAAATGTAAAGTATATGTACATTCCTGCTTCCACAGCCTTTGTTTTCATAGAAGCAAGCAATTTATTCTTACATTCATGTTTTACTTTCGATATGTCCCACCTGATATTTAAACTTCAATAAGTAAATATCCTCTGATCTACTTACATTTATGGTATAATTCTTGCTGGAAGAATGAGTACCAGATAATTTTGCTAGCTTTTTGGTTTTAGTTGTTTTCTTGTTGTATTGGTATATATCACAAAATAAAGCTTTAGCTACACAAAAATTGCCAGGGACCATAGGTTTTTGATTAAATTATAAATTAAAAAGTTTCATTCAATTCATAAATCAAATCTGAAGTTACTGGCAGTTTCAAGTACAATGTACAGAAGATTCTGAGAAATGCTACTAGCAGACTGCTGGTTTCTGAGTGTCCTCAGCAGGTCAGCTGATGGAGCTAAAGAAAGCACCTCTTAAAACAGGAAAGAACAGCAAGATGGTCAAATGAAAAGAATAGCAGAAGGACAAAATACTGAAATATAAACACTGATGGTTTATTATTTAGATATTCAGAAACTGAAGGAAAGTCTCACAAAGCTATGAGTCACTCAGCAATATAGACATTGCATGAGTGCTTAATATATGTTATATAATTAAACTAATATATATTGAATATATAATAAAAATTACATAACTTTTAAAACTCAATAATATACATTAAACACTCATGGGTATTTTCTAACATGCTGTTTGATTTGAGGTGAGATATTCACTCCCTTCTCCAATTCCAGAATTTGCTAGGTGGAAACAAACATATTTGTTGGTATCACTGGTCCAGTTCAAGGACACTCTGGTATTTAAACAGCAGCTATTCTTGTGTATAGTGTTACGGTTTTTATCACTGAATTATAGATAGGGCTGTCAGTACTTCAGCATGCTGGAGTACTGTCCATAGAAGCCATGGACAGAAAATCCTGTCCTACTCACTACAGAGCTGTACTTAAGAAACAGATTACGGTTACATTTCCTGCTCTGTGATCAACATTGTTTCACCTAGAGCTGGGTTAACTGAAATAACAAAGGAATTTAATGTAACATCTATGCTGCAGTTTTAGCTGCTGCTCAACACCTAGTATCAGGGATTATGGTACACATCCTCCCCTAATGTATTTGGGAAAAGTTAATTTTTACATTTTTAATACTTCTATATATGATTATCTGTTTATTCATATTTCATCCTAATATGAAAAAGTCTGGTATATAACAAAAGATAATGCTTAATTTGTGAACATAACAACACATTGCTTTGACATGTCTGACCCAAATTTTCTGGTGTACAAGTGCATATTCAATTAGACAGTAAGAATACATACATGAGCAGGCTTATTGTTTAGAAAAATCCAACAAAGTAGTTGACTTTTTTCGGTTGCTCTTATTGAAGATAAGAATATTAGAACTGCAAGAACACCTCCAGAGCCAAATGTTTTTCTTCAAAAAGTTGATTTCTTGCTAGCACAGAAACGGTCTTAAACTGAGCAAAGCAGAGGTACAAGATTAGTATTCACTGAATTCTTACATTCCAACAACTTATCCAGGCCAAGGAGACAAGATAATATGCAAGGCCAAATAGCAACTCTTAATTCCTGGAAAAAGTAGAAGAATTTAAAAAGAGAAATTTACTTCTGTGTTCAGCCAAACCTTATCTCTTTGCTCCAAGTGAAGATAGACTTTACTGTAGAGGAAACAACTGCCAATAAAACAAGTTCACAAATTTCTGTAAGATACAAAAAAATGCTGCTTACAACATCAGTATGTAGATGTATTATTTCAGTATGAATGTATAACAAATAATTTAGGGCATGAAAATTCAGTCCTGCTTGAGAACTGAAAAGCTTGAGGCTAAAAAAAGGAAGCAAAAAGCACAGGAAAACTAACTGTGACCAGTCCAAGTCTTCTCTCACACAAACAGATACATGTGAATCTCTTTGTTTCTGTGGTGCTGTTGACACTAGACAGGGATCACTCTACAAGACAGGGCTCTTGACTGTCGGGTAGCACTGGTAAAAGTGCTGAGGACTGCAGAGCCCTAAGCATGACTGGAGCCTCATGTGGCTTTTACAATGTTAATAATAATGATGATACAGACAAAGGCACACGTCTCCAGCAGAAAGAGAAAGAGCTGTGATGCCAACAAAAATGATGCAAGAGAAAACTAAATCCTGGGTTGCCTGAGAACTTTTCTTTTGCTGGGGCATTTGCAGGCATATAGTCACTTTATCTGGTCTTCTTCAATTATTATTTATGTGCAAGACATCCATCTGCCAAAGTGATGGCATGCTGCTGTGCTCTGAGGTTAGCTAAAGCATATTGATTTGCTTGTGCACTAGATTTAACTCCAAAAAATGAAAGGATAAACATGTACAGTATTACAGAAGAATTTTTTGCGCAGTCCACATCTTGACAAGTGGTAAAGCAGGTCCTCTTTAGAAGCCATAGGAACACACTGGCACTGTGTTGTGACAGTGCCCTGCTGAACACTCAGACTCTTGGTTATTGTCAATGTCAGATGACAAATGTCACAGATTGAAAATTGATCACTTTCTGCTTATCTACCACCTATGAAGCAGTAGTGGCAAGAAAGTCAGTATGTCCACCTTCAGCAGCAGTTCACAGCCAGAACGTATATTTGACATGACATGACTATTGAGGAGCTAGCAGATGGGGTGCAGCAGAGAGTCTTAGAAGACTTTCAGTGGAAACCACTGCATCTAGCCCAGCTAAGATCAAAAGGGAGCCTGAATAAAGTTCAGATAGCCATATTCCTATTGTTTGACATATTCTAGAGTACTGCCAGGTCTGATTTGTAGCAAACATGTAGGTATTCCCTTAAAATACCTGGGAGAAATGCACACATAATTAGGTACACCTTTTCAGTATGTATGCTCCTGACTTCTGCTTCTAGCATACTGAACACAAACCTACAGTGTGGATTTGCTATGGGATTATTATTGTATATAGACTGACATTCAGCACTTAAAAGAGCATGTACCTGGAAAAAAAAAACCAACAACCCCAACCCCCCCCCCCCCAAAAAAAAACCAAACAACCAAAAGAGCCCCCCAAAAAACAAAAAAAAAACCCCACAAACAAAAAAGCAAAAGAATATGAACAAAACATCAGTGAGTTTAGCCAATTTTCACTCACAGCTGTGCAAAACTAGTGATTAGATACCTATACTTGGACCCACAGGCATGAATATAGTGTAAACACTTTTATTTATGTATGCTGAGGGTCTTAATCATCACTTAGAAAGAAGATTATTAAGATAATAAAAATAGGTCAGTTAGTATTAGTCCTGAAGATCTCTGCTAAAACTGTGAACAGAGGTGAAGCAACAACAAATTTTAACTAGATTGTATTGGATGACATCTGTTTTCTTTACAGTCGATATTTCACTCTTTTTGCTCTCCCTTCCATTTGATTTGAAACATATTTTTAACCCTGGTCCCATCAGTGCAGCATTCTCAAAGAACATTTTTCATGGTATAGAAGGCTTCCACAGGGATAAAAGTAATGAAAAAGTAATTTATTTCCAGCTTTGGGGCAATTCAAAGACAACTGCCTAATGACTATGCAAGCTTGTAAAACAAATCATTTGTGTTCTCCAGGTCCTGGGCTTTTTGACAGGTTATGTCTTTGCAGACATCTATTTCATCCTTCTAAATATTTGATAGAATTTGCATGGCTTTTTGACAGCTAAACTCAGTATTGCTGGGAGATACTATCCCACTGCAGCCTTGGTTCGTCCACCTCTATCTGCTCAGTCATCCTGCATTTTATGTGGGCAAGGATTTTAAGACCAAATGTAGCTGCTTCAACAAGAATTATGCACTGCCTCCAAATCTGACACCATTCTTTTCAGCCCACACAATGAAAACTTCTGGCACAACAGCTTTATGGTATTGACTCTTGAAAAGAGGCTGCTGCTGTTAGGTGGCTATTGCAGTTTTGTTTTCCAGTTGTCTTCCTTACTCTCCCGGAGGTAACCAACATTCAACAGTGACATCCGAGTTCTAGGTAAAACATCTCCCAGATCACTGCAGTTCATTGTTCTGGGTTCAGCAGCAGCAGTCATTTTTCTCCTTCTCAGTAGTTAATGCAGCGTTACGTTTATGACTTTCAGCCTGGGAACAACGCTGATAACTCCAATGGTTTTAGTTCCTGCTCAGTAATATTTACTCAACCAAGGACTTTCTGAGTCTCATGCTCTGCTAGGGAGGAGGGGAAGCTGGGAGGAAGCAGAGACAGGACACCTGACCCAAACTAGCCAGAGGGGTTCCACAGCATGTCATGTCCTGTATATAAACTGATGGCAGTTACCTGGAAGGACCAGATTGCTGCTTGGGTCAGGCTGCATATCAGTCATGGGTGGTGAGTGGGTGCATTTTCTCCCCTTGTTATTCCCTTATCATTATTATTCTTGGTGGTAGCAGCAGTGGTTTTGTGTTATAGCTGAGTTACTGGACTGTTCTTATCTCAATCTGTGGGAGTTACATTCTTTCCATTTTCCTCTCCATCCCTCTGGGAACAGGGGGCGAAAGGGGGGGGGAATGAGCGAGCAGCTATGTTGTTCTGGATTGTCAGATGGGCTTAAACTATGACATTTGTGAACTTGAAGACTAGTTAAACCTGGGACACTGTAATTGGCTAGAAACAGCAGCGGCCCAAGTGGCTTCACTGGTCATCATCTTGATGTTCTTTGTCATAAAGGTGGTGGTCTTTCGGAGGGGGCTGGGAAACAGCTGGGGGCAGTACACTTTCAGCACTGGGACCTAAACCCACTGCTTCAGCCATGTGTGAAAAGCTGTCAAAAAAAAGTTGTCAAAAAAAGCCAACTGTTTGACCTTTACTCCCAGTCAGTAATAATTAATACCTTATCACACATTAACAAATTATTTTTATGCTTCTTTATGTTATTTACAAGACCTTTGCTATATTCCCAGTGGGTTAAAATACTCATGTTACTTCAATGGTCAAGGCAGCTCCTTCTCATCTCTGTCTGGAACAAAGATTTTGAGTTTTTACTCTATTACACTTACCTTATTGTACTGCAGTCTGATTTTAATGATGTTTTCTCTTCCAAACTTAACAAGTGACAATGAATTTGCTTTTTAAGCACTATAATTTCTTGAGAGTACATGGGACTCTCTGACTTTATTTGTCAGATTCTAGGATACATTTAACAGTATAATCTCTGTCCTGCATGGTGTGAGAGCTGCCTATTTGGAAAAATTATTCTTTTCTCATGGTACATTGTTGGTCCTTCTGCCAAAGGTAACAGGTTCCACCTGGAGCCCTGAAAAATGAAAGAAAGCAAATGGTGACAGACATTTTCTTCTAAGGCTTAAACTCCAGGACATCTTAACCTTTCAACTCCCTGGGATTTTTTAAGCCACTGCAATGGGTACTGTTAGACACTGTATTTAATATTGTTGAACCTGGGAAGTTCAACCATTTCCCTTCACTGAAGATAGCAACAGCAAATGTTAATACATTTTCCTGCTGAAAACAAAGGCAAAGGAATCATGTTTCTATGTAAAAGTGATTTCATATGTTTTCCTTCAAAGTTTGAATAGATGCTTGGCACTTCAGCTAAAAAAGGAGTGACATACTTGTAAAGGAAGGCACACCAAAAAAAAAATTATTTGCTTATGGCCCAGAAAGAGGTATAAACATGGGTTTGGTCCCAACCCAAAAGACTGTGAGAATGAAATTATTGGATTCTGCCTCTGATCAAAAAATCCGAGTTTTCTGTGTCAGTGCAAATAAACAAACCAGCACAAATTAACGCAGATCAATGCTCAGTCCTTTTTCCTCACTGGAATATCTTAAAAAGCCCCAAATATTTTCCAGGTACCTGGACCAAAAGGAAGGCAATTATCTGTGTTATGTCTTTCTGGAAGAAGTGGAATTTGTATGGGTAGATCTATTCCCTGTTTTTATAATCTACATCTAGTTGTTACTTGTGAACAGCTGAAAGCTTTTCCTAAAAGAAAAGCAGGGGGAAAATGAGCAAGAAGAAACGCCCACCCAGAAGATCAAAAGCTTTCTCTCCTCAGTACAAATCCCCTTGAGCCTGTTTTGTAAATAAAGCCAAGGTCCAAAGTCATAGGGAAAAAAAATCGAATCTAATTAAGAAAGCTTTACAGAAAAAAATTGAAAGTTATCTTAGCTTTCTAATCTTCCCATTACTGGCTCATATATGACCTGCATTAAACTAAACATATTTGTTTAAAAATAAATATAATTCTCATTATCAAAATGATCCTTGATGCCTCTCTACCGATCATTCTTTTCTCCACACATGGACTGGGCACAAGTTTAGAGTTCACTGAAGTGGGGTGCTTAAAGAACAGAAGGGAGCTTTTCTAACAAGAGTCAGCAAAAGAGCCCGTTTTGTACAGGAGGGGAGAGGACAGTGTATAACTACTATGGAAGGTGCATGGAACACACTAGTCTTCAAATTTCTAAGTTTTACATTAGAGACTTTCTGTATCTTATTCTTCTGGCCAATTTCATGGTTAGTACATTTGAAGGAGTAAAGAAAACTTGAATTACATCATAGCTGTTGTTGACTGATAGAGAATAAAGCCTATTTTGAGAGCTAGGTGGCTAATAAATTTAATTGTTTATCCCTCATGTTCCAAGACTCAGATGCTATGACAATTGCAAGACCAAGAGAAACATGCTAGGGCTTGAAGAATGGCAGACTAGGGAGGACTATCAATCTATTGTTTCATTTGTGGGAAAGGATAGCTGTTCAGACCCTGTCCCGCAGGGAAAAAAGGGTACTAGGACAAGAGTTAGCAGAGCTAACTCACAGACCTTCAGGTTAGATTCAAAGTGCGAGGGGGTCGTAGCTGAACTAGTGAGGCATTGTTCTATTATTAATGAAGGCCAAAAGGCCTCCTGCCTCCCAAGGGTGCCATCAGCGTGCTCTGCTCGCTCCCTGAAATGCCTGTACACCAATGCACACAGCATGGGGAATAAACACGAGGAGTTACAAGTCTGTGTGCCATCTAAAGGTTGTGATCTAGTGGCAATTACAGAGACATGGTGGGACAGCTCACATGACTGAAATGTGCTCATGGATGGCTATGTGCTTTTTAGGAAAGATAGGTCAGCAAAGCAAGGTGGTGGAGTCGCTCTTTATGTGCAAAAGCAATTAGAATGTATTGAGTTCTGTCCGGGGCAGATGAGGAGAAAGGGGAATGTCTGTGGGTACGAATTAAGGGACAGGTTGGTATGGGTGATACAGTTGTGGGAGTCTATTATAGACCTCTTGATCAGGACGAAGGAGTTGATGTGCCTTTTCACGACTACATGCCTTAGTCCTCATGGGGGATTTTAACTATCCCGATATTTGCTGGAAGACTCACACAGTCTAGGAGGTTTCTCCAGTGCATTGATGATAACTTCTTATTGCAAATGGTGAACAAACCAACTAGGAGAGGAGCGCTGCTAGATTTAGTACTCACCAGCAAGGAGGGTCTGATTGAAGCGGTGATGATCAATGGCAGCCTTGGCTACAGTGACCATGAGATGGTGGAATTTAGGATCCTGTGTGGGAGGAATAGAATACCTAGCAAGGCCACAGTTCTGGATTTCTGAAGGGCCAACTTTGTCCTGTTCAATCAACTGCTAAGGGAAGTCTCATGGGAAAAGGTACTAGGTGGTAAAAGGGCTCAAGATGGTCAGCATTCAAGGACCACGTCTTCCAAGCTCAGGATCAGAGCATCCCAATGAGTAGGAAATCAAGTAAGGGAGCTAGGAGACCAGAATAGTTAAACAAAGAACGGCTGGGCAAACTCAAGTGGAAAAGGAGAACCTACAGATTATGGAAGGAGGGGCTGGCCACTTGGGAGGAATATAGGACAGTTGTTAGAGGATGTAGGAAGGCAATCAGGACAGCTAATTGGAACCTTGGAACATTATCTAGCTAGTCGGCTTAAGGACAATAGAAAGGGCTTCTTCAAATACATAGCAAATAAAACTAACACAAGAGGCAATACAGGCCCGTTGCTGAATGAGGTGGGTGCCCTGGAGACAGAGGATATTAAGAAGGCAGAGGTGCTGAATGCCTTCTTTGCCTCTGTCTTTACTCCTGCAGACTCTCCCCAGGGGGCCCAGATTCCTATAGCCCCAGAAGGAGTCAGGGCAAAGGAGGAGTTTGCTTTGGTAGATGAGGATTGGGTTAGGGATCAGTTATACAATCTGGACATCTACAAATCGATGGGTCCGGATGGAATGCACGCACGGGTGCTGAGGAAGCTGGCGGAGGTCATTGCTAGGCCACTCTCCATCATCTTTGGTAAATTGTGGGAAATGGGAGAGGTGCCTGAGGATTGGAAGATGGCAAATGTCACACCAGTCTATAAGAAGGGCAAGAAGGAGAACCCGGGTAATTATAGACCGGTCAGCCTTACCTCCGTCCCTGGAAAGGTGATGGAACAACTTATTCTTGACTCCATCTCTAGGCATGTTAAGGATGAGGGGGTTATTAAGAACAGCCAACATGGTTTTATGAAGGGGAAGTCATGTTTGACCAACCTTATAGCCTCCTATGAGGAAGTGACTAGGTGGAGGGATGATGGTAGAGTGGTAGATGTGTTTTTTCTTGATTTCAGTAAGGCATTTGATACTGTCTCCCACAGCATTCTCATAGATAAGCTAAGAAAGTGTGGGCTTGATGATCAGGTAGTGAGGTGGATCAAGAACTGGTTGAAAGGAAGAAGGCAGAGAGTTGTGGTCAATGGCACAGAATCTAGCTGGAGGTCTGTGACTAGTGGAGTCCCTCAGGGGTCGGTGCTGGGACCGGTGCTGTTTAATATTTTCATC
The DNA here is from genome assembly GCF_012275295.1 of Melopsittacus undulatus. Taxonomy (NCBI): domain Eukaryota; kingdom Metazoa; phylum Chordata; class Aves; order Psittaciformes; family Psittaculidae; genus Melopsittacus; species Melopsittacus undulatus. Next base: position 67,406,423 of record NC_047557.1, on the reverse strand, counting down.
AACGACCTGGATGAGGGAACTGAGTGTACCCTCAGCAAGTTCGCTGATGACACTAAATTGGGAGGAGTGGCTGACACAAAAGAAGGCTGTGTTGCCATTCAGCGAGACCTGGACAGGCTGGAGAGTTGGGCAGGGAGAAACTTGATGAAATTCAACAAGAGCAAATGTAGAGTCTTGCATCTGGGGAAGAACAACCCCATGTACCAGTACAGGTTGGGGGTTGACCTGCTGGAAATGAGTGAAGGGGAAAGGGACCTGGGGGTCCTGGTGGATGGGAGGATGACCATGAGCCAGCAATGTGCCCTTGTGGCCAAGAAGGCAAATGGCATCCTAGGATGCATTAGAAAGGGTGTGGTTAGTAGGGCAAGAGAGGTTATCCTCCTCCTCTACTCTGCCCTGGTGAGGCCGCATCTGGAATATTGCATCCAGTTCTGGGTCCCTCAGTTCAAGAATGACAGGGAATTGCTTGAAAGAGTCCAGTGCAGAGCCACAAAGATGATTAAAGGAGTGGAACACCTCCCTTATGAGGAGAGGCTGAGGGAGCTGGGTCTCTTTAGCTTGGAGGAGACTGAGGGGTGACCTCATCAGTGTTTACAAATATGTAAAGGGTGGGTGTCAAGATGATGGAGCTAGGCTTTTTTCAGTGATATCCAGTGATAGGACAAGGGGCAATGGGTGTAAACGGGAGCATACGAGGTTCCACGTTAACATCAGGAAGAACTTCTTTACTGTAAGAGTGACAGAGCACTGGAACAGGTTGCCCAGGGAGGTTGTGGAGTCTCCTACGTTGGAGATATTCAAGGCCCGCCTGGACAAGTTCCTGTGTGATGTACTCTAGGTTACCCTGCTCTTGTAGGGGGGTTGGACTAGATGATCTTTTGAGGTCCCTTCCAACCCTCAGGATTCTGTGATTCTGTGAAGGTCTGAAGTGCAAGAAACAGATGTCGTAAATATCAAGACATGAAAATTTTACACTGATGCACTAAAAGTTCTACTTCAATGTATCCTATCTAATAAAAATCGAACCAAATTGAGTTTAAAACCATGACAGTCAAATTTTTTCCTGGATGTCATCCAGTCCGAAATCTTACCCAAAGCAGGGCTAACTTCTGTGTTTGTTTAGGTTGCTCAGGGCCTGGCCTAGGACAAGGAATTTTCAAGGATAAACATTACACACAGGGGCACCTCTGCCACTTTTTAATCAATCCCACAGTAAACAGGCTTTTTGTCTTATATCCAGCTATAATCTCTTTTCCTGCAAGTTAGGACTGTTGTCCTTTGTCCTGCAAGCATACACCCCTGAGATCAGTAAGATTTCATCTTCTAAGCAATATTCATTTTTGTAGTTGAAGATTGCAATAAGATCTTCTGAAAATTAAGCTAAACAAATCAATATCCCTCAGTAATGAAATATGTTATTTGCTCCAGACCTCTTCTGCTGACCTCTCTTGAGCTAGGCAGTATCTTTCCCATACTGGACTCCCAAAACTGGATACAGTACTTCAGATGTGGCCTCATAAGTGCTTTAACTGAGGGAGTAATCACTGGTGATTGCATTCTTGATAACACAGACCATCTTTCTTACACAGTGTCCATCTTACAGTGCTGTTTCTACTTAATATTTGTCTCTACAGGCACTCAGGTTCCAAACAGACCAAAAAAATTAAATTTGTTTAAAGCCCAGTTGCAACAAAATCTATGATTGCTTCTTTAAGGAATTACTAAACACATCTTTGATGTAATATCAGTTCAGAGATTGTCTGATGAACAGAGTAAATCTAGATGTATATATCTAAGATCATAAACCCTTAATTCATATAACACAGAAATCCTGTTATTTCAAAAGCTATTCTAACCCCAACACTCAAGCCACTAGCAGTATACAGAAAGAAATGGTTAGTACAGTTCCAAAAGAGCTTGGGGATAGAAACCAAATCAAGCAGTGGACTTTAAACTGTTTTGGTAATGATGTTGTTTTCACTACTGTTATTTTGAAATGCAAATTCACTCTGCAAAAACACTATAAACTGAAGACCTTTTTTTTTTTGCTAGCAATTTGGAAGGAGTAGAGCACCATGGAACATATTTTGCTTTATGCTCAGATAATTGCACATATAGATCAGTATGGTAACTTCTTTTCTTTACAAGAGCTGGTGTCATGTTGAGCAGTCCTGTTTACATGAACTTGAAGTATTTGTTTCAAGATATTTCAAGATACTTCTTATATACGAGTAACTGAGAAACAGTGAAGAACTAATTCTTCATTTCTTCCCTCAAATGTGCCCTGGACTCTTCCTACTAAACAGAGCTTTCCAGAATGTTTATCTACCGTATATTTAAACTTTGAATCATAGAACGGCTTGGTTGAAAGGGAACTTTAAAGCTCATCTAGTTCCATGTTCAGGGACATCTTCCACTAGACCACGTTGCTCAAAGTCTCATCCAACCTAGCCCTGAACACTTCCAGGGATGGGGCATTCACAACTTCTCTGGGCAACTTGTTCCAGTGCCTCAGGCAGTTCATAGTGAAGAATTTTTTTCCTAAAGCCTAATCTAAATCTCCCCTTTGTCAGGTTAAAGCCATTCCCCTTTGTCCTCTCCCTACAAGCCCTGGTAAAAAGCCCTTCTCCAGATTTCTTGGAGGCCCCTTCAGGCACTAGAAGCTGCTCTAAGGTCTCCCTGGAGCTTTCTCTTCCGTAGGCTGAACAAGCCCAGCTCTTTCAGCCTGTCTGTATAGGGGAAGTGCTCCAGCCCTCTGATTATCTTTATGGCCTTCTCTGGACTTGCTCAAATAGTTTCACATCTTTCTTGTCCTGGGGGCCCCAGAGATGAATGCAGGGCTGCAGGTGGGGTCTCACAAGAGCAGAGGGGAAGAATCCCCTCCGTTGACCTGCTGGACACATTCCTTTCAATGCAGCCCAGCCCGTTGGTTTCTGGACTGTGAGTGCATACTGAAGACAGCCCATGTTGAGCTTCTAGTCAACCAGCACCCCACGTCCTTCTCTTCAGGGCTGCTCTCAATCCACTCTCCACACAGCCTGTGTTTGTGCTTGGGATTGCCCTGACCCAGGTGTGGGACTTACACTTGGCATTGTTGAACTTCATGAGGCTTGTACTGGCCCACTTCTCCAGCCTGTCAAGGTCCCTCTGGATGACATCCCTTATCTCCGGTATGTCAGCTGCACCACACAGCTTGGTGTCATCAGTAAACTTTCTGAGGGTGCATCAGTCCTGCTGTCCAAAGATGCTGAACAGCATCTACACCAATACTGACCCCTGAGGAACACCACTTGTCACTGATCTTCACTTGAACATTGAGCCTTTGACCATAACTCTCTGAGTGCAATCATTTAGTCATTTCCTTACCCACTGAGTGGTCCATCTGTCAAATCCAAGTAGTCATCTGTCAAAATCCTGTAGTCATTAATTTTCTAAATAAGTGATGACCTTGGAGAAGATAATTTACTTTAATTTTCTTTAACTACCTCTTTCAAAGCATAAGTATTTGCCTGCTAGGAAAAGTCTGTCAAACACAAGGTACTGAAAGAAGAAGATTTATTTTGTTTGCTATGACATTTCTCAGGAAGGTTCAAACGAGCTGTCTGAAAGAGATGTTCTTGATGTGAAACTTTTTCAAAGCCTATTTAGACACAAGTAATGATTTTGACAAAGTTGACAATAATGTAGGGATCGAACTAATAGTTTCTCAAGTCACCCGCCAAAAGCTTAGAGAGAATCAATAAGCAGTTAGCTATATGATTCTGAAGCCAAAACAGATCTTGCTGTTGTAAGAGAGCTCAATCACAAAATGAGGGATAGTCAACATTTTTACAGAAGGCAAATTCTATTCATGTTTATGTCACTGAAACTGTGGGATTAATTCTCTCAACTTTCAGGTAGAAAAATGAACAAACAGCTGGTCACCTATGCAGATAAAGCCTGTATCACTGAGCAGAGAGACAAGACAATCTCCACCATTACACCATTAATTTCTTTTGGTTATCACTCAGCATCCCATTTCCATTTTTTGAATTTTAAACCTTCAAGTCCTGTGCTGCTAGCAAACTCCAGGTACAAGTGCAGAAATATTGGTCAGTATCACATTGTCAAGAAAAGCTAAAGATATATTTCACCCAGAAAAAAGAAGGAAAAAAAAAGCAGCTCTTCGTTGTACACATTAGTAAATGTTTATATAAATTGCAGCTGTGTAGGAAAATCTTGGTTCATCTAAACCCATAAACACTACACAGGCAAAATCTTCCAATCCTTTCATTGGACATGAGTCGTTTTTCCAGGACACCTTATACAGAAATGGAAATTACTAAAGCAAACTCATCTCCCAGGATTTTGAAACAGTTGACCAGGCAGCCAGGCTACTGGTGGCCAAAAATCACACACCTACTTTGCCAACCACACTTCTTCAGAGTAGAACTTACATCATACTTAACACCAGTGGCTGGGTATACTCAGTATCAACATTCAGGGAACAACACTGGTCGAAAAAAAAAATTCATGTAGATTAGAACAGAAGATAAGGTGTAGGAAAAGGAATATGACTGGACAGGAAAAAGAACACAAAGTTAAATTAAAAGTCAGAACACAGAAGTCATTGCAGAGCTCTGTGAATCAGAAATGGACGTTTTGCAGTCTGAAACATAACTTGCTGTCGTGGTTTAAACCAAGTCTGAACAGCTCGTTCACTCACTCCCCACCTTGCTCCCCTGAATCCCGGAGAGTTAGGAAGGGGAATCCAAAGAATGTGGCCCCCACGGATTGAGATAAGAACGGTTTAATTGCTAAGGTATAACACAAATCACTACTGCTACTACTACTACAAATAATAAATGATAAAGCAAACAACAAGTGAAGAGAATACAACACCTCACCAGCCACCAACCCATAACTCACTCCACCCTCCCCAGCTGAGCATCGCGTGCTACCTCCTCCATTTCCCCCAGCGCTCCACCCCTTCCCACTCTCCCCCAGTTACATCCTGGGTATGACGTGCTATGGTATGGAATACCTCATTGGCTAGCTTGGGTCAGGTGTCCTGTCTCTCCTTCCTCCCGGCCTCCCCTCCTCCCCGGCAGAGCACATGCTCCGAAAAGGCCCTGAACAAAAACACCTGAGCAGTACCTCAAAATATGCTCGCTATCAAGCAACCGTTCCCAGCCCAGATATCAAAACACAGCACTGCACCAGCTACAAGAAGGAGAAAAATGACTGCTACTGCTGAACCTATGACACTTGCCCATGAGAACAGGTCAGTTACAAAAAATTGTCTTGAAGCAACTGTGCAGCCTGGATTGAAACTGTGAATTCACAGAGGAATTTAGCTTCCATCACTGTCAGTCCAGTGTCATTAATGATCAATAACCATTAGAAAAAAATCAAAACTTTTGAAATATGTTAAGCATGAAGAAGACAGATATTTAAGAGAAGCTAGAAAACAAAGGCAAGCAGTCTGAGTTGTCCACATTTGACTAACTTGAAGAAAAATACCCTGCTGTATTTCAGTTTCAGCCCTTACAAAAACAGACATTAGCACAGCTACTTACTCATCTATCTGTAAAACATTTGCACCTACCTGACAAGAAACTAGTCAACAAAATATACTGTAAAATTGCTTAAATAGAATAAATAGAATAGAATATAAATAGAATAAAATAGAATTTAAATAGAATATGAAAAAAATCCTACCTTAAAAACTCTTCTCAAATTTACAGTATTACACTTGTGACAGAAATGAGTTTCAATGAATAAATCCTTTTTTAAACACTTGAGTTAAATAAATTGTTAAATAGTTGTTAAATAAATTGCTCCCTACTTAATCAATCAGCCTGAGGAAAGATCTTCCAAGAAATCCTGCTACAGTATGCTCAAGTAACACATTTAATTCCTTTTGTCTTTTTCTATTAAACACATATTACATTAAAAGAGTGTACGGACAGAAATGTCACCCAGAATGTGGCCTGTAAAGTGCATATCCAGAAAATATAAGTATTTACATCAAAAACATAAGCTTATGAAAAAAGGAAATTTCTTAAGGAAAGAAAATGTACCTGATGCACAGGTAGAAGCAACGCATCACAACATGTTACCATTCTCTTCAACCAAAACTTATCAGCCTTTCTATGTGATATATATATTAAATATGTGCAAAGAAGTACTCAGAAATTACATTAATACCAATTGCTTAGCAACTTAGTTCAAACAACAGAAAAAAAACAAGGAAACAACAAATCCTTCATAATTAACAGAAGGAGAACATATTCATTGAATAAACGGTTTGAATTACATTATTGTCTTGCATCTCTCAGTTTAAGTTCCCATGGCAACTCTTTTTTGCTCAGGAATAGCAGAGTATGAAGTAGTACCAAAGTATGATTCAGATGAACTCTCCATTTTATTGATGTTTATAAAGGCCCTCAGTAAGAAAAATAGAAAATACACACTTATGACATCAACTTTGCAAAGTACGTCAGCATACATTAAAAAAGACACCCCAACTGTGCCCTGACATTAATTTCTTCAGTTTAAACTCCTGACTGCTGGCAATAGTGACACATACTAAAAAAGCATAATTTCAGATTAACTGAGGTTCATCATTCCAGATCAAGCTTACACTTACAAAATTGTTATAAATGAGTCTAGGCAAATTTATTTCAAATCTGAAAAATTTTGCTTGCAAACGAAGCATTTCCCTCCATATATAGTACGTCTAATCTTGAAAACTGCAAAGGAACTAAAACATCTGTTAACTTCAAAGTATAGTACATGAATGACAAGCAGTAGAAGGCATGACATTCTTATTATGTGCTTATGGTAAAATAGCTTTTTTGTCCTTACACTGACTGTGGTGTCATCACACAAACTATTTTAAATAAATGTATGATTTGGGGGCCTCTAGTAACTTTGTATCCAAAATTACCCTAGCTTTATAGAGAAGGACAAGATTGAAGAGATGAAGTTGATAAAACAACATGAGGCAAGGAGCTTTCAATGTAAATAAATGAGCTGGACTTCTTTTACAGGATAAATTCTTACACAAGCTCCATTCTCCAAGCTCATAATCTTGAAAACCTGCTAGAATTAATAGGATAGATTTAAAAGAAAGCATTGGCAATTATCACAGAAGAAGTGTTCAGCTTTCCCCAAAGGACACATCTTTTCTGTCTCCTGGAGCAGCTCTGGAGGCAGGTGCAGAGACACATGAGCTTGCTCAGCAAGCTTTTTAACTCAGGCTCAGAGCCATGGCAGTGTAGCTCTATGATCTGAGGGACAAAGCTGGACTATTTCCAGGTAACTCTAGGTGCAGTCAATGTATTGTGCATAATGCACTTCTTGTGTCTGTCTATAAAAGCATACTCACTGCAACATTTCAGCTTCAGGTATTCATTCTGAAATGAATTTTAGGTATTCATTTCATCAGAATTTTCAGGTACTCGTTCTGGTTTGTCTCAGTTTTCAGAAGTTCAGCATGAGATACACCAGGAGTGAGTTTTAGTGTGTCAAGCATTGTTCACATTTAGGCATCAGCGATGTTAAGCCACAGGAACAGAGCTGTTCATCTGAGTTTATGGGCCCCATTTAAAAAGACTGACCATGATCTGTGGCTTTCAGCCTGAGGACTCATGAATTATTTCTATGAGACCAAGACCTATTCACAACAGGTTAAGAATAAAAGGCTCATCTACCAGAGTGCTTTTTAGAGAACCTTAAAGGTGAAAAACACTGGAAGCTCTACACAGGAAGGTATCCTCTTCATTGCCATGGAGCATCAATCCCCATCCCTCACAGTAAAAATACATTTTTAGGCACTCTAATGCTTCTGTTGTTATCTTTTGTCCTTCTTTGGGAGATGTTGAGACACCAGAATCAAATTCTGTAAAGAAAAAAAGTAGATGTATAAAAAAAAAACAGAATGCAAACTATTAGGAATACTACCAAATATTATTAAAAGACACTGAATGAGGTGCTATATAATTTCTCCTAGTGTCTTTGTCATTTCATCTCACTTCTATACTCTACACATGCCATATGTATAAAAACAGAATTCATGAGCACTAAGATATGACACTATAATATATTCAGCTTTTTCTCTTTACAGCATTTTTGTGTATCATGTATCCAAATTTCTATGCTATAGAGCAATCATAAAGCCATCAATAAATGATACAATTTAGCTTTTCTAGAAAAAATGTGGATTTGATGTTTTAAGCCTTTTAAAATATTAGTTTTCAAACATATATTGCAATTTAAAAGCATATTTTCCTTTAAAGTTCCAAAGCTAGAACAAATACTGGGTTAAATTCTGTAATAATGGCTCATTTATAGAGCTATTTTGGAGAAAAGAAACTACTTAGCTATATATCTTGAGAAAGAGAAGGAAACTTCTTTTTTCCCCCTATTCATTTATTACATTTCGAGGTTTTGAAAGTTGAAATAAATCTCATATATGATAAATTAATGGGAACTGCACATTACCATGATTGAAGTCACTAGACAAATTGTAGGGGGTTAGACCATTTATCAGATGACTAATCCTGCATACCTAAAAACAAAAAACAAAGCCCAAGGGTGTGTTTACAAGTATTAAAAATCCAGAGAATGGTCCAAATTTTCATAACCTGTACGTGCCATCTTCCAGAGCTAAATCTGCTTCCTACAAGTGACCTTTTGTACCAAGACCATAAGAGATAAATTCATGGTGACTATCTTTCTTTACACAAAGGCTTGATTTCGGTGTTAGGTTATCCACAGAGCAAAGCACAAAAACAACTACAAACAACTAAACTTCAGTAAAAAGTAGTAGGTGCTCCATAAGCTCCATTTTGTGCAAATAGTTCAGTGAATCATACTGAACTGTAGCAAATTATAGTCAACAAGCCTTGGCCTTGTGACTGCTTTGAAATTCTGCCTAAATAAAGGCTGACTTCAGCAAGACAAGGTCTGTCTCTGCACTTCTTTAATTTTATTTTCTTCCCTTCTCTATATAAGAAGTTTTATATTAAAATCTGTCCTGAATTCAGCTGTAAAATTTATTTTTCTCCTTCTTATTAGCTGGTGCAGTGCTGTTTTTTGACTCTAATCTGCAAACGGTGCTGGTAACACACCGGTGTTTTTAGTTGTTGCTAAGTAGTGTTTACTCTGACCAAGGACTTTTCAGTCTCTCATGCTTTGCCAGAAAGGAGGGACACAAGAAGCCAGGAGGAAGCAGAGACAGGACACCTGACCCAAATGAGTCAAAGGGGTGTTCCATACCACAGCACATCATGCCCAGTATATAAACTGAGGGGAGTTACCTGAAAAGCCCAGATCGCTGCTGAGGTTGGGCTGGGTATCAGTCAGCAGGTGGTGAGCAATTGTACTGTGCATCACTTGTGTTTATTGTTTTCCCTTTCCCCTTTTCCTTCTTCCCTTGTTATTTCCCTTATCATTATTGTTATAGGTGGTAGCAGTAGTAGTTTTGTAGTTACTGGACTGCTCTTAAACAGTTCTTAAACTGGACTGTTCTGTAAACCCCTGGGGTTTGCATTCTTTCGATTCTCCTCCCCATCCCTTCTGCTGCAGGCAGGTAGAAGGGGGAAAGTGAGAGAGAGGCTGTGTGGGTTTGAGTTAGCAGCTGGTCTTAAAACTACAACAAAACCCAAGACACATCACAAGCTCCTTTAAAAATATATTCAAAGCAGTAAGTATTTGCATAGATATAAAATCAAAAAAGAGGCAGAATCATAATTACAAACAATTCCACTACTATGGAAGAAACTCCATCACTCCCTCACACTCTTAAACTGCCCAAAGTTGTATCAAGCCCTCCATATAATCTGCAGCATCTCCATCAGCTGGTAGCACGTATGACCAAGAAAGTACTTGTCCAGTAAAATAAAGTACATGGATTTTGTATTTTAATTATTCTTAGAACAAGGGTCCATTCTTAAAGTTGTGTAATGCTGCACTTACATCATGACAGACAATGATGTAATGACCTTGCATAAAAAAGTGCATGCAAGGACATGATTTTATCATGCAAAAATATGATTTTATTTATGATGCAACATAATTATTTTAGCATTATTATGCAAACTTTTCTGAACTTCCACATCATTTCAAAGCAAGCATAAAGGTATGGGCAAATTTCAAATTCACCTGAACCTATACACCTAAGTCTCCTCATCTTCTTGATAGGATATATGAGCTTCTGTTTATTATTACAGCACTGGAACCAAGATGATTTTCCTTTCTAGCATAGTATGTTGCTGCCAGGAGTGAGTCATCTTAATCACATGCCTTTTTAAGTGGCTGGTCCTTGCTCTTTGAATTGAATAAATTAAGCTTTCTGGAATCCTTGCCTGCTGTGGCCTCTTTTTAACGTAACTGTTTACCTTTCTAAGGTCAGATAATGACAATGGACAAACGCCTACCTTCTGAGCTGACTTACATTGCCTATATCTGCAGCTTTGAATTATTTCAGGGGAAAAAGGACATAAGTTTGTGATTAGAAATAGTACTTTCTCTGACAGTTTTTTTAACCTAAGCCTAAAATACAGCTATCCCTCTAAAACTATGGCTTCCATCCTAGTTCAGAATCACAGCATGTATGGTGCTCTAGAATGAAAAAAAAAAAAAAAAAAGAGAGGAAAAATGCCAAGAGCTAATAAAAAAATACCCTGGTCCAATCTGCTTTCGAGTGTTTTTGTCTAGAGATGGTCAAAAAACCAACTTGGTTATGTGGTGCATTATGCAACCAGCTTACCAGTCCATTGCTTCTGTAGAAGCTACTGTACTCTTTATTTAAAACTAAAAAAAAAATCCATATTTTATTTTTCCTTCAGTCTTTTGTCTTGTCTCTTATCTAAATTCTATCCACACCTAAGCTAACTGGTATCTGGTTTCATTTTCAATTTTTAAACAGCTATATAATAGCAATGTAAAGAATATAAAAGTATATGGATGTGTTTTCAGATTACCTTTAACACTCAGATTTAATTGTATCCCTCTTATTTTTATTTTCAAATCACTTACTTTCTTAGGCCCAGATCTTGCATTTATGACATTTAACCTTAAGCATTCAATTAACATCACCACAGGAATGCAGGTAATCTAATAACAGTTTTCTCCCGCTCTTCACTATGGATCAGGCCTTCAGATAACAAGTCCCTTGAGGCTGGAAAATCACATCTTTAAGGATTTTATTCACATCTAGGACAGCAGGGCTTCATCATTTTACAAATCATGTAAGCAATATTGAGAGGTAATGGACAGAGATGGATGAAAAATCAGCCTAGATTTAACAAATTCTTTTAGAAGGGCCTTGCATGTTTCTTATTTTATCTGTAAGAATGAAAAATGAGATTAGCTCCAAAAACAGAAAAGTGTATCATGAACAGTTTAGGATTTGGAGAATCATCCAGATTGAGCATTAGGCCATGTCAGAGTACATATCTGGCTAGGTTTCAGCATCAGTACTTGCCAGTTACTGGGGCTCACACACGCACTCTCGGATTCCCCCGTTTCAAGGGCAAAAGAATTATCTGACACTCACCTTCAGTGCTCTGTGCAGTGGACAATGAAATATCTACCCTGCAGTCAAAGGTTTCCCTAACTGTAACTGCAGCAGTGTGGGGTTCTGCAGAAATCACAAATCTCCCCACAAATAAATACTTGCACAACTAGCTTCTGCAGTGCTGCTTGCTGCTAAGGTTACATTATTGTTAATGCCTTAATGGCCTGATTTAATAGTACCTCCCAGGTGTCTGCATAAGTAAAGGTCACACATTCCTCTGCATGTGTAGGAAAGAAGGAAGTTCAGATTTAGACCCAACCTTCTAACCCCCTACATCGTTGTGATGTTCTTGTTTGTTCTGACTGAATATTATTAATTGTTATGTTTTAATGTTCTCTAACATTCCACATATAGATCTGGCCAGCCCAACACATCAGCAGTCCTGAAGAAAGATCTTATTTTGCATTTTGCATTGAATCAATTTCTGTTTTGAAAATGCTGATTTTTATCATCATCTAAACATGTAAGTATTACAGGGTGCTCTGTGGTTAGCAGGACTAAAAAGTGAACTTCTTGTGGGATTGTATCCTTGTTCTCTGCACCCTTAGACAAAAGCCTCACAAGGCAAAAGACAACACACAGCTGCTAATACACAACTGTATGTGTGACTGCTGGCTGGCTATTAGGCTGCTGAACAGAACATCTTACAGCTGAGTAGTCATTTTTTTCCTCAGTCAGAATTTCTGCTTCTACAAAGCTCATACTTCTAATACGATCTGTAGGAGTACGTTTCATTCTAAGATTATTTTTTCTCAACTTTGAAATCAGTTGAAAGCGTCCAAAAGGGTTTAATAACTCTGAGGAGACCTGGCAGCCAGAAAGTCTGATCACAATGGTTTAGTTTCCTTAGGAAAACAGACTAACAAAAGGACAACTGTAATAATAGTTTTAGGGAAAAAGAACAAAAAAAAAAGTGGAGAAATTATTAGATCTTTCACTTAATCAAAGTGTCGTGGTTTAAACCAAGTCCCCCAACTCCCGGAGAGTTAGGAAGGAGAATCCAAAGAATGTAGCCCCACGGGTTGAGATTAAGAACGGTTTAATTGCTAAGGCACAACACAAATCACTACTGCCATTACTACTACAAATAATAATGATAAAGCCCATAACAAGCGAAAAGAATACAACACCCCACCAGCCACCGACCCATAACTCACTTCACCCTCCCCGGCTGAGCACCACATGCTCCCTCCTCCATTTTCCTCCAGAGCTCCACCCCTCCAGCCCTCTCTCCCCCAGTTACATCCTGGGCATCACGTGCTATGGTATGGAATACCTCATTGGCTAGCCTGGGTCAGGTGTCCTGTCTCTCCTTCCTCCCGGTCTCCCCTCCTCCCCGGCAGAGCACGTGCTTAGAAAAGGCCTTGAACAAAAACACCCTCAAAACATGCTCGCTATCAAGCAACTGTTCCCAGCCCAGAAGTCAAAACACAGCACTGCACCAGCTACAAGAAGGAGAAAAAATGACTGCTACTGCTCAACCCATGACACAGAGGTATAAACTGTAGACTTTTTTACACTCTACTTCCATTGAGTGAAAACATATGAGGCTGAAAGAATTTCTGGCAAGGGAAAAAGTTCTAAAAAAAAATATTTGAAATGCAGAATCTCGAATGATTACCATGTTTAAATAAAACATATTATTACATACATTTTTCATATCCAGTCTCTGTGTTATCTGAGACTGTTTTTCCAGCTTCTTATTGCCCCAGTACCAGTTACCTATTGTCTGGCTCTGGGTTATAAATAATTCTTGTGATATGGGACTATAAATTATTATTTACCACATATTAGCATACTGCATAGAGCTTTCAAGTTGGGTTAGTCCTTAGAAGTATTACTAGCTTTAAATGTTAAACAAAAATTTAAAGATGGTGCTGAAGAGGTAAATCTATCATTCTTTTAAGCTACTCAGCTGCAACTCTGGCATGGCACACTCCATCTTTACCCATCTTTAGCTTTTCATGGTCCTCTTCCCTTCACCACACAACATCGAAGATTTTCTGTTAACTCCAGACACTCTGCCTCCTAGTCATCAGGGAAAAAAACCCAGCAACTTTACTGCACAATAATTTTGATAGCTTGGTTTTTGGAAGTAATTAATTATAATATTCTATTTCCCTTATAGCCATGTGCCAAGGAAGTTCCCTGTGAAGGGCTACAATGACAGTCCATTTGGGGAACCAGACCATCACAGGTTTGAGATGTATACAGATCTATTTTCTTGGCTACTCATGTTCCTGCTCATCTGCTGGAGTGGCAAGGTGCCTGCTTGCAGACTGGCCTGTCAGTTTCAATAAAGAAAAAAATAATAATTAAAAAAATGTAGATAAAGAAAGGCTTCCAGCTGAAAGAAAAAACCTTCCAGCTGACATCATACTTCCACAAGGAATCCCTCCTCAGTCACAACGATACCATATGCTTCTATCACACAACACCTAGTGACACTTCAGTGGCAGAAGAGAGAAGACCATGAGTTAACAACTATTAGGATAACAGACTTTATAGCAGTGGAAACCTGAGAAGACACTAAGACAACATGTCACAAAGAAGCACAACTGGTATCTGTGGCTGATAAAATCATTCATCTCTGAAGTCTATCAGTTGTGATTGAGATATTCCAATTTCCTCTTCTGACTCCCATATTAAAACAATAATGTAAAAATTATTTTTTTAACTTCTATCTTTGTCCTGGTTTGAGCAGTAGCAGTCATTTTTCTTCTTGGTAGCTGGTGCAGTGCTGTGTTTTGACTTTCGGGCTGAGAACAGTTGCTGATAGCAAGCATGTTTTGAGTTACTGCTCAAATGTTTGGTTTGTCCAAGGCCTTTTCTGAGCTCATGCTCTGCCAGGGAGGAGGGGAGGCCAGGAGGAAGGAGAGACAGGACACCTGATCCAGGCTAGCCAAAGAGGTATTCCATACCATAGCATGTCATACTCAGGATGTAACTGGGAGAGACCCGGAAGGGCTGGAGCTCTGGGGGTTGGAGAAGGTATCGGTCAGTGCTCGGTCGGGCAGGGTGGGGTGAGTTATGGGTCGGTGGCTGGTGAGGTGTTGTATTCTCTTCACTTGTTATTTGCTTTATCATTATTTTTTGTCATAGTAGTAGCAGTAGTGATTTGTGTTATGCCTTAGCTATTAAAACTGTGCTTATCTCAAATCCATGGGGGCTACATTCTTTGGATTCTCCTTCCTAACTCTCCGGTAGTTGGGGGAGCAAGGGGGGGGAGTGAGTGAACGAGCTGTGCGGACTTGGTTTAAACCACAACAATCTTTTAGGCAGATGTTTTGGGCATTCTATATGTATTATTCTCCTGGAAACTTCATATCAGTATGTCCACATTAGAATGAAGCGATTTCTGACAAGCCAAGATTCAGCATTGAGATTGAAAGGCAAGCTGTTTTAATTCTTGTTTACATATGATGACAGTAACAAATATTCAGCAAGAGAAATATTGCCTTTGTGCAGGACCAGGGAAACCCATTGTTTTCAAAGGGCTTACACAAGCTGGCATTCTGTAAGCAACACTATGAAGAATGTATGAAAAATAGATTCAATGTATTCTTTCTAGACAAGTTGACTCTAACAGGAGGAAAAGTTAGTTAGTGCTTGTTTAACCTATCCTCCCTGAATCCAGTGATCAAATCTGCTGAGAAACAAAAGCAGTTCCTGCAGTCACTTTCTGTAGTCACTTTGTGGGACAGAGCAGTTTTTAAGTTTAAAGTAAATGTAAACTGGGGCAAAATACCAACACAAAATTTCATATCTGGTTGCTAGTTTAGAAGCAAACTTCCAGAGTAGCTATATATATTCTAGATTTTAACCAGGTAAGATGGTTAACACAAAAACACTAGGGAATTACATGCCAAATCTGGAAATCTGCACTTATTCCAAACATTGAAATGACTAATTTTAACCTGACCAGGTAACAGCAGAGTTCTCTGTTGCAAAGTCTGAGTGAAACAGCAAGTACACATTGGTAAACAAAGCTAGAACTAAATAGTGTTAAATTGGCCAACAAACAGTGAAATAGTGATATCTATGTTTGAAAACTGTTCTTATACGGATAAGAGGCCACTCTGAATGGCTTCCAACTTCACATCAATGTCAAGTTAGTATTTACACGTCTTAGTGTATCCCAGTGCAGAATCATGACTTCGTTGACCAGGAATTAGATCCACAGAGGAATACAGGCTCTACATTGCTAAGTGTACTACAGTGGTATCACGTAGTCCATGGCTTTGAAGACTAGCTCTCTCTGCCCTGCAAAGGAAGAGTTAAATAAAGGACTACATATAATGATCAAGAGATAGGCTATGACAGAAGTCTTACGCTTCCCTTTCCAGAGTTTCGGCGTTGTATCTACCCCAGTGAGAACGTATGTGCAAGGAGGCATGGGTATTTGAGGGATCTAGGCTCTCAGCTGACTCAGCCTGGTATGCAATCATTGTGCATGCCTGAATTGCGAGTATGTCCTCAACAGTCCCTGAAGACAAATATCTTCTACAGAAAGGGTACCTGTGATCAGCTGCTGTTCCACTCTGAGTTAAAGCAATCAGCTCTTGAGGACAAGTGAAAGCTTCCTGGTGACTAAATTCATATACACAGGACAATAAACCGAAAACCTGTTTGAGTTGCAGTATAGATGAATACCACAGTGTATATTTTTTCATTTGTAATTCATAGCTCATAATTGCTGTTACTGAAAGGGACAAATATTGTAGATTAAGACTGACATTTTTCTGATTGCAGCCTGAAAGGATCTACCAGTCTGCAATTTCCTAATTAAACGATATGCAATTACAGAATGAAAGAAAAGCTCTGATTATCTTAGCCTATGTTAGGCCAACATTTTTCCAGTGAAACTACAATTCTGAGGATTAATGAGCAGCATTAGTGTAAAATGATATTAATGCAGTGTTTTACTACCAGCAGATAGCACTATTTCTCAGCTGTTGCACGGTCTCACAACTGAACACTTCCTTCTCTGAATCACACAGTGCTGCCAAGTATAAGAAAAACTGTGATTTTACACCCTAATCTGAAAGAATATAATGAAAAAGACTAAAACATGCAAAAGATCAGTGGTCATCAAAGCATATTATACAGGGGCATGGCAGAAGAAGAAGAGGGAGAAAGAAGGAAAAAAAAAATGCATGGACTAAACTGATCGCAAGCCAAAGCAGTTTCTCCAGCATGTAGCTTCCTTCCAGCTTCCCTCTTTCCTAAGGACTCAGTGGAAGTAGGTCAGAAGATGCACAAATTGTTATGGCAGCTGCAGCTTGCACCTAGCTGCCTCATTTTGAAAGATCCCTCAAGTATTGCCACTGACTTACACCAGATTTCAAGGAAAAATCAGAGCTACCATACAAGCAGAAGAGAACTGTACTATAAGCATAAATACTTTTTCTGGTCAGGGGCTGAGAAATAGGGCTTACTGCTGCCATTAGGAACAACAACACTGCTCACTGACTAGAAAAATTGTCCATCAGGCAAGCACAGATATGGCCAAAATTTTCTGGATTTTAAAAGGCACCACTTCTTTACTTACTTGTCCAAATTAGGCAATTCCTAAGCACATCATGACTAGGAACTTCTAGTATGGACACATGAGGACCAGAAACAGAAATGTCAGAACACTACAGAAAAGGCAAGATGCGAGTCTGAAAGTGTTATTTGTTAACTGTTTGAAGTGGTCATTTTTCAATACTCTGCTCACCAGTAACTAACTGTGTCTGCTTCCATTTCCCCTGCTTCCCAGTAACCCAGAGGCACAGTTACTTTCAAGATATGTCGTTTGTATGTAGACAGAAGCTCTTACAGTAATGATATGCCAGCACCCTTTCCAGGGTGAGAAAAGCTGGCGGTGCAGTGAGTGAAGAGAGGATTGTGACCACCTCTTAACCCCTTATACAGAGCAAAAGGCAAAACACCGATGCATCACACTGTAACACAACTATTGGCTCCACTCTAACAAAATCAGGAGCCACAATTATGGAACAGATCTGCCAAGAAAACCTACTGGTAATCCAAGTACCCAGACACCCTCTTCTCATTATCTGGACAAGAATAAACAAGCACTTTTCTGCACAACAAACCTGAGATCTCTTCTACCGCTTTTCATGAGGTGAAAACCAGGGAACAAACAAGTAGGTAGCCCTGGGCCTGTCCAAGTGACACTGCAAACAGAACACACCCTGCAGAAAAGTTAAGATACTGTTATTTTTCTCATTGTTGTCCTGCCTGTTTCTACAGGACAACTAGCAGCATTTTATTCCAAGAAAACAGAAAGAAGGTGCCAAGCAAAACCTAGAAGCCATACTTCAAATGTGCCCAGTGCCAAATGAACTGAACACCCTTCTGGCTAGCATGCAAAGTACCTTAAGACATTCAGAGGGAAGATGAAAACTGCTTTCACAAACCACCCTGAAAAGTTACCAGTACTACCATTATTGTGCAGAGGTAATTTAGAAAACAAATATTTATTATGTTTACTTAGTAAACAATGTTGGCAATGACAAGTGGGTTTATGTTTATGTAAACTAATGTTTTGGAAATTAAAGCTATTTCTAGAATGTGTGAATGTATCAGGAATTACGAGTTAACTTTTCTAAAACAAATGTGTGTATACCATAGAGTGCCAATATACACACATCTTGTTCTGAAATGAATCAGTCCTCCTACACAAAAATCAACAATCCTTTGGCTTTACAAAGGCCACATTCTCACAAGCAAAAGCTGGTGCAGCTCAGCTGCACACCAGGCTACTGAGCAGTATTGTGGACACTCTGTGACTGAGCTAATGTGTCATTTTCTTGCATCAGTTTCAAGTTTTCTTCTTAGCTCTAGAGTAAATAGATACATGCTGCTGTGGAGACCTCTGCACCAAGCAATTCCTATACTGACTTTCTGTGGCTTTTTCAGCAAGTGTAAAGGATTATTTATATCTACCTGTGGAAACATGTTAGCCTAAAATTGTATTTAAGGGATCAGTCTGTGATATGGCACTGGCACAAAGATTCACACATTAGCAGTTGAGTACTCTTTAGTCCTCTTTTAGGGATGCTCAGAGCATCTGAAAATCAGGTTACTAACTGGTTATTTCTTGTACTTATTCCTACGAAATTTTCAGTTCTAGAAGAACCACAAAAGAAAGAGTCAATTGGTGGATTTACATCACAGAGGGGAAACAACATTTGTTCAAAATTTCTTTTTTCCTCCATTATAACCTACCCTGTTGCCTTGTTCACAGTGAAAGAAATAGAAGAGGAAGGAAAAAACCCTTCACCCTGAGGAAACAAGCTCCAACGCAATCCACCAGACTTGTGGTAGAGAGTGCCTACAGAAATTTCTGAAGTTTATCACATATCACATTGTCCTGGGTTCAGCAGTAGCAGTCATTTTTTTCTCCTTCTTAGTAGATGGTGCACTGCTGTGTTTTTGATTTTTGGCCTGGGAACAGTGCTGATAACACCAATGTTTTTAGTTACTGCTCAAATGCTTAGTCTGACCAAGCACTTTCTGGGCCTCGTGCTCTGCCAGGCAAGAGGGGAAGCCTGGAGGAAGCAGAGACAGGACACCTGACCCAAACTAACCAAAAAGGTATTCCATACCACAGCACATCATGCCCAGGATGTAACTGAGAGTTACCCGGAAGGGTTAGTTCACTGCAGGGTTGGACTAGGTATCAGTCAGTGCTTGGTCCGGCTGGGTATTATCAGTCAGCAGCTGGTATTGTATTCTCTTCCTTTGTCATTTATCATTATTACCATTTGTGGTAGCAGTAGTGGTTTGTGTTATACCTTAGTTACTGGACTGTTCTTATCTCAATCTGTGGGAGTTACATTCTTTCAATTTTCCTTCCCATCCCTCCAGGAGCAGAGGGAAGTAAGGGGGAGGAGTGAGAGAGAGACTGCATGGCTGATTTATGGGTGACTGGATTTAAACCATGACACACATCTGAGTTATCACATATTTAACAGAATCCTCAAAGTTCCAGTATTTTACTGGGTTTTGTAGTTGAACATAGTTATTCAGGGTACCAACAGAATCTGAGAGAAACTCCAGAAGAGCCTGCACAAGTCAACTGAATAGGCAAATACAATGGAAACAAATTAAGTAACAACAAACAAAAATAAGTATATTGGAGAAAAAAACTTCACTGGTAGGAGTTTTCAATTAATATTCTCAATTCTGAAGGAAACTGGCCTGTCACTGAAGCCCAGTGAAGATCTTTAGTCAATGAACCGTGCTTTAAGGAAAAGGAAGGGAAACAGTGAAGTCTGTTTGTGAATGGAAGATGTAATAAAAATATTACAGTCCTTATGTAGTTGTGCAGAACCATCTGGAATTTTGTATGCCATCACCAGGCACTGTATCTGAAAAAAGGTGGAATTATTTCCTAACAAGCTCAGGAAAATGTAAGAAGAATTATGAAAAAAGAGAGCGTGAAAGACAGGAGTGCCTCTCTTCCACGTAAAACTGGTAATAACATATACAATAAAAACATAGATCCTTGTTCATCCTGCCTCATAATGCAAGAGCAAGGTAACAAATAAAAGGCAAGAAACTGAGTATCAAACAAGCTATTTTCCCATTTGTCCTGGGTTTAGCAGTAGCAGTTGATTTTTCTCCTTCTTAGCAGCTGGTGCAGTGCTGTGGTTTTGACTTTCAGCCTGGAAACAAAGCTGATAACACCAGTGTTTTTAGTTTCTGCTCAGTAATGTTTACTCTGACCAAGGACGTTGTGAGTCTCATGCTCTGCCAGAGAGGAGGGGAGGCCAGGAGAAAGCAGAGACAGGACACTTGACCCAAGCTAGCCAAAGAGGTATTCCATACCACAGCACATCATGCCCGGGGAGGTAACTGGGGTTCCATGGAAGGGCTTGCTCTCTCTGGATCTGGCTCATTTCGGTGGGTGCTGTCGTATTCTCTTCCCTTGTTATTTCTCTTATCATTATTATTATTGGTGGTAGCAGTAGTGATTTGTGTTATACCTTAGTTACTGAACTGTTCTTATCTCAACCCATGGGAGTTACATTCTTTTGATTCTCCTCCCATCCCTCTGGGAGTGGGAGAAGAGGGAGGAAGAAAAAAAAGGGGTGGGGGGGGGTGGGGTGGGGGGGTGGTGGTGTGTGAGAGAGAGACTGTGTCATTGGGTTTAAACCACAACACCATTCAAAACTGCAAACACACTATGACCTATGTTAGCACGAGGAGCTGCTAAGACCAGAGTTAGCAAGATATGGCCATTTCTTTGGCTCTACAGAGTAAATGGAATACGGCTAATTGATCTTAACGCACTTTGCCAGAGCAAGCTTCATGCTTCTGTGGTTTAGTCAGCCTCTAACATTCTCACCATCTACAGGTGACTTCACACTGACCTACTCCCAGCTTCTCACCCTTCCCCTAATTCAACTGTACTGACAATAAAGAAGTGATCTGCTATACAGATCACTGCTGCATTCAAGTAATCTCTATGATCAGAGCAACTAGCAGAAATTTGGCATTATTGTCCTGTACCAATTCCTTAGCATTCTTGGCATTACACTGACCTCTAGTGGTGGCAGGAGAAAAATGCAGAGAATTGAGACAGACAAAAATCCAACAAAATCACACCTTGCAGCTTTGACGGAAATCCAGCGAGGGAATGAAAGAAAGCCTAGTACTGAAAGTGTTCCAAATCACTCCAGACAATAGGGCGCAAGCAGTATCATGCTAATGACTCACTGATCACAAAGTACTTAGAAGATATTTTAGCTTCTACTTGAGATATTTATCAGCTTGTGTTAGGATTTCGTGTAATATCACTGAATAGTCCACATACAGCAGATCCTCTATGAGAAAAAGAAAGAAAAAAAATAGGTGGAGCTGTATGCTTTCTGTCCAACATACATCCCACTCTAAAATATGTATGTTGAATTGAGTCTGCTAAGTTTATATTTAACCATTTTTGTTCATTTTATTTTCTTCTATTGCTCATTTTAATTGTGCCCAAAGTCAAATCACTGGTTTTTAGGAATCCTGGTAGTTTCAGCGACCATACTGCATGCTGCCACAAATAATCGCACTGACAAAACTCATCAGGTAGATAACTGATGCTGAGAAAAGGAACAAGAGGTTACAAGCCAGGAGGGGCAGGATCTGGTTTTGTTGTTGGAGAAAGCACAACAGGGAATTACACCCTTATAAATTGGGATTGAAATTCACCCAGGAAAACTAAGCACCCACTCAAAGTGAAACAAAACAAGATGCTTATTACAGATTCAGTTTTTGACTGCTTATTAGTGTCCCAGGTAATCAATGATTACTGAATGGGATGAGGAGCCAGAGCTATTTGTACTGCACTGTCCTTGGTCAGATTATTAGCTGATTATATATCTATCACAAGAAACTATAATAATTTGACATGATATTTCAGGAAGTGGAAGGGGGTGGTGTCTCATCTGAAGATGTCAGTTCCCAGCTGTTGAATTATACTTTGAAAGTAAGAAATAAGAGTGAATTAGGAAATCATTGCTGCTTTGCAGTACTTTCTAGAACTGAAGTCCTAAAGCCAATGCCATCAAAAGCCTAAATAGGCTCATGCAGTGTTAACTTTCAAATATTCTCAGGTCTTATGAAATACTTCAGTAATAAGAAAATGTCTTTGATGCATGCTCAGGAAGTGCTCTATAGTATTTAAATAGAAAGATAAAACCTCAGTTTAAGTAGCTAGTAAGACTCACTCCATGGCTGTGTTATAAAAAGCCCAGGGGAGCTGGGAAACACAATTCCTGTCCACAAGTACCTCGCCACTGGAAGTCTGCGGTATCAGTCACAAACTGGCTTTATGGATTTAAAATAAATATATGAAGAAATATACACCAGTGAGTGTAGACATTACCACCATTCCCTACTATACCTTCTTCATTTGGCAGGATGGCTTCTAGCTAGCCAGATTATGACAATTTTGCACAAAACCTTCAAAGACTTAATATTTCTGTAGTCCTTTCACAAATTTGGCTGAAGCCAGCTTTAAAAATATTACAAACTGACACAAAGCAAAATCATTTGAGTTATCAAACCACTAATTGTATCTTTAGGAAACCAAACAGAAAATAGTATCAATTAACTTCAAAGCCAAAAAAGCTGAATGTCTCAAGTCTTTCACTAGGTAGGTAAGTTTTTGCATCTTAAATCACTGTGGGGTCCAGTTGTCCCCTTGTGCCTGTGGCTAAGCTGACAGACTGAGTACCTCAGCCACCACACGCTACAAGTCATTGGTTCAGCTCAGGTTCTCCATAAAAGGTCATGAAAGCTACAACTGGGCTTGTATCAGTAAAGCTAATTCACTTCTGCTAACTATGCAGAAATTCTGTAGCAGAATAACAAGGCAGACTGCTGGGACAGCAATGTCTTAAGCTGCCAAAGCACGTTTCACAAAAGCCTTCTGCTAAAGATCCTCGATACTTAAATGTGGCAGAAAGCTATCTGTTTCCACCTCAGAATGATATTTTTATCCACTGGATAAGTAATAATTAGTGTTAATTTTGCCCTCAATTAGCATGTTCTGATTTTATAAAGACAATTATAACAAATAAAATGTTCACAAGTTCAGAGATTAGGAATTCAGATTCACTGTGCATCTAGAATAGAGGCCACAGAGTGCCTGACTTGAACTCATTCTTTTTCAAATTATATTTCCACTTTCAAAAAAATCCTATCACTGATTTTACTATTCAATCAGATTTAAACAATAATTAATATATATGTATATATATCAATGCAGAACCACTTCCTGTCCTTTGTAAATTTTTCCACTTATTATTTTCACTGTCTTGCAAATTGTTCAGTAAGGAGAGGAACCACAGAATTTGTGACCAATGTCACTAACCCATATCTATCATAATTTTTGTCACTTTTCTTATGGTATCTGATTGTGTCAGCAAATTTGCCCCCAGTGACCCCCAAGGCCTGAAGGAAGGGATGCCACTCAGAGGGACCTTGGCAGTCTTGAGGGGTGAACCCATGTGAATCTCCTAAAATTCAACAAGGTGAAGTATAAAGCCCTGGACCCGGCACATTCTGTGATTCTGTGGTTCAGTAATAACTTCTGGGGATCTCTGAAATAATCAAGTTTTTCATACTTTTTATAGATAGAATGTTTTGTTTTGTAGCTATATCAGCTCTCCTGTATGCTTAAGCACAAATAAAAGCTGTCAGAAACAGTACAGATTTTTCTTCACTGTACCGTCCCTCCTCCTTGCAGGGTATTGGTTCAGCTCTTGTGAGGCACGCTGGGAGCAGAGTGGGCAGCTGGTCTTTTTGCCTGCACATGGCAAGGTGATGGCGTGCCAGTTGGAGCAGGGGGTCGGCAGGCACTGGTTGTGAGACCGCAAAGGCTACCTTCCTGAGCTTAGCAACAGCCAGCCAGGTTGGTGCTCACTGGAGAGGAAGGCTGGGCACTGTGAGGCCCCGGAGCGAATGGAGCACATAGACGTTGTAGCCCTCCCTAGAGCCTCAGTCTGTTCTCCCCACTGTGCAAGGTGCAGCAGGCACGGGGCTGGAGTACCAGGTTGTGAGGTTATGGCCATGCAGCTTTATCATGAGAATGGCCTTTCTTCCCCCTACATTGTCTTGTTTCCATGAGCAAAGCGTTAAGTGAATCGGAGACCACTTGCTAGAGCTTCTGGGTTGGAAGGCTCCTTTATAGGTTTCTCACAACTTTTTGGGTAGACTTGCCAAAAGCTCAGCTTTTGGAAGAGTGAGCTTTCTAGTTCTCTCTATAGATAGTTTGTGTTCAAACCCTGTTGCACAGGCTTTTGCTGTGCAGCCATTAGTGCATAGGACCATAGAATCAACTCCGTTGAAAAAGACCTTGAACATCATCAAGTCCATCTGCCAAGTCCACTACTAAATCAAGTGACTGTGGGCCTCATCTACGCATTAATGGTCTTAAATGCATGAGGACTGTACATAGAAGGACGATCCACTTTAAAGGAATACTTCAGTAATGCAAAAAGCATGAATGGGTCTCATGTACTGTGCCTGGCTTTCTGAGATTATGGGTTTCTGCATAATTACTGGTTCCTGTAGCAGTAGCAGGCCACTAGAACTCATGTAATAGAGTGGCCCTAAATTTAAGAAGTGTGCATGGCGGAGTGGCGTAGAATCTGCTGTCTGTTCTGCAAAATTAGCCAATTTGTTTCATCTGTTTCTCACTGGGCTCCTTGCTCTGTTCCTATGTCACAGTCACTCTTCTAAGTGAAAGTGTTCCACCTTTTCTTTCAGACAAAAACAGGGGAAGTGCATCAATAACCTGAGCAAGCACCAACATGACCACAACATGTCCCAAGAACATGGTGTGCTTAGCTTTTCCTATCAAATGTTTACTCTGTATAAAACATTTGTCTATTCTTATGTATTTGCCTATGGAGGAATTATTTTTTTCATATGCAGATAATTTAATTTTCCAGAGATGATCAGTTTTAGTACTTACTTTTTTGCCTTTGTGTTGCCCATTCATTCCTGTCCAGAATGAATGTGATGTCAAAAAAGGCAAACAGGAATTCTTGCTCAAACTGTTTAAGGAGCTGGTTATTTAACTTCTCCCTGTTTTTGCAAGAAGATTAAAAATGCTAGTGGAAATTTTGTGGTTGAGCAGTTACATAGAAGATTTTATGCTTCTGTATTTTAATATGAAGAAATTGACAGTTACTGAAAGAGGAAAAATTAAAATGATAGTGGCCACTTCTAGCATTAACTGTCCTGTCCATCTGATAAATTCTTAAATCTGGGCTGCAAGTAATTAGTACATAACATAAATATGCAACATATCTCTTGCAGTGGCCTCTGAGTTCTCTCTTGCAAAAAGATAGCTACCCCTTCAGAATACTCTGCTACAGAAAAGATAAAAATCTTCTTAATGGGGAAAAAATGTGCTTTGCCTTTGTACATTTTCTTTTTTGTTGTTTATATCTGCTGTCAAGAATATATAAAGAGAATTCCCATGTAGGACTATTCAGTATTGGATAAGTGTATTCTGTTCCTTTGCTGTACATAGTATAGTCTTTCCTTGATGCACTTTTTAAAGTGTAAAGTGATTTTAATATTGTTCGCAGTGGTGGCCTTATCTTGGGGATTGTGCGGCTGTTCCTACCAGAATTCTTAATGCTATGAATGCTTTTTACAGTGTTTTGATGTGTTTTGCTGGAAGTTCAGAAGCTCAGAAGCAGCCCCGTGTGGGTAAAGCCTCTGAACATGAGAAAGATGTGTAAGAAAAAGGGTACTAGGACAAGAGTTAGCAGAGCTAACTCACAGACCTTCAGGTTAGATTCAAAGTGCGAGGGGGTCGTAGCTGAACTAGTGAGGCATTGTTCTATTATTAATGAAGGCCAAAAGGCCTCCTGCCTCCCAAGGGTGCCATCAGCGTGCTCTGCTCGCTCCCTGAAATGCCTGTACACCAATGCACACAGCATGGGGAATAAACACGAGGAGTTACAAGTCTGTGCGGTCTAAAGGTTATGACCTAGTGGCAATTACAGAGACATGGTGGGACAGCTCACATGACTGAAATGTGCTCATGGATGGCTATGTGCTTTTTAGGAAAGATAGGTCAGCAAAGCAAGGTGGTGGAGTTGCTCTTTATGTGCAAAAGCAATTAGAATGTATTGAGTTCTGTCCGGGGCAGATGAGGAGAAAGGGGAATGTCTGTGGGTACGAATTAAGGGACAGGCTGGTATGGGTGATACAGTTGTGGGAGTCTATTATAGATCTCTTGGTCAGGACAAAGGAGTTGATGAAGCTTTCTACAGGCAACTGGAAGTAGCCTCGCAACTACATGCCTTAGTCCTCATGGGGGATTTTAACTACCCTGATATTTGCTGGAAGACTCACACAGCCAATCATTCACAGTCTAGGAGGTTCCTCCAGTGCATTGACAATAACTTCTTAATGCAAATGGTGGACAAACCAACTAGGAGAGGAGCGCTGCTAGATTTAGTACTCACCAGCAAGGAGGGTCTGATTGAAGCGGTGATGGTCAATGGCAGCCTTGGCTGCAGTGACCATGAGATGGTGGAGTTTAGGATCCTGTGTGGGAGGAAGAGAATACCTAGCAAGGCCACAGTTCTGGATTTCTGAAGGGCCAACTTTGGCCTGTTCAATCAACTGCTAAGGGGAGTCTCATGGGAAAGGGTACTAGGTGGTAAAGGGGCTCATGATAGTTGGTCAGCATTCAAGGACCACGTCTTCCAAGCTCAGGATCAGAGCATCCCAATGAGTAGGAAATCAAGTAAGGGATCTAGGAGACCAGCGTGGTTAAACAAGGAGCTGCTGGGCAAACTCAAGTGGAAAAGGAGAACCTATGGATTATGGAAAGAGGGGCTGGCCACTTGGGAGGAATATAGGGCAGTTGTTAAAGGATGTAGGGAGGCAATTAGGACAGCTAAGGCCTCCTTGGAACTTAATCTTGCAAGTCGGATTAAGGACAATAGAAAGGGCTTCTTCAAATACATAGCAAATAAAACTAACACAAGAGGCAATATAGGCCCACTGTTGAACGAGGTGGGTGCCCTGGAGACAGAGGATATTAAGAAGGCAGAAGTGCTGAATGCCTTCTTTGCCTCTGTCTTTACTCCTGCAGACTCTCCCCAGGGGGCCCAGATTCCTGTAGCCCCAGAAGGAGTCAGGGCAAAGGAGGAGTTTGCTTTGGTAGATGAGGATTGGGTTAGGGATCAGCTATGCAATCTGGACATCTATAAACCAATGGGTCCGGATGGAATGCACGCACGGGTGCTGAGGAAGCTGGCGGAGGTCATTGCTAGGCCACTCTCCATCATCTTTGGTAAATTGTGGGAAATGGGAGAGGTGCCTGAGGATTGGAAGATGGCAAATGTCACACCAGTCTATAAGTAGGGCAAGAAGGAGAACCCGGGTAATTATAGACCGGTCAGCCTTACCTCCGTCCCTGGAAAGGTGATGGAACAACTTATTCTTGACTCCATCTCTAGGCATATCAAGGATGAGGGGGTTATTAAGAACAGCCAACATGGTTTTATGAAGGGGAAGCCGTGTTTGACCAACCTTATAGCCTTCTATGAGGAAGTGACTAGGTGGAGGGATGATGGTAGAGTGGTAGATGTGTTTTTTCTTGATTTCAGTAAGGCATTTGATACTGTCTCCCACAGCATTCTCATAGATAAGCTAAGAAAGTGTGGGCTTGACGATCAGGTAGTGAGGTAGATCAAGAACTGGTTGAAAGGAAGAAGGCAGAGAGTTGTGGTCAATGGCACAGAATCTAGCTGGAGGTCTGTGACTAGTGAAGTCCCTCAGGGGTCGGTGCTGGGACCGGTGCTGTTTAATATTTTCATCAACGACCTGGATGAGGGAACCGAGTGTACCCTCAGCAAGTTCGCTGATGACACTAAATTGGGAGGAGTGGCTGACACACCAGAAGGCTGTGTTGCCATTCAGCGAGACCTGGACAGGCTGGAGAGTTGGGCAGGGAGAAACTTGATGAAATTCAACAAGAGCAAGTGTAGAGTCTTGCATCTGGGGAAGAACAACCCCATGTACCAGTACAGGCTGGGGGTTGACCTGCTGGAAAGGAGTGAAGGGGAAAGGGACCTGGGGGTCCTGGTGGATGGGAGGATGACCATGAGCCAGCAATGTGCCCTTGTGGCCAAGAAGGCAAATGGCATCCTAGGATGCATTAGAAAGGGTGTGGTTAGTAGGGCAAGAGAGGTTATCCTCCTCCTCTACTCTGCCCTGGTGAGGCCGCATCTGGAATATTGCATCCAGTTCTGGGTCCCTCAGTTCAAGAATGACAGGGAATTGCTTGAAAGAGTCCAGTGCAGAGCCACAAAGATGATTAAAGGAGTGGAACACCTCCCTTATGAGGAGAGGCTGAGGGAGCTGGGTCTCTTTAGCTTGGAGGAGACTGAGGGGTGACCTCATCAGTGTTTACAAATATGTAAAGGGTGGGTGTCAAGATGATGGAGCTAGGCTTTTTTCAGTGATATCCAGTGATAGGACAAGGGGCAATGGGTGTAAACGGGAGCATACGAGGTTCCACGTTAACATCAGGAAGAACTTCTTTACTGTAAGAGTGACAGAGCACTGGAACAGGTTGCCCAGGGAGGTTGTGGAGTCTCCTACGTTGGAGATATTCAAGGCCCGCCTGGACAAGTTCCTGTGTGATGTACTCTAGGTTACCCTGCCCTTGCAGGGGGTTGGACTAGATGATCTTTTGAGGTCCCTTCCAACCCTCAGGATTCTGTGATTCTGTGAAGAAAGAGTTACAAAGTATTGATTGTCCAGCTGTCCTGCAGTGGCCTTCATGAGGTGAGTGGCAATAATTTCTTGTGCAGGTGTCTTGTCTTATCATGAAGCAGACTGTTATGAATACAAGGAAGCAAAATATTCAAAGATTTGTGGAACTTCAAGTCTTAGAATCTTAAATGCAAGATGCTGTTTCACTCTAAATCTTAGGAAAGCCAGCACTATTGAAAAGTTAGTTAAGTCAGCATGAAATTCAATGCTACAAATAAGGCATTAATAAAAATTGTGTATTATCCAAGATTTCTTCTGTGTTGAAAGTGTGGTTTGTGCAACCTATATGCTGAAGAGCATGACAAGTAATCCAGGTCTTTGAAGCCAGAAACTTCTTGGTCAGTATTGGAAATGTGATGTCAGAATGATCCAGTGCTGAGAAATCACTATGATTATTTACCTGCATTTCAACTAGTGTAAACCATATTGAGTAAATTATTAGATAGCCTGCTCTAATATCATAGTGACTAAATCTAGGGTGAAATTCAGAGTGCAAACTTAAATTTCAAGTCAAACTGAAGAAATGACTGAGTATTTTTAAATTATAAAGTGTCACAATATTTTACTACATGCTAGAAAGTGGTGTTCCTGTTGGATACTTTGTGAAGTATGACTGAAAGAAAAAATGCTGGAAGTTTCCTTAGCAGCAGATGTTTATTATGACTGGAAGGACTAGTTACTCAAACATAAGAAAGTATAGCAGTGAAGAAGGGTAGATTGAATGGGGTAGAGAACTGCTAAAACATGTCCTGCTCGCAGCTATAAGTTCTCATTTAAACCTTATTATGCAGGAGCTACGTTCCAGGACACAAAAAAAAAAAAGAAATCGAAAGTATCCTTCACATTCTTGTTTTCATTGTTTCACTGATTCATCTGGTTCTCCTAGAGACAGGTAAAGAGGACAGTTTTGAGACACAGTGCTGCACAGTGATATTTCCAGGAAAGAACTATAAATATTATTAAAGAAAAATGAGAAGAGATAAAAATCATGCAGAAGTTTTGAGAGTAACAGAAGTGTTATTTGGCACCCATTAATGAGTTTTTTTGATTATTCAAGTTTTCGAGTGATAATTCTATTGCCTTTTTAATTATTTTTTTCACTGTGCTAGAAATTGGTAATACCTCACTAACTTCTACAGACGTGAAGTACAGGTTGTACAGTTGTGTGGTGTTTGCAGTAGCGACTTTCAAAATCTGATTTCAGCTCTGGGAAAGCACACTGATTATTAGGCAGCCGTTCACAGAGACAAATCGGTGTTGGAACTGGTCTTGTTTAACATCTTTGCCACTGATATGGACAATAGGATTGAGTGTGCCCTCAGCAAGTTTGCCGATGACACCAAGCTGTGTAGTTCAGTTGATACGCTGGAGGGAAGGAATGCCATCCAGAGGGACCTTGACACACTTGTGAGATGGGCTGATGCCAACCTCATGAAGTTTAACCATGCCAAGTGCAAGGTCCTGCACCTGGGTCGGAGCAATCCCAGGCACAGCTACAGGTTGGGCAAAAAGGAAATTCAGTGCAGCCCTGCAGAGAAGGACTAGGGGGTGTTGGTCGATGAGAAAATGAACATGAGCCAGCTTCAGTGTGCACTTGCAGTCCAGAAGGCCAACCGTATTCTGGGCTGCATCAAAAGGAGTGTGACCAGCAGGTCGAAGGAGGTGATCCTGCCCCTCTACTCTGCTCTCCTGAGATTTCACTTGCAGTTCTGTGTACAGTTCTGATGTCCTCAACATGAAAAGGGGATGGAACTGTTAGAACAAGTCCAGAGGAGGGCCACGAGGATAATCAGGGGCCTGGAGCACCTCCCATATGAAGACAGGTTGAGGAAGTTGGGGCTGTTCAGCCTGGAGAAGGCTGCGTGGAGATCTCATAGCAGCCTTCCAGTATCTGAAGGGGGCCTATGGGGATGCTGGGGAGGGACTCTTCATTAGGGACTGTAGTCCCTAATTAGGACAAGGGGTAACAGGTTAAAATTTAAACAGGAAGTTTATACTGGATATATGGAAAAAGTTATTTACTGTGAGGGTAGTGAGGCACTGGAGCAGGTTGCCCAGGGAAGTTGTGAATGATCCATCCCTGGCAGTGTTCTAGGCCAGGTTGGACAGAACCTTGGGTGACAGGATTTAGTGTGAGGTGTCCCTGCTCATGGCAAGGGGCTTGGAACTAGATGATCTTCATGTCCTTTCCAACCCAACTATTCTATGATTCTATGATCTGGCAACTTAAATGGTAGTTGTTTGGTTTTTTTTTCCAAGCAACATCTTCATTACAATGAACTCAATTAGAGTATGAGTTAGAAGTTCAGTGATATTAGTAAGAAGTGCAGTGAAC
This sequence comes from Melopsittacus undulatus, assembly GCF_012275295.1. Classification (NCBI taxonomy): domain Eukaryota; kingdom Metazoa; phylum Chordata; class Aves; order Psittaciformes; family Psittaculidae; genus Melopsittacus; species Melopsittacus undulatus. Next base: position 67,375,209 of record NC_047557.1, on the reverse strand, counting down.
AGCAGGTTAAGGCTGGTTCTTAATGATAGAAACCAGCTAAGAAACAAGGGGACCTATATGGGTTATATAAAAACAACTTTTGTGGTGTGGTTAGCAAGTCCCCTTTATTGTATAAATTATATGTTTTGCAAAGAGGTATATCTTAATGGTGTATTTGTTGCTAATTAGGGAGCTCTACAACTTACCTATTCTCAGCATTTAGGTCTTGGAAAAGGTAAAAGCAGAGGCACAAAGTTAAAATTGATGGCCTGAGATCAATTCAGCATATTAGACTCAGAACTGATGAGTCTATGTGAGAATGTCTCAAATAGCAGCCCTTTGTCCATGTGAGGACAGGTCTGTATGCCGTCCAACCTAAGGGTAAACTTCGCCTGGCAAGGCTGTACATTTTCTGTCTTCTGTGACTCATCTAAGGTACAAGCATTTCAGACTGACACCCAAACTTCAAGTCTGAAAACAACTGCCTCTAGGCAGTAAAAGCCCTAAGAAAGCTGGGGAAAGGTAACAACAGTGGGAAGAGCAAGATGTAGCTCGGAGCTGTAAGAGACCAGCCACTTGCAAATGTTGTAAGGTTGGTTTGGGGCTACAGAGCATACTGTGACACAGAAAGTGTTCTCGGTGATTGATCACTTTCTCTCTCACAAAAATAACAAGACCAGAAGAAAAGGGGTCTTTCCTCAAATGATTGAGGAAGAGAAGCTTTAAGGAAAAGAGGGCTCATTTGTATGGAAGAAGTTTCTTTTGCTGTACTATCAGCTGACAGTGGCATCCTGGTCCAAATTTTACCTTGTTCTGGCACTGACAATGTGTAATACAAGCATTAGGCATTCTTTTCTGGATACAGAATAGTACTATAGTATCCCAGATGAAGCATTACAATTGCTAAAACCTGCTTCCTATAGTGTATTGGCAAGAAGACTTCTAACTCAAAACCAGGACTTTATCTGTAAATCTCTCATTTAAATGCAAAAATCTGGCCTGATTACAAAACAACTCTCCTGTACTTGTTAGCTGACACCTATCACCTTTAGACTACATAAAAGCTTATTTTCTGATGTTGTGAGATAAGTGAAATACCACACAATTGGCTGATGGCATCCAGCAATAGCACACAAAAGTATAGCAAATGACAATATGCAGGAAAATACGTGATCAGATATAAACCTTAGAAGTTACTTTCTTCCTGATAAATAGTTGAGGTTTGGTAAGATATGCACACTGTGTACAGATAATTTTCAAATAGTAACACCACAAGTCCTCCTAAAATAGCACGCATGTTCTACTTGCCTGTGCCTGAAGAATGCAGAATAATGGTAATGACTTGGTGACAAACTACAAGTAGGTGTATAATGGTCCAGTTTGGAATACCTTCTTAAAGAAATTACATTCATTGCAGACACTTTAACCAGTGTGGTCTGTTATATTTCAGTAGTCTTTCAAAAGATTGTGATGCTCTAGATTAATCTGTATCATCAAAATCATTGCCATAGTGATGGGGGGGTTTATGTATGTGTGCTTGGTGGGGTTTTCGGTGGTTTTTTTTTGGGTTGTTGATCTTTTTTTTCTTTGGCTTGTTTTTTTTCTAACTGCTGCTTGTGAGAATATCATACAAGGTCATAAACTGATCCAAAGGATAATTTTAAATTGGAGCAGTGATAATGAAACTATATACCAGACTTAGAAAAAAGTTTGAGGAAATACTTCAAGCCAAGCCCAAAAATGTCCTAGGATGAAATCCACAGTAAATCCAGAAAATGCTGAAGAACCTCAATGAAAACAGAATTTTTATCACAGAGAGGTTTTAAGCTCTTTCCTTCCCTTAGGTTTGTTCACTGAGACTGAAGAAGAATGGTTCAATATAAATGATCAAAGAAAAATATTTATTAAGTGAGGGGTTTTATGCCATTTCCTTCCCTTATATTTGTTCACTGAGACTGAAGAAGAATGGTCCAATATAAGTGATCAAAGAAAAATATTTATTAAGTGAATCTGCTTTCCCTAGCATGATGCAACATCTCCCAGTGTGCAGACCAATCCATACTATGACAGGAATATGCAAAGTGTATGGCTACCCTGGCTTGTAGCATCCACCTGACCATCTCAGAACATGAAACAATAAAGAATCAAAAATTTAAGTGGAAAATAAAACTCTTCTCACTTTTACTAAGTTAAAATTAGTATTAGTAATCCCATGCATCTTGTAAAGCATAACTTTGATGCCTTATGTTCATTCCAGTTCTCAATCACTGGCTTTTCTGACAGGGCTGCAGTCCCCTGGTATGGTGTTGCTAGGGGAAGAAGTCACAGGATCACTGTATATCACTGAAGGCAGTGCAGGTTGAGCTTAAGGAGAACCGAGCATATGAGCTACTACAGCCATTTCCAATGCTCTTTGACAAAGTCAGTATTTAGTTTGGGGATTACAGTTAGGAAAAGTTACTTTCATAATACAAAGATTTTGCTGAGCTTCTTACTAACTTACTAAGTTAACAACAGCAATAGTCTCATCCATGTGCTGACTGTGGCCAAATGGCAGGCAGAGGAATTACCTTCATCTATTTGGACAAAGTGAGAAGGCAAGAGAAGAGCCAGGCTTCACTTCAGATATATTCTAGAAGATAACCCACTCAGTTTGCAGCATCATTTAAACTTACTATTTATTCCTACCGTGTCAATAGAGGAAAAAATGCAATTATACCCGAAATACTGCCTTTGTCATTTTATCATAGTAGAAATGGCTCAGAGAAAAGTATCAGAAGGTACTACCATTGATTATGTCATATAAAAAGAGATTAAGGCAGCCTTTGCTAATCTCGATTTAAAAAAAAAAAAAAAAGGCTATTTGCTAGCTGTCTTACATCCTACTCCACAAGTTTTATTTAGCCAGTACTTAAGTTCCTTGCTAAGAAGTCTAAATATGGTGGGTCAGTACGTATTTTCCATTTTTCTTCCAGTGTGGTTCACTACAAGGTGACAGATGTATTTCTATGGTGTGAAATATCCAATTAAATAGCCCATCTGTTGCCTCTAAAAGGGCATTCAAAATTGAGAACACTTAAACCTGCCAAGGGAAAGTAAGTCTGTATCACCTCTGGAACTCTCTACTAGAGGGTGTTATCCAGTCTATTATTTCTGAACTAAAGCTGGTCGAGTCAACATTTGTATGAACAACATAAGCATCTGTTGTGCTAGGCTAAAATAAAACTTGTAAGAGCTCTATGCTAAAACAAACCTTGCAATAGTCATCAGTCCCTGTATCTCAAGACACAAGTTGATCCCCATAATATAAAATTGTCAAGATAATTCTCCCCATATCACACTGTATTGCACGATTGGCCAAAACCATGACTATTTCACTTCTTTTGAAGTGTCTGGTCCTGATCATGTGAGTTAACAGTCATTTTTTTGGAAAAAGGCGATTCAGTTACACAGCAGACCATGCAGCCTGTTTTGTTGCAGAAAATTCTTTTTTTTTCATTCTTTTGGAAATGTAACTGCTGATGATTCAGCTTTACTATGACTTTTCTTTTTGGCTGTCTAATTAGGCAGCTTCTCCTCAATCAGTCACACCACTAGAATGATGTCAGTAATAAAAGCATTGCTTGGCCTTCCCAGCAAGCAGGCCCTTCTGAGTGTCCCAGAAAAACTGCCACCATGTAGACTTCAGTTTCTTTCTTTGCAAACACACAGAAAATTCTCAATTTCCGAAGAAGAAAGTCTATTCAACATTTTCAGTTACGGCAGTCAAGTCTCCACCTTAAAGCGTGACACCTGTACAGTTTTTATGATCTTAGTGGTGGGTTTTCCATCAATGTTGTTAGTGGATAGCAGAGATATTTCTTCTATTAAGCTGTCTTCAGATCCATTCTGTCTCTGAAGGAAACAAATCAAAACATATTGTTGAAAAGGTATAGCAGAATTTAAATACTGTGTTTTGATAACTGCTGCTATGACAGCCTTAGGCTAAGGATATACCAATTTATATAAGTATACACACACCAAGCCTCTTCATTTATTTGATCAAACAGAACTTTTCTTCTCTCTTGCCTCCTGCCTCCCATGCCAGATGCTGCCCCCTGTGCTATTTGGATTCACATTCCCTACTCAGGAAATGTTGCAACTAATTAATGATTATTTAGCAAAGCTCTGCAAGCAAGCACTCACAAGGAATTAATGGCCACTGTTGTGAGGGGGGGCAAAAAGAGGTGTTTGTGGACACTGAACATTTTAACATTAATTCCTTCCAGGGCATGAATTTAAGCCATACTGTATTGGATAAGAATGGAAATGGAAAAACAGTTTGAATTTTGAACTGGACTCCATTAGACAAGCTACATATTTCTACAATGCATATAAATGGGCTTAGCCTTAAGTATATCAACTTCACTGCTGCAGCAAGTCCTCACAGAAACATTAAGGACAGCACAACTTTTTCAGTTTCCACCATATGCAGGAATACAAATACCCTTGAACTTAATTCCTATCAAAGAACAGATAGTGTGCTAGCCAGCCTTAAAGTGAAAAACACCTGTTTATTGGTTTAAAATTGTTCAAGTTTCATGCACAGCTACAGGTTAGGCAAAAAGGAAATTCATTGTAGTCCTGCGGAGAAGGACTTGGGGGTGTTAGTCAATGAGAAAATGAACATGAGCCAGCAGTGTGCACTCACAGCCCAGAAAGCCAACCGTATTCTGGGCTGCATTAAAAAAGGAGCGTGACCAGCAGGTTGAAGGAGATGATCCTGCCCCTCTACTCTGCTCTCCTGAGATTTCACTTGGAGTATTGTGTGCAGTTCTGGTGCCCTCAACATAAAAAGGACATGAAACTGTTGGAACTAGTCCAGAGGAGGGCCACGAGGATGATCAGGGGACTGGAGCATCTCCCATATGAAGACAGGTTGAGAAAGTTGGGGCTGTTGAGCCTGGAGAAGAGAAGGCTGCGTGGAGACCTCATAGCAGCCTTCCAGTATCTGAAGGGTGCCTATGGGGATGCTGGGGAGGGACTATTCATTAGGGACTGTCATGACAGGACAAGGGGTAACAGGTTGAAACTTAAACAGCAGAGGTTTAGATTGGATATAAGGAAGAAACTCTTTACTGTTCGGGTGGTGAAGTACTGGAATGGGTTGCCCAGGGAGATTGTGAATGTTCCATCCCTGGCAGTGTTCAAGGCCAGGTTGGACAGAGCCTTGGGTGATATGGTTTAGTGTGAGGTGTCCCTGCCCATGGCAGGGGGGTTGGAACTAAATGATCTTAAAGTCCTTTCCAACCCTAACTATTCTATGATTCTATGATTATATGATTATCTATGATTATTCTAATTGCTTATAAGAAAAATATGACATGTTTTGCTGTGCAGTTTCCACACTATATACAATATCAGTATGTGGTTTTGGTATATATGCATGCTAGATTAACAAACAAAATGCCTGGTGTGGGAAGTTAGTTATCTGCAATTCTCCTTTCCAAGTTTTGGGTTTCCTTCTGTGCTCTTTTACAACAGACCAGCAAGCGCTTTTTTACTATAATTTGCTTCTCATATTTTGAGCTTAATAAAACTGTCAAAGCTGAGAGATATGGTACCATAATGTATGATGAAAGTCGATTATTACATTTAAAAGTTCTACTCTTTTTGTTTTGAGTAATATAAAAAAAAAAAAGCAATGCTTCAGGCCCAACCACTGATACTCTGAGACCTCTAAGAAATGGTGAATAAACAATAGTAGGTTGTGATTCCAACTGCATCCCAAGCACACTTACAGACTTCAAGAAATTGTGAACACTGATTCTCCTGCTGTAGAGAACAGGGTATTATGTTAAGGGAAGCATCAAACTCAAGCTGGCAAAGAGTCTTCCAGTAGCAGAAGCAAGTGGATCACAAGGGCATATGCTACAAAACTACGTATATTTTGAAATAAAGACAAAGTGCAAATGTAAGCAAAATGTATAATTTTGAGTCACACTGCTGCTGCTAAAACTGCAGCACTAAGCATCCCCTTCTCCCTCCAAAAAAATTAAAATTGCAAAGGATTCATAATTACCAACCTGTTGAGTCAACTGGATGCTGGGACCTCTTGCATCTGAAGATCGTGTAATAGGCAGTGGAGGTACCAGATCCGTTTTTGCACTGGAATTAGGATATTACAAAATAGATATTGCCATAGTGAAGTAAACTACAACTGTGCAGAGGAAGAACAAAACTGACCCAGACAGCTACACAGATCTGACAGGAATAATCCAAGAGGCTTACCACCTGACTTCAGATATCGAAAGCTGTCATCCTGATCCTCAACAATCGGTGGGCACTTTCAGGGCATTCATAGATCGTCCTACCTCTTCTTAAAGGGCCTGTCTCCTGGGCTACAGAGGCAGCCTAACTTCAGGTACAATGTCACTTAAAACTGTGGGTGTGCCACACCTCGTTTTAGGGTGCCATTCAGTTAAAATGAGCCTTCTAACAGGTGATATCACCAGGGTACTGCTTTTGATATATAATGCCCTAACAAAACTGAGAATGGGACTGTCACTTTTCTATTTTTAAGTACCCCCTTTGCAAATCAGTTTTCTAGGAAAGACTGATCCACCTGCTGCTGGAGAAGTTTGCACATGTTGTAAATTAAGAGTTCCAATGAAAAAAATTACAGAATTAAGAAAGATTATGTCCTAAATCTATTAAGGATTAAGGTATCTGGAAAGCAACTAGTGAGTTTTCATCCCTTAGACAACTTCATGACCTACCACTGTCAATATAGGTTTATTTTGGCTTTTTCAGCTTTTTCCCCTTTCAGGCTCAAGGATCAAGCAAGCTTCTGTGGCCCAAGAATAGAACAGAAATGGTTTTGTACTTGTTTGAGTCATTTAGCTCTGAAGACCTACTATTTAGAGGGTTGCCTGAATCCTATGCCAGCAACCAGCACATTTATGCCACTTCTAATCTAACCATGATCTTTGAACAACTTTTGGGCCACACTAAACCATTCTATTCCTAATAACCACATTCACGTACTTCACTTCAGACAGGACAGATCTTTCACCATCAGAGCACTGGGACCGCCGATACTGGCGGTAGCTTCGAGGGGAATGTGAATGCCTAATGCGGATCGGGTCACCTTGAGTCCTAAGAGAGACACAGAATTCACAATGGTAGTTTAGAAAACTAGATCTTCAGCACAAAAACATTAATTCAACTGCAGACTGAGAGATTCTCCCATTTCTTATTTAAGTATAATAGATGGCTTCTTGAACTGGCTGAATTTAAGAAGCTATTGCTTTTCTTACAAGTCCATACTGGAATCCAGTGCTTAAGTGCAAACATCACAAACTGGCATCCCCATATTTGAGAATTAAGCCATTTAATACAGAATGCATGACTACGTACACCTTTAACATCAGCCTTTTCTATTGGTGCTGTGGAAGCACATCATAATGCAAACTAGGATCCCATTTCTGCTGCATGCAGCTGCTTGCACTAGCATATGGCATCCCCAACAGGCAAGCAGCACAGTGAAATACATGTTGGCTGTTAAGGAAATAACTATGCCCTAGCAGCTGCCCATGACAAGCAAGAAAAGGGATTGGACAGGTCAAACAGTGCCTTAGTAGGTAGAAGCTTAGAGATAATGTATAAACCCACTCCTATTTCAGTATGACAGAGTTCATAGCAAAATAAGGGGAGAAAAAAAAGAAGGATTTTCATATTCACAAACTAAAATCCTGACATAAACTCACTCTATTTTAGTGTATGGAATTTCTTTCAATTGCTCTTCAGACAGACCAGATGGATCCACAAGCTCCTTCCTAGAAAAGATTAGGCAAAGTAAAAAATGTAACAGTAGCTACCAACCGCAAAACTACTTTTATTTTTATTATATTAAGCTGAAAAGATTTACTGAAATAAGCTGTTGTCAGCCCTGAAACTGTCTTGACATCAAAATAGGAAACCTATTAAGAAATGTGCCTAACTTAATCTTGATGGCTTCAACTGTGTGTCACATCCTGTTCCACATTCCTCTCACCTCCCTGCAAATCTGATCTTTATATGATCAGACATATATGAACACTGTGGATACTGAACATCAAAACTGCTTTGGAATAGCTAAGTATCTTCCTAACTGGTAGTCCTATAGCATATGGGGCCTCATCCTAGGAATGTCAGTATTACAAACAGCACACGTTGGTAGCCACAGAAGGGTAAATTTCTAAAATGCTGTACTCTTCCTTTAATTTATCTTTCTTAAATTCATCTCTATACAATGCTATTCAGTGCATGCAGTGATCTGCAGTATCTTCTGCACAAAGCAGGTCATTAACACCCACACAACTTACTATGGCACATAACTATATCAGAACATAATGCCTCATAGCCATAGCACAAGGAATCTGAACAACTACACTGGAGGCAAACCAAGCAGTCACTCAGACCCTACAAGGACCATACTTACTGAATATGTTTCCACAGTTCTTCTTTAGCTTGTACATCTGGGCTTCTCCTATAAATGCCAACAAAGATAACAAAGGCAGAACTGTGAAAACCATCATCTGATGTGTGGCTGTTCAAATAACTTTTAACAGCACAGTGCATGCACAGGAATCATGGAAAATGTAATCCACCAGTGACTTCAATTTTAAGGTCTGTTTTCTCAAAAAATGCATCAAACTCCACAACTTTATTTCAATCAAAATGTCATTTCTTGAATGACAGGCTCCCAATCACAATTGCTGTTCCACCAGCCTTCAGCATAAAATATAAACAACAGCAGAACTTCCCAAGCCAAATGAGTGCACAGCTACTGCCACCCCTTATCCAGCTGAGGACCATATCTTTTGGGATAATATGTTTGTAAATGGCCCTCAGATGGCCCTGAGAAATGTCCTCTTGCCCCCAGAGACCTTTGTGGGCAGAGACAGGGACAGGCCACACCAGGCTGAGACCCCAGTAACCCTTGGCCATTCCCAATGAGCACCAGTAAAGAGGAACTGTTGCTTAGCTGCATCACGGTACAACCTCTCACCTTCTGGTCATTTCCAGTAAGGTTTCTGCTCACTTCATTTACCTTTGTGATATCCAAGACAAAAATATAATTATGAACAAGCTAAACCAGCAACCACACATACTCATGCACACAAATAGTTTGGAAAGTATTTCACTCACAAATACCCAAAATTTTAACGTCCCTGATGCAGACATAAAGATGCCTGCAGACATAAAGCAAGCCCGAATAGTATGCCTGACATTTTCCACTGAATTACAGAAGACAGTGTATCCAGACTGGACCCCCTTTATTTTTACTTCTGTTACCCTATTTTATTGCAAGGTTGGTGTAAAACCACCACCATTGCTGAAGCTGCACCTAGAATTCACCAAAACCCATGCAGAGTAATTGATGAAATGAATGTTTTACACAGTGGCAGGGACTATATTTGCATGGACAGATTTTATCAGGATTATATAAATTCAGTGTCAACAGCTACACTGGTCCACACCATCTGAGACATGAGGTATGCAACTTTTAGATAGATTCAGCACACCTAAATGCTCCCACTGAAGTCAGTTTCTCAAAGACTAAGTCTTACATCATCAGATCATACAGCTTGCTTTTTGTCCCTTGAACATATCCGAAGATGCTTTTGGAGTCAATATAATCCAAATTTAAACAAAGATCAAGGAGGATAGAAGAGTTCTGCATTTTAACATCATTAAATTTGCTTTACCTTGCCAAGAGACAGCTGTATCAGAAATTATTCCAAAATGCTCTCTATCACTAACAATTTCACTGTTTTCTTATTTCACTTGTCTCATTTCCAAACTTAAGCCTCAGAATATTGTTCAGACACATATATATTGCCGTACATGTTTTGCAATTGGTATAAAGGCAGACCATTTATGGATGGTAACATTTTTGGGGTGGTTTTGTTGTGTTTTTTTTCTTAATTTTACTGGTGCAGAAGTAATGGGAGATATTGGTGTACTGCTTTATAAATCATAGAATCATAGAATAGTTAGGTATGGAAGGGACCTTTAAGATCATCAAGTTCCAAGCCCCCTGCCATGGGCAAGTACACCTCACACTAAACCATGCCACCAAAGACTCCATCCAGCCTGGCCTTGAACACTGCCAGGGATGGAGCATTCACAACTTCCCTGGGCAACCCATTCCAGTGCCTCACCACCTTCACAGTAAATAACTTCTTCCTTATATCTAATCTAAACTTCCCTTGTTTAAGTTTTAGCCTGTTACCCCTTGTCCTAATTAGGGACTACAGTCCCTAATGAATAGTCCCTCCCCAGCATCCCTGTAGGCCTCCTTCAGATACTGGAAGGCTGCTATGAGGTCTCCACGCAGCCTTCTCTTCTCCAGGCTGAACAGCCCCAACTTTCTCAGCCTATCTTCATATGGAAGGTGCTCCAGTCTCTTCATCATCCTTGTGGCCCTCCTCTGGACTAGCTCCAGCAGCTCCATGCCCTTTTCATGTTCAGGACATCAGAACTGTACACAGAACTGCAAGTGAAGTCTCAGGAGAGCAGAGTAGAGGGGCAGAATCACCTCCTTTGACCTGCTGGTCATGCTTCTTTTGATGCAGCCCAGAATACGGCTGGCTTTCTGGGCTGTGAGCGCACACTGAAGCGGGGTCATGTTGAGTTTCTCATCAACCAACACCCCCAAGTCCTTCTCCGCAGGGTTGCTCTGAATCTCTGCTCTGCCCAACCTGTAGCTGTGCCTGGGACTGCCCCAGTGCAGGTGTAGGACCTTGCACTTTGATTGGTTGAACTTCATAAGGTTGGCATTGACCCACCTCACAAGCATGTCAAGGTCCCTCCAGATGGCATTCCCTCCCTCGAGAGAGAAGCAGAAGAATGAGTTATCACCTTACATTTGCAATTCCCTACTGGGACTAATATGAACTAATCCATAAACTTTTCAGTCTCCAAGGTAGTGATAGCTTTCCAGGCAGCATAAAACAGCTGCCCTAGATGATTTCTTCGATGGACGCACATTGTTCCAACTGCTCAGGTTCACATGACAAAACAGCTACAGCCACGAGTAGCTTGAAGTCTCATTTTTCTCAGCATTCAGAGCTTTTTATGGTTTTGTGTGTTTGTATTTATTATAATGCATTTAGTTTTCTTTCATTTTTCAGAGATCATCTCTCCTTCTCCCTTCCTGCACTCACTTCTCTCTTTCTTATATCCATTCATGCTGATTTTGACTGCCTGATGCTGTAGTATGGTATGCAGTGTTTTCCACTCCCAGTTTTGAACTGATTTCCCCTTCAACCATCTGCTCACAAAACAGCAGCTGCATAACCTACATGTACCCTGGCGCTGGTAAGATAGACATCCTCTTCTGAGGCTGAATAATCAGGCAGTGGAGAATGCAAAAAGGCCATGAAAAATGCCAGCCTCTCTATGGAGGCTTTGTAAAGCTTACAAGCTCCAGTTTGCCAGAAGGAAGCAAAGCCTCAAGGTCATTCCCAAATCCAGGACCCACACAAAGCAGGGTGTTGTGCCCACCACTGACTCAGCTGATCAGCTCCTGGCTTTTGTTTATTCATGAAAACACAACAGTTCAGGATGTGGCCTTAGGTATTACCAAATGTCATGTGATGACTCACCTACAGTAAGAAATACTGATCTGTGGGTCAGTGTGAAAAAAGAGTGGTTAAATAAGACGTCATCTTTGTTTCCCCATTTTATAGGAACTCTGCCTCCTGCTTTCCACAGTCAAATCCAGACATTTAATTTTGTGGTCTCTTTCTCCCTCCTTCTTTCACCCCTGCAATGACACTAATAAGGAAGCCACTGCTATAAAATATCTGTTTAGCAATATGGCATTTCATAGAAAAAAGAAAAAGAATAAAGGACAATGGCTAAACAGAATGATTCCTCAGAATAAACCACTTCTATGAACTCCCATCTTAACAGTATTTTTTATCTGTTTAAGAAGTATTACCATACTGGGATAACCTTGCAGCATCTATTGCAGGTAACTAACCACAAATTAATATCCAGAAATATGATAAAGTATCTTGCTAAAAGCATTTGCCTTCCAAAGGTCTCCTTCCTTTGAAAGCAAAATGAGCAAAAGCTTACAAAAGGTAAGGCTTTTGTTTAGGTAAAATGTAAGTATTGCATATGCTGCACAGAAAATTCATGTTTGTATAGGTCTTAACAGCCCACAACAAAACAATCCTTCTATTAAATCTTAAAGCTAGATCACAACCCCTCTTTCTCTTTGTTTTCATCTTTTTACTCTAAATTGTTTTAGAACTCACAGTTTTGACATATAAGGTATTATATATATAATGTATAATTAGATTGTCCTGTTGCAGCATCTGGACCAATAGCTTCTGGACAGTTTGTACTCTCATTAGATTCTCTACTGCACAAGAAATCTTGTGGGAATTTCCAGTAAGTGATGAGTCTCCAGGGTTTTTTCTTGTTTGTTTGTTTTTATTACACTTGCACATGCTCAAACAACTCTACACATAAATAAGGCCTACAGTACTTTTTGTGTCGGCATCTGCACCCTTATTAATATTTCAGTTTGAGTCATGAATGCTATGTTTAAATAGCCATGGAATTTTAATAGTCATTCATCTTAACTAAAAAAAAAAACAACAAAACAAAAAACCTTTGGCTACACAGATGTTTTACATGAATTCTTAAAAATAAACCCTGTAGAACTAGAAATGGGAGCTCTCTCAATTTGCTGATTCCTTTAGGAGAAAGGAAGGTCAGATTCTGGTCAAATGTTTTTATTCCTGAGACCAATGAAATATCACCTTCCCACCACCACTAATTAATATTACTCAGTATTGAACAAACAAAATGCACTGTTCCAGGTGCAAGTAACAAACAGGCATTACTTCACGCTTGCAAAAGGAACCTCTAGTTAACCTGACTGCACTGAGGAACTTAATGCGAAAGACTTATCTGTATTAAAGGTTTTATATCAATCATTAAATGTGCAAATTGAAATTACCACATGACCAGATTTAAAACCAAAAGCAACCATACCCTACACCCTAGGGAATCACATTTCCCTTCCCTCCAACCTGCATCCAGTCATGCAAGCAAACACCTAACCCAAACTAAATTAAATAAATTAAGCAAATTTAATTAAATATAGCCTACTGCAGGTTAACAGTTAAATGCCTTTTACTAATGTTTTTTACAGCACTTTGAAAGGAATTCTAATTTTGCTTTTTTTAGTTCCTGCTTGCACTTATTAAGGATATGTGCCACACTTGGGAGGTTTAGGCTTATCTCATTGTTTTGGTTTTGCTTTTAAACTGAAGAAAAACAAAAAGAAGGAATATATTCATCACAAACACAATAGGGAAAAGAAATGAGAAGCCATCCAAAATCTGCAGGATTTCACTTCTTTCCTTCTTCTAGGGTCTTTCTTTCTCAATTAAGATGCTACACATTTATATTTTTCCTAATAGTAGCTTGAATAAAAACTTACTCTGAGTATCACCATGCTGGAAAATAAAAGCCATTTCATAAATTAGCTTGCCATAAGAGGGAGCCCATGCTGCCTAAAGTAATGAAATTTACTTGGTTTATGGGTATAAATTTAGTCTATTATTAACTGAGTAAATTTTCTAGCTTATAGCACTTTCTGTATACAGTAAAAAAATGTAAATTTAACTTAATCAGCTATATTTTTGTGGATTCCCTACAAATGAGCTTTAATATTCCTGATTTTTAGAAATATATCATTGTACAATTACAACTAGTAACATTTGACTTTTGTGCAGCTAAAAGTGAACAAGTCTGCATGAAGCCAGTTAAAGAAAAAATTCCAACATTTGGAATTTCAATGGCAAATTCTATTTCTCATGAAAGAATTAAAACTGTATGCTACGAAACTGGAGACAGAAATGAGTTCTAGCAACTCAACTAAAACGAGAACTCAAGTAGATTTTAACACTGGAAACTTCAGTACTATTACAGTTTCAATCAGTGTGAATGAAATAATCATTTAAGGCACTATACAGCTGATCTCTGTAAATCTCAACATGAAAAGTAAATTTAAGAAAAGTTATTAATGGGAAGTACCTATGCTAAGTTCATTACATTGGTCACACATTACCCTATTAGCACCAGGGCTGTCAGCCAGACAGCAATGGTGGAGGGAGGTTCAAAGGCTCCCTTTTGCCATCTCTCCCAATGCCTCATAGCTTCTTTCCTGGCAGTCTTCAATACCACCTGCCCTGCCACCTGCAGGCATACCTATGCTGGCGCTCCTCTGATGGTTGCTTGGATGGCAGACTAGACTGGACACAAACATGATAAAGAACAGTATAACCCGGAAACATGCCAGTAGAAGAAAAACACAAATTAAAAGAAACCAGAATTTTCATTAGTTTGAGAAAACTGATTTTAGAAGCTGACAATTTCACCATGTCAAAAGCACTGTCAACAGGAATAGCATTGCCTGGAAGCACAGCTCCATCACAGAAATCCTGACAACAGAACACAACACATCACTGCTGCCTGTCAATGGTAATCTGACATGAAAACATCAGAAGCTTGTTTCATCTGGAAGAATACTGCAGACATTATATGAGTAAACAAAATGTGTGTGCATTTCACAAAAATGCCTACACCTATCACATAAAATCTCAGTGTTTTCACAGACTTGCTGCCCAGAAGAGGGGAATCATTGTCCTCATTACTGAAAACTGTCCAGGACTCCACCAAAGCTGGCAGAGTTCCTGACCAGCTCCATGACAAACCTCTTCCTGCATTATCTAATCTTGCCCTGAAATTCAGATCACTAAACAGAGTGACCACAAAGACAAATCTGCTAATGTGAGAATACGCCAAGTGAAAGTCTTTATTCCTCAGCGGCTAAGAGTCACCACCACACTGGAGATACTTCTCCTGCTTTTTAGCATGTCACAGAAGCCTTAATTTTCACATCAAAGAGGGCAAGGGTTACATACGAACGAGATCTGTGCCTGGATCGCCGGTAGGTTGGGTCTGCCTGTTTTTTCTCCTTTTGACGCCGTAACACAGCTTCCCACTGGGGAGCTGAGTCAATCATGTCATTCTCTTGCCGTAATCTAGAAAAAAAAGAGATTCCAGGAGTTTAGTCTGAGGTCTCTGAGAAGCAATGGGGATTTTTCTCCCCAGCTCTTGCAATGCAATACTTTAACTTCATCTTGCTAAATTTTTAATTGGTGTTCCCAGACTAAATTAAAATGCAAGAACTTCTATCACAGAAAACTCACTGATTTGTTATTTATAAACAGCACAAACAAAAAATGAAATTACCCAGGCCTTTAAGGACAGGATCACAACCTGTATTGTCTTCCCAGCCCAAGCCAAACATCTAGAATTTTTTTCCCCGATTACACATTCCAGCCCGTCTCATCTACAGCAAGTGTAAGCCCCACATCACAATCCAAACCTCTTCGGATACTGCTTTTCAAAATATTTTGTTGCAGCATGTACCTTCCTAGGATCCAGATAAAGTTCCTCAGGGATGCCCTTGGCAAGTTCCTACTCAGAGAAACATTCCCTTCACCCTGATTTGCATCAAAGCCCAGAATGCATGCGTATCTCCTTGCCTGCCCCAGACAATCCTTCTGCCTCCCCTTCTGCACTGTCCCCCTATGGCTTTGACTCTTGAGTTTGCTTGTGTGCTTCTAAACTAGTGATATTACTGTTAATTGCTTTTTTATTATTTTATTTTCTTTAATCCATGAATCCACTATTGGAATGCAGTACAGATTAAACCAAATGTCAAAATCCCATACATACAGCATATTTGTTAGCAGGCTGAAGTAACTCTACAGTGACACAACCAGTCAGGCCAATTGATACACCAATGTTTGGCCATTCAAAGCTATATAGATGATCCACAGTTTTGAGGCTGCAGATATGAGTGGTGTGATAAAGTGTTAAGTTGGAACAAATGGATATGCTTGATCATAGCAGTGAATTTAAAATTCAGCAGGGATTTAGAAACAACCCTGGAAAGTATCACTCCACATGTGGGTTCTCTGATAGGATGGTATAACTGGCATCCTAAAGAAGCCAGAGTAGCTTAACAAAAATGGGAAGACTGACAGGTAAAACAAACAAACCAAAAGAGATAAAGGAATTACATAGGAGACATAACTGATACAAAACGTAAAGCATGATATTGTTGCTCTTCACTATGGATATACCTTTCTCCTTGAGTTTTGAATTGTACCAGGCTAATCTGGCTACATGCACTGCTGCTTTTCATTTAATAAGATCTCTCAGAAGAAGAATGAATTCTGAGCTGCATCCACAGTCACTGTAAACGGCCATAACTCTAACAAATGGTACTAAGCAACTGGAGCAACATGAGGTTTTGATTTCTAAGCAAGTCTTTTTAAACCTGAAATCTGGTGACAGGGATTAATGTAAACTTACATCTAAGAATTTAGTAGAAGACTTCACACAGCAACGAGTAATCAGTTGTGATTTTCATCCCAAATAAGCCTATTTGTGGAGACAGCAAGCAGCCCACGTGTCATAAAGCAACATCCAGCTGCCTTTGATATACAGCAGTCACTTGCACAGAAAGAGGATGAACAGCCGCCAGACCAGCACTGCTGCTGCAGGTGGTGGGTCTGCCTGCTTGCCATAACCTTGCCCCATCTCTCCCAGACAACAACAGTTTAAGCAGACAGCTGCGCTCTGAATTCAGATTCTTGCCATAAAATAACCAAGAGCTACTCAGTCTTCTCAGGAAATCCAGACAATGTAGCAGAGCATAAGGTCTACACTCTGGCACAGAGCAGGTGAAACCCTGCACCTCTGGGTTTGAAGACACACTTCCAAGCTCACCATGAATGACCTTTCCTTAGGAGAATAAACACATCATTGCTGCTCCAGTTCATCCTAGTCAATTAGCGTCAACTGCTGCATGGCAAGCATAGTCCTTAGCAACACATTCATTTATCCCCAAGTACTTTATGTTTCTGTTCTGCCTCCTTTCTTCTACTTGCAACATTCAACAGTTATCATTGTCATTTATTTCTTCAGTTTAAGCAAATAACAGAAATCTAAATACATAAAGTAGCATGGCACCTATTAAAACAAGCAGTGTCATCACACTCGAAGTACTGTTGTACCACAACAGAACTCTACTAAATGGAATTATAAAAAAAGAAAGCAATCATTTTGCAGCTGAAAAGAAAGGTTCTGTGCTCATATTTAACAATATAAGGATGACAAAGGTAACACAATTATCTAGATGCAATGATGAAATCATAACAATAATGGAGCAAAAATCTTTAGCTCTTTGGCAACCAAGAGGACAAACAAAAAAAAAAAAGAAAGAATTTGTATCTGATGTCCATCACACTTTTCCTTTTATTCTTTTCACTTTTTTCTCCTACAAAGGAGCAAGTTGATTTATGCCTTATAGAAAAACCCCATCCTGTTACTGGCACGTGAAATAAAGACAGTTGACGTTGATAGGTATCACAATGACAAATCAGCATTATTTGCAGGAAGACTTCATGGTAAAATGTTAAGTCATAAGACTATCATCACTCATCGGTTGACTTAGAGAAGTTTTTCCCTATTTCAGGTGATATGATAGCAAGCTACATCTATACAATGATAAATCCTCTTAAGACTTGATTCTTGAAACCTCATTCAAAGTATTTGAGTGTAAAGTTATAATTTAGGTAAAAAGTACAACAATGAGGGGCTTGCTGGGGATGTGAAGGTCAAAGGAAGTCTTGTCCAGAATTCAGATGATGGAATTCAGGACCCCGAGAGGCGACAGGAGAGCAAAAAAAAACAGTTACAACCCGGACTTTAGGAGAACAGGCTATGGCCTCTTCCAAGATCTGCTTGGAAAAGTCCAGTGGGATCAGGCCCTGGGTTGAAAAGGAGCCCAAGAAGTCTGGTTAATATTCAAGGATCACCTCCTCCAAGCTCAAGAGAAGGCCATCCCAGCAAGTAGAAGTCAGGTAAATATGCCAGGAGGCCTGCATGGGTGAACAAGGAGCTCCTGGCAAAACTCAAGACACAGAAAGGAAGCACACAGAATGTGGAAGCAAGACAGGTAATGTGTGCTAAATATAGAAACATTGTCTGAGCATGCAGGGATAAGGTTAGGAAAGCTAAAGCCCAAATGAAGTTGAATCTGGCCAGGGATGTCAAAGGCAACAAACAGGGCTTCCACAAACAGACACATGACAAAAGGAAGGATAGGGCCCACTAGCAAGACCAGCCTTCAGTAATCTCAGGTCCCAGAGACCATCAGGAAGGTCTCGAGCAAGGGGAACATAACTTGGGTGGAAGAAGATCAGGTCAAGGAAGACTTAAGAAAACTGGGCATACGTAAATTAGGGTGCCCATGTATGCAGAGGGAGCTGGCCGATGTCGTTGCAAGGCTTCTCTCAGTGGTCTCTAAGTCATCATGGTGATTGACAGAGGTGCTCAAAGACTAGAGGAAAGCAAAAGTCACTCTTGTCTTCAAAGACAGCAAGAAGGAGGAGCCGGGGAGTTACAGGCTGGTCAGCCTCACCTTGATCTCCAGAAATCCTGGAAACCCCTTACAGGAACATGAAGGCCAAGAAAGCAACCAGGAATAGTAAGCATGGATTTACCAACTTGAAAAACTTTCTACGACAAAATGACTGGCTTGGTAGATGAGGTGAGATCAATGGATATTGTCTACCATAACTTCAGGAAGGCTTCTGATCTGTCTCTCCACAAGATCCTCATAGAGAACCTGCTGAAGTAAGGGCTAGATGAACAGACAGTGAGGTGCACTGAAAACTGGCTGAACAGCCAGACTCAGAGGGAGGTGATCTGTAGCACATAGTCTGGCTGGAGCCAGTAACAAGGGGTGTACTCCAGGGGTCAATACTGAGTCCAGTCCTGATGAACATCTTCATTAATGATCTGGATGATGGGCAGACTGCATCCTCAGCAAGTCTGCAGATGACACCAAACTGGGCTGATACACCAGAGGGTTGTGCTGCCATCCAGAGAGAGCTGGACAGGTTGGAGAAAGGGGCTCAGAGGGACCTCATGCATTTCAACAAGGGGAAGTGTAAAGTCCTACAGCTCTGGGGGAGGAACAGTCTGCAGGCACCAGGACATGCTGGGCACTGCCCAACAGAAAAGCAGCTTGGCAGAAAGTGACCTGGGCATCCTAGGAGATACCAAGTTGAACATGGACCATCAATCTGCCCTTGCTGCAAAGAAGGTGTTTGGTAACCTGAGAAACCTTAGGAAAATTATTGCCAGTAGATCAAGGGAAATGATCTTTCTGTTCCTACTCAGAGCCGGTGAGTCGATATCTGGAGTGCTGGGTCTGGTGCTGCTGTCTTCTCAGAACAAGACAGACATGGACACAATGGACAGAGTCCAGCAAAGGGCCACTAAGATGATGAAGGGACTGGTGCATCTCTTCTAGGAGGAAAGGTCAAGAGAGTTGGGACTGTCCCACCTGGGGAAGAGAAGGATCAGGCAAGACCCTGCAGGGAGGGAACAAAGGGGAAGCCAGGCATTTTTCAGTGGTGCCCAGAGACAGGACAAGAGGCAATGGGCACACACTTGAACATCATGAAGCATTTTTTCACTATGTGGGTTACCAAGAAGTGGCACAAATTGTTCAGAGAGGCAGTGAAGTCTCCCTCCTTGGAGACAATTCAACAACCATCTGGGAATGGTCCTGGGCAACTGACTCTGGGTGACCCTGCTTCAGTAAGGGGTTAGACCAGATGACATCCAGACAACTCTGCAAATCTCAACCATACAATCATTCTGTGATTGTAATCAGATGGATCTTTAAAGTGTAGTCAAGCAGAAGCACTGCAGCACACAGTCTTCTAGTTTAATATATTTTTATTCACACAATAAATTTTGACTAAAGCTTTTAAGAAAGAGATACACATGTACAGCAAAGCAGATACTTTTATGCACATCATAGATTCTTAAATTTCCTGTGAAAATCTGCCTAGGATAAAACATTCATAGGAAGTAAAGAGTTTCTCCCTAACCTTTTTCCAGCGTTTTACTTTCAGAAGTTCTCACCTGCCTTTCTATTTTCTGGTAACTGTTTGTTTGCGTATCTTTTTTCTGATAAATACTGATTCTACTCTTCTATAATCAGAAGCAGATTCTTTTTGGTAATGTGGGTATTCAGTCATTTTATCCCAATAAAACAATACAACTTTGTGTCTGCTTGTGCCAGAGATCTGATTATCATACTGGGAAATAAATTAGTATTAATCTATGCAACAGGCAAAAGTTGAGTTACAGCAATCATTATATTGTCCCATGTAACCCTGTTAGACCTTGCTCACCTCTGCAAACAGAAAAGCTATTCAGTGTGTGTGCCCTTTCAGCTTATTATATTCCTGCTTTAGCAGCTAACAAAATGCAGAAATGCATTATGACTGGTGGGTTTCCTGCACCTGATAAGAAGCAACAACTTTCAGACTTTCAGATCATTTAGTACTTGTTTACTTTGACACTCATAATGACTTTCTTCTGGCCAACTAACCACTGTAACATCAGTATTTTTTATGTATCCTACATTTCTGAAAATGTGTAAAACATAAAAACATTCTGCACAAATTTATTTTTCCTCTTTTTAATTTTAAACACCTTTCCATGAGGTGAGAAAGGGTTGGTAGAGGCCCTTCTTCAGAAAATTATAAGCAGTACTTAATCCTTCTTACAACTCAACATTTATATTGCAAGAAACCCTTAAAGACATTCTGTGGTCAGTCTCTAATTTTCTTTGCTCACTTGTGAAGCAAACAGAACAAGAAATTTAAATGAAATTTCAATGAAATAACCTGGTAATAGCGTTCCAAGAGAAAGGAATACCAGATACTATTTATTTAAGCACTCATAACTGAAACTATACTCAGTATTTCTTTCAACTTCAGAGATCACCTAGAAAACGGATCTTCCTTGCACACTAGGTTATTGTTAACCAATTACCTCACAAGATTGTGCTCTAATTAAAATACACTTCAAAGAAATCTCATGGCTCAGATATACTTTATACCACCTCACTTGAATGTCACTATGATTTTTTAGCATCTCTAACCACTGCATATCATGCTTAAAGTACTATTATACCTCATACTTCTGCAGCACTATCTAGCAAATAATTATTTATAAGTTTTCAACTATCTGAAAATCATGCATCACTCATAGTACTGCATGTGAAGCAACGAGAAACTGTGTCAGCTTTTGAAAACAGCTTCTTAGAAAAATTACCTTAAACAATTCCTCTTTTGTCCAGTGACCTTTATCTTATGCTCTGTTTATGTGATATGAAGAAACTTTATGTGCTTTTTAACAAATATCATTTTCATAAATAATACTCCAGTGCAACATACATTTTTCCTGTTTAAAGAAATTTTAGTATACAATAAATCAGTTTTTGTAGATAACTTTTATGATGTAACAGTTATGACAACTTTCTCATATCAGCAGTAAGAAAAATAGAATCTAAATCAAATAGAATCTATACCCCAAAAGCTGCTTGCATCACTTGATATTAACTCTTGCTGTTCTATAAAAAGTTGATGGTGTATGCATTTTGGGTTTAGGCCAAAATAAAAATATTTATACCATTATTACATTTAGAGGAGGCTCGGTGGCAGATTCAAACCGGCCATCATCGACCATTCTCAGTCAGTTGCTGAGGGGAGTAGCTTGAGAGAGGACGCCTGCAACACCGGAGCAGAGCCGGGGGAGATCAGCGTCCAGAAGCCTCACCTCAGAGCGACAAGAGCCACTGAGGAGGGAGCCTCAAGTCCTCAACAGGACTTGCCCAGGAGCCGGCAGCTCAGCTACCGCGAGGAGGTGACTCACCGGGGGCAGAGCCAGGAGGAGTGGCACCAACTGTGAGTGGTTAAAAACCTGCCCAGGGAGCGCAGCGACCGGAGCGCGAAAATAGTGGGGGTCGAGGCAGTTTGCGCGGGCATTTGAGCGGATGGTGAGCACTCGCCATATGATCAGGGCCCAGTCTGGGAGCTCTGCCCTGGCTGCCCTGATGGCGGCCAGTGTAGGCACGCAGAGCCGGTAAGAGGGGAGGCTGGGGTGCAGAGTTCGGAGTGTAGAGTGCCTGCACTGGTCTTGTGAGGGAAGGTGCAGAATGGGAGGGCTGCACTCAGTGCTCCCTGGTGGAGGTCCTCCTGCAGCAGGTGGCTGCACTGCAAGATGCTATCAATAAGCTGCAAGATGTAAGGAGAGCTGAGGGGAAGCAGGACTGGCTGCTCCAGGCCCAAACAGCTAGAGGCCTCAAGCTTCCCCTTTAACTCATGAAGGAAAGAAGGAGGCTGTTAACCTGGGAAGCTGGGAATTAGTAACAAACAACAAAAGGAGGAAGAGAGCAATTAAAAGCAAGGGGCTTCCTCCTAAATCTACTGTACCCACCCAGAACCGCTTTGCTGTCCTGCAAGGGGCTGATGAGGAAATGCACTTGCACCAGAAACAGTCGGCTGGTGCACTGGTACAGAAGATCTCTACTGGTGCTGCCAGGAAAAAGCTGCAGGTTGTAGTAGTAGGGGACTCTGCCTTGAAAAGCACAGAAGCACTCCTCTGTCGGCCTCACCTGGTGGCAAGGGAGATAGATGTGTTGCCTACCTGGGGCACGGACCAGGGATGTTGCGCAGAGGCTGCCTGCTCTAGTAAGACCCACGGACTATTACCCGCTTCTAGTGATACATGTGGGTGCTAGGGATATAGACAGTAGTAGCCTGAGGAGTATAAAGAAGGACTACAGAGCCCTAGGAGAGGTGGTTAGGGGCTCTGGAGCTCAGATAGTCTTTTTGACAATTCTCCAGGACACAGGGGTGTCCTCCTTCCAAAGGTTAGGAGGATTGGACAGGTTAATAAATGGTTAAAAGGGTGGTGTCATAGTCAAGGGTTTGGGTGTCTTGAACATGGGGCCCAAGTTTGCAGGCCAGGCCTACTGGGGGCTGGTGGTGCTGCTCTGATAAAGAAAGGGAAGAGTGGTTTTGCTAGGAAGCTTGCCAGACTTATTAAAGATGCTTTAAACTAGATGTGTTGGGGGAGGGGGGCATCATTCCATCCCAACACACCCAGTCAGTTGCCAGCACCTATAATAAAAGCTCAGAGCAATGTAGTGATATTCTAGCTGTTCCAGCCAATGAGCCGGCTTCATTTGGAGCTCGGATCAGATGCCTCTGTACAAATGCCCGTAGCATGGGGAATAAACAAAAGGAATTAGAGATGTGGACACATCTACAGGGCTATGATATAATAGGCACCACAGAAACATGGTGGGATGGCTCCTTTGAGTGGAGTGTTGGAATGGATGGTTACAGGCTTTTTAGAAAAGACAGGCTTGGTAGGAGGGGAGGGGAGTTGTCCTTTATGTTAGGGATAGGCTGGAGAGTATGGAACGCTCTCTGGGGACAGGTGATCAGTTAACAGAAAGTTTGTGGGTCAGGGTTAAGGGGGAAACAGTGATGTGAGACATTACTGTGGGGACCTGTTACAGACCGCCTGATCAAGAGGAACCTGTGAATGAAGAACTCTACAGACAAATAGGAAAAGCCTCACACTTGCAGGCCCTTGTTCTCATGGGGGACTTCAACCACCTTGACATCTGTTGGAGCAATGGTACAGCCCGGCACAAGCAATCAGGAGGTTTCTCGATTGTGTAGAAGACAACTTCCTTCTGCAAGCAATAGAGGAGCCAACAAGGAGAGGTGCCCTGCTTGACCTCGTGCTCACCAACATGGAAGGGGCTTATTGGAAATGTGACTCTCCAGGGAAGTCTTGGATGTAGTGATCATGAGATGGTTGAATTCAAGGTTCTCAGGACAGTGAGAAGAGCGTGCAGCAAGCTCACCGCCCTGGACTTCAAGGGAGCAGACTTTGGCCTCTTCAGGAACCTGCTTAGCAAGGTTCCATGGGATATAGCCCTAGAAGGTAAGGGGGCCCAAGACTCTTGGTTAATATTCAAAGATCACCTGCTACAAGCTCAGGAGTGTTGCATCCCGACTAGAAGGAAGTGCAGCAGGAGGGTCAGGAGACCCCCATGGATGGATAAGGAGCTGCTGAGAAAAAGTCATAGGAAAAAAGAGGCTTATAAAAGGTGGAAGCAAGGACAGGGAGCCAGGGATGAATACAGGGGTGTTGTACGGGATGTTAGGGACCTGGTTAGGAAAGCTAGGGCCCAATTGGAGCTAAACTTGACTAGGGATGTTAAAGATAACAGGAAGGGATTTTATAGGTATGTAGAGGCTAAAAAACAGACTAGGGACAACGTAGGCCCACTCCGGAAGCTTTCGGGAGAACTGGCTACACAGGACTTGGAGAAGGCTGAGGTTCCTAATCACTTCTTTGCCTCTGTCTTCACCGGCAAAGGCTCTGACCACACCACCCAAGTCTTGGAAGGCGGAAACAGGGACTGTGAAAAACTAGACCTTGGGCTCGCTGTACGAGAGGATCTGGTTCGAGATCACCTTAAGAACCTGAACGTGCACAAGTCCATGGGACCTGATGAAATCCATCCGCGGGTCCTGAAGGAGCTGGCAAATGAAGTCGCTAAGCCACTGGCCATCATATTTGAAAAATCATGGCAGACAGGTGAAGTTCCTGATGACTGGAAAAAGGGAAATATAACCCCCATTTTCAAGAAGGGGAAAATGGATGACCCAGGGAATTACAGACCAGTCAGTCTCACCTCTGTGCCTGGCAAAATCTTGTGGCAGATTCTCCTGTAAGCCATGCTAGGGCACATGAGAAACAACAAGGTGCCTTGTGACAGCCAGCATGGCTTCACTAGGGGAAATCCTGCCCGTCCCATTTGGTGGCCTTCTATGATGGGGCTACGGAAATGATGGCAGTTGATGTCATCTACCTGGACTTGTGCAAAGCGTTCGACACTGTCCCACACAACATCCTTGTCTCTAAATTGGAGAGACATCAGTTTGATAGATGGACCACTCGGTGGATAAAGAACTGGCTGGATGGCCGCACACAAAGAGTTGTTCTCAACAGTTCAATGTCTGGCTGCAGACCAGTAACGAGTGGTGTCCCTCAGGGATCGGTTTTGGGACCGGTCTTGTTTAACATCTTTGTTGGTGACATTGACAGTGGGATTGAGTGCACCCTCAGCAACTTTGCCGATGACATCAAGCTGTATGGCTCGGTTGATATGCTGGAGGGAAGGAATGCCATCCAGAGGGACCTTGACATGCTTGTGAGGTGGGCTGATGCCAACCTCATGAAGTTTAACCATGCCAAGTGCAAGGTCCTACACCTGGATCGGAGCAATCCCAGGCACAGCTACAGGTTGGGCAAAAAGGAAATTCAGAGCAGCCCTGCAGAGAAGGACTTGGGGGTGTTGGTCGATGAGAAAATGAACATGAGCCATCTTCAGTGTGCGCTTACAGCCCAGAAAGCCAACCATATTCTGGGCTGCATAAAAAGGAGCGTGACCAGCAGGTTGAAGGAGGTGATCCTGCCCCTCTACTCTGCTCTCCTGAGATTTCACTTGGAGTATTGTGTTCAGTTCTGGTGCCCTCAACATAAAAAGGACATGAAACTGTTGGAACTAGTCCAGAGGAGGGCCACGAGGATGATCAGGGGACTGGAGCATCTCCCATATGAAGACAGGTTGAGAAAGTTGGGGCTGTTGAGCCTGGAGAAGAGAAGGCTGCATGGAGACCTCATAGCAGCCTCCCAGTATCCGAAGGGGGCCTATGGGGATGCTGGGGAGGGACTATTCATTAGGGACTGTCGCGACAGGAAAAGGGGTAACAGGTTGAAACTTAAACAGCAGAGGCTTAGACTGGATATAAGGAAGAAACTCTTTACTGTTCGGGTGGTGAAGTACTGGAATGGGTTGCCCAGGGAGGTTGTGAATGTTCCATCCCTGGCAGTGTTCAAGGCCAGGTTGGACAGAGCCTTGGGTGATATGGTTTAGTGTGAGGTGTCCCTGCCCATGGCACGGGGGTTGGAACTAAATGATCTTAAAGTCCTTTCCAACCCTAACTATTCTATGCTTCTATGATTTAAAATTAACACAGAGTTTCAGATCCGTTATAATATTTTTACTATTCTCCTCAAAAGCTTATTTTCTGCTTAAGTTCTGCACTTTAAATTTTTGAGTATATGGTGTGAATATCTTGTCATCAGCATTATCCACTTTATTTACAGTAATATTGCAAGTCTTTTGTAAATGTGTTCCATATTTGCAGTTCATTAATGAGTTCTTCCCAAGAAGCAGGAGGGTTTGCATCCATTGCATACACCCATGATGTTTATGAGTTTTGGCAATTACCTCTCTTCTTATTCAAAAAAGGACCTTAAGCTGCCTCAGGAGGACTGTACACATATAATACATGTTAGAATCCTATCTCAGAAAAGTCCATCTCCATTTGTTTGCATTTCATGTCTCTATGTGTAAAATGTATAAATGTTACCTGTTTCTTTTCTTCCGATGCTCTGTGTTAGAATTTTCTGATTCACTGCCGCTGCTGGTGTTACAGCGAGATCGTGATCTGGAGAGGAGAAAAACAACATCTCAAGATGAATCTACATACTAATATCAAAGGTTGTGTTTCTAAACAAGGAACGAGCAACAGTGGAAAAACATCAGGAAAAACAGTCTCCTGAGTTTTGTCTGCACCTGACAGTCACATTATCTTTTTCTCACTAACTGATTGGGAATAACTGCTTTGAAAGTACTGCATCCAGAGTACAGTGTCAGTCAAGTGCTATTTTCCATCATTGCACTGCATTTTTCATGTTTTACCTCTCAGCATCCTTTATGTATACGCACAATGAAATGTTTCTCTGAGGTGTGAAATCTTTCAGTTGTATGCATTCTAGCTTTTTTCTTGTAGCACACTGTGAACCACCAAACAGAAAATATACAGTAAACCTGGTTTTGCAGGCAAAAAAAATGCTTATCAAATCTGTCTTCTTCTATTCACTTCAATTTCCATCTGGCTTCTAGTTAAGTTCATATCATTTTTCAAATGTCAGGCAGTATGGAAGAAACCCCAACTAACACTGCAACTCTGCTGGTCTTTATAAACACAGAAAGGCTGAAGTGCACACACTGGCAGGTATTTACCAGCACAGCTTTTGGATGACATGATGCATGGCTACAGAGGTGGTATGTCATGTGAGGAAAAAGAAATAAAGCAGTTACTTCCATATCACCTCTGACTGTGAAGCTTCAAATGGTAAGGTGACGTTTATGGTTCCGATTATTTCTTGGGACTGGTGGAACAGAGCAATGCTAGAGTTCACGAAGAGAATGGGCATATGCCTACTATAGACAAACTCCTCTCAGCAGAAGGAAGTGCTTGGCCACTACTATGCCAGACCCTTAAATCCCAGATTGCCACTGACGAACATTTTGAAGCAGACAGACCAGCTGTCAAGGCTTTGGTCCTAAACAACAGGATTCTGTTACTGTACTGCACTGTTGGGCTTGGTCCTAAAAAATGGCAGTCTCATCAAAATCTGGTTTGGACCATTCTTTAGAGTGACTATGGTCTCTGAATGCCCTCAAAGACATGCTTGCAGTGCTGACGGCCCAGGTGGTTAATGGGGAAACCTCACCAGTATTGACATATGTTGGCCTAGAAGGATTCAGGATGTCAAGACTTATGATTGTTGATGGGTTTGCTGCAACTCGAAACAGAAATTTTCTTCTGAGGTCTTTGGGGGGTGAAATAGGAGAGAGAAGGGGATAACTCCTGATGCTGCTGTCAGACACATACACTTTTGTGTACCTCCTGCTCTTTGATTAGCCACTTTTTTTAAGAGAACAGATTTGTCAAACTACAAACAAGCTGAGAAGTGAATGCATTTCATTAGGTATAGCTAACAGGTAATGGGAAGCACTTCATTAAAAGGTTGAAGGCTACTGACAAGCACCTGCTTACTGCATGTTCTAACAGTTTGGGGAGAAGAGCCCAAATAGGATGAGAAAAGATAAAAAAGACTTCCTAGACAACAGAGTAGCAGCAGCATGGACCTCCCCTGAGTGTCCTATCTGGTCAGGGACATATCCCTCCAGCCTCTGTCTCTGAAAACAGGACACTGTTATAGAAGTCTGACACAGCTGAGAGTCTCATAATTTTTCCCATAATACAAATTATGGCTGATTTCATCAAATTGCTGTCATTATATGCCTCAGCTTATAGAGTCCAGACTTCCCCCTCTCCTACACCAGAAAATCATTAACTCAAATAGCTTCCATTAAAACAGAATAATAGGACAACTGAAGCTTAGGAAAATCATTTCAACCTAGCCTGTCTGAAGGGAATAGGCTTGGAAAAGTAAAATTTCCCCACAGGACAAGCAGAAACCTCTCCCCATTCCCAAATTTAATTGTTCATAATCTAAAGCCACTGAAAGGCTCAGGACAGTCAATTTCCCAGGTAAAAATGCACAGTTTTGGATGAAGCTGAAAGTGGGGATAAGAAAGACACATTTTACTCCAGCAAAACGTTAACCCCAAAGGAAGAAAGAGGACTAAAAGACGGTGTCCAAGTGACTGCCTGAAGCACATTCAGAGTAATAAATGCCGCAGAACTACAACAGACCTTACATGCCAAAAAGGTTACCTTTTTTCCCTCCTAGTCTCATCAGATGTTTAATAAATATTCCACTAATCTTGAATCTAAGGTCATGCAATCGACACCATTCTTTCACACTTCCAGGTCACCAGAGTGACTCCATTCTTTTACATTTCTCAGTTCTCCATTATTTTCCAACTCTGATTTAAGCAATTTATTCCTTAAGATATCAAGGCAGTAAAAACCACACCATTGCAGGAGAAGTGGAAGATAAAATATCTTGTTTGCTCAAATTAAAGATAAGCCTTTCTCTAGCTTTTCAGGAATGGAAATCTAACCCACCTTTTGGATACTTCACACCAAATCACATTGTGTTTCCTGTCAGGAAAGCACCTGCTGGGAGACAGAAGGGCTGCTGACCTGTCAGCTGAGTGGCAGCTGCTCATGTTGGCTGTCAGAATATCATCTTTCAGTGAGTATTAAACAACAGATTTTACTGAACTGAATAAAATACCAAAAATCAGAACAAAGGTGGTTAGGTGACATCTAACTCAGGAGCTAGAACAAGTGAGGTCATTCTGACCTCTGACAATTACAAAGCACCTTTCATCCTTTTTTCTCATGTTTTCTTGGTTATGTGATATATTTGATACTTTACATGTGCTATACCTATACGGTTTGACGCAAGGAGCAAGTAATAGTCAAAGGTAGTTTCACAAGTGGCACGGAATAAATACAGTCCAGGAGGACTATGGCAACAGAGTTGACAGAGAAGGCTCGCATTCTGGTGCAATCCTTTTCTGCTTAAAAAGAGAGGAGAGGAGCCAAATTGTGAGGAAGTGGAGAAGGTCTATTCCAATATGCAATACCAAACCTGCAGCAGGCACAGGCTTTGCAAAAAGGTCCCTTCTGGGCATGTGTTTTCCACCTGAGATGCCTATCTAAAGCCTCTCATGTGCTGGACATCTACCACAGGATTATCACTGGCAGCTTGGTGACATCCTTCAAAAAATAATCTGATATAAGAGGTGCAAAGTATGCAAGCACTTTCCCTGACTTCCCGCGATTGTCCCTGAGATGTTTGTGTCTCTGTCAGAGCTCCTTTCCCAGGCTGCAGCAGGGAATCAGATCCTGGGAGTGTCTCCTTTTCCCCACAAGCTTCTAGATACTCTAACATACAAATGCATTACACTGTTCCCTTTTCTCAAGCAGCCAGAGCAGGACCACAGGAGCAAGCACAGCTCAGAGTAGAGTCAGCAGGCAAGCAGAAGTGGCACTGGAGAACTCCAGATACAAAAATCCATCAAAAGGTGAAGTTGTTGAATGGCACACATGAATTCACACAGACACTGTTTGGAAATGTGACAACTAGTCAAGACTGCACAAGTTAAAAAACAAACAACAGAAGCTTCAGAAAAGAGTTCAGCAAAAAAAATGTGCAAGACAATCAGAACACTGTAACAAGTTGCATATGCCTCTGCACCTACCTTATATAGGACAATTAAATGGTAGTATGCTTGCTTTCGAAAAAGGTTAATTAAGAGTGGACTGGGAGACTAAAGAACTCAACACAAAATCGCAGACACAAAATCCAAAAGCTAAAACTTTTGGAATTGACCTTTAAGTTGCAGAGAAGCCTTTACTTAATTTCCAAAAATTTCTTCTAGCATGATGCAACACTAATGTGCAAGGCAGCTTGGAGGAATCCGTGCTACAGAATATTTTAGCAAAAGCAAGACAGGAAAGAACAATAAATGGCCAGAACACAACAAGGCTTTTAAAAAATTAAGAACATGGTGGAGAGGGAACAAAGGAAGGGAGGGAATGCAGGGAACTAAAATATGATTAGTATCTTTGCTATGATTTCATGGCTGCTATAAGTTATATATTTACCTTCTCCTTTGCTTTATATATGAATCTTCGCCACTGTTTTGATTTCTCCTGTGACATTAAGGAGTTTTTAATGAAAAACATTGGGTCACTTAATACAAATACACAAGAACACCCATCTTTAAAAAAAAAATGGAAAAAAGAAACACCAAAATTTTACCAAAGTTTTCCTTCAGCATCATTTAAGGCAGAGAAAAGGCATGTGCTTGTTTTAAAATTAAAACCTCTAGAGTAAATTGTAAAGGCACAATCCCATTCAAACTCTCTTTCCAAACCTCTGACTTGTAAGGTTAAGCATAGTATGCTGACCTTTAGACTTTCCTACTGTTTCCAGCATAACAAAGCCTGATGTTTTCCCTCTTAATTCCAGTAAAAAGTGCATAAACAACATGGTTATTGTTATTAAACAGTTGAAAAAGGAAAGTGCCTTAATAAAACCACTATTCAGGAAGACATAATTAGGTTAGAATCTACCTACTATTGTCAGTCTTCACTGTCTCACATATGAGATAAGACTTTAAGAACATATTGTTGGTGTTGTGGCCCAAGTGAAAACTTGCTGTTGGCATGACCACATGTCCACTGAGTGGACCAGCCAAATGCAATTCCCAGATGATAAACACTTTACATCTCAAAAAATTTTCTACTACACAGTGCACAAACACAAACACAAGACAGTTCTGCACTGCACATGCCTATTCCTTTGTTTTTACAAAGGCCAGTAAGCCCTCACAATAAGCTAGCAATGAAAGAAAACCCATTCAGGAAACCCATTGCTGTTACTTAAAACGGCTCTTCCAACAGGGTAAATCAATATAACTGTTGACCTAAGAGAGAGCTACAGTGATTTTAACTTAGGCAAGAGGTCACAAAGGATACAACATAAGTGAGTTTCTTCATTCCTGTCCTAGACACCTCATGGCAGATAAAAGGTCTGGAGCAGCACAGAAACATGACAAATGTAAAAGCTCCACATCAAACTAGATTTCCTCACAGACATGGCACCATCACAGACCTCTTTTTTGGCTTTGAAAACCAAACCGATGATCACTTCATAGATGTCAGAAGGAGACATAACTCCCGAGGTGCTGGCTTGAAGGCAGTCCTAGGAGACTGCAATGAATATGGCAGAGTAGCTATGCTTGCTATACTTCACAACAAATTGCAGCATCAGATTACCTCAGCAATGAAAGCAGCTCATTCATTTAAGCTCCATTGCACCTGCAGCAAAGCAATGTACTTAAACCAAAATACTGCTCTATATTAGAAGCTTATTGTCAAGCAAGCAACATTCATCAATCCTTTCCTTTACCAGGGAAAACCAGCTGCAGCAACTGCAAGGACCTTGCATATGCCAATGATGCAGTTTCTCACATGTGAACATCATTTTCCTGATACCCAGAGCAGCACACAAGCAAAAAGCCTACATTTCCAAAAGCAGATCTGGTATTCTTGGTCAAGTTTTTATTGGGTTGTTGTTGTTTTTTTTTTTTTTTGGATTAACAACTGGCCTTCTTCCTAGGACCCAGCTGTGTCTCCAAGAATGTTTACTGAACATAGAGAGTGCAGGATTTCTACTGTGAGAAGCTAACAATTAATCCCAGAGCTCTTACCTCCTCCGGACTGGCTGCTCAGACTCATTGTCACTGCCACCTGATGGGTTGCACCGCCGAGAGCAAGGAAATTTTGGCGATTTACTGCGATCACTAGGTGAATTATACAGCCCACTGCGGTTAAAATGGAAGAGCAAACAGTTGGCTTAAAAACTTCCAGTACAGTTAGGACAGGTAACTGAGATTCAGCCTACCTAAATGAGAAGACTCAAACACATATGCAAATACAGATGGTACTGCTTTCCAGTAATAAGTATTTTACATTGAACCTTGAAAACGGAGAAGAGACCTCTTAGCATTGCAAAGCCAACAGCTCTAAGCTTACAAAATACATAACCAAGTACATATATCCTTTTAGCATAATAAAATTTCTGTGCTTTAGAATGAGTTATCCAACCCAGAATTAGGCAATCAAATGTATCTCTATTCTTTCTGTTTTCCATGGGTATAAATATGAAAACAGTACTCCCATCCTGATACACATCTTCATCACAGACTTAACGCTTGGGACCATGAAACAATTTTAGCTCTGTTCACGTACACAACACTCTGCCAATGGTGTGGAAATGTTTCACAATTCAGGTTATGTATTTTAGGCTGTGTGGGACCCAATAGGTTGGGTGGTTACTGAATTAGATGTAGATTATCAAATGCTCATATGGATTATCATGCAATACCTGCCTACAGAAGTGTAAGGGCCTCTTCCAACACTGTAACAGACCCTTTTAAAACAACTCTAATAGCCTCGTATGAAGATCCCAAGTTCTTATGCTGGAAAAATACAATCCTGATCTCTTTCTCCTTTCTCTGTGTTACTCTTAATTTTCCAGACCACATCCACTGACATATCTTTTTTCCAGACTGAAGGAAAAGTCCTGCCCAGCATATGCCTTTGCTCCTTGTACAGATTTCCTGCACAGTCATTCACACCTTTGACTACGCTTGCTGCTTCACTGCAAGCCTTTTGCTGAGGTAAGGACATCTGAACTGCACTCACAATTCAAGAAGTAAACATGTGATCCACAAATCTATGTAACGTCATACTGCTTTCCTCTTGCTTTCCTAATAATTGCTTATTGTTTTTTTCTGACTGCTACATAGTTCATGTTTTCATGAAGTTATCCATCACAGCTCCACAGCACCTCATTTTACTCAGAAATCTAGAGGTATTTTTTTGCCGCGAAACATCTTTCTTTACAGTTACTGACTCAGAGTCATCCACCATCTAGCAACTCACCTTTCATACTTTAGGGGTCTTTCTGCCACTCTTCACAGACAACTTTAACTACCCTAACTAATTCTGTCTCATCACCACGTTGTATCACCCCTTTTCCAGGTCTTTGAGAAATATACTGAACGGCAGAGACCTATGAACAGATCTCTATGGAAAGCCACTGGTGACTTTTATCCACTGACTACTTCCTTCTATGCCTACTTTCCAAATTTTTAACTATTTATCCATGACGGGACCTATCTTCTTACATAAAATACAGATTTATTATGACCTGTTAATACATTAATACATCAGTATCTTTCAACCTTTTTCTATGGCATGATATTTATCACTCACAGTACCTAGGACATAACAGAATCACAGAATCATAAAATCATAGAATAGTTAGGGTTGGAAAGGATCTTAAGATCATCTACTTCCAAGCCCCCTGCGATGGGCAGGGACACCTTGCCCTAAACCATGTCACCTAAGGCTCTGTCCAACCTGGCCTTGAACACTGCCAGGGATGGAACATTCACAACTTCCAGTGCCTCACTACCCTCACAGTAAAGAACTTCTTCCTTTTATCTATCCTGAGCTTCCCCTGTATAAGTTTGAACCCATTACCCTTTGTCCTATTGCTACAGTCCCTAATGAAGAGTCCCTGCTCTGACAATCTTGTAGGCCCCCTTCAGATACTGGAAGGCTTCTATGAGGTCTCCATGCAGCCTTCTCTTCTCCAGGCTGAACAGCCCCAGCTTTATCAGCCTATCTTCCTATGGGAGGTGCTCCAGTTGCCTCATCACCCTCGTGGCCCTCCTCTGGACTTGTTCCAACAGTTCCATGTCCTTTTTATGTTGAGAACACCAGAACTGTACACAATACTCCACGTGAGGTCTCACGAGAGCAGAGGGGCAGGATCACCTCCTTCGACCTGCTGGTCATGTTGCTTTTGATGCAGCCCGGGATATAGTTGGTTTCTGGGTTGCGAGCACACACTGAAGCTGCCTCATGTTCATTTTCTCATCAACCAATGCCTCCAAGCCCTTCTCTGCAGGGCTGCTCTGAATCATTTCTCCACCCAACCTGTAACTTGCCTGGGATTGCTCCAACCCAGGTGTAAGACCTTGCACTTCACTGTACTGAACTTCATGCCATGCCTTGCCTTACCTCTGTGGGCCATTTTCTTCCCACGGTGCACTTGTTTTACTTCTTTGTGTTTCTGGGCTGTTTTCATTTTTCATCTTTTTAAAGCTAAATCAAAGTACAGATACATCTATTTTTTCAAAACTAATAAGTTTATAGCTCACATGTTCTCTCCCCCTGACCTCTTAAAAATTAATCGTAAAAGCATACATTTGTTATAGAGACTCACCCTAACATACAGGTTTTTGGCAGCTATGTGAAGAGGGCAAACAGCTGCTGTGTTGAAGAATTTAATCTCTCCTAGGAAGAGAGATTGGAAGGAAGAGGGAAAAAAAAAAAGAAAGAAAATGAAGGACCTTTAAATTGGCTCTAAAGGTTCATAATTATGGCAGCATTCAGAATGAATGAGGGCAGATGCTTAGGCAAAAAGCCTAACAATAGAGAAAAAATACAATATACTCTCACAGTCTTCCACAATATGCAGTTAACCAGTTACTGAATCAGAGGCTTTATCTGTTTTTTATTCTATATAACACTTGATGGAACTTTCTTCCATATATTTTCTGAAACACCACTTGAACATTTTTAATTTCTGGTATAAGTAGTGCCTGGTAACAGTATGCTCCAGCATTTAACTATGCCACAAACAAATATTTACTTTTAGTTCAAAAATTCCATCTGGTTCAAAACTTCCATCCCATGTTCTTCACAAGTTTTTTGTTTATAGAAAGAAAATAAAGCCATATGAATGATGGTTCCCTAATCACCGACTTTACCCCATATTTTTTTTAATACATTTTTAACAACTGTTTCATCTCTTTTTCCAAGTGAAAAATTACAGCCTATTTAATCTCTGTCAGTATAGGACACACCACATACCCTTTATTATCCTTAATATCTATATTTCTTTACCATTCTCTCAGAACTACAGTGCCTTCTTTAAGACAGGGTCAACAAAGGCAGCAGGGGTGGTAACTATTCAAAACGTGACAGAACACAGGTTCATAGAGTAGCATATTCTTCTCATTCCTACCCCAGTTATGCCATATGTTTTCATTTTGCTAGACACCGAGCACAGACTTGACAATGTGAAAGAGCTGTCTTTACTGACTTCTGCAAGTTAAAGTACCAGGATAGTGACCTGGCATACAAGACCTATCAATCTTTGTGACCAGTATTTCATCATACTTACTGGAGATGGTTGGAAGGAACAGCAGAATGCTCAAATTTTTCCTTTATTCCTACCATTCTCACAGTGCCAGGTTTTACAACTTCCAACACATTACAGCAGCTAGATAGCCTGCTCATTGCCACTGGAAGGTGCTGGAAGGTGACTTCCTGCTGAAGGATGCTTTTCACCCATCCTCTTACCACTGGCTAGTCATGCACCATCATCTCAAGAGCTCACTTTCTGCATGAACAAGCAGTTCACCTGATACAGAACTAGACAGCCACATTGATTTCCACTAAGTTCTTTGAGAAGTATTACTGACAGCAACCCACTACAAGCATTAATACAACGTATCTTTCCAAGTGCAACTTAAGCTATTAAAAAAACCCCTTACAAATGCTTACAGAGTTGAGGACATAAGCCAGAGTTCTTTGCCTAGAGCAGGCTTTATGAAGAAATCGTGGCTAATTAACTCACTAATTCACTTTTAACCTCAGCCTTTGGTTCCTACAGGTCACTGAGTTAATAATTTAATTCACACATAGTAAACACAATGAAAAGCTATACTAAATCAGCAGGAAGGGAAATTAAATTACGCTTTATCAGGCAAATAATTTTCTCCACACTGCATCCATTAATTATTGACTCAAATGTGCATACAATCTATTCCCAAACTTAAAAGTACGTGCCCACTACAGACCAATCAAGTAATTCAGGTAAATATATTTCCATCCTGTACTGCCAAAACCAATCGGTTTTGCATAGTATGAACTATTGAACAATACTTAGATTGAAGCTGTGCTTGAAGAAAATTAGAGGGTGCTCTCAAATCTTAAAAAAAAAAATGAGACAGAGAGGGAAATTATCCTAGGAGGTGATTTCACTGCATTAGATTACTAGGCCATTATTCATGCAGAGCTGACACACAGTTAACAGGTAGAGAGCTACAGCACAGCAGCTCTTCGGACACTAGCACTATCTCCAGGAATACAGCTGCAAAAGGAACTGAGTTCATTCAAAGTCCTTGAAAAGGTTAGAATCTGGATTTCATGTGAGATTACTGTTGTTGGGGGGTTTCATGGTTTACCTTGCATTTATACCACTTATGTAGAAGTGACCAATTATGTATCTCAGCTGTGAATGAGATGTTAAACTACAAAAACTCTGCTTCTAAGAGATGCAGAAAGCTGTTTTGTGAACATGATCAACAATTAATGCAAGAATTACATAATAGGATGGAGTAAACTACCAAGCTATGAACACTCCACAAAGTATGTGTGCTACCTGTCATGAACACTAAGGCTGGCAGACATGAAAGGTGTTTTACATGTGCAGAGACACAAGAAAAACAAATAAATTTCTAAATGCAAAAAAAACCCCAACTTCCAACACTTTTTTGATTGTGATTAGCTCTGCTTAAAACTGTGACTCAGTGAGACTCTGTCTGTGAATTGCTTTTAAACTGTCAAGTTTAAAAGGTAAGAAACTAAATACTTAAACCTTGAAGGTGCCATGTTGAGAGCCCCTTATTTTGGTTCTTGTTCTACAGTAGGCCTATCCATTTCTTTTTAACTGTTCATTGCTAAAAAATTATACACAGTATTTGTAGCATAAGTAGTAGTAAAGGACTATTATTCCTTCCCAGTACTATTAGCTGCACTATGGAGTAAAGGTACTTCTTGCTTTGTACTTCTTGCTCTCCCCTAACAAATCCGAGAATGGTTGGGGTTGGCAGGGACGTCTGGAAATCACTTTATCCAGACTTCAGCTTAAGTGCAGCCACTCGGAGCCAGTGGCCCAGGTCCATTCCCAGATGCTTATTTAATTATCTCCAGGGCTGGAGATTCCACAGCATCTCTGGGCAACCTGTGCTCAGTCACTCTCATAGTGAGAATGCCTCTTGATGTTCAGAGGGAACCTCCTGCATTTCAGTCTGTGCCTGATGCTTCTGGTCCTGTCCCTGTACACCAAGAGCCTGGCTCTGTCCTCTTTGCACCTTCCCTGCAGGTATGCACGTAACTCTGTATTGTTTTCTCCCCAACGGCCTAGTTTCAACATGGCAAAGTGAAAAAATTATAATCTTCCTTTTAACCCATGATCAGTATAATCTTCTAAGGGCTAGAATTTCTGATTGAATTTCCCTCTTATTGAGGAAGCAATTCAACTCAGCAATTCTTTTCTGTGTCAACTGTTCTAAACATTAGGCAATAGGAAACACTATTCACAAAGAATCTGCAATAAATCTTAGATCCTTTCTCAGAGGTCAGTCCAGATACCCAGTATGTGAAGCACACAGCTTCAATGGAAAGATAAGGGCAGAATTGTTCAGCTCAAAAAAAAATCTGTCAGAGTATGAGGCATGCAGAGACAGACATTCAGGCAACAAAGCAAAAAACTTAGGTGCTGAAGTTTTTTTATTCACTGTTTTGTCAAATCACTCTTTTTTATTCAGGCACCCAAATTCCACCTAAAATTAAGGGTGGAGATATAATTCCCTTTCTGAATCTGAGCCTCATCTCTTTCTCTGAAATATGTGTAATAACCAAAGGTGCATTAAACACAGCAGACCATGCAAGTTCAGAGGAGCACTGTCAATTCACTGCTCCCAAGGATCAGCATGAACACTCATGACCTTTGTTCTGGATTTAATACTGCAACAGCAAATGGACTCCAAGAATAACAGCACTGCTGGAAGAGAGGCCACGCCCAGCTCTTCCCTGCACATACCTGAAGCAGTGCCTGCCCTGTGCAGAGGCAGACCTACACCCTGAGGGCCCTGCCAGCCAGCCCACAGCTCCTGGGCGAGGGGCACATAGCAGTTCACACAACTATCCTGACCAGTGCCAACAGGTCATTGTCTGTTTTTTCATATTTAAAACTGAGTCTGTTCACTTTCCCATTATCTTGCCCCAGTCTGTGGCTTTCCAAAGTCTGTGTCACCTGAAATCCCTGTTCCAGGTTCATAAGAAGATCAGGGTTTGTTAAAATTAATTACTAGGAAACACTCTCTGACCTTTGTCAGTAGATCTTGAACTTAAGGCCATGATAAACTGTTACTAATGATTACTAATTGTGTTCCTCTATCCAATGCAATACACAATGTCTTTGAAGTTGGAAGGGAACTGCTGGTCTACATACCTTTTCACTGGGGAAGGTGCAATAATTTTGGTAGTTCCTTCATCCTCCTCATTTGTGGTAATCCGGTTCATGTTCTTAGATCCTGGAAAAAAAACCACCATGGGGCAGTCCTGTAGCAAATATCTTGCACCCCTATTCAGTATAATCACATACTGGACACAGTGCAGCATGAGAGATAAAATTATAAACAAGACCTCTGGTACATGCACTACTTACTAAGGATGTATAAAGATCACACTTTCATGTCTTACCTTCCTAAGAAAGTTTAACATGCTTAACATTGGGGAATTCATTAGTCTTGCACATAAGACAAAGGGTTTTAAAGCTGCTGTTCTGAAACTAAGTCTATGACATTGCCACCAGAAATGAATTCTCTGCTTAGTCGACAATAATAAGAAAAACATGAGTAGAATACAGGCTATGAAAAAGCTTGGGGATCCCCACTGCAATAACTATGGCCTCCAAAACAATTACTATATTAGATAGTAAAGCAAAACTAGTATGTTTGTATTAAGAAACCATTTTAAACTGGTGTAGCAACGCAGTGCAACACAACACAAATATATCCTAAGTTATGACCAAGAAAACAATAACTATAAATCAATGGACTATGAAATTAATAATGTAAATAGAGAGAGACAATAACAAATAATACTCTGACAGAGACAGCTAAGCATCAGTTTCAATGAGTCAGAAACTTTCAGCAAATATTTGAAAGCTATCTGACTAGTTTCCAATTTTGTGCAAAACGCTCTTTCCATTTTAACTCTACTTTTCACAGTGTTAGCACTGCAGTCCCCACCTGCGCCACAGAAAAAGCAGGAGGAACATGCACTTACCCCTCTTTTTGAACCCTCATATAACAGGCTTCAAAGAGATTTGGATATTCATGATTGAGGAGCACTGAGGGTCAACAGAATCTGTGTATTTTATACTGGGTTTAAATCAAAGTCACATGATAATATTATGCTCTACAGATATATTTGTTCAGTATCATAAAAAGAGAACTGTTCTGTTCAGCTTGTTATGTAGTAATATATTAATTGTCAATACAAGTTTGTCCTACTGGCACTTTGATTTTAGTTTCCATGGTGTGATGTTAATATTAGTCTGTCATTTTTCTTCAGATCACACATTCTCTTTCCATATAACCAGCAATTTCAGTCATTTCTTATAAAATTGTTACCACCTCCAGAAACAACTGCTAAGTAAAACAACAAAGCAAAACTACTGATGAGGTATATCAGCTCTGAACAGGATATATTCTGAGCATGTTCATGAAGATAATGGAACAGATTGACTGAAGCCTATAAGACTGCTGACCTCTGGGTCCTCTGGGACAAGCAAGGAACATCACAGTGTTGTTAATATAACAATATAAATTCAAAGCCCTTTTGCTTGGCTAAAACATCTTAACATCTTAAACTGTGATGAGATTTTGCATTGTAAGCTTTCTCTACAATCTCAGATAAAGATCTCCACAAT
This sequence comes from Melopsittacus undulatus, assembly GCF_012275295.1. Classification (NCBI taxonomy): domain Eukaryota; kingdom Metazoa; phylum Chordata; class Aves; order Psittaciformes; family Psittaculidae; genus Melopsittacus; species Melopsittacus undulatus. Next base: position 67,335,006 of record NC_047557.1, on the reverse strand, counting down.
CTCCCTCAACTTTCTATATCACCCCTTTGACATGTAAAGTCTCTGGACTTTCCTCTTCTTCAGCACACATACTTGAGATATCCTAAGGTATCCTGTCTGGCCATCAATTGCCTTTCCTGCAGGTTAAATCTGCTAATCTTCTGCAGATGCTTCATATGCTGCAGAGGGTCTCAAGTGGCCTTTGTCACCTTTGTTGAAGCAACTCAACCAAGCTCTTTAGATGCCTGACTTTATGACTTTTCATTATGTAGTTTACTCCTTTCCCCACTTAAGTTTTTCAGACTAATGCCTGGCACAGGAGGGAAGCAGCTTGGGTCCTGTCTTGTACAGTATTTGCTCCTTCAAAGCAGTTTTTGTTGTTTATAAAAGGGTAAGCATTAGGAATAATGTGGAATATTCTGAAGAAAGAAATGCAGAATGGGCACAGATTCTCAGACAGAAAGGAAACGGAAGTTTTAGCATTCTCATTGAATCCTCTATTTTACACAGTGAGATAAAACCCAAACTCCAGACTCACTGAAGAACTATTATTTTTCTGTTTTCAGGAAGGAAGCAGTTGCTACACTGCCACTAGGACCTCCTTAGTAATAAATTCAGAATTACTGAATGAAAAACTTTCTTCAATCAATGTGGATCAGAAAATGATCAGAAAAAGAATCACCAATCTTCATTAAGGCCATAGAAAACTCTTCCTCTGACCTCTAGAAAGAAAAGGATGCCAGCAGTCAAAATCACAAATAAATAAAGATGATATTCCCATCTTTACGTTAGGAAGGTAGTGAAATAAAAATGGAGTAGGTTAAACTGTTAAACCACAAGGATATCTCACGGTTTCTGACAATACTGTTTTGCATACATATGCATTTAGTTCCTAAGCCACCAAATACGTAAGATAAAATAACACACTATAATAACTTAGTCCACAGAGGTAATGAAGCCAGCAAAGATAAGACTTTTCAAACAAAGGAAATAATTTCAGTACTCCACATAGTATGATGTAAATGAGGTAGCTTCCAATTTTGAGGTCATCAGACTGCTCATAACTTGATGGAGCAATAAGAACTTGTGCTCCAAAATATGTCATAACTATGAAACAACTCTCAGAAAAAGAGCTAAAAGTCAAATGCTACAAAAATAATAGTCACCTCCAAAACTGACCCTTTGCTATGTCTGGCAACAGCATTACCATTCTGCAACACCAAGTCACCTCCGGGTGCAAGGTGATGAGGGGTTGTGAGATAGTCAGTCCACCCAAGTGCAGAAGGTCTGTGATGCCTTCACAACTCCTTCAAACTCTGCACAAAGACTGGTGCTGCAGAACCTATATGCAGCACCTCAGCTTTCGGAGCAGCCAGGATCTTAAAATAGGGGCAGCTGCTTCTCACTGTTGAGTTCACTGATTACAACTCTACTATTTTAGCACTTAATAAGTTGAGGGAAAACCAAAGATAACATACTTACATAATGACTTGCACACAAAAGCAGAGATACAAATAAATACAGAAACACAAAATAGGTTTCTACTGAGACAAAACCTCATACTAGCTGTGTTTTGACTCCACTGCTGCCCACAATGAGGACCTTTGCTTTGCTTTTTAAAAAATAAGATCTTGCTGTACAATTCTGTTGAGCAAATGACTAGCTTAATTAGGAACTTTCTGTCCACACATACAGCAACTGTAACAATTGTCTTTACCTATGTTCCACTCCACGTATCTTTTACTAGCTACAGTACTGTTTACCAACATACATCTCTGTATGATACAATATCCCTAATATAAAATAATAGACTCCAGCAAAACTGTCCAAACACAAACCACACTGCAGTAACCTAACTTTACCACTTTTTGTTGTATACCAAGGTAACAGGACTCTCAAAAATACCGCAAATAGCCAGAAATCTTGAACATCTCATTTGTAGCAATTATTCCTAGTTGCTGCTGTCAGCATTCACTGCACTGAACTTTTCCAGTAAGATGAATGCACACAGTTTGATTCCCTTTTACAGCCATCTTGATTCTGATTTGTGCATTCAATTTAAACAGACCATTACATTTTCAAAAACTCAAATGTCTAAAACCTCATGAGACTGTCAAGTTAATTAACTTGTCATGCCTGTTTATCAACTAAAGCCATTTCACTGATGCTACCTGAAAGTACTGTTTGTATTTAAATCTATTAATGAAAGCAGTAGATAGTATGATCAAAAGGAAAACACGCAAGAAGAGCTCATGCTTTGCACTGTGTGCTACTAAAAGCCTATAAAAATTAATGGACTTCCATATGCCTACACTAGCATCACCTTCTCTGTGATAACATTTATTTGCCAAACTAGTTTCCAATCCTGTAGCCTCATGGGTTTGTGCATCTCGCACCACATGCATGAAATGCAGAAGCAGTCACATCCATCCTTTTACAAAACCTAGGATTTAAAATAAACTTTAAAATGTAAAGCTCAAGGTAAATAAATATGTAAATGGATAAAACTACTCCAATTCTAAAATTTAACCTTCAAACCCCATCTCAGAATTTTCTGGGAAAAGATCTGAGACTCTGAATGAGCCAATCAATCGTTCTAGCTACCATGACTGAGGCTGGCAAAGCAGGGTCTGGGATAATATGTAAGTTAGTGGCAATATATAAGTTAATCAGGACAGGAACTGTGACTGCCTCTGATTGCCAAGGGATTACTACAATACAGACAGTCCTGTAATTTTAATACCCATTCCCAATTCTCAGCCTGGCTTTTAAATCACAATGGTAGCACATACTTCACACTAGTTTATACAACTACCCTGTGTGCAAGGCAGAGACAAGTCAAGTCATCAGCTACCAAACAACAAACCCTAAGCAATGTGTTTTTCACTGCTGAATAAACACAAACCTACAGTAACAGGTTTGGTCACATCAATGTTTGCCCAGAAGAGACATTCCCAAGAAGCTTTTCACATGTAGAATTTAGCCAAAATAATGAAAGTCTTCACACAATACGTTGTTGCAAAAGCTTAACCTAAGAGGGTAAAACAGAATAATGAGACATCCTGTTCCAACACTGAGTTTACAATTTGCAATCAGAACAAAATGCAACAGTAATTCCCTCTCAATGGAAACAAAATATAAGAATAAGCAAACAAAACAAGCTATGCATATCTCACATCTAAGACTTTACAGAACAAAACAAAAAAAAACCCTTCTCCAACTGAATACCAACCTGAACACCAACCTAAACATACACAAAATAAAATTAAAAAAAAAGCAATATAGAAACATTGGTTGCATAGCTATTGAAGTTTCCTGATCTGGTTTTTACACTAACCATAGAACACCTGAGATGTGACACATATTAATCAAATGACAAAAGGGAGGTTATTGCATCTTAAACCACTGTAATCTGGATTGTAGGAAAACAATCTGCCATGCTAAATCCAAATTGCCTGCACTGTCTATCCTATCAGGGGAATCAGTCAATGGCAATGGCTTTTATACAAGAAAGCTGCTTTTTCTGTTCATAGTATGATATCCATCAATCCCTCTCTTAAAGCACAAATACTTTTACTGAAAACATTAAAGTATATATTTTCTGCAATTTTCTTGGCATCTAGTTCAACTTTAAACCCAGAGTTCACCAAGTGGCTGCGGTCCTAATGACTTGAGCATACTTTAATGGACCAGTGAGACAAAAATTAGCCACTCAGCTCTGCAAAAGAGAGGTAACCCCTACCTTCAGGTGACAGGAAAAAAAAAATTAAAACATATACTATGTAACTGGTTATAACACCAGAGCATGTGTACAAAGAGAAGGAACAAGGGAAAACACTTTAATGAGATGCCAGAGGTTAGATGCTGTACCAACTTCATCACACATACCTTACAATGGAGGCAATGAAGACTGCACATGCTACAGCCACACTTTTGCAGCTACTGGTTCATGTAACTGACCCCTAAACCACTGCTGTGGCCAGTCCCATTACTGGCAACAACACATAGGAAACAAAATAAAACTAAACTAAGCTAACTTTTTTACACAGCAACCAGAATAAACATGGCAAGTTTCCACATACAGCTCCCTTTTTAAAATGGTGACCCTCAGAAGTTTATAATGCCGTATTAGCCCATGAGAAAGAGAAACCTGCTTACATTTGAAAGGCCATACAAGCTTTTTCTCCAACTGCTAACACACAACAACATATACACTTAACTCCATGCATAAGTTCGACTGAAATCCATGTGACTGCTGTCATAGATAAGCTATGCATACACACATAGTCACATATAGAACTGGAGCTTGACTTCAGTAAAGCTTTTTGCCTCTATTACTATATTCCAGGAAGCACCCATTATTCTGGGTGTGACTCCTGTGATCTGTGTTTAGTCTTGTATGTTTCTTCTAACATCTGTAAAAACTTCCAGCTTCCCTTGAAGCTGCATTCCCAAGCATCTTCAGCATGCGGAATAGATTTTCAGCTCACACACCTGAAGGATGTTAAAATTGCAGAGGGCATCTCACTAACTTTTGTTCCACTTAATATCAAAATAAAGCGATACTGCCCTTGAACTGGGAAGAGGATGTATGATACAGACACGTTGGGTCAAGCAGCTGGAAAAATGGAATACCAACAAAGGTATAAAATTCTTTAGAGAGAGACAGGACTGCTGAAAAGAACAAGTTCTTACTGCCTGTTTTCAAACTTCCCTTTCGTGCTTTGCAACAGACGTACAGAAATGGGGTTTACTTATGTTTGATCCACACCATCTCTTTAACCCACAAAGTTAGAGTTTGTAGATCCAGTTAATGCCAGGTATAAAGACTAACCTAAGGTAAATGAGAGAATCCATTCTGAGAGAATCTTAAGGACACTGCAGCAGTTCTGAGTCACATCTCAAAAATTAAATGAACCAAAGACTAAAGACACCTCTGCACAGGCCCAGTAGAGAAGGACTTACCTGTCTGTTGTGTTCTTTTGGGGTAAGTCTTGCTGCGACTTCTTTCAATGCATTGGTCAGGACGCGGGAGCTGCACAGAAGGGTCTCTGGTCATTTGCAAAGATGTTCTGCCACTTGAAAACACAAGGAAACCACGAGAAAACACAAAGTTATCAAAGGAATAGAGGATCTTTAAACTCAAAAAACAAACAAACAAAAAAAAACCAACCAAACACTCACACCACACCAAAAATGCGTGGGGTTTGGGCAGCATGTTTTGTTAGCTTTTCACATCTCATCCCAGCTCTGGTTTTCCTGCTAAGTAGCACTACCCTGACTTTAGCTTTGATTCAGGCATTGGCAGAATCATCAACAGACTATGCTAACCAATTCTATATTTGCCATTTTCAAGAGGAGCTAAGCAACTAAAACAGAATGGTGGTTTATTAGGAATAGGAAAAAATTATGTGACCTTTTGTAACCTCAAATATTCTAACATACAATTTTAAGTTATTTGATTATTTTCTGAACTCTTCTTCTAAGTATTCACCTCAGGAAAACACATACTTAACACTGCTCAGTTCAAGTCAGTAAGAGGCCTACTTCTCTGCCATGTACAATGACAACCTAAAGAGCATGGAAAACAGCATGCAAAGCAAGCTGTAATAAAGGAGTCTCACTAGCACAGGCCCAGATGATAATAAACCCTGTGGAAGTCCTGGTTCCCCTTTATAGAATGCTCTTCTTCATTGCACAATTTAAATAAGTTTATATAAATTCTTTTATGCTCGTTGTAATGTTCCTTTACATGTGACTAAGTAGAATATAGTGTTCATAACAAAATTGCAAAGCATGCATTGTATTCCTCCCCAAAATTCTGTGCTTGCTTGCTGATGGAAATTTATACATAAGAGAAGCAACTGGCACTATTAACTGCCAGTTGTTTGAGCACTTGCAGTTCAAAGACATAGAAGGAAATACATATTGTTACTAGCAAGTGTCAAGCAACCATACAGGCATCACATATGTAGATTTTCTGAGTTATGCCAATACCGCCACTAAATATGGGCTGCATTTTTACCAATAGCCCCAACCAACACTGCAGAATTTTTATCTCCTCAAAATATGTAAAATAATTTAAGGAAAAAAAAAATCCAAAATTACATCACAGTAATGCTGGGTTTTGACCAGTTTAATGGTTTTTTTTTCCTAAGTTAGCTGGAAAGTACTTCTGCTCATTGGCAACCATGCCAGTCTTGCAAATTCCAGAATTAGTTTTAACAAAATATCTGCGGATAAGACCTTCCACGAACACTAACACCTCCATGTATTAACTAAAGCATCTGTTTTTAAGAGAAGGAACTTGCTTTCCTGACTGTTTGCCAACTAACGAGAAGTAGAAAATTAAAAAGCAAAAAGATTGTAATGGTCCCCACACATGCACAGTCAAATGCAACTATACTTAAGAGCTAGAGACGTGTACAGATACAACACTGTCACTGCTTTTGCTACTAAAACAGGGACCAAACATAAAGACGGGAGACAATCAAAGCTGATGGATATGCAAAGCACATGTAAATGTTCTTACTGCTGCTCTGAATTTTAAGAAAAAAGTTAACATATCAATCACCAATTGTCTATAACTATTAATCGCTAACGTTCTATAACCAATAGGGTGCAACCAGATGTCACAACCCACATTTCCTAGAATATCAGGTCAGGAGGAGTTCTCAAGAATCACTGCAGCAGAATAGGGAACAATTCATATTAGAAGGAAAATACATACTTTCATGTTTCCTAAACAAAACTAACATTATAAACATAGCTACCAGTAATGACCATCATCCCAACCTGGCAAGTCATATCACATATTACCCTTGAAACTGATTAAAAAAAGGAAGAACTTAAATACACCACCACCAGGAATAACACAGATGTAGTTAAGCACTTCATGGTATGTTTTCAAAAAGTTTTTCAATGTCCTAGTGTCATGGTTTGAGCAGTAGCAGTCATTATTTCTCTTTCTTGTGGCTGGTGCAGTGCTGTGTTTTGACTTCTGGGCTGGAAACAGTTGCTTGATAGCGAGCATGTTTTGAGGGTGTTTTTGTTCAAGGCCTTTTCTGAGCACGTGCTCTGCCGGGGAGGAGGGGAGGCCGGGAGGAAGGAGAGACAGGACACCTGACCCAGGCTAGCCAATGAGGTATTCCATACCATAGCACGTGATGCCCAGGATGCAACTGGGAGAGGAAGCAGGAGGGGTGGAGCTCTGGAGGAAAATGGAGGAGGGAGCACATGGTGCTCGGACAGGCAGGGTGGAGTGAGTTATGGGTCAGTGGCTGGTGGGGTGTTGTATTCTTTTCGCTTGTTATTGGCTTTATCATTATTGTTTGTAGTAGTAAATGGCAGTAGTGATTTTGTGTTATGCCTTAGCTATTAAACCGTTCTTATCCCAATCCGTGGGGGCTACATTCTTTGGATTTTCCTTCCCAACTCTCTGGGAGTTGGGGGACTTGGTTTAAACCACAACATCTAGTCAGGACAAAACCTTCTTTGTCCCAGCACCAGGGCCCTGCTCCAATCTGCCAAAATGATCCAACAGAGGAAACTGTGATCCACAGTACTCCGTTCAGAATCCAGAATTCCTATCCATTTTTTTCAGATGGGATAATGCGGGTCTGGATCCAACTATAAATCCGAAAGGCGGTACAATCATTCCCGTGCCTACAGTAAGGAGGAGGTTGATCATGCCAGATAACACAGTAACCCAAATAATCTTAACTACTATGAAATACTCTGAAGAAAAGAGAAGATGGGACAGAAACACACCAGTGATCCTTGCTGGACACAGTCCAGACTCAGTCACATGAGCTCTGATTCAGAACTTGTATAGTCATCTCTCCATTGGCAACACCTATCTTACAAATGAGATCTTACATCCAAGGGTGAATTCTGACTGACCGGGGACAACAAACTTAAAAATATAAAGCCTCAGTGAAACTCAGTAAAAACTACTGGACTTCTGACATCTTACAATTTTAACTACATTTAGGCCTTTGTGACACAACAGCTAGATCTTAAACCTACTCTCCCTCCCACTTCAGGCTAAAATTGAGACCAAGTCCTCTCTATATACTCTTAGTCTGAAGTTACTGCATCTTTTAGAGCTTGCATCCTTGAATGCCTACCCAAACTTCCCAGCTATTCCAGTTAAAAAAGATACCCACACTTCCTTTGAGGCCTGCCCTCACTTTTATTCTTGAATCAACAGCACTGCATCAGCAGTACTGTTACAGGATTAAATACAACCCTTAGGATCAAGAACCCTAGGTCAATTGCAGCTGGCAATTGAAGGGCATCACAATTAAAGACTTCATATGAAGGGCATCACAATTACAGACTTCATACACTTTCTTGCACCAATCCTTTGCTAATTTCCAGAAGAAAGGTGGGAGCAACATTCTTCTTGTCCTGGTATTTCCCAGGTTTCAGGAAAACCTTTTAGGACAATAACATAATTTCACAACTTACAAAGAGATTTTGACTTAAAGCATTGCCAAGGCTGCTTGCACTTTCACTATGGGCTACACCAGGCCCAAGCCAACTCTGGGGATCTGGAGAATGAGAAGTAACCCACATTTACTCACAAACTGTCAGACTTCCAAAGGAAGTCTGTTAAAACGACCCTGATTCATGCTTTGTCAGAACTGCTCTGAGTCACAGTCTGGGTGGGGTTTTTCTTTTTCATTGAAGAGGATAAAAGAAGGAATGAAGAAGGAACAAACTGAAGTTTAAACAATGAAATGCATGTACCTGTACCGATGTTTATAACCTATGGATCCAAACTTGCTGAATTTTCTTGACAGAGAGTTTGATTCATTCTCTGGCACTCTATGTAGTTTGAAAAATAGAACAACAAATTACATAGATAGGTCTCAATTACAATCCCCTTCCCAAACAAATGAAAATTACAAACTTCAGATTCCAAAAAAAAATTTTTTTCTGCTAGTTTCTCTTCATTACTACCTACAGGCACACTCTTACAGGTTTGAGAGCTCCACAAAGCCATGCATATGTCCTCCTCTTTTAAATACATGCTCCTTTATTTCAGGGTCTACTATAAACTGCTGGCAATAGAAACCTTTAGCTTACTATTCCACAGGATCAGGCAAAACCACCATCCCACAGTAAGGAGACTGCAGGAGGGATTCTGAGCTTACTCATTTACAGCACTGCTAAATTCAGGCCCAAGCATCCCATTGATCAGTTCCCAGGTAGGTACCTTTGCACATTTCTGTTGGATTTTTTGCCACAGTGAAGAAATTGCTTTGAGACGTGTAATACTGGAAACATTTTATGCATTTCAATAAGTAGCATTATGGAAATTCAGTGAGACTTTCTATTAAAAAACAAAATTTCTGTAAACTGTAGAAAATAGTAATGTCTGAAATCCAAAGGCCTCAATCAAGTAAATGCTGCTACAGAAAATTTTATGGTTAAATATGTAAAAATGTGTATGTCAGCTTAAATCCTGCCACATACATTTGTGGATACTTCTATTAAAGGCTACTTTATGCAACCTGAGATTTCAAAAAGAATTCAAAGACAAGAAAAACAACCAAAATAAAAAAAAATGAAACAAAACAAAGCAAACAAACAAGTTTAAAATTACTGTTTCACATCATTGTAATAAAAGGGAAGGCATCACCTTTTAAAAGCGTTCTATAATTAAGAGCAAAAATGTGTTCCCAGGCAGCAAGTCTGTGTTACACCACCTAGAGTGTGAACAGGTATAAGTACTCAACTGTGCTGAGTAAAGTGTTCTTAAGCAACGCAATAGCCTTGTTTCTGGTTAGTGAAACTGCAGCTTCCACATTGCTCACCTGAAGAACATATGATGCTCCACACAGCATTTCCAGAGATGTTTGCATGTGATCTTGTTACGTGCTTCAAAAAAGAAGGAAGTTTCACTGCACTGAAAACAAAACAAAGCAAATCAATATTGTTATAAGGGATTATTCCAGGGAAGTGAATCTTTATTCACTGAATGCAAGAACTGACCATCTCATATCAAGGCATATGAGAAAAGATAGCAGTATGAAGAAAAGCAGGTTCTATAATTCTGTAGAAATCTTCACTTAAAAGAGGTTTTCTTTTTGGTTTCTCATTGCCTGAAAATATTTATTTACAGAATCAATTCCTTAGTGTTGTGAAAAACAAAAAAGGAGAAACAGAAAATAAAATAAAAACAAAAGAGAAAGGAGATTATTAAAACACTGCTGTTCCTTCATTATTGTTCATAGATATCACCCTTTTTCTAATTAAAAAGGACAAAGACTTTTTCAAATAGTATGTTTTTGATGTTTACTGAAACTGCACCTCAGATGTCAAGCAAAAATATATTCCCAAGGCTCTGTTAAACAGTATAGAAAAAGGCAAGAAAAAGTAAAAGAAAGAAACTCAAGATTTGTGGTAAACTAGTAAGAAAATGCAACACAGAGAGAAAATGCCCAAAAAATGTAGAGAAGAACAAAGGTGAAACTGGGAACAAAAAAGATGAGAGGAAGGAATCACAAAATCATAGAATAGTTAGGATTGGAAAGGACCTTATAATCATCCAGTTCCAACCCCCCTGCCATAGGCAGGGACACCTCACACTAAACCATGTCACCCAAGGCCTCATCCAACCTGGCCTTGAACACTGCCAGGGATGGAGCATTCACAACTTCCTTGGGCAACCCATTCCAGTGCCTCACTACCCTCACAGTAAAGAACTTCTTCCTTATGACCAATTTAAACTCCTCTGTTTAAGTTTTGACCCGTTACCTCTTGTCCTATCACTACAGTCCCTAATGAAGAGTCCTTCCCCAGCATCCCTGTAGGCCCCCTTCGGATACTGGAAGGCTGCTATGAGGTCTCCATGCAGCCTTCTCTTCTCCAGGCTCAACAGCCCCAGCTTTATCAGCCTGTCTTCATATGCAAGGTGCTCCAGTCCCCCCATCATTCTCATGGCCCTCCTCTGGACTTGTTCCAACAGTTCCATGTCCTTTTTATGTTGAGTGCACCAGAACTGCACACAATACTCCAAGTGAGGTCTCATGAAAGCAGAGTAGAGGGGCAGGATCACCTCCTTCAACCTGCTGGTCACAGCAAAAAAAGATTTAAAAAAAAGAAAAAAAAAATTAAACCCACTCTCCCCCCCAAAATATTTAACTTCAAAATAACTCAAAATAATAGGAAAAAGATCAAAGGTAAAAGGCATAAAAAAATCTTCGAAGGAAGGTAACAAAAAAGAATATTGAGAGCTTAAAACCTAATCACTGGGAACTGGCCATCAGTACACCAAACATGAGAAAAAGGCAGGGAGAGATGAAAGAGAAGTCCAATGCATACGAACTATAAAACACTTCCAATAGACAAGAAAAAGCAACAGATACATCACACTGTTTCCAACAAGCTAAACATTCATATATGGTCATATAAACTACATTTCCACATATCTGCCACTCTGAACTTAAGTGTGCAGTTTTGTAGCCTTGATTTGCACAAAGAGTGGAGTAGTCCCACTGATATTCAGTCATATGATACCATCTGTAACGAAACTCAGTCCATTTCCCTGCTATGTGAATTACAAAGAGGGTATGGTTTATACTACTTTCAGCAGCTGATTTTAGGAAACGAATGCCCTTGCATTAGCTATACTTCTGCAGTGCCACGCATAAATAGGTAGAATTCTGGCAAGTTTCTCCCACTCTTTATTTGATGAGGTATCCTGACCTGCAAGCATCTTGCAAACTGTGAACTAACTCAATATGTTGCCTAGAATTCAAAATTTCACCTCTAACAAAAATCAACTATATTAACAGCTGCCAGACAGCCTCACAAAATCACAAATTACCAGCCCTTCCTCCACAATGAAACAAGTTACAGTGAAAAGCAGAACTTTGCACCTGTGATTAGAATAACTGAGATTTAATTTCCTCACAAGAACAAACAACAACAAAAGAAAAAACCCACAAACCAAAAAACTGGACACCAAACAAACCAAACTGGAGACACAGATATGTTCTTATTTCCTTCCATGGATTATTTCATTTAGTTTAAATTGCTGTCTGGATCAGTCCCATAAAACAGCAAAGGAATGAAAATCATCATTACTCCTATAAATATTTTATAAATATAAATACATAGTCCTTTATAATCCTATAAATATATTCCTATAGTTCCTTAAAATGCTGTTTCAGGCTTGATAGGGATTTTATCTCTCTGCAAGACTCACAAAGGATTTAACTTGGAGCAAAAATAGGTTTAATTTATAAAAAGTGAAACCTGAAAGAAGAGTCTACCCACTGAAAGCCCACACTGCATTTTTAAAGTTTTAAAGCAGACATTTCAAGGGGTACTCTTCATTTGCTTACTTCACATGTAACATAAATGTAGCTTCATATGTTATGATTTGATTTAATTTACATTACAATTTCTAGATCAGGCTGTCACCTGATGTGATTTCATATAAACCCACACAATTGTAGCTACCAGTGCACTTTTAAAGAACAGTATCAGGTCAGACCCATGGAACTGCAAACTTTATACAACATGATGAGTCAATTTAACTTCTGCTAGGAAAGAACTCAGTGACTCACTTTAAATATGCAGGATCTTACTCCATCTTTTGGTCCACTCTTCCTTCTTGTCCACTCCTAAACTTGATTTTTATGCAAAGAATCCTCTGCTGCACTTGAATTTATTTAATTACATAACCTTGGAGGACAGAGTTTGTGAAATAGGGGAATAAAGGAGCAGAGAAGAAGCCATGGGTGTTTGGAGGATTTTTAAAGAGACTTTTTAAATAAGGCATTTCTGCTGTATCTTAGTATTAGCCCAGTTCAAACACTCCCAAATTCCAATTCAGGGTAATATTCCCATCAGAGAAAAGGTAATGCTTGTCCATGTTTTCTTCTTTTTTAAGAAAATTTTCCCATATACAGAGTAACATATAACAAAATCAGTAAGTGACTAAAAGAGGGACAGTGTATGGACATTGCCATAAGCTTGAAAGATCTGATCACCAGACATTACCGATTCCATCATTTGAAGGCATTATTTTCTAGGTGGAAGAAAGCTCATCTCATCCGGTTAACAAAAAAAAAATTAATGAAAGTGCTTAAACATAGAATCAAAGAATCATAGAATAGTTAGGGTTGGAAAGGATCTTAAGAACATCTAGTTCCAACCCCCCTGCCATGGGCAGGGACACTTCACACTAAACCATATCACCCAAGGCTTCATCCAACCTAGTCTTGAGCACTGCCAGGGATGGAGCATTCACAACCTCCCTGGGCAACCCATTCCAGTGCCTCACCACCCTAACAGTAAAGAATTTCTTCCTTATATCCAATCTAAACCTCTGCTGTTTAAGTTTCAACCTGTTACCCTTTGTCCTGTCACTACAGTTCCTAATGAATAGTCCCTCCCCAGCATCCCTGTAGGCCCCTTTCAGATACTGGAAGGCTGCTATGAGGTCTCCATGCAGCCTTCTCTTCTCCAGGCTGAACAGCCCCAGCTTTCTCAGCCTGTCTTCATACGCAAGGTGCTCCAGTCCCCTGATCATCCTCGTGGCCCTCCTCTGGACTTGTTCCAACAGTTCCATGTCCTTTTTATGTTGAGTGCACCAGAACTGCACACAATACTCCAAGTGAGGTCTCACAAGAGCAGAGTAGAGGGGCAGGATCACCTCCTTCGACCTGCTGGTCACACTTCTTTTGATGCAGCCCAGAATACGGTTGGCTTTCTGGGCTGTAAGCGCACACTGAAGATGGCTCATATACTTGGTACACAGCAATCAAAGGCACTCAGGAAAATACAGCATAGGCCTATAGATCCAACTTACCAACAAGTTATGGAATTCATATCTGGAAAATAAACAACTGCCAAAAAATCAGGGGATGGACCAACAAGTGTTTTGATAACACACTGAGGTTTATTTATTTATTTAAATCTGAAGGAAAAGCATGTCTGAAAACTATTGCCTCAGAAAGGATGCTTGGAATAATTCAAATGGTACAGTTAAATTTTTCTGAAGGGAGAGAAAGAAAGCCTAGGACATTCATCTCCAAAGTGTTTCAGCAACAAAGAAGACAATTCATAATTCTTTTATAATTTTTCACTTCTTTTGTGAATAATTCAATAGCTTACTGCAACTAGTTCCAATACGACACTGCACACAGTACATCTAGGTTTAGGACTTCCTCCATTTACTTTTTAAGACTAAGGTTTGCAAGAGCACTGTGTTTACCTTAAAATTTGTAAATGTATATATATATAAAATAAGCAGTACTGAAGGCAATAGTATCTTCCAGGTACAGCATTTCTTCCCTAAGAGAATAAATTGATTTCTATAGGTAAAGCAAGGATGACCTTACCTGTTAGCACCACGGCACTTGTTTCAAATAAAAGGCAACATTTTTAGCATCTTGAACAACTGTAATTTCTTACAGACAGTAAGAGTTACCTTACTATTTTCTTATTATTCTCATACATCTGAACCAAAACCACAAAGATCTACCTACTTTTATTAATGATATATAGGAACTGACAGTTCCAAACTCATTCAGTGCTGCTGCTTCCAGAGTGTCCAGTGTACTAAAGGCAAGGCACTGTGAACCAGATTGTCTGCACACTGAAGATCTCCCCGAACCATGGAACCAGCTTTGGCGATTATCTATCCTTTCAAAAAAGTTGTGCTCACCAAAGAAGCAGAAAAATACTTAAGTTTTGTATGTTGATTTTTTTATCACATCTGTGACTAGAATCAGCAAAGCAGAAAGCCTCTGGCCAGAGGCTGCAGAAGGACAAGCACAACTCTTGCAGCAGTATCTAGTTGTTGAGCTGACTACCGTTTCCTAATCCTGAAAAAAGCAAGTGGCGTGGTTTAAGCCCAGCCAGTAACTCAGTACCATGCAGCCATTCTCTCACTCCCCCCACTTCCTCTCTCAGCTCCCAGAGGGATGGGGAGGAGAATCGAAAGAATGCAATTCCCACAGGTTGAGATAAGAACAGTCCGGTAACTCAGCTATAACACAAAACCACTACTGCTACCACCAAGAATAATAATGATAAGGGAAATAACAAGGGAAGAGAATATGGTCGCTCACCACCTGCTGACCAACACCCAGCCTGACCCAAGCAGTGATCTAACCCTTCCGGGTAACTGCCTCCATTTTATATACTGGGCATGACATGCTGTGGTATGGAATACCTCTTTGGCTAGTTTGGGTCAGGTGTCCTGTCTCTGCTTCCTCCCGGCTTCCCCTCCTCCCTGTCAGAGCATGAGACTCAGAAAGTCCTTGATCAGAGTAAACATTACTGAGCAGCAACTAAAAACAGTGTTATCAGCACTGTTCCCAGGCCAAAAGTCAAAACCACAGAACTGCACCAGCTACTAAGAAGGAGAAAAATGACTGCTACTGCTGAACCCAGGACAGCAAGACACAAAAAAACTGTGAGGACAAACATAAATATTCCTCTCATTTAAAATGATTTAAAAGCTTGTCCTGCATTCTTGAAAACAAGGTAAAGTTCATATTGCCACAGCCTCACCACCATTTTTACCCACATGAGGAGAGGGACTGGTACAGGGGATGCAGATACCTTGACTGTAATATGCATTTAGAAATAGACAGTCACCCAAACATGTAGCCACAGTGCATGCTGCCTCTCAAATCAGCAAGAAGCCTCATCTGGCAGGGCCTTTGAGATCTCCACTAACAGTGGGTAACTAGCAGAGTGCTCCACCATAATACCCCTCCCCAACACTTAACTGAAAGATTGAAAGCATGTTACTAATGCCTTCAAAGGAGACAGTTCAGAGGGGTCACTGCTCTATCTAACCACAAAATGCCTCTGGAACTGCGAGATTTGACATAATAGTTCAGGAGTGCCCATGCTGCATTTCACAATCAGCTTCCAGGTTGCTCTGCCATGCCAGCATGACTACACAGCTTTCAAGATCAGAGTTGCTCTGCACACAGCTAGCTCAGTGCCCAGGCAGAGCAAACTCCAGTCTGCCTGAAAGACCAGCCACATACTTGAAAGTTCTTCTCACTGAGGGCCAGAAGATCCCCTGTGTGTGAAGTTCACGGATTACTCCAGATAAGAAGGACACTGACACTAGACTTAGACCTGTTCTGTGGAGTGCTGCACCAGTCTACAGATCAAACATGTTCTGAAAACCTGTGATTAGAGCAGGCTTGAGCTGCTACAATTTATAGAAAAACCCAGGCCTAAAATCACAGCACTAATCTTGCCAGCCTACATGCCACTCTTCATAGTTGCACTGAACATTAACATAAGGAAGGACCTTGCCCCACTACGGAGCACTCTGCATGTACATGTAACACATGTGCATGTACACATAACATAAGTATTAACAGTAGCTCTGAAGCTACTGCTTCCCAACATTATTCATTGCTGGGTTTGGCACATACCCAGATACTATCAATTGTCAACCCTAATAGGAAATATTCTATCTTTATATATTTACGTAATGCATACCAATCATAGCTTATATGTATTATTACTGGTTATACTAGGTCAACAATGCTTATCATTAACCAATCATAGCTTCTATGCATTATTACTGGTTAACAAAGTGTTATTACTGGTTATACTAGATCAATCTTTTAGAACATTATAAAAGTCAAGAATTAAAAGTAATACTGCTGTGCCAGTTTGCATAAAGCATGACAATACTGAAGCAAACATATCCCACCCTCATATTATACCAATTAAAATTTAATGAACTTACCAAAACAAACTCAAACCTGACAGTAACACCCCAGTGGCAATGGATTTAAGTTTATGCATGAATTTTAACCTTAGTTCTCCTTCAAAAATATTAATTACTGATGATTTTGCTATCCAGCTTTGAACCAATCTTACAATCCTTTTAAGATGGCTCAGGAAGTAGTTAAGAAAAGCCAAGAAAACCCCCAATGAACCAAAACAAGCCTAAACCATACTATATGATGTATTAACAGTGCTTACTCACCTCCACCCTCCACTGCCACTCTAGCTGAAGTGGATACAAATGTAGATAACACAAAAGTAATCAGTAATTCTTAAATCGTATTAAGGATCAAAATGTTATTTCCTGGAACTGAAATCTAAGTTAAATTACACTTTAAAATGGAAGAACATCTCTTCACACCCTGTTCAATCTTCCCAATAAACTGTGAGAGAAAAAAAATCAAATAAAAAATTTCTGCCTAGAACTTGTAATTCAAGATGCAATCTAGTGTGTGACAGAGCAAGGAGTACAGTTGAACCACCCTATTAATATCATTACTTTTCATACCTCTGACACTTACAAAAAGCAGATTAAAAAAATAAAGCATATTTACAGGGTTTCCTAAAACTATTTAAAAGAACACAAAAATCTTCTATCTAGACAAGTTTCATCCACCAGAATGGCAAGCATTATGTGCCTTGGAATTGCCCCAAAATTCCTCTAGCATGCATCAGTGGTTGGTAGTGCTCCTGAAAAGAGTCTTTACTAGCTTCACTTTCTGAATTCAGCTGAACTGAGCCTCTTCATCTGACTAAGCAAAACTACTGAGAAAAGCATGTCTTGAAAATGTGTAAATCATTCTTAAGTGCACAGTTTGGGGGTTTGCTCTGACTTGAAAGAACCCAAATTTCAAAATCCCTCAAACGAAAAATTTCAGACTTCAAAATGACCCTTCTCTTATAACATAAAGGTAACAAAAGCAAGTGTTTTGCACATTCACCACTTTGTGGCTTGGTGAAAGAGAAAGATGAGAAGTAAGTAGTACAGAGGTTTTGCATGAACTCTGCGAAGGGGGGAAATCATTCACTTGCATGTTCAGACACAGTGCAAGCAAAGTAAATGGCACTGTTACAAAAAACAGTATGGGGTTGTGAAGAAGAGCACAGAAATACTTGGTACCTACAGGCAGAAAAATCTCCATATTGTCTCTTGTATACTATTACATTTACATTCCCAATCTACACAATCCATCAAAGCACATTTTTCTCTTATTTTGTTTCATGTCCTCAGTTGAGAGAGAAGTCTAGAAACCAGTCCTTGTTCCTCACATGTGGAAAGCATGGGAGGTGTGCTGTGCACCTCTCTGATTACAATTACCCATGTCCACATCATGCATCCACTGTAACTATGCTTCATTTTGCTGTGGGGCAGCAGGGACTTTGGCAGTCACCTGCATTGCTGGATCACTTCCTGCTACTAGGAACTGTACGCAGGCATCAGATGGATCTCTCTGTTGTCATAAAGGAAACTGCACAGAAATATACTTATCTTCAAAAATTCTTTGCAATTGTTTGTTGTGCTCAGGGAATCCTTCTGTGCAGTTCTCACAGAGGAAGAGTTCCTAATTTCATGCTGATACTTAAGAGCTTTTATGAAAAGCCTAGCATTTCTGTAGAACTAAATGCACAGCATGGGACTACCCCCGGGACAGTAAAATACCAATTCAATGATTAACACCACTGAAAAAGAGTTTCTGCCAGCTGGTATAGGTCACTAGTCCACATGTTGGGATAATTCACAGATGGCCATATCTCAAGGGCAGTATTTTGTTTATGAAGGGGAATAGCAATAGTCTTAGGGGGAAAACACATAATACAAGCAAAGTAGTGAAAGATCGTCATGCTTGCAACAGCAACAGGTACACAGGAAAAACAGAAAACTAAATCTACAGGAAATGTTCTCATGGAAGAGGTATTAAGTACAAAGATTAGATTGCGAAACAGGAAAGGTGAAGTACCTTACTTGATTAGTAGACAGTAGGCATAAATATCTTCTCCTCACTAAATCAAGTTTATGAAAAGCAAAACGATGTAAACAATAAACTCAGCTGACATAAGTATGTCTGACACATGCACCCCATAGTGTATATTTTAGGCAGCTTAAAGACACAAACTTGTATATTTAGCCTGACATGTCTGCCATCTGTCAAGGAGATCAGGATGTCCTATTCCATCCCTATAGTGGGAAGTACACATTAAAATTCTTTTGGTAGGTTGGGAAAAAAAAAAAAATCTCAGCCAAATTTATTGAAAGGGACAACAAAGAAGTTACCACAAGTAACCCTATCCCACACAGGGGAAGAGCAACACTTCATCACTAATAAAAGCACAGACAGCTTTCCCTTGATGAGCAGGTTTACCTCTGAAAGGTGCCTGTCAGTGTGAATAAACGTAGGTATTGTATGGAAACATAAACAAAAATTCAGCCTGCACAGCATTTTCACTACGATATGGAAAATGTTATTCACACAAAGCACTCAATATAATCTTATTCAATATAATCAATATAAAATCGATATAATCAGAAATAATCTGCTCTTCTTATTACATGACGTTAACTCCTCTGCTATATGCCATAAAACTATATGTAAGGCAGGGTAAAATCTCCGTTACTTCTTATCTTCAAGAACCCTTGCTAGCATTCTTTCCAACTAACTGGAAACACCTAATATGTTCCAGACATGGAACACACATATGAAACAAAGCAAGTATTAATTCCCTGTACCATAAATTGATATCCTAGGAGGCAGGATGAAGTAAAACTAGCACATTTACTCTCTACACTGCAACCTTATGTCCACATGGAAGGACTAAGTGCTAGCATTCATTAACAAAAAAAAAAGAAAGAAAAAAGAGCAGAGAAATAAAAGAAATCTGTGAATTATGTTTTCAAGAAGAATTTGAATATAGTCATGTAAAGACACTGATAAGCCTTTCCTCCTCTGGGTGCAGAACAGCATAAATTATTATGACAGCTTTAATCTAGGGATTAAGGCTAGTGTTTACTTATGCTAATACATAATTTTGTTCAAAGTGATACCACCAGAATGTTTAAAAAAGGGGGAGAGAGGAAGATCTTTCTGGGTCATTTTGGCCTTCCCTGTTCTTGTTAGGATATGAAGCACTGTAGAAAAATTTCAAGGGAGTATCAGCTGCAAAGGAGATTTTAATGACAGTACACACCCTTGTGTTTACTGTTCTCTTGAACAATTTCCTAAAAGTACCTGTTGAGACTTGAAATTAACAAGTGCCATCAAAGCATATGCCTTACGATCACAACAGTAAGCATTCAAGAGCCATCAACATTCACAGTCTCAATTTAAGCACATTTTGCAAAGCTTCCACGTTTTCTCTCTGGATGTGAAACCTTTGAAATTCCACATGATTCAAACAAAAAATACACATATGTAGCATCAAAGAGAAACTACAGCATCACTTCAATGCAGTTGATTCTAAGTCAAACTCAGACTTGTCTATACCTGAACAGGCATTCGCCCTTCACATGAAACATTGAGAAAAGTTTTCCCAGCCTTCAAACTCTGCAATTTCAACAAATACATCATAATGAATAAACTTCCCAGAGATTACCATACCAAACAGAAAAAAAACAAACCCACTTGGAATAAGAAAACCAAAATTTGCCAATACATCCGCAGAGGCACAAGAAATGCTGTCCAAGACACAAGCAAGACAACCAGTCAGGAGTATGCTTACATATCCCAGAATATACTGAATGTACCAAATGGACTCATGGAAAAATCATGGGCGAGACTAACAACTACTACACAGATGAATGAAGATACATAGAAAATAAGTAGAGGGGAATGCTTTTGAAGAAATTAATACTTCTTCAAAACTACAAATTTTCAATCCCGATATTCCAAAGAGACTTACAAAGTATTTTCAACAACTCAGCAAACTAACCACATAACTCAACCACATACCAAAAATCCCAGGCTGACTGCAACTATTTTTTCTGTGATACTTACCATTTTCCCTACATCCTCAACACCCTCCTTCTCCTTCCCATAGCCCACATGTTTCATAGGTGATAAGTATCTTAAAACCTCTTGCTACCAAACTGCTATCCTTGCTCCACTGGAACCAACATTGTTTTCTCTCAAATGGTCTAACAGCACAATGAAGTTAAACTCTGACAAATGAGTTTCAAACTACATTATTTGTCTGCTTTTGTTTCCAAGCTACAAAAATACATGTGCCTAACAGCTTTGTAAGTTTTCCTCCATCCATATTTTTGTTAAGATAAGCATTCCCTATAGCCACAGCCTAGTTTAAAAGCCCTGTTTAAGATCATAAACAAGACACTGCAAAGTAGTCTAATTTACAGAGCAAAATATAAAACTATAATGGTTTGTTAGAAAATTCCTACTTCCTACTATTCTGCTGAAGTTCTCTACACTCACTACATAACATGAACAGAAAATCTTTCTTCCTAGCCTTTCTGCAAGCACCATCAGGAACATACATTTGAGGATAAGGTAAAAGTCTTGCAGTAACTATCAATAAAATTAACTTCACTTTGATGGTTTCTTGCAGTAAATTTTTGTAAAATACATTAGGCTTTGATGAACACACAAAAATTCCCACTTCATCAGACCTGAGATTGTGTTTATCTTTCAGGCTTAAAGAAAAACTTACATCTTTTCCAAGGACTCTAAGCTCAAACTGTGTTTCCTTGAAGTGAACTTTTGTAATTTTAGGCCTGTAAAACGACAGACAGAATTTTGTGAGTTTTTAATGTAATGAATAATAAAGTTGCATATATTTACAAACAAAGACAAAAAATAATTCACAGGTATTTTTTTTCAGGTGTGCACCAGATAACAGAAAATTAGCAGTATTCAAACAAGCTGAACTGTTTTTTTCAATACCTGGATTATCAAAGAAATAGAAAATCGTATAATCCAGACAAATATTTGGAATTCCAAGTATACTTTTTTCTATTGATACAATTAATCTTTCAAATTGATACCACAAATCATATATTTCCATGCAACATTATTATAATTTTTAAATTATACATACCAGAAATATTTTCCTACTTGTTTTTTATTCTTGTAGACAACAACTCCTATGGGTGTTAATCCTAAAAAATATTCAGATTTGTTTTCACCCTAGAAAATAAAAACGTATGTCACTCATACAGTTGAAAGTTGTACCACTGAAGCAGTGAGGTCTAGTGAGAAGTCAGCCACACCATAAAATCATAGACTGGTTTGGGTTGGAAGGGACCTTGAAGGTCACCTAGTTCCAAACACCCTGCCATGAGCAAGGACACCTTCCACTAGACCAGGCTGCTCCAAGCCCAGTAAAACCTGGCCCTGAACACTGCCAGTGATGGGGCAGTCAGAACTTCCCTGAGCAACCTGGCAACTTCTTCCTAATAGCTAATCTAAACCTACCCTCTGTCAGCTTAAAGCCATTCCCCTTGACCTGTCACTACACACCTCTGTAAAAAGTACCTCTCCAGATTTCTTGCCAGCCCCTTTATGCAGTGGAAGCTGCTCTAAGGTCTCCCCAGAGCCTTCTCCAGACTGAACAAGCCCAGCTCTGTCAGCCTGTCTCCAAAGCAGAGGTGCTCCAATTCTCAGGGCTTCTTCATGGCCTTCTCTGGACTCACCCCCAACAGCTCCATGACTCCCTAGTGTTGAGGGCACCAGAGCTGAATGCAGGACTCACTAGAGCAGAGCAGAGGGGCAGGTGACTGACTTGAACATACTGTTTCACTCTGCATGCAAATGGGAATATAGTACTTGCTCTACTGACAAACAGGCCTACATGAGAACTTGTAGGCATGGAGGCAAAGAGGCAAGAAAGAATGGCAGTGAGGGAAAGACTGTGAGATTCCATGTGCCATGGTGAAAAGCAAAAATAACTTTATTTTTAAAAAGGAAATACTTTTGCATATATGGCAAATGGCCAAAACTCAGAAACGGAACTCTTTATTCAGACATCAATGCAACAGACATTTAACTTTCAGATGAAGGTGAATACTGATTTTCTGACCTATTCTACTATAATATAACCTCACAGCTGCCTTATCCCTCCCAAAACATTATCATCTGCATACTGCTATCACATGAAGTAAGTCCTCTGAGAGAGTCAGAGCATTTTTTTTTTCAGAATCGGCAGCAACATGCAAAGAACAGCTACACACATCATCTCCAAAGGAAATCACTCCTGGGATCAGTATTCAAATTGCAAAACGTGTCAGGAGAGAACTGGGTGAATGCCCCCGTGCTAGTGGCAGAAGGACCCCATTTCCCCAGTTTATGGTCAGTAACAAAAATCAGATGTGTCCTACACATGAAAGAGTGCAAACCTTACGGCATGAGTTTAGAAGAACATCAGTTGCAAAAAGTTGTTCATCTGCCTATCTGAGGCAATGACCAAGAGTGCTGCAAGCTCTAAACCAGGAGAGCATGAACCACAAAGCATATCAACTGTGAGATAGACTGACTGTAGAAAAGTGTCCTTCTGTGTGACTACTGCTGTAGTCACTGATGTGACATTACGTAGTCACTGTGTGACTACTGATGTGAGAAAGCTCAAGCATACCTGGCAAGCTCTTCCTGTGCTCCTCAGTGAACTAACTGCTAAAGGCAACTTGACTTTTAATACGACCAAGCAAGGAAAAGTTACATCTCTTCATGGGTCACAGGGATGACCAGGGGCCTGGAGCACCTCCCACATGAAGACAGGCTGAGAAAGTTGGGGCTGTTCAGCCTGGAGAAGAGAAGGCTGCGTGGAGACCTCATAGCAGCCTTCCAGTATCTGAAAGGGGCCTACAGGGATGCTGGGGAGGGACTATTCATTAGGAACTGTAGTGACAGGACAAAGGGTAACAGGTTGAAACTTAAACAGCAGAGGTTTAGATTGGATATAAGGAAGAAAGTCTTTACTGTTAGGGGGGTGACGTACTGGAATGGGTTTTCCAGGGAGGTTGTGAATGCTCCATCCCTGGCAGTGTTCAAGACCAGGTTGGATGAAGCCTTGGGTGACATGGTTTAGTGTGAGGTGTCCCTGCCCATGGCAGGGGGGTTGGAACTAGATGATCTTAAGGTCCTTTCCAACCCTAACTATTCTATGATTCTATGTGTCTCAAATGAGGGCTTATATTGCTGTTGCAGTATTAATAGAAACAATAATATTCATGGGTTAGACTTGGGCATATTACAACTCATCCCCTCACTACCAAGAGCAGTGATCTTATTGCATAACAAAAGCAGTTCCAGGCTCTGCTAATTTAACAGATTGTGTTGGATCATGTTCAGTCTTGTTGCAGTAGCTCCCCCAGCTTTCTATGGGTGGGAGGGTTAAATGGGATATGAATACAATTAAGCTATAGGGTGCATTAAAAAACACTTCATATTGTGGACTACACAATTTTCAGGAGGAAATACATACTTAATCTTCTGTTACTATCTTTATTTCTTTATTTTCTTTCAAGTAATTTTACAGAGTATTGACATCTAATTCAGTGATCTATATTAGAAGTTTCTATCTGAACTTCTGCTTTTTTCTTTTGCTCAAAAAATCCTGCCACAAGCAGTTATTCAAACAAAGCAGGAAGATGTTTCCACCAGGAGCTGATAGCCTCCAGGTGATGGATTGGATCCTATCCCATCATACATGCTGTTTTACAAAAGAAGTGGAGGGTTTTGCTGAAGCAATACAGACAACTTGCAGTGCTGCATGATACAGCAAAAGAAAAGCTGGAAACATATCCTCATCTTCAGCAAAACCTTCACAATGAGTGTTAAAAAAAGTGCAACATGCTGCTGGCTACCCCACCCTAGTTTTCACAATGGTATTGAAAAGGTTTCAGGACACACTTGCTGTTATTTACATAAGAAAAATGCAGAAATTCTTGTGTCAAAGCCAAAGATTATTACCCTCTCTCATCTTCCCTGATACTTGCAGTCATTACTTCTTATTTATCTAAACTGTTTTTTTTCCAGAGTTTAACTGATTGTCTTTTATAGTTATTCTACAATCACAGCCTTTCATCTAAAACCCAGTAGGCTTCTGCAGGTAGAATGACTGAATCTTCTCAGTCTGTAAACATGTATTCTTTTGCATTTGTTAAGTACAGTGTTTCCTCTCAATTTATTCTGTGGCAAGTAAACTACATAAATACTGTCCCCCATTTTAGTAAAAGAATTTTTTTTCATTGTTACCAAACTTGAAATATTTAAAAAATACTTACATAAACAGGATGGAGATCCACTCCATACATTTCCAGGGACTTGGCCACCCCTAAGAAGTTCAGTTCTGCCTCAGCAGGAACTTGACCCCTGTAAACAAAATTCTGTGTAAGAAATTTGCACTTACAGTCAACATATTAAAACAGACCACATTGATAGAGACAGTATCCTGGACATGTATGCAATCCTTCCTTCTATTTTTTTAGACTGTCATTGTACTTTCAGCACTTGCTGAAAGGATACTTTCAGCTTATACTTCTGCTTGCTCCAAGTGAGACTGGACAGTAGACACAAATTTACTATAAACTTTCTATTTTTCTTTCTACTAAACTCACTGCTGTAAGATCCTATCACAGATATATGCTATCATATATACAATGCACGCCTACTACAGTGGCTAATCTTTTCCCTACTGTCACAGACACACTTCAGACATTTTTAGGTCTGAATATGTAAAATAACTTTTTTTCTCAGTAACTATACATGATAATTAATAAAGCATGAATAGAATGACTGACTGGTGTACTATTTCCCCACACCAGTTTCTGAAGGCAGAGTTCATGACTTCAGAAAAAAAATATTCCTTTCTTCATAAAATCTTGTCTATAGAAAGTCAAACTAGTTACAAACTAGTAATAATCAAGTCTGTATGGTGAAAACAAAGTTTGGAATCCTCCTCATGAGATTGTCTTCCTATCAGCAAATACCAATTCACCAGATTAAAACTACCATTAGCAGCATGCTGGTTGGAAACAACAGCGGAAAACCAGTGGGGAAGACCCCCGTGCTATTAGGAACATATCTGACATCCATGACGAAGGATGTATTTTTAAAAAGAACAAAATGATCAATAAATACAAAGTCATCAACAGACTCATCCTCAGAATTTAAATTGTTCTTTCCTTAATAACTCCGATTGGTACAAGAGCAAAACACTCCATTTCAAGCCTGAAATATGTGAAGCTACTTATTAATCTTCATTTCTTTTTAATACTTCTGTGAAAGTTACTGAACTGTTATTGAGAAAGTACAACACATCTTGTGAAAATGCCAACTCAAAAAGATGCATTTCCTGCTTCACCCTGTGATTGCTCTCTTAGGGAAACCACTGCATTTGCTACCTTTCAAATTTGAGATGTGAAGCAGAGCTTAACATTTTGACTCAAGACCTGGAAAAGACCTGCAATATGCACATTCTCGCTCTTTGTCTCCAGCCTAGCAGCTCCTTTCCAGGTTTTCCCAAATTCATGCTATGCCTGACAAGATAGAAAACATATCTAGCATGAAAGACTGAAATAGCATGCTAGCATGAATGCAACAGTATAGGTATTTTAAATGCTCACCTATATGGGAGATGGGCTGCTTCAGCCCACCTACTCTGCATAGTAGAAATTGTACTGCTTCAGGTGTCAGCCCTTCTTTCTAAGGAGTTACAGAGAAGCAGCAGACCTGAAGCTTGTAAGAGAAATCTTCTTCCAAGGGCTGGATTACCCAGTAGATCTGTGATTCATCTTTGTACTCAGAATAAGCAGAACACTGGATATTCAGCAAATCAGTACTGTCACATCTGACATATTCTTTATCCACTACTGCTATAAAAACTTACTCCACAACTTGATTTTTTTTTTAAATCTTATTGGTAGCTCTCAGAAATGTAAAGAAAACATTCACTAGAGCTGTATTGTTTTACTGAGTTCCCAGACATAACATCAGACCTGAGCAAAGTGGATTATGCCATTACTGAATTACTGCTAGAATCCAACACCAATTTAAATACTACTAGTAGCATTTCCTTACTGACCATACCTAAAAGAATGATGTGCTTATCCCACTTTGTCATTCTGAAAGTACCAAAAGTCTCAAATGCCAAATATGTGTGTGTATGCATATATTTTCACAATCATACATAGTTTGGAAGAAATTCACAGAAGTTTTAAAGGAAGTAAAGATGTGAGCTGGAGCTTCTGAAGGAAGCAGATGGAAGACAGAGGAGGAAGTCCTCCTAAATATAAATCAAGAAGACAGAACATGAAGGGAAGAGAGAAATATCAGGGACAGAAATAATGTCCACCATTACAAAGGGGGCCTCATTTTTTACCATGTATGAAATTACAAATGCTCCTCCTCATCATATAATGACAATGCTCTCCAAAATTAAAGAGTCTTTGCAGATGGTTATAGCAGAGAAGGCAATGTTACAGCCAGAGAGCTGACAGGCACTGTTCATTGAGATGGATAAAGCATGCCACTGAGGGCCCCAAACAATACTGAGAACTAGTCTTAAAGCTAATTATCCCTAAGGATGTGATATCAATTCAAAATATTTGACTTGCCAAGTATCAGTTAGACCCAGATCTGCTGCAGTCTGGAACAGGCAGAGCGGGGAGGGGAAAGAAGGGAGTAGTGAGCGAGCAGGCTGCATGGGTCTGAGTTACTGACTGCACTTAAACCACAACAGTTCTTTTTGGCACCCAACATGGGGCACAAAGGGTTGAGATAATGACAGATCTGACCGGAGTGTGTCTAATCATATTTGTGATAAGGATTCACTGTTTCAGATTAATAGCCACTCGTCACAATGCTGATTTACTGGCTCTCAAAGTTGTTGCTTCTGATGTCACAGTTTCAGCATGTTGTACCTTACTTACAGCTGGTATTTGCTGTGTTAGTGTTTATCAGGTGGGGGGCTTCCGCTAAGGTTCTTGTTTCATTGACTTTATGGTAATGACTTGTAATACAACGGAAGCATTGATCATGAAACTGATCTGGCTTGCTTTGCTGATGTGGTCACCACCTTTATTCTTTGGGAGGTATATAAAAGAAGTGCCTAGCAATTACAGATCTTTTTGATGCTTCTCGGGTGGTCAACCTATGAAGGAGACATTCTCTTATCCTCTCCACCCCACTCCTGGAGGAATGGGGAGGAGAATCGAAAGAATGTGACTAGAATCAGCAAAGCAGAAAGCAGGAAAAAATGGCCAGAAGCTGCAGGAGGACAGGAACAATTCCTGCAACAGTATCTAGTTGTTGAGCGGTTTGATTACCGTTTTCTAATCCTGAAAAAGGCAAGTGTCATGGTTTAAGCCCAGCCAGTAACTCAGTACCATGCAGCCATTCTCTCACTGCCCCCACTTCCTCCCTCCACTCCCAGAGGGATGGGGAGGAGAATCGAAAAATTGAGATAAGAACAGTCCAGTAACTCAGCTATAACACAAAACCACTACTGCTACCACCAAGAATAATAATGATAAGGGAAATAACAAGGGAAGAGAATACAATATCAACTGCCGATACCCAGCCCGACCGAGCAGTGAACTAGCCCTTCCAGGTAACTCTCAGTTTACATCCTGGGCATGACATACTATGGTATGGAATACCTCATTGGCTAGTTTGGGTCAGGTGTCCTGTCTCTGCTTCTTCCCAGCTTCCCCTCCTCCCTGGCAGAGCATGAGACTCAGAAAGTCCTTGGTCAGAGTAAACACTACTGAGCAGCAACTAAAAACATCGGTGTTATCAGCATTGTTCCCAGGCTGAAAGTCAAAACACAGTGCTGCACCAGCTACTAAGAAGGAGACAAATGACTGCTATTGCTGAACCCAGCACACATGTAAAAAACCAGACAGAACCTGCAACCAAAACCACTTTACCTGGAAGCAAGGTATATGAAGGACCACAGTTGTCCTGCAAAAATCCCCACGCTTCCATGATGGCTCCAGAATGCATAAAGCAGTTTTTCTAACCATATCACAAACCTGTCCCTAAAATGTTTCTGGTGAGATAATCTAGGATATGTCCTCACCATTGCAGTTTCAAGCCTCTTAACTGTCTCCTGTACAGAAGTCATTGCTGACAGTGCTGATCATGACAGTCAGGGTACACCTTACTTTCACTCCCTTTCCTGATGCTGCTAAATCCCTGACACCTAACTGCAGACAATCAGCAAAAGAACTTCAGAGCTCTAGGCCAATAAGCTTATAAAAACACTAAAGACAGTGTCAAGACAGTTATGACTTCTCTTTGCAACCACTGTTCCCCCAGCTACTTCAAGGTTACAAGCTTCTTGAGACAAATGGGTCTTAATCTCATTTACTACATTAATGACTACAGAAACCTGAGAGAGAGGAATTAAGGTTGCTTAGTATCAGTGGCCTGGTACATAGAATTCATCCCAAGTTTCATTTCTGAAACACAACCACTTCCGATGTTGAACCAAACAAACTCTCTGTTACTCAGTTTCCAGTCTCTGGAACAGAAAAAACAGCACTTTTCTACTTCAGAAAAGAACCTGTGGTAAGGTTCTCTGTAAATCATCAATTACTGTAAGGCAATCAAGCAACTACATAGAAATAGTTATTGAACAACAGACTCTTCACTGAAAGAGAAAGCTCAGGTCAATGTGGCAACTGGCTCTAATTCCAATTACAGGAAAACTTCCCATACAGAACAGCTGTTCCTCTGAGTTAGTATCTATTCTCATTAAACAAGGCACAAATAACACTAGCATGCAAAACTACAGGCAAGAAATTTCCTAACGTTTATCTAGACCATGGCTTCTTTATAGCAAGAGAATCAAGAAATCTGAATCTACATGCAAGATGGCTAGCTCTGATTATCTTTAACAAAGAGTATGATGAGCATACTCATAAACAATTTTTTTTTTGCACCCATCTTAATGAATGGCTGCACCACAATTGCACCTCACTTGGACTTGTTAAAACAAGCTTCTTTACACTTACCAGGAATATGAATTTGGAGATAAGCAAGCAAATGTTTAATTTGGTGTTGTGTACAGTTGAACTTCTGACATACATTTTATTTTCAAAACCAATTTTATGTTTTGCATTTTTGAAGGCACTGTAGTCTAGTATTTGGAACAGCAGGTTGGAAACCAAATCTCTCTACCTTGCAGTACTTTCATACAGCAATTGGCAGTTCAGGCTCTGTACCAGGAGTACTTCAAGTCTAAAACGAGCCTCATTGAAAATGTGTCATACATAGAAGGCCACTTCCAAATATGAGTAAGTGGGACAAAAAGTGGTTCTAAATTGCTGGCGATTTTTTCAGGTTTTTTTGTGTATCTAGAGTCAGTGTAAACCTCCTCTAAGAAGACTACTTACACAGCTGCTGCAAATGCATCTAGTATTTAACCTATATTCACACATAATCACTTTCCAGCTCTGCCACCTTTACTGGAAATCACATTCTTTGCTCCAACATTCCTATGAAATTACTGGTTTTCCTCTCTATGTTGCTGCTGTTGTTCATCTCTCACGCACTGACAGAAACGATGGGGCCAAAGGGTACTACTAGTTCTTATCTCGCTTATCTGTTAGACAACCCAGTCCACTTCCTGGTTGTCCATACTGCAGTTTTGCTTTTTTGCTTCCCAAGTAATCAAGGGAAGGCACTTCATGCACAAACTGCAGCCTGACAGAAAATGAGCTGACTCCTAAAGCAGCATCTTGGGACCTACCATCAGGCAGAGATTATCCAGAATGTCAATGACAGCACAACTCACATGTTTTGTGTCTAAGGTGATTATTATCCCAGTAACTGAAAGATGGAGAATTGAAGTTCTGCAATCTTTATAAAGAAAATGAATCTGTCTTGTCAAACTTTTACAACGGTTAAGTTGGGAATGCGTGAATCTCCCAGGTCTGTTGAAATACATGATGTGCGTCACATTCTCCTCCTGCCCCTGTCAAGTACCATAACTCTAGCTTAATCCCACTTTCTGAGCTCCTTCTCATACATAAGAAGTATTATCAGACATAGTTTCAATGCCTGTTAACTTTGATAGTACCTTGTTCAGTTTAAATCAAAATTACTTTGAGGCCTGCAAATATCCTGTGTTGCCACTGCTTTAACGTCAGATGCAAAGTTTTGGAATTTGTTTGGGTTTTGTCCAGAAATCAGCACTTAGAATGCCTTGTGTTATTCAGTACTGTCTGATGACTCTGCTTCTGGGTGCTGCTTTCTTTCTTAGAAATCGTATGTTCTTTCTCACAGTGAAACCCATCATATTGTCCACTGCCAATATGTTTTATGTAAGATATGTTGATTAATAAAATGAAAGGACTTCATGCTTGTAAAACCAAACTGTCTCTTTAATTCATGCAGATGTTGTAGCTAAGATTATCACTTTAACCATGGGCATATAAGCTGCTTTCCTGGTACCTCCTGCAATGTGAGCCGCTCCTACAAAGAAACTTTCATGCAGGTTGCTACAAGCACTCCTTCATTACCTTAGCTAAGGATCTGGCAAGAAAATAGAGGCTTCATTGTATGAAGTGCTGTAAATTATTAAATCAAAAGTGGGTTTGTCCCAAGCATTCATTTGAATATGAAGCGCAGTACAAAGAAATGTTATCACCATTTTACAGACAGCAGACTGAGGCATGGGCATAATAAGTAATGTGTCCAAACAGGAAATCTGTCCTGGAACAGAGAAGCGAACTTGCAGACTTTTATTTATTTAACTACAAATCTAAAAGAAAACAGAAACACTATTAAAAGTATTGGTTCTGAAACACCCATACATTGGTCTGACATACATCGTATTTCCAGTTATCACCCTATCAGCTCCTAAAAGAACAGCTTTAATTATGTAAAATGTTTTCTGTTTCCAAGGGACATAACTGAACTCTGTGTTCTTCCCTTGGGTCTATAGACCTCCACTCTGCAGCAAGCTGCATCCTTCCCCACCTACCAAGCATCTCTGTATCTGATGTTACCTTCCAAGTTCCCAACAGTACTGAGTTCTTACATCAGAGTTTTGTGTATCCGCTCTATGGCTTCCTCCAGCTCTTCCTTCTGGTCTGGAACAAAGCGGTACTCTGAGACGTAACCTGCAGTGTGCTTATATGGGTCATAGTCCCCCAGCTCAGCTAGAGAATACAAGAAGAAAAGAAAGGTCACCTATCTTCAACACCTTATGTTAAACAAAAAGTGTTACATTGTTCACCTACTGGTCCCTAGACACCTCTTTCCAACTGACTGTCAATTTACCATGTAGGCCGTTAAAAAAAAAACAAACCACTACCTAGCTATTCATATGAGCACACATAAAACTAAGAAAAAATGTTTTCAGCCATTTTAAAAGAGAAATTGAAGGTTCAGACATAGAGATTTTGACAGAATTTGTACTACTTCTACAGGACTGAACAGAATTTCATCCAAGCCAGCAAACTGAGATTTGATGACATATATTATTTGGCAGCATATGTAAAAGAAGTGTAGAAAAAAAGTTTTGGTTTTGGAATATCTGTGCCCTCCCGTAAGATGTAATATTACAGCCAGAACTGACCCACCTTCTTGCTGGGTCTCCTAATAAAGATGTCAGTGTGGGAATGCAAATGGAGACAAATATCTTGAGACACATGGAGGTATGCCCTTCTAAAGGTAAACATTGTTTCTTGTGAGGAAAACAAGACTTCATTTTTCAATAAAATATAAATATATTCCCTGAACATTAAATTTACCTTCAAATTAAAATTATTTTTTAAAATAACTTTTTTAAAGAACACAATGGATAGCTGGTATAATTTTTTTGAAACAACCTTGAATTTGCATACATTACTTATGTCAGATTTCACAATGCAATGCAATTATAAAATAAATAAGCACCTTGGTCAGAACTCACTTCTGTTGATCTTAACTATAACTGCAGCTAACTGTGAAAATTAGTATTTCAATTTTTTAATAACCCTAAGTAAAATCTACATAGGCTGGGCTTCTCTGAAGAAAGCTTCACAGGAGGTTTTTATCCAATACATACAAAGTCAAAAACATAGCCAAAAGGAGGCTTCAAGACCCAAGAAGCATAGGATTCAGGTAACAACTCATGCTTCTTTCCAGAATTTAATGATGTTTCTAGAACAAGATAGTGATCTGCTCAGTATGGATGTTGAAAAGTTTCTCTAGAAAACCTCTGTTAAAATGATTTTTGCCCATAACAGGAATAAGAACAGGAAGGAGTACAGCAGCCTCAACTTCATCACTCTCAATAGGAAAATTCTCCAAAATGTGCCATGGGTACTGATTTTTCCACCATCTCCACTATAATAGTCTGCAATCTTTGAGCACAAAAGAAGAAAAATGATTCATTTGTTAAAAACAGGATCTGCCTAGAGACCAAAGATGACACCCAGGCACAACCTGAATGGTAAAAGTAGGGTTCGTGGCTAGAGCAGCACATGGGTAGAGGACTCTGGGAGAACACCAAGCTCTGGCCCCTCCGCTGGATCTTGGCAGCTGCTGGCTGCACCAGGCAAGACACCACAAGTATCATTACAGAAAGAGAAATTCTCAGCTAAACTAAATTCCAACAAATGTACTTAATCTTAGTCTAGGAAAGAAAAAAGTACAGTCTGTCTGGCACACCACCTTTGGAAAGGCTATTGATCTCAGTGCTGATGCCCTGGGTTCATGTTTTCAGTACCTGAACACATTTCTCAGGTGGTTTCATACACTTTGAGCAACTGCAGGCTCTAAATAAAAAGACAAAGCTGTTTTATAGTCAATGGGAATGTATTCTTGCTGGTGCCAGGACTAGCTTTAAACCACTGTATGTAACCTTTGCCATGCTTTAATTCTCCTCTCTCTCATGAGCTTTCTCATTGTTTTCCAACAGAGTATCTGAGATCAGAATCTCAGTTACAGGATTTTATACCAAAACAACAACTCCCGATATTCTAACCACCTTACAAATGACTGAAGAACAAGAATCTGTTCCTTTTCACTCATTTCTACTAATACGACTGTTACCATCATTATGTATCTTCCTGCCTAATATTTGCAGCATTTTTTCAGGGAAGGCATATGTGCCAGTAGAGCTAAATGTGCACTGCAAACGTTTCTTCAGAGTATGACATGTCACATTTTTAGACAGGAAAATAAAGTTAAAAATAATTGTATAAAAACTGCCTGAGTTTTTAGCTTTTTAGGAACACATATAACACACTATGAAATTCTGTATAATGCACACTGCCATTTTATACATAAATTATTCTGCCTTGATATTCTAAAATAGAAATTTAAGAAAGACTATTTTCTATGTTGCATTAAGTGTCATTAAGTCACACATGGAACACCAATAATACATATAATCTCTGCTTAATACTTACCAATCATAGGAAATCTAAATTTAACACAGAAAAAATAACAAATACAGGTCCCAGCATGACTCATTATATGATTCTTGGTTACCAGTTGTGTTTGAATACAGAGTTTGGGCTGTAATGTGAAGGGAATAACTGGCAGACAGACAGTTCTTTTCAAATTGATTGCTAACTCTATCAAGAATGCACGATATTACAACCACTCTGAAAAAGCTAACTACCGACAGGTGAATACAGATAAATGACAGAATTAAAATTCTTTACTTCAGGTCAAAACACATCCTCCCTTCAAGTAGAGGCACATTCATATTGACATAACCTAATTCTGGAAAGGATCTTTGATTTGACAGACTTTGTTGGCTGGAGGTTGCCAACAGCCTGCCAAATCTGTGACCTCTTGATAAATGTTCTGTCATACTCTATGTGCAATCCGGACTAAGTCACAAAGACTTAAGTACATGACAAGATATTCCTCAGCAAGCAAAAGTGTTTGGCAGAATCTTCAGACTGACTTTTCAGTTTCATCTTTACATTACCTTCTATATTGCTTCCCTATTATTTGTTCAGGACAGTCATCTATTTACAGTTCTCTAGATTAAATAAGTCATACTAGCTTTGTTCTGCTTTGAAATGTGGAATCTTCAGTCACCACTTAAAATGAATCCTAAAGCAGGATTAGCAGAAATAAGCTCTCAGCTGGCCAAAAGAACTTACACTGAATTATATATGCTCCCAGCTGTGCTGCAGTGTTGCTTGGACACGGCAAACGGCCCTGTAAAACATCCTGCTTGACCTGTAAGAAAAACTGATACCTAAGACACAGAGAAAAACCAAAATCATTATTTCAACATTGCGTTTGATGCATCAAGTAATGTTACATCATATTCCATTTTACTGAAGACATGCCATGTACCATAACCATGTGACAGTCAAGACACTTTCTTACTGACTTTTCCTCTACTGACCCTGAAGTAACAAACAAGATGAATTTAGTGAAAGAATTTAGGTAGGGGGACACTCTGTAGTTTTTCCTACCTACTTGTATCATGCAGATATAATTAATTTTCACCCTATAAATATAATTTCTCTCTTTTGACTTTCACAGAGCAGTCAGGGAGTGGGCAAGAGAATTAAGAATCAGAAAAATTGAACAAGAGACCTATCAAAGGGCTGAAGTTTAACCTGATCAGTGGATGAAAGTACGGGAGAACTGGGTATTGGATACTTTTTTACTCAAATGTTTCCTTTCCACACACCGAAGTATCAACTAAAGCAGCCAGCAGATTTGACCGGAGTCCATACCTCCACCAAAAGAATGGAAGCACGTATCATCAGCAGCTAACTGTATCTGTCGTAACATGGAGTACTCTCCTTCTTGGAGTAGAAATAGCAGGGTTAAAAATGTAATTTTCAGAGTCCACACTTTATGAAGTGTACTTTCACATACTGAAACCACTTGTAGTGAAACAACATGCACAAAACAGATAGAAAAGACAAGAGAACAAGCCATCACAAAAAGGATCTGCTTGGTTTTGCAATTCCCTATACTTATAGGAAACCTTTCCTATGGTGGTTGCATTTTGTCTGGTTTCACTACAACAGATGTTTGCAGGATTTCACGTCAGCCTAAGCAAAATTCTTGTACCAAGTTCCTGCAACAGGTAACAATACTGAGAAGGTAACTTTTTATAGAAAAAATGGTCACCCATACAAGCATATAGTCTTTCATTATTTACTAATTCAACTTTACCTACATAAAGCCATTCAGCTACACTGCAAATAATTTATTAAGTGTTAGTACAAGTTACTTATGAGAGTACCTTGGAATGATCTGTAAGTTCAAAGTGCATTTACACTGATTTCAGGGAAGTTCGCAAACTGCAGGTTGCATGACAGCTGCTTACAAATCACTTAAGATCCAATCAAATTTACTAAATTTTACCAGCACAGATGAGCATCTGAATAAGGATAACAGTGTCTTTCTGGTTAATGATCCCCCAGAATTTTTCCTGTGACAGATAGTATAGAAGTAATGTCCACCCTTAAAAAAAAGGGCTAATACTCTCTTCCTTAAAGGATCAGGGCACTGTTTAAGAATTTTCTGGGAATGTCATGAGGGAACACAAAGCACTTACACTCAGTGTTTCTTCACTCTAGGCAATACCTCAGCAGTGCTTCTAGCTTATGTTTGCCAGTCCTATCTAGACAAAGCTTCTCTGTAGGAATGGTGATAATGATAAAAATTATTTTACATCTACTGTGGACTATACAGCATCTTCTTTTTAACAGGAAATGCAATTCTGATATGCACCCATCTTTCCGTTAGCACTCCTCCATCTCTGCAGTGCTTCTGCGGAACTTCATATCAGATTATACTATAAATGTTTTCTTCATGTAGCAGATACCTATAATTCTACATTCTCATAGTAGTGTGAAAACAAAGCAGGATAGGAATCTGCAAAAAACACCATCTCCCTGCAAAAACAAACAAACAACAACAACAAAAAAACCTATGGGAGCCAACTGTGAAGTGCTTAAGTGACTTCTCTAAAGTGAACACTCTGAATTCCCACTGAAGCCACTAAGCTCCTCTCCCTTTTGCCACTAAGGACAAAAAGACCTTTTGTCCGAACTTGTAGCTAAAGCACCCTGTGTACTGTCGAGTTTGTCATGTACATACGATAGTGGCTAAGCACTAGTTTGTTCTAGCAAACACATACAACAAAGCTTAGCATTTAGCTTTTGCCTACAAGCCAGACACATTTTACTGTGAAGCAATTACAAATTTGACATGTTTTCATTACTTGCAATTAGTAATCATGTAATGCCACAGATCACCAATATCTAATAACAACAACGTCCACTCTCATATTCATTAAAATGAACAAACACATGCTCCAAAGAAACATACTGGTTAGCACAAAACAGTTAACACTTCTTTATCATGAAAATTACACAGTCTGTCATAAAATTATTGTTATTAAAAAAGTAGGGCCTTTAATCCCTTCTAAGCAAAAGGAGGTTCTTGTTGGCTTCTTTTTATTTTTTTTTTTTGGAGGGGTGGGTTAGGGTAAAAAAAAAAAACAAACCAAAACAAAACCACCAAAAAAAAATCAAAACCACCAAAAAAAAAAAAACCCTTCACTCCAAGATTCATGGGTTTACAGGAATAAATGCGAAGAAATGTTGAGGGCAATTGATTATTCAACGTGTTTTATTAAGTCTGTCAACACAAGCATACCACTTTCTTACGTCTTCCCTCTGTGCCTTCTAAGATGTAAATAATGCATACCCAAATACCGTGCAAAGATGAACAAAGCCTTAGTAATTATACTGAAATGCTCCTCAGATAGAGTCACATACCTAATCAGCAGTGCAAATCACTGACTGACCTTGTCACAAGGCAAAGAGAAACATTTTTTTAATACTCAGCCCCTGTCACTTCACAGACAGAAATCCACCCTGCCTCCCCGGTAGCAATCAGAACAGGTTCGGTGGCAAAAAAGCTCCCTCCCCAGGGCCATCCATCTTCCCCTGTGAGCAGGGCTGAAAGTGCTTCTGGAAAAGTACAGTAAAACTGCATCAAACCTTCATGATACAGGGGCATTACATCGTGGCCAGTTTATACTCTTTTACCTGTAAAATGAGTGTTTATTACTTTTACCAGTCCAGCCCCTATCTTGTTATACTGGATACTTCCATTCCTGCTGGACCAGTATGGAAACAAAATAATTTTCTTACTCTGGTACAAGAAAACTATTCTGCCTGTTCTGTAACTGCCACCTTTGATTAAGGAAAATTTAAAATCTTGCATGCATCCTAATGGATTCTTATGGGCTATATTCCTAGGACATCAAAAGAAATATTTTATCATTTACTAATGCAAGCCAGTGCACTAATTTTGTCCACCTACCTATTCAAATCCTCCAATTTCCTTTTGAATCTAAAACTAAGTGTCTGAGACCTTTCATAACTAAAACAAACAGAAAACTCTGTGTGCAAGAGTTCAAGCAAGCATATGTGCGTGTTCATGTGTTTATGTGCAAGTGTGCTGTGCATGTGTTAGCACGTGTATCCACATATTTCGTAGAGGCCATGCTTAGTTAAAAGAATCAAAAGCATGCAATTCTCCAATTTTCTTCACATATTTTTAGAAAGACCAAAGAAATCCTCTTGAAAAACAGTTCCAGAATTTAACCTATATATAATAACCTATATATATAAAGAAGCAAATTCCCTGTATTCATATTTTATATCCAAGTAAACTCTAAACTCAATTAAAAGCACAACCGAAATGCAGATGTGACAATGCATTTCTTAAAAAACAGACAAAAAAAAAACCCCACACAACAAAACACAGGTGTACGTAAACTCTCTTTGCACCAGAGAGCAACTTTTCTTTTTGTGTTTCCAAATGGTTGTCCTTACTGACCACTGTGAAGCTAGTCACAATTCTCTTCCTACACATACATCTTCAAGCAAAAACATTCAGATGTTCAAGTGGAAAGAAAACCAACCCAGACAAACCACAATACACACCTGCCTAGAATAGATTACTGCCCTGAAACAAACAAACTGTAAATTCTACTCTTATGGAATCCCGTACCTTGTGATTTCTTCTTTAAGTTTACATGGATCCTCTGCATAGAATTTAATGCCAAAATACAGGGTGTATGGTGGTCCAGCTAAGGGAAAAAGTATTTGGTGCAAAAGTTAGTTGTTATGAACTGTTAATTGTTATTAATTGATACTAGTTGACTACAAAACAGCTAATAAGAAGCGTAGTTTTGTATTTTATGACACTTGAAAGTTTCAGAAAAAATGTTACATCCACATCACAAATCCATGACACATTTTCTTTCTTATAGCTTGTTTGACTACTTGGAGTTTTTGTTTATTTTAAGCATTTGACTTTGGATTTAATTTCTAACTTATATTTTCTCCGAGTTTTTTTTTGTTTTTTTTTTTTTTTTTTTACTGCTTGATTTTGACTTTAGGTACTTTTTCACTGAAAGTATTTGGAAAATGTTATTGTTCATGAAATGTGATTCTCCGTCATAACAAGTAATACTGAACACTAATGCCTTCCAAATTTTCAAATATCTTGTGAAGAAACTTTAATTATGTGCAACCTTAATTAAGAAATATTTGGAAAAGCTTTTCTAATTAAGTTTTAAAAAATATTATCCTCCCAAAAGATTCAGTTAACTCAATACAGAAATTCTTTTAGCTAAATTTATTCCATGCATGCTCCACATAACAATTTTTTATAGAAGGTCTCCAAATTCTCAAGTAATATAATCTTATCATGTTCTTTAATTATAATAAATAACAGATCTTGCATCCGTGATATCTGAAGAATGACAGTAACAGTAGACATTCTATTATCAATAAGAGGCATGACTTCTACTTTTAAAAGCAAAAAGGAATCTAAACTGGTTGTGATATGGTAGAGTACAATAGAGGTATCACAGCTACTATAAAATTAATTATACAAGTTAAGAATAGCACCATATATTATTCTAAAAATAACAATCCTAATAAAGTCTTTGGACAATAATCACACAAATTACTGGAAAATCATGGTCTATTTAATCTACGTGTGAAATTTTGATACAGGTATAAACTGCAGTAATAAACTTGTTCAAGAACTATCAATCTGCTATGATTAGAATATAAATGTTGCACAGCTGCACATTATGCACATATGGAACATTGTTACTCCATCTTCAGATATATTCTTTATGTTCAAATTAGATACATACTGTTTATCAATTCTTTATGTTCAGCAAGGGTCTTTGCAGGATCTAGCCAGTACTGTAAGACAGATAATGATGGCAATTAGTCACTTAACACTGAAAATTAATACAGAACAATTGTGATTCTATATGTATTCATATACTGATACTTATTAGCACACTTCAGCCTGCTAATGACAAGTTTGTTCCAGTTTCTAATCAGAGAAACACTGTACAAGTCTAATATTGTATATTTTGTCTGAGGGTAAGGGTCTTCCTAAAAGGAAACCTGCTTGGTAAGACCCACCAGATTTCAGGTTCATAACAAGCTGGTTCTACAGAAGTATCATACCCTTTGGTGTCTGCCTGATCTGCTGGTATATGGATGTGCAACCTGGCTATTTTCTTCTTAAGAGATTAACTTCAGCAGGGTAATTCTACATAACAATAAAGTATGTAAAACAGGGAAAATGAAGGGGCTTCACTTATGAAAAACAAAAGATTGTAGGGGGAGGAATAGCCGTAACAACACTACTGCAACACATGAGAAATTGCTTTAGGAACATAGTGTCGACTTTTCTTCATGTCCGTCAAGTATGAAAAAATTGACTTAACTGTAAGCAAAGGAAAAATTATTTCAATTATCAGAAACAGTTTCTAGTAGCAGGGAGAGAGGATGACTGGAAATTGGCACTAAGGTAGGGAGAGTACGGAGTCTTCCACCAGACAGTTTACAAGGCTATTCAACAAATGTGTCAGAGATGACTGAGGTACACTTTGTACCTGCAAAGGGATGAATTATTATATGGCTTCCCATACCATTTGATCAACAGATAATCTGCAGTGTTGTTTCTCACTGATTGCTCTGCGTCTATCAGACTTCTGCTAGAAGTTAACCTGGTACTACTGCTAATCACAGACCAGCTGTATACTTCATATTATGGCTACACAGGACACCAGCATGTTGCCTTTGTATTTCCTTCAGCTACTTATTTCTTCCTTAGCTTAACATTTCTATGATTCAGATTAGGAAGAAACTGCAGAGGCAGCTGCCACAACCATTCTTGCCTTCCTTTTCTTCAGTCTTCTTTCTTCATACACAACTTCTATACAATCACTGGAGACTGGCACCACTCTTAAGAAACTGGAAACAAAAAGGCTGCAGAACACAGCTTCTAGAAACTGCAAATTTAGGCAGATTGAATCTATTCCCTTAGTACCCACAACGTTTTAACTGAGGAACTGCATGACCAATGAACAAAGAAACTCCTTACCTGCACCCCTGAATTCACCCTATAGAGAATAAACATTAAGTGATTCATCAAAAAATCTCCCCCTTCTAGTCACAGAACTTCTTTGGACTAAAAAAAAAAAAAAAAAACAAAAAACACTCTAAGAGAAGGAGTAACAAAGAAGGGAGTGTAAGACACTACAAAGCATTTGAATGGAAAATCTCAAGCAACTAATTTTACAAGTATTATTTTGACAAAACACGAAAACAAATTACTTCCATTAGCTGCTGATCCACCTACAACAGTAACAGCTGCATGCCTTGTCCTTGACCATTGCAATTTCAAATCCTGAAATGTTTCTACTGAAAATTTCCTGAATTTTGAAGGAAAAAAGATACCCAGTCCATGTATGTATCGAATACATCCAATAGCTATTAAAATATAAATCCTCTTAACTTCAACAGAAGGTGGGAAGGAAAGAAAACTCATCACACTTGTTCAAACCTCCCACTAGAACTCCAAATCAGCAATAGACTGAGCCAGCACAATAGGCTGGGACAAAGAGTGATGAGGAAAAAGAAAGACTCTTGTCTGCCTTCTCATTTCTCCAGTAAGTATTTAATGTTGTGGTAATGCCACAAACTCATGCTTAAAATCACTCTGCAGCAATTTATTATTTCAAAGGCTGCCAAAATTTTCCTGAAACATGTCGGGGGGGGGGGGGGGGGGGGGGGGAGTGGCAGGGTGGTGAAGAGAAGAGGGAGATTTCTAACATTTTATTTATAAGCCAAAGATGAATGGAATTTCATGAATAACGAAATGGCATTTTCAAGCAAATATTAGACAATGAAAATTTGAATAATTACAAAACCAAGAACCCCAACAACACAGCCCTCCAAGCATACATACATATGCATACATAATAATGTGTATTAGATACCTGTTAAATATTTGCATATGCATATAACTAGTGTTAGGTATAGTCACAATTTTGAGTTCACATGTTGAAGTGTCAGGAGAAAAAAAAAACAAAACGCAAAGTGTCTCATTAATCCACCATGCTTGCAGAGCTGGTGCTCACAAGAAACCTTGCATTTCTGAATGCCGAACTAGCTTCAACACACAGCTAAACTCTTTTAATCTGTTTTGGCAACCAGTATGCCACTTCTCAGTGATTTTCCACCTG
This sequence comes from Melopsittacus undulatus, assembly GCF_012275295.1. Classification (NCBI taxonomy): domain Eukaryota; kingdom Metazoa; phylum Chordata; class Aves; order Psittaciformes; family Psittaculidae; genus Melopsittacus; species Melopsittacus undulatus. The sequence continues at coordinate 67,292,736 of NC_047557.1, read as the reverse complement.
CACAGACAGCAAGGGTTATCTGACTTGTAAACAGCACTACTGCAAAAAGACAGCGGGCTCAGCATACACCCATCCAACTGCAAGTGATAAATTTTGTGAGTGTGAAAAGGGAATGCAGCATTTACAGAAGAAATGGGGAAAAAATGGTTTCTAAATAGTCCTAATCAATGCAACTATCCAATTACTATTGTGACGGTTACTCTTTTACCAATTGTTATTTACAAAGATCATACAGCAGTAGTTTCACTCAATAATTTTTATTTACTAAAACTGATTATAAATGAACAATGTTAATAGAGAAAAATATTCCACCTAATTTTTTGGTAGTAATTATATTTAAAATTGTTTTAAAGTACAGAATATCTAAGAATATCTAAGATGGGCTGTATTGTCCTTTGTACTTTCACAAATTTGGCTTCCCTATGAGTCAGATGTATAAGCAGTATGCATCCAGGTGCCATGCAGTACTTCATATTTTCCTCTTTTAAACGACTGCAAGCATTTTTCCACAAATCTGGAATTTTCATTCCTTGTATCCACATAGGGTTAAACCTGGGTCAAATTCCATGAACCTGTTTGAAACAAAATATTAACCAGGTTGAAATGTTTGCTGAGATATCAATCAATGAAGTGTCTTGTGGAGAAAAACCTATCACCTTCAAACTAAATCCTGGGCTGTCTTAATTACATTCTTACAAAGCTGTACCCATAATGCCACACATGCTGATTTTTATTAACATTTGCAACAAGAAAAAACCCAGCTTTCAAGAGAAAACACAGTATTTTGCAATTATAATCAGAAATTCTCAAGGTTTTTACATAATCTAAACCAACACTAACAATTAGAATTATTTTGTAACTTTTAATGCAAATGTTCAGTGCAAAGAATCTAAATCTAAGCTCAAAACATCCTTAAAAGAAATATATAAATTATCAGGCAATTCCTATATCCAAGTATGTATTAAATACTTCTGTTTTAAAATATGAATTTATATTGAATATATTTAGTATTAGGTCACCAATGTGAATATCCTGTTGGTCCTGCTACCACTAAAACTTTACTCTTACTGCTGTTAGTGTACCTGACCATCAGCTTTGTCTTGGTTGTGTTAATCCATTAGCAATCTTCTAAAATTTCTAGCTTCCAATCAATATTATCAGTCTGCTTTTCTTTTTTTTTTTTTCCCCTTGGCTATGCCATCTATTTTAGCAAGCACAAATATTTTTCTTTCTAGACAATTCAGTATACCATGCTTGTGGGCAAAGGTCAAATCCATACAAAACCAAAAATTCACATAAAAACAAAATGCAAGCTAAGAACAGTTGATCTGTTTTTCTAATAAATTGAGATGAAGATATATACTACATTATATGACTAATTCCCTACAGAACAGACTTTTTTGATTGTATACAAACCTTCTGTTAAAATCATGCCCTTCTTTCTATAGTTAAGTTACAGCCTGTTCAATCTATCCAATTTGGTACAGTGACCTGGCAATATAAGCACGCTGCAGTTACCTTCTTCATTACACAAGATGGATGAAGAAACAACTTTCTGATATATGAGCTTGTACAGCAGGGATATGTAATTCATAGCACAGACTTCTGTGCTCCACTTTGTCACAGCTGATCTGATCTACCACTGCAGCACAGCAACTCACAGCAGGAAGTTCAGTTTTACCAGGCACTGAAACATGCCCTCTGGGCTACACAGCTGCAGTATAAATTGCCATCAGCTACTTCCTACCTACTGTGCTCTCAGGTCTGTATGCTCAAAGCCTGACTTCACTGCAGCAGGGAAATAAAAACACACATCTATACTACAGAGTAGATACTTGGTACAGATACAGAATGATGCACATCTCATGTTAGCTCCAGATTTCAGCACAGTACACACACATGCACACAGCACTGCACCAGAACTAACAGCCTGGGGAAAGGAGCTTGGCTGCTATACTGAATTAACATGGTGATACAGCTTGCTGTGTTTGTGTTTCTCCCCTCAGAGCCCAGATTAGCATCATATCAGATAAAAGAAGCATATTCGCATCACAGCCTGCTGGACAATGCAGACATGCCCCCTGCAGTTAAGAAGGTTTAGCGTGAGGGATGATGAGGGAGCAACCTGACCAATGTGAGATAGTAAAGTACAGCCAGGTTTCTGGAGTTAATTAAAAAAAAAAATAAAGGTTTTAAAATGCTTTTGGTTGTCTAGTTTTCTGCACTAATGAAGTTCAAAGATCTTTTTTGTAAAAGAAGTTCTATTAGCATGACTTTTTCAGCACACTTTTGTGATTTAACAAAGGAATGCCTTCAGGTCTCAAAAGTACCATTTCCTTCATCAAATTCTGCTCAGCTGTTCCTGAAATGTTATGCTTGAAAATTGCCATTTCCATTCTCTCTTTTATGTGCCTCAAGAAAATAATGGCTTCTTGCCACAACAGTAATTAGCACAACTATCCTAAGGCACACTGGAGATACAACAAAGGCAGCACAGTACCACAGGGAGTGTGTGGGGCACACCTGGGAGCTGCAGCACAGTAGGAATAGAGAGTGGCAGGGGACCTGCATAGCCCTTCCAGTATCTGGGCCTTTTTCTACTAAAGGAGAGGTACATCACTGGGACACTGTTTTCCCCAAATACTAAAGCAATGAGAGCCTAAAATGTGGAACACAGTCCTAAAACACCTTTAGCTTTCTCAACAGAGATTCTGATGATCATGTCCTGACTGAAAATACCAAATGGAGCATAATGTCTCACATTTCTGGCAGATCAGGCAGAAGACAAAAATGCTCTGTCAATCAGGATGCAGCTGACCATCCACACTAAGAAGTATAAGGACTCTATCTGGTCTCAACTTAGCCTAACATGATTGTCAGCAGAATCTGCAGCAACACAAACGGCTCAGCTGAAAGGCTGATGATGAAGGACAGTGAGAGATTCAGTGGAATCCAGTTTCAAGGAAACTGATCTTTCTTTCAAAGTATCTCCACGAAAAAAGGTACTCACTACATTAAAAAACACCATGTAGTTTGTCAAACAAAGCACTCAGAGGTGCTTTGTCACTACTAACAACATACAGTTTGTTCAGGTGTAGTTTTATATTACAAGATTTTTAATTAATGATTAAATGTTATATCTCAATTATTGCAGGATACTTCTTGTTTTTCCTTAGGAGTCCTGTCTTATTCAGAGCACAAGATAGATACAGCTTCTGGCAACTTGTAAACATACAGAGCTTGATTTTGCAAATTAAATACCATCCTTTGACCATGGAAAGTTTGGATGAACCTGGAACATCAGTAAAGTGAAATTTGTGTAATATGACCAAACTACTGCACTAGACACAGTGTCATCCAATTTATGCTTTATCCTACTGTTCAGGGTCTTCCCAGTGCCATCCAGTACTGTCGCACCATTTGCTGCATCCAGCTATTCTCTTTCACATGCTAGTTAGTTTGTTGGCTGTTCCCAAAGAGGCTATTTTGATGTTATGCATCCATATACTACTTAGCACAGTGGAACATTGTTCAGTGATTACAGCCATTAGAGCCTTACTAATACTACTAAAATAATGATGATATCACCCACGTAAGAGGTAGCACACCAATACAGCTCTTAAAAGACTTCCTGGAAGGGATGAGGCATGCAAAACTAATGGGGAAAAATAACTAGACAAGTTCTTTCAAACTCTTGATAACAAAAAAAAATGTTTCTTTTGTGACTGGGCTGTGTTCCTCAAAACGCATAGCTTTGTCCACCTTGTTCTATTCATCATTCAGTTAATAGTGTTACACCCTACAGCTCATGCACACTACCATAATACAAAACACAACAGTATAACACAATTGAATCATCTAATCTCTTAGGATGCCTCCTAAAATGTGGCTTTACGTGTTAAGTCTTTCATGGAACAGATACAATTTTCTCTTTTCATGATGCCATATACACCATTAAATACATTGTGTGTATGCCTCTGGAATTGTTCCCAGTAATAGTCATTTCTATTTTATTTGCCTCTACCGGAAAAAGGTAAATACTTTTGAGAGCAGGAAATACCTACCTGTTCTTCATTCATACCTCAGTTTCCTCAGGAAATCAAAATACTGTTTTTTAACAGCCTACCTTTAGTTCATAGCTGAATCTGACTTTCACCTCCATGGAATGAAACTTGGTTAGAAACTTACTAAGGAACTGAATTCATAAATGTCTAGACAATGGCACAAAAATAAAGATACACTGAGTAGCACAGTCTGTAGCTCTCAGCATTGACCAATCTTTTTCTGCTAATACTGTTCTGATTTCAGTCTCTGCATGTTCAAATTCTCTAAACAAAGGAAACTGTCAAATATTTAACCAATTCAATTACATTATTATTTTTAGATGAAACATGACATCTTTTGAGGTCAGGGGCTTGTGCAGTACTCTCAGCACAGAACAGTGACTTTAAAACATAACTGCTTGACTTATTTTAACCATAGGCCTGAAATTATTCCCCTTATAAAACTACAACAATGTGATTATCACCCTGTGAATACAGTACTGGTCCCACCTGCTGAGCATCCCTTGTTCCTCACCTCTGACCGCAGGCTCTGCACAAGCCATTTGGGGGGAAGAGAAGAGGGGTTACTCCAGACAGTGCTGCCCCAAGCCACTGCCTGCTTCAGCTTAATCAGCCAAATTTTTATTTTCTTGCTTATTTAGGACTGTAATATCATGGTGGAAAAAGCTCACAGATGTCTGTGGAGTCCCTTTCGGGAAGGCTCAAAAGAGCATGGACTCAAGGACACAGAAATGGGTCAGGCTGAGTGAAAAAGTCATTGTCAACACCCTGACTCCTGGGGCTTTACCAGTGCAGCCACCACACCAACTATACAATACACTCTGCAACAGGCATTTGTCCTTTCGCCCAAGCAAAGCAGTCCGTGACATGCTTAGGGACATTGCTCCCCAGACACCTCATGGGCAAGCGAGGCCAGACAGCACAGTGCACCAAGCACTTGCCTTCACAACACAGTATTAAGAGGGAAAAAATATTAACCCTACTTTCATATCATAAGTTTGTACTATTTATAATTTCTTCATTTAGTTTTCAACAACATTAGCATCTGATTCAGTTCTATCTAAGCTATTAATAGTTATTCCAAGACTTTATTGCAAACAAACACAAAGAAATTATTATCAGAAACCTAAGCCAGGAAACAGTGAAAGTTAGCAACAGTCTAATGCTTACAGGCAAACAGCACAACAAGGTATATTTTAGATATGGAAAATCCAGTCTGCTGCGTCTCTTGCTCACCGTTTGATGACTTCGGTCACAGTAGCGCAGTCCGAAATAATCTATCTCCACTAGATTTAAGTGACGAAATACGTAGCCCAGGACAACCGACCCTTTCGTTGATTTCTGTGGGAAAGAATTTACAGAGGCTTTTCACAAAGATGCTTTGCCTTTGTCAGCTACATGCAGCAGCATTCATGCATTCTATTAGCTTTGTCTGAAAAGAAACAGGCGGCAGTTCCCAGTGCCTTTAACAAAACTTCAGCTGTACAGAAGAAAGTATTTTGCCTTCACATGTTTAATCAATCATTCTGGAAATACTATTAGGTAGCTGTCAGATCAACTGTTACAAAATACAAAACAAATAAAAAAACCTCAAGTGTACATGCATAAGCACGATGTTTCTGAAATCAGCATTTTTGCAGAAGAGTTCTGTTCTCTGATCACAATTTTAATTCCCATGATATATTTTAATTCTAAAATCATCTTCTTCCTTTCAGTATGGACCTGTCACTCAAATTCTGACAATGAATATCAGGAAGCAAACTTTTGCCCTTAAGATCTAAATTATACATCATTAGCTGCTCTGCTACTACCCTTTGTAAAGAGGGTTAGGTTTGTTTTTTTTCTTTTAAAATATTTTTAATAATAGAAGCGGGAGCAATCTAACACCCTGAACTAAAATAATCCTGTTTATTTCTTGAATAGTATTTCATTAAGGGTTTAAACCAGTATTTGCAAACAATGCTGGAGAAAACACTGAAAGCAGGATTGTACTGTTGATATTGCATTATAAAAAGCTAACTTCCACCTGAATGCCTCTTATTCGTCAGTTTGCCTGGCAGCCAATAGCACACAGACTAGGAAGACTGAGAACAATTACACAGAGTGATCCCCATTCAGAACCAATCAGAACCTTTACTGTTACTGTCCTAAATTCCACAATAAAACATGGATATAGCTCATAATTAGTTTTTGGTTACCTGCTTCATATTGTATAAACTGCTAGACTCTAGTAAAATCAATGGAGAGAAAAGATACTCCAAGAGGAAGCTGTGGAATATTGTTTGTGCTATTTCACTTTTTAGGTTACAGACAGGTAATTTCAAAATTAAAATGTCAAATAATACTGATTTTAAAAGAAATTATCTAATTCAGCTTTGCTGTTGAAGTACCAATAACGTAACAACTGTGAAGATGCATTCATTTTTTTTCAGCAGGTACATTCATGTGGTCAGGATTTGTACCCAGTCACATGGGCAGGGCCAATACAACAACTTCAGATGGCCACTCAAATTCTAAGCAATCAAAGACAAGGTAAATATTTCTGGTAGACTAGGAACTGTACCCATACTATTCAAGATTTACTGTATGTTTGCTTAAATCAGATGTTCTTGAAACATTCTTGGCATGCAACAGTCTAAAGCCACCATACACATTGTTTACACTCAGAAACCATAGCTACATATTCCCTCAGCATATACAGTGAGACTTAACAATCAGCCACAAAGCAGAAAATCATTTTAAGAAAAAATATGATTAAAGTGAGCAGCAATTCACAAGATCTCATTTTAGCATTTTGGATAAAGCACAGCAATACAGTGATTTTATCAACTGTGATTTTATCATTAGATTCCTCAACAAGAAACTGAACTTGGGTTGTATGAACATATGGGACAAGAAACAGCCCCTCCAGTTTGATGGAGCTTAACTTCTCATTTTGATTGACATAAAATTACACACTCGTGCAATGTTGACTGAAGGCAAAAGGATATATTTGTTATCCTAAAATAATGTACATGCTTTTTCTGTATAAAAATGTACAGCTTTGATAACTTGATTGCCACAGTGCTTCCCATTCTACTGGAAAATTCATTTGCACTATCTGGAATTGGGTTTGAAAAAAATACAGATTGACATTTTTTAAAATGCCTCTTTTTTTTAAAAACCGACTTTCCTCATGAGAGCAACGGAAGATACACTGCAAATTTTTTTTTAAAGTAGTTTTCTACACAGGTTCATTAGCAAACCCCACACAAAACAATAACAGCCAACATGTTTGCACTGAGACAGGAGTAAGTTATCCATTAGCAAGCTGTAGTGACTGCTAATGGAGAATTCTATGCACCTGCATTCTCTCCCACCCCTTCTAGAATTTCTGACTGTCCTGAAGAGCTGCTATGCAGTGACAAACACTGCACCAGGACACATTACCATTTTACTAGTATTGGACTGCATTCAACTCTAACAACCTTGACTAAGAAAGACAAAAAAGCCTCTCCACAGGAAAGGGAGAACTATAACAGACCCGCAGCAGCGGAGGGGGATGAAAAAGACCTATCTGTCACAGCTGCAAGCTGCTCTTCACCCTCTGATTAGTGCTATCTGCCCACTCACCTCCACATTCACAGCAAGGGTGCCTCATTCAGCTGTCAATCAATTCCTGAACCACTGCACACTGCAGCCCTGCATATTCAGATAAACCAGACTTTGACCTTCACTTTTTTTGGAAGAATGTACATGAACAAACATGCAAGGTAATTGTTAGGTTCAAGTAATAACACACAAAATAAAAATTTAAAACATTAAAGCAACATGCAAACTGCTGATTCAGCCTCTTGCATGTATGTACTGTGTCTGCGTTTCCATTAGCTGTTCCCCCCAGTCAACTTAAATGGACTATCATCATCTTCTTGGCATCATTATTCACCCTTGCTTTCCAATCCTCAGCTCCTTAGTTAGACCTATCTACAGTGTCAAGCTGGGGGTTTTTTTTTCTGTTTTCCCTAACCATTACAAGTTACTTGTCCTTTCCTACAGCTTGTCTCTTTCCAGATAGCAACCTCCATGTTCATAGTTCCTTTTCACACACATTGCCACCTCCCTCAGCTTTTCCACATATTATGTATGGTTAGGCATGAGAAAATTCACATCTGTTCCTCACTCTGTACTGGCTGCCTGAGTGTATCACACTGATTAAGTCCCCTCTTCTGTAAAAATGGGTTATGAATCTAGCCTCTCTACTGTAGAAAACTTCAAATAATTTTGAAGAAAACGGTTATTAAAGCCACACAGGTAAGGAGGATGCAACAAGGCACATTTTTGCTGGCTGTAGGTTGCTCAGATACACTAAAGAACCACCCTTCACTGCTGAGGAGTGATTTTCAAGAACAGAAAACACAGTATGTCTCACCAGTGTGAGCTTCAGTAAAGTATCTGGTGTGGTCTCACATGAGACCTTATTAATTAAATTAGATAAAATATTGTTTCATAGAGGAACTGTAAAACAGACAGGCTGGCTAAAGAAAAATGGCAGCAGATTTTTCATTTTTTAAAGTAATATTACCAAAACAAGTTCCTTTAAAGTTGAAGGTGGAACATATGCTACTTTAATTTTTTGCATTTCTGCAGTTAACACAAATGTCAGTCTAAAATTAAGAAGTGTGAAGGAAAACAACAGACACACATTACAGGAAGAAAACTACCTGGAGAATAGGCTCAATAGAAATAAAACAAAATTCAACCAGACAAAATTGCAAGGATATGCTCTTACAAATCAAAACCATGCATTTTTGTTACAGCTGGAACATCACTAAGCAGAAATAAGTACAGGGGATAAAGGTGTATTACTCAAACACAACACCACTAGCACTTGTCATGAACACCCCAAGCTAGCAGTTTAAATAATGGTGTGAATTAGCTTCAATGAAGGTTCAACTCTCCACGTTTTTGATATTTGGCTGAAGGGCAGAGTGCATTCAAGTGTTCTGGTACCCCAATCACACAGGTTGCCAAACCAATGGGAATCCAGCACACCTTCTGAGTTTACCACTCAACCTAGGGTTTCTTTTATGCTACCACAGTGTTAATGTACAACCAAGGTGCATTTGCAGATTTTTACAGTCATGAATTAAACATATATCCTAGGTGGGCTAGGGATAAAAGGAAATGATAGTAAGTTCAGTCAAGTCTTGTACGAACATAAACTGGGATGAAGTTTGCCAGAGGGCCACACGGGTGCATAGGGGGCTGCAGCATGTGAACATATAAGTGTCCAGGATAACCTGTTTGTTACATCGCAAAGAAGTAGTCAAAGAAGGGAGCAGTGCCAGTAAGATATGACAAAGCCAGACTCTCATCAAAAATGCAAAGTAAGAAGGGGAAATGATCACAAGATGCAGTAAGGGAAACTCCTTACTGGAGAGTAAGTGCAGGAACAGGTTGCCCACAGCTTATGGAAACCTCTGCCATTAGCAGTAGTCAAAGCTCATCTGGGAAGAGGTCCTGAGTAATGTGTTCTGACTTGGAAGGCAGATAAACTATACGACCTCCAGAGGTTTCTTCGAACTTAACCTATCACATAACATGTATACCTAATCTACCAAAAAGAGTAATCTCTTCAATTCAGATAACATCACTTCACTTGCATTCAGCTGAAATGAACACTTGAACATACATTCATGAAAATAGTAGTTTGGAGTAAATAAGGATGTCCTTATCCCTGGCTTTAAGGGATGTAAGAAACCTCTTCCTCATAAAAAAAAAAAAAAACACTAGAAAAAAAGATATAAAATTGATACCACTATAAACACTGGAGAGAAAAAAAAAAAAAAAAAAAACAAAACCAAAAACAAACCCCACAACATTGGAAAGTGATCTGAAAAACTCCCAGCTCCTAACAGCCTGTACAGACATGTAGTCAACAGGCATCATCAGAACTCTTGTATTGAAAAGTTTCAGAACAGCACACTTACTGTTCTAAGACAGTAAAATATTGTTTAGCCATTTTTATATTGCTTACATTTATATAAAATAAAAGCAGTTCAAAAGTTATCCAAAGCCCTTAGATATTAATTGCAACTCTTAATGACAGTGAAATATTCTAGTGTTAACCAACAACTCTGTTTAACTTTAAAACCAAACTGACTGAAGGATAGGTTATACATAACGTCAATGATATCAGTAATCTCTGTTTACTCTTAGTGTAATTTCTAGAAACGTCACCTCTGAGGAATTTCTAAAGAGAATAGTTAGAAAACTCTAGTCCAGCAATACTTGAGAGTTCCTTTAAATAATTATTAACAGAAGTCTCTTAATTCAAGGAGTTCACTTCCAATAAATAACTGAGCTGCTAATAAGTCCATTTGAAACAATAACACAACATCTCAGTGACCCTCAGAACCCACATAAAAGCTATTTCAAGCATAGCATGATCTGATAGGTTAGCATTAATTACAACATAAATGACTGAGTTTGCAATTCTCACATTTACTTTTGGTTTTCATATTTTTATTCAATTGATTTAGCTATACATGCTACTCTGAACTATACCTGTTGAAAAGAGAAAACTGTTATGGACAGCTTAAACAGGGCTAGCTATAATCACTTCTGTTGTAACAGAACAATGCTTTGACTTTCCTCTCGAAAAGGCAATGTAACATAGGATTTGCTTACACTTATCAACTTGTATATGTTATGAGGAAAGCAACTTAGTCACAACAGAAAATGTAAATCAATCTGTCAATCATTAGCAATTACTGCTCATGAACTGGCAAAACTTTAGAAAGAGACATACCATTACATACAGCAAGTATGTCAGAACTCACCACTGAACTGTAGTTGGTACTGGTGTCATTTCTGCTGTCTACATCACAGAGACAAATTTGCCATGTTTTGGAAACATTCTGTCGATAAAGAAAAACATCCCTCTTACAAGTAACTTCTGCTAAAAGACAGTTTTCTTACTATAGCTTTATAGCTCAAGCATTTCACACCCAAATCTGTGGATACATCAATTTTTATTAAAAAAATAATTTTTGTTAAATATTTTTAAGTTATAGGCATTTTTACAGTTATATACATAACTGTATAATGTATAAATTTTTAATATGTAGATCATTTTTTATACAGTTATATAAATTTTTCTAAAGTTTTCTGTATGAGGAAGAAGTTTCTTATCCTTTAAAGCCAAGGATAAGGGCATCAGTACTTACCCAAAACTACTATTTACACGAATGCATGCTCAAGTCTTCATTTTTTTATTAAAAAAATCAATTTTTATTTAATAATCAAAAAAGATAATTTTTCATCTCTCACTTACATATAGAAATAAAGACAGTATCTGAAAAGTACTAAGTTGAACACAAAATTCTAAGTACCTTCATCTGAACTCTTATTTTTCCTTTTTTTTTTTTCCTAAGGGAGAAACAAATACTATCTGCCTGAAAAACTCGAGACAGATGATATTGCACCCTCCTCACAGTTCAAAAGTCATCTCCAAAACAACACTTCCAAGTAATTTTTTTTATTATTTTTTTAAGCTCAAATTCTTTAAAAACTCATTGCTGTCAAGGCAGTACTTGTTTCTTACTTGTAACAAGCATGCTAATTTTAAAAGCCACCTTTTAAATTTAAAAAGTGGCTCACCTAATAATGTGCTAGGTACCACCAAAACTACGTAAGATTAGTATTTAAAAGAAAGTTTCTTTCAAGACAGTTTACTACTTAAAACTTTATATTTATATGCCTTTCAGAGAACATTCTTAATACTTCTTAATTTACTATTTTATATAGAAAAATGTAAGAAAACATTCTAAGCTTATGTAATTTCATGAACCAAAATATCAAACTAATCTCTCAGGATGAAATAGTATTTCATAACCTCTTTCATAAACTCTGATTTATAGGCAGATGGCTAACTTACATCTTCATCAGGTTACACCTACACACTGGTTTAAGCAGGTGCCACTAATTAGCATGCAAGACATTTATGTTAATCATGAACAAGAAAGGATATATATCTTACTGGTCCTTCATTTTCTTGTCTTTATAAAGCTCTTAGAAATAAAATAAATTAAGTCAAAATTCAGCTCGAATCTGTGGTACTGCAGCCTAGGCACTGTTTTGGAAAAGAAAATTGAGTTAATTGGACCCCACTCAGATATGCTAGAAAATCTTGATTTAAAGCTGCTGCATTAGGCTTTGGTCTAACTCCTCTGTAAAGCAAGAGAACTGAATCCAGTCTCAATCCACAAATCATGCTGTGGATGAGAAGGTCATCTGTTAGTTGAAATTACACCATTTTCCATGGGAAGGTTTCACAAAAGAGACACATTTTAAACATTAGAACTTCCAAATGTTTCAAATAATCCTGTTTAAGAATACAGAAAACCGGCATTAAGGAAGACTATTGACATTGTTGGCTTATTCATCCATATGATAACACACCTAACTATTCAGATGCTATTGGCTCATTCAGACCTCCTGAATTCTTTGAAATCCAGCCCACAAGGTCTAGGAGACAGACATATCTCAGTGGCATCTCAGGATGCACAAGTCCTCCATGTCCTCCATCCAGATACTATGATCCTGGCAGGCCACAGAACTACCTCGAGGCTGAGGAATATACAGCAAACCTGTTGCAAGCTTGAGAATGCCATGGTCAGGCGCCAGTGCCTGCCAGTTGCCTTTGGCATGGGAAGCTGTGGAGCTGTTAATATGTGGGATGGCAGTATTGCTGCAGAGGTGTTACAAGCAGGACAAGAGCAATTTTACATGACTAGCATGTAAAACCAGGCAAATTTGACATCAGCCAGTGTTTGCATCACCCATTCAGAAGGACAGGTGAATCAACCCTAGGGTATTTTACCTCTTTGAAATAAAAGGACACAACAGGAGGCTCCAGGACCCAGTTAATATGTATCTCAATTACAAACTTTCAGCTTCTTTGAGAAAACTATAAACATTACACCAGCTCCAGTTCAATTTCATTCTTAATTTGCTGACCTTTAACCAGCACAATACTTCAAACACAAACAAAATCTTAACCATGTATGAAGCCAAAGCCATAATACCAGGTGTCAGTATGCTAGCTCAGGCTCCAGGAGTACATTTGAAAATAGTGTCCACTCTTAAATACAATATACCTGATATTAGTTAAAGGAAACACAAAAAGAAAATGTTGCTTTGTGGAGCATGAAACAAGTGTGCTCCATGAATTTATCACAGATTTCATGGAAAGACCTGGAGATGTCTTCATATCTGTTACTCTCTATCCATGCAGCAATAATTAAAGTAGATCTTTTCCCTGTAAATTACTAGGAGCACTTGGAAGCAGAACACTAGTAGCACTTTGGAAGATCTCAACACATGCATTATACTTGTAAGCCCACTGAAAAATCTGACTGTACTAGGAAGAAGTTTCAGCAGAAGACAGTAAAGGGTATGCAGCTGAATGAGTGACTTCAGTGTTCCCACAACTACAGTGATGTTTTAAAACTGGAAAAAAGCTACATGCTTCTACAGATAGACTAATGAAGCAGATGGAGGACATACTCCTTAGAGCCCACCATGATACATCTGTTTCTGTTAATTTAAATACAGCAAATAAAGTTATAGTCAAGGAGTAAACCTATGTGGGGCATGGAATCAAGAAGATAGCAAAATCTCAAAAAGTACATTTGAAGAGCAGACATGTCAATGTTCAAGGTGCTAGTAGATAAATACAAATACAACATATGAGGTACTGAATTTTTTCCATATGTTAATTCACCACCCTCTACTCTTTACTAGTTTTAAAACTTTTATGTTGGTCACATTTCACAACAAACAACCAGTAATGTATTCTCAGCATTAATTTCTCATATACTTTTCCAAAATACACTTAATAGAGTTTGCAGTAAGAAACAATTACAAGGATCTTCTAAGAATAATAAATGTTGACATTTTCACTTCCTTTCTTCATTTTCTTTTTCATTAAGAAGAACAGCATTATAATGCACCAACAGTAAGAAAAAAAAAAAAAAGAGAACTTATTTTACACCAAGTCTATGCCACGTAAAACCCTAAAAACCGAAATTACCAGAAGTGTCAAAAGCTATTTCTTCTGCAGCCAAGCTAAGGAGATTTGTATTTGAAATGTGACAAAATAAAGATTATCAAAACAAGCATAAATAGCTCTTAAAATTAGTTCATTTTTAGCATACAGGAAAGTGTTTTTTGACTACATACAATGAATAAAACAAAATCTGTCAACTCAATGCTACAACTGGGAAGGGAGAGCAGCTGTACATAATGATGAGTGCCAAGCATGTTTATGACTTCATTTGTTTAATATTTCCATTTATCCAATACTGATATTCATTAATATAACCAGCATTATCATAACCACTCACAATAATATACTACTGTTCTAATTCAAGAAAATAAGACTGCTAACATTTTTTGTCAAAAATCTTTACTGCTATGATTGATTGACTTGGCTGGCTGTGAGATGCTCACCCAATTGCTCCCACACCCCCTAAACAAGACAGAAGCAGAAAAAAGATTAAAAGCTCATGGGTGAAGTCAAGGACAGAGAGATCTCTCATCAGTTACTGTCATGGGCAAAACAGACTCAACTTGGGGAAAAGTCTGATGAAGTTCCCACTGACTAGAAAAGGTTAAAACCCACATTTTTAAAAGGATAAAAAAAAGGAAGACATAGGGAACTACAAGGAGGTCGGTCTCACATCAGTGTCCCACAAGATTATGGAGCAGATCCCCCCTGAAACTATGCTAAGGCACATGTTAAATAAGGGGGTGGTTGGTAATAGCCAACATGGCTTCACTAAGGGCAAACCTTGCTTGACAAATCTCATGGCCTTCTACAATGGGGCCACGGTGTTGGTGAATAAGGGAAGAGCAAATGACATCATCTACTTGGACTTGTGCAAAGTGCTTGACATTGTCCCACACAGCACCCTTGTCTATAAACTGGAGAGGAAGGGATTTGACAAGATGGAACACTTCCCTACCCAAATGGTCAGTAAGGAACTGGCTGGATGGTTGCACTCAGGGAGTTGACGTCAACAGCTCGATGTCCACATGGAGATCATTGTGTTCCTCAAGGAACTGTGACTGGTGCTGTTCAACAGCATTCTCAGCGATACAGATAGTGAGATCGATGCACCCTTAGCAAGTATGCCAGTGACACCAAGATGTGTGGAGCAGCTGACATGCTGCAGGGAAATGTCATCCAGGGGGACACTGACAGGCTGGAGAGGTGGGCCTCACAAAGTTTAATAAGGGCAAGTGCAAGGTCCTAAACCTGGGCTGGAACAATCCCAAGCATAAATACAGGCTGGGTGGAGAATGAAATTGAATGATGAGAAGCTCAACATGGGCCATCTTTAGTACACACTTTCAGCCCAGACACCAATCATGTGCTGGGCTGTATCAAAAGGACCGTGACCAACAGGTTGAGGGAGGAGACTCTGCCCTCTATTCTGCTCTCATCACACCCCACCTGCAATACTCTGTTCAGCTCTGAGGCCTCCAGCACAAGACTGATGTGGACCTCCTCTGGAGCAAGTCTCTGTGGTCTTGTGGAAGACCACAGAGATGATCAGAAGGCTGGAGCACCTTTTCTATGAAGACAGACTGAGAGATCTGGGCTTTTTCAGCCTGGAGAAGAGAAGGCTCAGGGGAGACTTCACAACAGCCTTCAGTAGCTAAAGGGGGCCTACAAGAAATCTAGAAAGGGACTTTTACAAGGGCATGTAGTGATAGGACAACGGGGAATGGCTTTAAGCGGCAGAGAGGAATGTCAATTAGACATTAGGAAGAAATTATTTACTATGAGGGCAGTGAGACATTAGCACAGGTTGCCCAGAGAAGCTGTGGCTGCCCCATCCCTGGCAGTGCTCAAAGCCAGGTTGGTTGGGACTTTGAGCAACCTGATCTACTGGGAGGTGTCCCTGCCCATGGCAGGGGTTTAGAACTGGATAAGCTTTAAAGTCCCTTCCAGCCAAAACAAGTCTGTGATTCTATGAAAAAAATACTGAATTTATTGCCAATTAAAAATAACAGTAGGATGGTGAGAAACAGACAAAATGTAAGACCCCTTTCCCCCATTCTTCCAAGTCTCAAATTCATTTCCAGCTCCTCTACCTCCTCCCCTCCCCAGGCTGTGCCGAGCGATGGAGAATAGGGGTTGTGATCATTCCACAACTGCTCCTCTCTTCCACTCCTTCTTTTCAACTTTTCCCCTCCTCCCCTCACAGACGCCACCTCTGCAGACCCCCATTACAAAAGCCTTGCTCTGTAAGCACAATACAGTTGTGTAAATAGGTAACAGAATAAACCTCTGGTAGTCCAATGGTATGGTTCAATAATGAAATAATGCTGGATGTTGGAAGGGGGAAAGACTTTTTAGAGGTTTCTAAATATTTCAGCTATAGCACCAGAAGCTTCACATGTAACATTTTTTCCCCCGCATAGTTAACCATAGTCAAAGGAAAAAAGTTAAAATCAGCAATTTCCTTTGTATAAAATAAATGGCCATGATGATAGCCATACTTAAAATTAGGCACCTGTTGTTAATTACAACACTGTACAGGAAAGCTCTAGTAGTTAGAAGAAGTAAATCTACCATAGGCAGTGTTAAAAAGTAATACTATAAAAAATTACCAGTAATTAAATTATATTAAAATAGGGTGAAGTACAGACCCCAAAACATAATTTTCAGTACTATCTTCCAGTTTCAGGCAGAGTTTTGCAATATTTTATCTATGACCTGTCAGATGATATAAAACTACCCTATTAATATTTGCAGGTATCCCAAAAAATACTAAAGTGACAAATAATGAGGTAAGCCAGTTACTTGAGAAAATAACCTGAGTCAATTGGCAAGACAGACTCTTCTGAAAGCATGCTTTCTAACAACTGCAAAGGGCAAGATCAACAAAATTATGACAATTTTATGAAGTAAGGTTTGTGTCCTGAATAGCTGCAGCTCTGAACAGGACTTAGGCATCACCATGAATAAGCAAATGAATGTGCAATCACAGTGATACAGTTCTAAAGTGGGGATGGAGGGAATATGCAACAGCCCTATAAACAGAGAAATATCTGGGTAGGAAGGCAGCAATACTTTCATTTAATTCTGGTGAGTATATGTGAGTAATAGCGAGTTCTTTGCATCTGTTCTTCAAGAAATCAAAAACAGTTCAGACCACAGTTTGAAAAACACAGAAACGACAAAGACCTTGTCATTTGGAAAAGGACAAAATAAAAATTAGTCTCTCAGAAAGTGATTGAAAGGGTGACTTGGTCAGTGCCTCTCAGTATCAACTCAATGAAAATAGCTGATAGATAGCTTTTTAACAACAAAAGACAGATTAAGGCCAAATGGCTGAAAGACATCCACATATAATTATACTAAGCATAATTTAAAAAAAAAAAACAAACAATCCCCCCAAAAACAGTGACAATAATAAACATGTCAAGCAACCTAATGATGATACTTAATTTAATTCTTAATTTGAAAGCTTACATTCTCATCACTCTCTTTTTAAAAATTGAGCACAAATTACTGGAGAGGCAGTACTGCCTGTATTTAAATTATCACCAGTGAATGAAGACAGCATGGTTTCTGGGTCAGGACTGCTAACACAGTATCACTCTAAAGTAAAGGACTTACTGTACTTACAGATCACAGTTCCAACGAAGGATGTCTGGCTGTCTACAAATATATCAGAATCCTATAAAGGAATATTCTAACACATTTTGTTTGAAAGAAGATGAATGTCAATTTTTAAGCAATTAGGCTTCTTTGGGTTCTTTCACCTAACAGGCTGTTCAGTCACAGCTGGCTCTGCAAATTTATGGAACTATATAAACCAGCAAAAATGAGCTAAAGGATGGATATATAATGACTGCTCCAAATTTGAAACTGCACTGTAATTAGCACTTAAAGCAGAAACAAAATCCCTTTCCTTCACAGTGATGGGGAGGATTCACTTCAATTTGACACAATCTGCCATAAAAAAAAAAAAAACAACCCACATTGTATTTTCTTCTTGTGGATGCTGCTTTTTTAAGAATGTAAATAATGACAAAATTATTTAGATGAAACAAAAAACAATTTCTAAGCAGATTTTTTCAGACTTCACCCTCTCTGTCAGGTTTCTGTATGTTTTACACTCACATTTATCTACATTACACCAGACCCCTCAAACTCCATGTTCACAGTTACCTTCGTAAGTTGGAAATAAAGTACTCTGAGCTTTTGAAGTGTCACATATGCAAGACACACATGCATCGTAACTTGGCATAACTGATTTAATCTACACCAAAGATCAGATAACAGATACTTAAAAATTGCCCCTCAGCTCCCATCCCCAAAGTAAACAACCAGGAGGAGGATGGATTTATTGGATTTATTTTTAAAAAATTATGAAACCAATTGTACAGATGTTCATTGAATTTATTAAAAGGGATGCCTCTGTTAATTCCCATCAGCTGTAAGCTCCTTCCAAACAATTCTGAACACTGCTATGCCACAAACCAACCGTTCCACTTTCACCCTGAGATACAGGCATGGCTATACAACTCACATGCACGTACCTGGCTGGTGAGACTCTCAGCTGGGAAGCCCTAGCTATTGCACCAACACATTCAATATTAGCCCTTTCTCAAGCAAGCCTGTTCATTGATGACTCTTATGTGATGTTTAATAGCAGACAAGGACTCACTTTGAAAAGACTAAAATGAAGAGTTCCCTTAATTCTATAATTTTTCTCTACCAAGTAGAGAAATTTTCAATATTTGCTGCTTGCTTGAAGACACATGCCTGATACCAAGAGACCTCAAGCTGTACTGAATTTGAAAGCAGTCATGCATCAGGCTTCATGTAACGATAAGCAACATAATACCTAGCAGCTGCAGTTTACTTTCAACACAGTTGAGCAACAAGATAAAGATTTCACCCCTGCAGCCTGTTTTCTGAAAGCAAGTCTTTTTTATCCCCTACTACAAATCTGAAAGAACACAGGTACCAACTGGAAGGACAAGTGTCCCTGAAACGGGGAAGGAGAAAGCCACAGATATATTAAATGGAGGCAGAGCAAAAAAGCAGAAAGAGCCAAAGGGACAGATACCACAGCACCTTTCTTTTTCCAACTGTACACCATGCCACACGTGTAATAAGCACTTTGTCGAGGTCTGCCTTCTCCTGACTAATTAAGGGAGCAGCACAGATGTCTGTCTTCAGGCAGCAGGACATGAGCTTTGCATGTCCCCTGTGCTCCGTCTGCCTATGCTTTAGCTGTTGAGAGATTCCAGTTGTTACATTGTTGGCTCTGTGGAACCATCATCTGATCATACACAATGCAGTAAGAAAGACTAGCACATATAAGCAACCAAAGAGACAGAAAAAAACCCATATACTCACAACACCTAATAAAAACAGAATAAAAGTAAAAAGATAAGAAGAGAGCAGGATAAACTAGGAACCCAGCAGCAACCAAAATGCACTGCATAAGCAAAAGCACAGAAAACAGTCTGTCAGGCATTAATTTACTGTGCAGTTTATCCCTAACTGGTTTTAAAAGCATAATTTTTACTTATTACAGAATTATACAGCATACAACTGGACTTGCTTTATATTCCCATCATACTATTCATCATCTATGAAGCAAAAATCCCATGCCTTCCCCAGTCCCTACCTTCTCAGCGGCTTGCTGCTGCATAATCTACATAATTCTTTGAAATAGCTCCTGATATGCTGGTAAGATTTGTTGTTTATTCACTTTTAAAACTAGCCAGGACTGTGCTCCTTTTTTGACACCATCAGAAACATACCTGACTTTATCAAGCCAAGACTGGCACCCTGCAGTCATGCCAGGACAGATTACTTACACTGTGATGCTCCACAAAAACTGTCATGAAGCAGGAACTGTAATACTGGTATTTTCTTCACAAGTCCCTGAACTATTTCAGATCAGGGAATAGCTACAAACCCACTACTAAACATTATACTAACAGAAACTCAGAAACTTGGGAATATTCAGACCATATCCAAAGGCTTCCCATTCTGGCTCCACTTCTATCCAGAATACACTGCTGTACACAAACCAACCACAAAAACACACAATGGCCAACTCAGGCAATGCATTGTAAACATCATTCAGAAAACCAAAAACAAATGAATTCTTTGCTTTCAGGGAGACTTCATGCTCCCTGCTACTGTGAAGGTTTAGCCACTGGGGCAAACAACTCTACCTCCAATGACCCGATTTCCTTACTACCTTGTTTTATCAGGTCATATGCAGAAATACCAGGAAATGCATCTCAATGTTAACACTGCACAGCTAGAACCATATCTAGGATCCAATGCAAGCAATAGGAAAAGAGTGATTAATGACATTTTAAAACAGCCAGTAGCTGAATTGGAAAAGAAAGGCTGCAAAGAAAAAACACTGGAGAAGAAACTAATGTAAAAAATCCCAGATAAAACATATACAGAAAACATAAACCATGTGAAAGATCTGTTCCAGAACATTTACAACCTCTACAGCTTACAATCTGAATGTACAATAAATGAAAATGTACAAAGACACATATATGCCACTAACACTTAAAAACGGTACCTGAAAATCCTGGCCTTATTTTTTTTGGAAAAGATAGCAGAAAATATGAAACAATACATTATTTTTAGGATTTAGATAGCTAAAAATGTGAGTTCATGCAGTCACATAATATTGTATCTCGCTTTTTTATACAGTTTTTTCATGTTAAATGAAAATCCTCTTTATCTCTTGACAAAGAGGATTAACACATGAAGCAATCTTTATGGTATGCATTACATGCACAATTGCATCTGAAATTAAATTACCCTAGTGAACACTCACTTTTTGAATCTTTTTCCGCCAATTCTAATTCTGCTAGAGCACCATTTACATAATACAGAGTTTTTTAAGTTTGTTTTGAGAAAACTACAGAGACACATCTTTTTCTATGCCCCTGTGAAGGTTATCAAAGGTCTTTTTCAATAAAGGAGACAGTGACAACAGTCCAACCCTCAGCCTCTTGAAATCAGTGGAAAAAATTCCAAAGTAATTCAAAAGCACAAAGCACAAAGTAATTGTGCATCTAACTCAGCTCACTAAACAGGCAAGCAAAAAAAAATGCAAGAAGTTATTCACAAACATGCTCTCATGCACACAACAGAGCAGCGGAGAATAAAGCCAGAAGCTGTGGAGGGTGAGGTTTTCTTTTGGTAACTCACTAGGTTATCACAACACTGAATGCCACATTTAACTAAGCTACAAATACAAAGAATTCCAGTTCCTTAAATTCACAACACAAATCATAAGATCATAGAATAGTTAGGGTTGGAAAGGACCTTAAGATCATCTAGTTCCAATCGCCCTGCCATTGGCAGGGACACCTTGCACTAAACCATGTCGCCCATCAGCAAAGATGACTAATTCTGCATTTTACAGGGACAACACATCTGTAACTTTCCTCTCATCATCAATTAACTCACACAGAAGTAGTAAGCACCTTCTGTTCCTTTATAAGGGGTTCAAAAACCTTTTCCAGACTTTTAGGAATGGCACATGAGCTACAACAGTTCAGCAGCCCTTCAGCACACTGAGTCTCTCTGCCACCAGTCTCATGGAAAAGAGCTCCAGCCTCCCAATTTTTTTTAAAGTAGCTAGGTAAAGATTTGTAATTATATGAACTGTCTATACTTTTATAATATTATATACTTTTTTCTACATAATACATAATATATAATACATAACAAATAATATATAATACATATAAACTTACATATATATACACACACATACATATAAATCATACATACACACACACAGAGCAGTGCTCCACTTGCTTATCTACTGAGAGTTGCTACTTCTAACACATCTGATTAGGGAATAACACTATCAACCACTAGTGCTGGACTTACAGGATACTAATTCCTCAAAAAGTAAAATAGGGAAAAAATGACCTAACATGACTGAGCAGCCATCAGTTAGCCTAAACCTTATTACAAATTGCCAAGGCCTTATTGTAACTCCACTCTAAATTGCCCACCAAGCAAAATACTGAACTTGCCATATCAAAGGGAGTAATATTTAAGAAATAGGGACACACAATTCAATAATTCTATATATGTTAGTAAAAAGTTTGAGTCTGTTTTCTAGGACAGCTTAGTCCGTCCTTTCGTAAAAATGTTGTGAATTTCGTAAAAAAAACTCATAAAATTCATATTTTATAGGTTTTTTGCCAAATATTGCACAATCCAGCATGGAGCTTCAATATAATACCAATTAAAACAAATACTTTATCAAAAATGGATCAGCATAATTCCTCCATTTTGACACTATACTATTAATGGACAGCAAATTTACTCATGGTAAGTTCTAGAGAAAGAATGAAAAATAACTTCGTGAACAAGCTGATACTACTTTGGGGCAACTTAGTGTGTTGTGATCCAGGGGGTTGAGCTCCCACAGCTCATTCTGAAGGTGAGGAAAGGGAGCAGCTGGAATAAACCTTGTTCTAGCCATAGCCAGGTAGCATATGACTCCTCAAGAATCACAGCCAACTGGAGTAAATTAAAGTAGACCTCAGGCTACCTTAGACAGGGCTGGGCCAAGTCAGGAGAGGAGAAACATGCAGCTGTAATTAGGATAGAGTTCAAGGAATGCACACTTTCTTCATAAAAAACTTTTTTCTTCTCAATTTGGTCAAGCATTAATAGCTTTACAAAGACCTTTGTAGTGCACCTCTTGTCCTTGCCACCTCTGCAGCCACAGATACAAATACTAACAAGTCTAGGAGGGAAGAAGCATGAATGCAATGGTATATTACCTCTGTCATGTTATTTCTATTTCTACTGCACTCAGGATTTCTGGATCCTAGAAGAAGTGCGAAATAATAAAAAAACATCTGCAATGTCTCTGAAGACAAGAATGTCAGCAAGCCAAGATATAAATCGGTGATAAACACAAACTGTTGCTCTGAAGTTCTACAAAATTTTAAACATAAAACCGAACCCAAACTGGAAAAACACTGAAAAATATTCCTTCAAAGCCCTTTTTCCACTTATGTAATTTTGTGGCTGCATAAAACCAACCTGCAGTTGGTAAGAAAAGTAGTTAATACTACTTACAGATTCAGCCTAATGTTAAAGAACACAACCACAAAGACACTGGAGAATTCTTCGAGTATGAAAGATGAAAACTGCCTAATAAGAAGCCACTACACCTTCAGGCCCTTCAAAGCCTGAGACCAAATTCCAATTTGGCTGTGGAAGACATGAGTCCACTTTGAGGAATTTTCTGAAAGCAGAGGGCTCTTCTAGAAATCATGAGTTTTCTAAAACCTTTCCAAATCATGGGATTTACCTTTGGGAAGTGAATTCATACAAACTTAAAAATGGGAAGGGACACTAAAGGCAACAGTGTCATGGGGATGTCAAAAATCAGATGTATAAAATTAAGCCAACAAACTCAAAAACTAAATCTGCAGAAAATCTGTCTATGGCCACTGGCTTTTTTTTTTTTAAGGGGAGCAGGGTCGGGAAGTTGGCAGAGCTGGTGGTGAGGCTTGTCTGTTTGTTTTTTTGTTTTTTTTTTTGCTATGCTTCTATTTTGTGGGTTTGTTTTAAGTCAACTGCTGTTCTTTGAGGTTAAACAAAACCCCAGATTTTTTCCTGAACACACTTTCAGTCTTCAAGGTCCTTTCAGATTTTCTAACAAAGAAGTGTATGAGAATTTGTACCTTGTAGAAGGACTTATATCTGATAAGATCAACTTTAATTAAAATATCAAGTAGCTGTTTCACACTACAGTGCTCATTACCCCTCACATCACTTGCCCCTTCTGATCTATTACCATCACCATTATTTACAGAGACAAGACACAGAGAGACTGCCAAAATACCGTAGTTACCTGTAGGTAGGGATTGTAAAAAATTACATCTATTAGTCCCTAACTCCCAAAACTTCGACAAAATAATGAAACAAAACAAGGGGGGGAGGGAAGGGGAGGAAGGGCAGGAGGGGTAAGAAATACAATTTCTTACATGCAAAGACTTGAAAAACATACCCTCCCAAGGGGGTTAGACTGGCAGAACCAAGAACTGCACTCTGCTCATTTCCATACCATCTCAAGCCTTTGGCTAGCAGAACAATCTTACCAGCTTTCAGTCTCTTCATCACCTTTTTCAGAAGACTGTTTCATATCACAGATTCTGGGTATCTGCTGGATGCCAGACTGGCTCAGTTTAAAGCTGTCTTGGAATGGGCAACATTCTGCCTATCAAATAACTCCAGGGACAGCCAACACAAAGCAGAGAAACAATCCAACATGGAGAGCAGAAACAATTATAAGCATTCAGAGTACTGCAGTTTGGAGAAGGGGAGGGAGAAGCTAGCAAAGGCTTCCGCAAAGTCCCAAGGTTAAGTCCTCTCTACATGGTGACTCTCAAAAAATCACAGCAGAACAATAATCCTCAGAGAGAGCTGCCTAAAGACCACTGCTGATCAACCTCTCAAGTAAGAGCATCCATACAGGAGCATAAAAGTATATGCTGTTAAAGATGTGCTAACAAAATTAGCTGATTTGCTTCACACAGTGAAAAAGGAAAGCACAAGCTTTTACCCATGGATGAAACTGCTGCTGAGAGGTTTTTTTTCTTTTGTATTTTTGTCAGTGCAAGGTATACGGTGTCACCTGCTTGCTGGGAAGCTTCCATCTCTCTCTCTTATCAGGCTAGTTAAAAAACAAACAAAAGGTGAGGGAAGACTAAGATTAACTTACTTCTCTGTCCTTATTATCCAGGGAGGAAATAACAGAACAAGAAAAATTATTCAAAAAACACAAAAGAGAACTTTCAAAGCAGGATTTCAGGGAGGACACACAGCAGGAAAAAAAAAAAAAAAAAAAAAAAAAAAACAAACCAAAAAACACATGAAGTTTAATAGGGATACTCAAAAACTCTGGGCAGGAGTTAAAGAAAGCCAGTTCTGATATTTTCCCTAGGCACATGAATATGAAAAGATAGTGGAAGACTACATACCTAATGCCCCACTGATGCATAACCTTCCTGAACTTTGGTGCCAGATGATTGCCTGAGTGCCTATACCTGCCCAAAGTCAAAGCTTCCGGCATTTTGTAGCATCAACTCTCCTAACATAGTATGAAAAAGCATTTTAAAAAAGACTGAGGATCAAATGTATGCATAGACAGAGAAGTCAGGAAAAAATTAAGGTAGCTTAACTAAATACAAAAGTGATCCTGGCTAGATGTCAGGGAAAGCTTTGTAACTAGAAGAGTAACAAAAGACTGCAGCTGAGCTCCTGTGAGGCTCCTTTAGTTGAGATTTTTAGAGATCAGACCAAAAGAATGTGTAAGGAACGAAGCACGTGTTTGTGACTATCCCATCATGTAATGTAACTATAAATTGACTATATATAGAATCATAGAATAGTTAGGGAAAGGACCTCAAGATCATCTAGTTCCAACCCCCCTGCCATGGCCAGGGACACCTCACACTAAACCATGTCACCCAAGGCTTCATCCAACCTGGTCTTGAACACTGACAGTGATGGAGCATTCACAACCTCCCTGGGCAACCCATTCCAGTACCTCACCACCCTCACAGTAAAGAATTTCTTCCTTAGATCCAGTCTAAACCTCTGCTGTTTATGTTTCAACCTGTTACCCCTTGCCCTATCACTACAGTTCCTAATGAATAGTCCCTCCCCAGAATCCCTGTAGGCCCCCTTCAGATACTGGAAGGCTGCTATGAGGTCTCCACGCACACAGCCTTCTCTTCTCCAGGCTGAACAGCCTCAACTTTCTCAGCCTGTCTTCATACGCAAGGTGCTCCAGTCCCCTGATCATCCTCGTGGCCCTCCTCTGGACTTGTTCTAACAGTACCATGTACTTTCTATGTTGAGGACACCAGAACTGCCCACAATACTCCAAGTGAGGTCTCACGAGAGCAGAGTAGAGGGGCAGGATCACCTCCTTCAACCTGCTGGTCACGCTCCTTTTGATGCAGCCTAGGATACGATCGGCTTTCTGGGCTGTGAGTGCACACTGTTGGCTCATGTTCATTTTCTCGTTGACTTACACCCCCAAGTCCTTCTCCGCAGGACTACAATGAATTTCCTTTTTGCCTAACCTGTAGCTGTGCCTAGGATTGCCCTGACCCAGGTGTAGGACCTTGCACTTGTCATGGTTAAACTTCATGAGGTTGGCATCAGCCCACCTCACAAGTGTGTCAAGGTCCTATTCATCTAATTCCCTTCTATCACTGTTGCTCTACAGAAGCAATCCTAGCCACTGACAAATGATGACTTTACCTTCAGGGGTGGGGGGGGGAGGAATTCATCAAAAAATCCTAACACTTGCTTTAATTCTGAGCTTCCTCACATAAATATGCAGGCTTACTGGTTTTAGAAGTCAGCAGGGTTCATGCTTTTGAGTTCCTCACTGCAACCATGACAACAGAAAGTTTAAATTATTTAAAATTAAAGCAAGAAAGAAATTCCAAGACTTTGTATTGACAAAAACACCAATGTGAAATCCACTGCAAGACTCAGACTGTAGCACTGCATATTTGAAGCCTTCCAGAGAAATCAGAGACCTTTGAAGATACCAATGTAAGCTGAACTACCACTACAACAACCTGCACAGGCTCCTAGCCAACAGCAAATGAAAGATAGTGCAACTAAACCCTATTACTGCAACCCATACTAAACTTAATTCCTAAATAATTGCTATTCATGCATGCTGATAGCTAACACAGCTAAACACTTACAAGCTTGATCATTTGCCCAAACCTTTACATAGAAACTCATAAGAATCAGCTGAGCCTACCAATACTGCATGCAAGTGAAAGACTTAGATTCTATAGTCCCAGAACTTGATTTTAGTAGGGTAACACACCTATCTGAACCACAGAACATTCAGCTCTATATCACTACATAAATGACTCTGTGACAGTCAAACCTTTTAAATTGCAATTTTAACATGTACCTATGTGAAGAATTACAGTATTGTTTAGGGGCAAACATTTACTTGTGTTAGCAGCAGCTGTTCCTTAAAACTGTTAAATCCACCTTTAATTATCTGGCATTGTTTGACTATTAAAAATACAAACTGAAGAGCACAAAATACTTCAATGTTTCTGGCGCTGAGTAAGAAAATGCCAATTCATAATGCTAAGACGCTGCTTCCCAGTTTCAGCTCATGGGTCTAGCTCTCATACACCAGGCATCATAAAGGCAACTCAATATAGGTGATACTGTTAAACTGATATTTACTCTGTAACTGGTACTTCAGGCCTTGAGACATTTTTTCAGAATTACCCAACTGCCAAACACAATCTGTAGAAAAGACTTTTGAAATAGTCTTTTTTAATCAATAGAATTCTTCTGAAAACAAGTATCAAGCCTGTATCCTTTCGGCACAATTCCAATCCTGCCTACAATTACATGATACAATCACCATTGACATTGACAGGATCATCCCTCACCAAGATCAGATTCTTTCAATTTCTCCTTTTTCATATGCAGCATTTTTTTTCTGATTTGATTTGAATTTTGTTTGCTTTGATACATTATTGCTTAGAACACATTTGTGTTAATCAAACAAAGGACAGATTGATGGTTTTTTCTCTTGTAGCAGGATGTGTGTAACCTGACTACTTGTCAGGTGTGTAACTTAGTTTGGCTTAATCAACTGCCACTGGAACATATAACTGTCAGTTGAAGCAGGACCCCAAAACTAGAAGAAACCTTTGTCAATATAAAAAAATCCTTTCAAGCAGATCTAGCCTTTTATCTACATGAAGTAGTTTAAGGAGGAAAAAAAAAGAGGAAAAAAAAATCACAAAAATCATCTAGTCCACCAGGGTTCAAACACGTGTTATTTCACATATTTTTTTTTCTTCTCTAATCCTTAGCATAGACAGATACCTGAAAGTTAAAGCACCTCAAACATATATATGTTTCAATATACATGTTTCCAACTTTGTCCAGAGAAATTGTGGCTGCCCCATTCTTGGCAGTGTACAAGGCCAGGCTGGTTGGGGCTTTAAGCAACCTGGTCTAGTGGAAGGTGTCCCTGCCCACAGCAGGCAGTTGGAACTGGATAATCTTTAAGGTCTCTTCCAACCCAAAGCAGCATATGAACACTTCTTTTTCCCAGAAGTGAGTAGCTGTCCCAGGTTCAGCAGTAGCCGTCATTTTTCTTTCTTAGTAGCTGTTGTTTTCAGCCTGGGAACAACGCTCATAACACTGATGTTTTCAGTTCTTTCTGAGTAAATGACTGCTACAGCTGAACCCAGGACAGCAGCCTATATAACACGAGCACTAGCACAACGCATAGACAAATAGACTACAAGGGGGTTGCATTTTTTTTTTTCTGCATGAAAGCACATCCACTTAGTTAGAAAGACAATTTCTGCATGCAGAGAAAATCGTGAGGTTGGGGGTCTGATGGGCTGGCAGGGTTGATGGATTGATTAAAGGCATTTCATAGACTGTGGGTTCTGTGTTTTTATAAGGTCAGTACTTACTGTGAGATTACCTGTTAGCCTTTGGCAGATGAACTACCTTTGCAGCTTTTTGTCAGAGATGCTTAAAATCTCCAGGCTTGCCTAGAAACCTCCTACAATTTACACTGCTCCTGGAACTACAGCGTACCTCCCTTCCAGCCTATTCCAGGCAAAGCCAGTCGAGCTGCTAATGCTAACCTACTATAATTCTCACTGAAAAAAGGTTAAGCTAGAGAAGTACAAAATTATTTCTATCACCATAGAATCATAGAATAGAATAGTTAGGGTTGGAAAGGACCTTAAAATCATCTAGTCCCAACCCCCCCCATGGGCAGGGACACTCCCGTGCTGGTTTACCTTTACAATTTTTTTATTTACTTTTTTTTTTATGAAACAGGACACCCTTACTCAAAAATCATGACAGCCATGCAAGAACTGGATACACATCACTCCAGAGCTACACATAATACGCACTTATAATTTGGGGCAGACACATGGTGCAATTTAGTCACAGCAGAATTCTGTAAATTATATCACCAAAGAAACAAACCCAGACTTAATCAGCTATTCAGATATTTTACTATTTGGGACAATACTTCCTGAACTGACATCTTGGCCTCTTTTCTCCGCCATCCCACCCTGCATTCCTCCCACACTTACGGATCCGCTCACTGGTATACTGCTGCAGCCCTGGGCTGAGATCTCTCTGGGGCAAAGGCACCTCTTCCTCGGCTGTTAGCAGAGTACTTTGATTTTTCATGGGTATGCTCAAGTGCTACTACAACTAAACAAATGGATCTACAAAAGCTTCAGCCCAAACTTTATGCAGGAGGAAACAGCTGTACAGTTGAAAATAACCTAAAGTCTACATGTATCATGAATGCTGGAGCATAAACTAAGAGAGTCAAAGGCATTGTTTAATTAAATGTTCAGTTCCTTCTTCCAGATTGAAAATGGGCAGTCCTCCTGACAGAGCTCAAGGTTTCCTCTGTGCGTACTTAATCACCGCTGCAATTTCCTTTAAAACATTCTTCTGTTTCCCCTGATTCAGACTTCAAGAGCTAAGAAGAATCATGCTTTTCCCTGCATTATGATTTTTTTTTCCTTTCTGCAAGCTTGTGGTGAATAGAAAAAGGCTGCATCAGGCCGGTCATGTTTCCTGTTCCCCCAATAACTGTTCCTAACCAATTCAAAATCAAGCACATTTCTATGCACAGTCAACTTCATAGCAAATCATAGAATCATAAAATAGTTAGGGTTGGAAAGGACCTCAAGATCATGTAGCTCCACCCCCCCTGCCATAGGCAGGGACACCTCACACTAAACCATGCCACCCAAGGTTTCATCCAACCTGGCCTTGAACACTGACAGTGATGGAGCATTCACAACCTCCCTGGGCAACCCATTCCAGTACCTCACCACCCTCACAGTAAAGAATTTCTTCCTTAGATCCAAACTAAACCTCCCCTGTTTAAGTTTTAACCTGTTACCCCTTGCCCTAACACTACAGTCCCTAATGAAGAGTCCCTCCCCAGAATCCCTGTAGGCCCCCTTCAGATACTGGAAGGCTGCTATGAGGTCTCCACGCACACAGCCTTCTCTTCTCCAGGCTGAACAGCCCCAACTTTCTCAGCCTGTCTTCATACGGGAGATGCTCCAGTCCCCTGATCGTCCTCGTGGCCCTCCTCTGGACTTGTCAGGTGATACCTGATTCTTAAGCATGCTGTACCCTACATTATCCTCTGTAATTTACTCCCTGAGTACATTTTTTCACTTAGTTTTTTGTACACTCAGAAATCAGTGTTCAAAATTCAATTACACTACTTTTCTACAGTTAAAGTGATTTTCCTTACCTCATATTCCTTCTGTATGCAGGAAAAGGAATACGAATCAAAGCAAGCTTGAGAAACTAGGTAATAAGCAGCAGATGTTCTTCTTACAGATAATAATACTTAAGTCTATCTGCTCTATGTGGTAAGATTTGGATAGGAAAAAAAAAGTATATGAAGATGAAGAACCTTAATCCACTACAGGCAAAGATAGAAGAAACTTTGCAATTTCAAAAGAGTTACAACAATCCACTGACAGAAGGCATGTAAAAATCTAGTTGTTTTGAATCATCATCGAGACAAGACACATGGTAGGATTAAACAATACTGAAGAGAATTCTGCTTACCCTTTTAATTTTGGAGTTTCTTTTGGTGCATTATTTGCTAATGAAAATTTCTGGATTCATCTTCTTGGAGAGAGAGTTCTAAAAGCACACTACATGTACGTCACATGCAGCAACAGAAGTATTTCTGTATACACATACAGAAATATGAGCATGTGTGAGGTACACATTCTGTATACCCATATATTTCTGTATACACGCTTGGCCAAAGAGTAAAATTAAAAAAAAAAAAAGAAAATTGAAAATTTCATGGGCTTAGATACATGACATTCTAAGCAACAAGCCAAAAAAAAAAAGAAATAAAAAGCTAGGCTCAATTCATTTTCAGTGAACTCAATGTAGGTGGTTTAATTCCCTCCCAGTCAAACCTTCCCATCAACAAAGTATGCCAAGCCAGAAGCACTTTTTCTTGCGGGACTTCTGCCTTCTTCTGGAGTTTCTGAATGCTACAGTAAAAATGTTGAGCTCTTACACAAATATGAACAAGGCAAATCTCTGCAAAAAAAGATTTACAGCAAAAGTAACAAAGTATTAAGAATCTTCTTTGCTTCTGAGACTTTATATATCCCTCTCCCCAAACAGTTAATTTCACCAAGACCCCTCCAATTTCCATAGAGACACACACACAACATAAGAAAATAAACCTATTATTTTTCTGACCACCTATGCTGACTTTTGCTCACCTGTTCAAAAAGCAGCAGACATAAACAAACATGGTTGTCATTGCAGCTTGTTTTTAAATGAAGACTTCAGGGAACAGCTCACGAAACCTGCTTTTACAACCATTTTTTCAGGAAAGTAGGAAAAAACAGATCTAAGATCATGGAATAAAGATTCAGTCATGAAAGCAACAAACACAGCTTTCACGCTTTAACCAGTCAGACTCAAGACCTGAATGCTGATGAAAAGCCAAGCCAAGGATGACTAAGGAAAAGTTTAGCTTTCATTTAAAAGTTAGAAAATTTATTCATTTCTTTTATTTGAACAACATCTAACATCTTCTTACAAGATCTAACACATTTTATTTCAGTTTCATCATTAACTAATTGAGCCTGCTAGCAGAAAAATCATGTCCAATTTGGATCCTCTTTAAGTTGGTGCCAAAGCACACCAAACCACCTATTGTCTGCACTGAAACTGAAACTGAAACTGGGTCCATAATTTCAAGTATTCCCAAATCAGAGAAAGGCTCTGGTAACTCACTATCGCTTTCACAAGAAAAAAAAAATAGTTACCAAATGGCTGCTTTAGAAAGAAAACTGGCTTTTTCAGGAGTAGCCCAGGGTCACTGGAGGAACAGCTGAAGGAATCAGGTCAACATAATGTTCTTAATAGTAAATCTCATTCATATCAATTTGAAGCACTGGGAGAGCAGAGAATACCCCACATTTTTGTAGAACACAGTTTGTAGAGGTGTTTTTAAAGGTACTATAGTTTGTCCAGCTTTAACACAGAAGAACAAAAGAATACTCAAAATAATCCAGAATAAATGTGGAACCTTTGAAGGACATCAAAAGCTTTTGTGTGGGGTATTCCAATATTTTGTGTGGGGTATTCCAATCAAGTATGACTGGAATTGCAGGCTTTAGAACCTGCAATGTTCCAGGTGAAGAACTTACATGCTGAAAAGAGAACTGAAGTGTTCAGTCAACTTAACTGTTACACACAAATAGAAAAGGAATACAGGCAGATGATTGGGAACATTTAGGTCCTGCTGAGGGACTTTGAGAGAAAAACAGAATGGGGGAAGAGTATGGCTGAAGAATTTGACAACACTTCAGAACTGAGGCAAAATATTTGATCTTTTGAACTTAAGGGCTTTATTTCATCCTGAAAATATAATTACAAAATAACTTTTAAGCCCACTCCCTCCTCCCCTAACTGATGCAGCCAATGCAAACTAACCTGAAAAGCTGAGGGCAAGTTAGGGCATTCACACACCTCTTCAAAAGATTCCACTGCAACATCTTGTGGCTTTTTTCCCTTCTTTCACAGAGAAACTGTGATAAAAGTTTTTTCAAGCGTAACCATGCTGTCAATTTGCATCATTTTGTTTATTTGCCATGGACCTTTTTCTCCTGATAGCCATTGCTGAACTAAAGCTACCTCTCTCCAATGACCCCTTCTAAAGTCTCCCAGTTTCTGAATTTCTTCTGAAGGGAGATCTAGACAGAGCTCTCAGGATCATTTGCTGCATGGTCTCCAATATAAACATCTTAGCTTCACTCATCCAAGCCAGCCTTCAACATTACCCAGAAACACATGCACCTCCAAAGTACCCCAATACATATCACCCGCCCCTTACAGTCATGCTATGACAATCAGAATTATGATTGTCTGAGACTCAGCTTTCTTTTTTTTTTTGGCTTACCGAAGAAACAAACCAACCATACAAACAAAAGATCATCTGCCAGCATCACGCAGACTTCAAAGGATCCTCAAAGAGCAGGTCTGGATAGTATGCAACACAGCATAGATGTGGCCAACTGCACCACTCAGTCCAGGATGCAACAAGCTCCCTGCACTCCCCCATATTGTCTTTCAAGGGAGTAAAGACACAGCCACCAAAAACTACAATGAATGAGAATCTGACAGTTCCTCAGCATGAATAAAACCTGAAGAAGCTTTCCAGTCCATTTGCTTAACTGCCTTTTGTTCTGCAAGTGTTAAAGCATGTGCTTACCTACATGAGTAGTCATGACAAATTTTACCACTAATTACATAGGGAAACTGCCATTTTCTGCCTTGCAAATACTTTTCATGCAATTAAGATATAAAAGATCCACCTTTTCCATTACTAAAAGGCATTCTGTTGCACGTAGCCAAGAAATTTATCCCTCAGTCCATTCAGTACTCATTTTCCTGAGAAGTTGGGGAAGATGGTGAAGTGCTGAGCCACATATTACCAAACTGGCTCACCCAACCACATACAAGTTTTACACACATACCTAAACCTGCAAGAACTACAGGAAAACAAGTGTTTTCTTGCGTGGCTTACAAAGGATCATTTGTAACCCTGCAAAGACTAAAGGTAAATAGTGACAAATGAGAAAGTTCATGAACCATACAAAATATAGCCCACTTCTTCCACATGACTAACCATCCATTCCTATAATGGCATTCTTATGTATTTTAAATGCACATGGAAGAAGCAATTGGATTTCACAGAATGTAAAGGATCCCCTTTATTAAACATAAGTAATACAAATACCTGATAGGAGAGGGGGTTTGCCAATTGTATGCACTTCCTTATTTCACACCAAGACAGAATAAAAAAAATCACCAAGGGTGATGGCAAACAAGGACGTGTTTAAAAGGAATCCTCACAAAGTACTGAGACTTCTAACAACAAAGCTTTAACATAATACCCCTGGTATTACAGGTTAATGATGCATTCAGCTCACTAGACTTCCATGAAGAATGATGAAAAAGTCCCTGCATGGTTATTTCAAATTTATGGTCAAAAACCAAACAATACAGCCTTCCATCAGAGACAAAAAAAGCACATTTTCCACTTGGCAAAACGGGCAGGTACCCCACTTCATGCTGCAGCAAAACCAAAGGATAAGAGCTCTCATTTTCTATTGTTTCTATTGGTTTTCCACTTCTAAATAACTGCATGGCTTGACCCCAAGCATGTCCCTTTGACCTTAATGCCTACAGTGTTGAATCATCTCCAACACAGGATGTAAAAGAAAAAAGGGAATAAAAGCACAATCAGTACTGAAATTATGATCTCCATTATAAAGTATGAAATTGAACTGGCATATAGCAAGCACAAGATCTGAACAAAAAAGGCAGTATCTAAAATGTGTACTAAAACTGCAGCCTGCAAAATTCTACCCAGGTATTGACACATGATTATTCACTTGCAAAGATCTCATTTTTGAGTAAAATGCAACTAATTCAACTACTCTATCATTACAAAAATAAGAAAAATAAGTTTAAATTAAAAAAAAAAACACAAAAAAAACCCACTGACAAAAATGGAAAAGAGAATGCCTTTTTCTACCAAAAATATGGATATTAGTAATGATGCAACACGACCAATACATAAATTCTCATTTGCTCATACATGTTCAGCACCACCTTGGCAACAGGTTTTACAGTATAAGGTGACAAAACCTACAGCTTCTAATGAAATACTCTTTCTGAAGCACCTTTCAAATTATTCAGTCTCTTCTAGAATTCACTGTATATCAAGTGGTAATTTTTAGTAGTTTTCTTTCTTGAGAGGATGGGTTCCAATTCTGCAGTTGAATTTTGGTTTAGAACTTCAATAAACTAAAATTAATAAAGTATCAAGAAATGGTATGTAACTGTACTAAATACACTAGTATAATAAATGTTCAATCCAAGTTACAGAAATCCAAAAGCATTTAATGAAAAGCCTGCCCCATGCAGCTTACATTTGCCCTGGTTATATTAAGAAATGAAACCAGCAAAACAGTTCCCTCTGACAACGTTACTGCTTAAACCTCAGATGGACTAAGAGGTAACTTCACTTAAAAATTGATATATTTCTTTCTTGCTGTCATTCCGGTTTCATTAATTTTGTTAAGTGCACCTAGGGAAAATAAAGTGCCTCAGTGTTCATTTATTTTATGGTTATTCACTGGGGTATTTAAAATTGTTGGTCTCATCTGTAAAGATACTGCTGAGATTAGTAATCTATTTCAAATATGTGACAGTAATTTTGAGAAGTAGCTAACAGCAAGGTTTGTGAGCCCTTTTTCTTTTTTCTTACTTCTTTTTCAATTAGAACAATCGTCCACATGCACCATCTTGTACTTAGTCTGCAATCCAATTACTACTTTATGCCCATAACAGAAATATAAGAAAGAACAGCATCTTTCTAATAGGAAAGTGTTATGGAGTACCATTCATTTACATTTTTGTTTAAAAGATTTTTTTACTGCTTTTTCTACAATTATTAGGTGTACTGCATCTATGACATTAAAGAAGAAAACATGCTCTTACACTTAAGAGTTTGACCATATTTTCTAGTTTCCCTGCTGCTGTTCAAAATATGTACACTTTTTCTAAATACTGTTTTCAATATTAAAAAAAAGAGGCTGTACTTCAAGTTTATGTCCTTTTAATCAATCCACTTTTTTTTATTAATTATTCTTTTCAGAACAATACTCTGAATATCTAGAAGGATCTGCCCTGAATGTATCTATAAACAATAGCAAACAGGGCACAGGAAAGAATATTATTTCATATGCTTAAGCTTTTCTATTACAGTTTAGTAATTACTGTAGATGATAAGCAAATAACCATAGATGGAAAGCAGCCATTAAAAAGATTTTTAGGATTTCTGAAATAATGTACCTGCATGATTAATATCTCTCATCAGAAGGTGCTTTTATTTTTAAAAAATGTAGAAGCATAAAACAGCAGAAATCCCTATCACAAAGAATACATTCCATATTCACACAGCAAATGACTACTAATTTGACTTTTAATGGCCAGTCTCAATTAGAATAATTAAAACAGTGTAAGATCTTTGTATTCATAGTGCTCTATTTCCTGCTGACATGTGCATTCATTAAGCATTTCACCAGGGAAAAAGATAGGAGCATACTGTTCCCATAATGACTCCTTGGAGTCCCTAAAGCTAAAATAACTTGATCCAAAAGTGCATCTCACATTTTCTGTAGATACTAAGTTTTGAAGACATTACACCTGGAACATTTTGAACTGCTTATATCATGAACACACACAAAAAAACCCAAACAAACAAAAAATCAAACCCACAAAAAAATAAAACAAAAACAGACTTCACTGGGGAGTGGAAAAAAGAATAACACCAGAATGATCCCCATAAAACGCTATAAAAATGGTATTTTTACCTATTTCTATATGTTTTACTAAATCCTAGTCAATTATTCCATAACTTTCTTAACAACATGTGTCACATTCTGATGAACCCACTCATGTCCTTTTATATATTAAGTCATTTAACACAGTTCCTAACCTCAGACACTATTTCACATATTTTCGGGGGGGGTGTTTATTTTATTAAGTCATGTTGAGATGTTGAAGCCTGCTTTCAGACTGCTGTATCTCATTTTGTTAAACTTTCAGTATACCATCATCATCAAGAAAAATCTGTCTGCTTATTTCCCAGATGAAAATTATACACTTCCTTTGGAGACTGAGTATTTTATTCAAAAATTCAGCCCTAAATGTAGCTTACAAACCATGAAATGCCACATCTAGATAGTCTGGTATATAATAGAACTACCAATTAATACCTTAAAATGCCAAATAAGTGTTATGGTGGCCTGAATATCACAGTTAGAAGGTACCATCTAATAAAATGTTAAAAACCACAGTGAAAGCAGTCTTCCAGGAAGATTTAGTGTATCTATCCTATTCATTACTTCTAACAAAAACTTGTGTTTGGCCCATCACACATGTCAAATTAAGCAGGAGTTGGTATAAAACATAGTGCTCAGAGAGAAATTTCAAGGCATACTTCAAAAGTGCAATGACCAGCTGCCTTAAGACTAATTAGTGAACTTGTTCACTGGAGAAGTAGCTAATACATTGTAGCTAATATTTTTTCCAACCCAAGAGATAGAAACATAAAATAGAGATGTTTCACAATATTTTTAACTTTTTCAGGAAAAAGAAAACAAGCATTTGCCTTAAATAATGTCTCCAAGATGAGTAAAAGGTCTATTGTTACATGCACATTACAGGATGACCATTTTTTCTTAAATAACAAAGCACAAATGGGCTTCATAGCAGCATTTTCTAAGGGCCCACAGAGGTTTACTTGGCCTTCAGGAACAAGTTTGTGCAACAAGGCACAACAATCTCCTGCAAGAACAATTACTCCAATCCTTAAGAGACTC
Source organism: Melopsittacus undulatus (assembly GCF_012275295.1). Classification (NCBI taxonomy): domain Eukaryota; kingdom Metazoa; phylum Chordata; class Aves; order Psittaciformes; family Psittaculidae; genus Melopsittacus; species Melopsittacus undulatus. The sequence goes on along the minus strand of NC_047557.1, from coordinate 67,255,072 downwards.
AAAATATGCAATGCCCACAACTCACCAGTCAGCTATCATGTCAAAACATTAATGACAAGTCTTGTGTCATCAACAAATGAGCTGTATCTACTTAGAAGGTAGCACTGTACCATAAAAATACCTAAGTTATGATTTCATCTATGTGAAAATGAGTAAATAAGCAGTCCTTGAGAAGCGATTATTTTTCAGTTAACAGCTGACTCTTAACGTATTTGTAGCAAAAGTCTGTTAAAATCCACTTCTGAATTGGCACCTTGAATATCCTTTTTAGATGAACAGCTGTCCCAGCCTAAGGCCATATAACTTGATTAGACAAACTGTACCAGAACCTGGAGAATAGCATCTTAATCCAAAATTGTCTGGACTAACAACTGTCATTACTTTATTATCTCAAAATACGTACTCTGAAAAATATGTCTCGTTAATGTACTGTAGGAAAACAAAAATTTAGATTATGAAAAATTTGATACCCTTTCCTGATTATCCAGTTATTATGATATATCCTGTAAATCTGCAAGCTGAAGAGCTGGATTCCACATTTGCACACAACTGTGCTTTGACCTTAAACCACTAAGATATAAAGGGAGAACAACAAGACAGCACTGGTAACAGTAAGAAACAAAAATGAACTATAAGAGGCAAAAGTCAATGTAAGCAACTACAAGGAAAAGATCATCACACACCCCTCCAGCCCATGGGAGACTGGTCAGCTGCTATCCACCTAGAGGGCTGAGAACTTCATTCCTGACTCTGATGTCAGCTTGGTGCACAACCTTGGAAAAGTCACTGGACCTCTTCACACCTCAGTTTCCCCATCAGGATGAGAGAAAAGCAATCATTTCCTTTCCCTAACAAGCTCTATGAAATACACAAGGAAATTACCTCTAAATTGCAATAAAAGTCTTAGTCATGCGCCACCTCTGCTCATTGTTTCAATCTAAAGTACAACTTAAAGCCCACTGTAGTACCAATAATGTGTTGTTAAAAACTGTAATTCAAAAATGTCATATTTTGCTGCGTATAGCTGCTATCAAGCATAGCAAGACAGAAATAACTACTGTGCAAACTAAGCAATGCATCTTCAAAACTCTGCCTTAGTTCAGAAACAGGTTTTCTACCTCACACCTTTATTTCAGAATCACTGAAGAAATTAAGCTGTGTGACTCCTAGAGTCAGACAGCTCAGTCTTACACACTTCAAAGCAAATAAAACAAAATCCGCTAATGCCAAGTAAATACACAGATGGTAAACAGCTATTAATTCACAGGTTTTATTTCTAGCAGACCAGCATCTGTTTGGCAAAAAAGAAGGGAATGAAGCTGCTTGCATAACCACCTAAAATCATTTCCCTTGCAACAGTTCAAGATTTGTGACAGAGTACCAAAACCATAAGTTTCCTTCATAGCTGTGACACAAATAAAGAGTGAAGACAAAAGGGAGATCACATCCAGAATCTGAGGTTCTAAGGAAAACTTTGTTTTAAAATAAACCACATAAGAACATTTATAATCTACACCTCAGTGCCAAAGCTGAAATGCTATAAAAACAAATATGAGACTGTACATTCATAATGTGTACATGAAAACAAAGAATCAAAGCAAAACATCCATAGTTCAAAGTTAAAGTGCCAAATGACAGAAGATAGCAAAATTTAAATTCTTTTTTACTAAGAAATAATCATGTAACTTCAGTGGAAACCTGTAGGACAAAAACAACAGAAATGCTCCCTGAGCAGTCTGAAACAGCATAAGGACTCAGTTGAAAGAATTAGCTCTGCCCTCTTCCAGCAGTGAAGTGTTTCAGGGCATCAATCTAGCTGAAGACTAACCCAGCAAAGGGAAAATCTGTGGTTAGCCTTCAGCTGGACACAATCTGCTCTTCACAGTAGCTGCACAAACACTTGTGCAACTACAAAGGCAAGGGAGAAAGCAATAGTGGAAGCCACTGACTAAGGGAGAGGTATGCAGCTGTCTGTAGGTTTTCAAAGGCTACTGGAGCTACAGCACTGGGCTGTGGATTCGCATTACACAAGCTGAATCTGAAAAAAAAAAAAAATGGCAGCAAAACACAAAACCAACCAACCAACAAAACAAGCAAAAACCAGCAACAGGCTGCTACAAAAGGAGACATTCTCCTTTGCCTTAAGTCCCCTGCAATGCAGTTTCACTGCCTACTTAAAAATGTTAACAAACTGCTACTTTTCTGCCAGGTCCTCACACTGTTCCAACCAACTGTTCCATGGTTAGAGTAAAGACAGAGAAGGAGCAAGTGGAAGGGGTGAAACACTTTGCATCATACCACATTCATATCACACTAAGAATGGCAGGAAACCACACCTTCATCTTAAACTAGACAACTCCCAACACAGTAAGTCACACATTATTAAAAAGTTACATCTTCAGACACTTTTTCATGGACATTAATTTTTATTAGACACTGCAGAAACCCACCACCTTTCAGGGTTTGGATCCATGAAGCTAATCATAGAACTATCTTTGCAGATTGTTCCTTTAATATACTTCTGCAATTGCACATTTTCAGGCAACAAAACCATATATACATGCATAACACACATACCCACATCATATACTAAGGTACATTTTTCAGAAGTGTCTCAACTTAGACTTCAAAGACCCTACACAGGCACTAAGTTCCACTATCAGGATGATTTTTTACTCCTCTGTGATAAGAGAGAATTTATGAGCCTATTTGCAGACAGTTGATTAAGCAAAACTAGACAATTCTCAATACATGTAGACCTGGTAGGGCCACAGATTATAATTATACTGTTAAACTTAACACTCGCCCTTCCTGCTTTGGGCTTTCCTTTTCCCAGTTTTTCCACAAAACTTTAATCATTCGAACTGAAACATACAGGCATACAGATTTTTATTCTTCAAATGTCTTGGGTAAAACAGATCAGCCTTTCCAAGAATTAAGTTTAGAAGAACTGTGGGTTGTTTTTGTTTTCCTGAACCAATACTGAAATCATGCTCTTATATTGCTAATAAATTCAAGTCCCAAGGTGTTTGAACAAATGCTTCCAGTGTCTGAGACATGTTGTCCTCAAGCTTAATCAAACAAGAACAATTTAAGGGCCTTTAGAAAAAACTCCCATTTCTCACATCCTCTGTCAGGGCTCATGCAGCGTTTGGCAGATGACTACTTTGAAGAGCCTATCCCTACCCGGCGTTCTGCAGCAACGCAAGACCTTTTCCCACCGGGCAGGCGACCGGGCACAGGGCTACAGAGGAGGCTGGACCTCTACCGTCTCCACTCGGCAGGGCAGCAGCGCTGAGGACACCGGGGCCGCGGAAAGAAAAACGCTCTGCCCCGCAGCCCGGGCAGGCAAGCAGCGACGGGAGGGAAGGCTCGGCGGGGAGCAGCAGCCGGAGGCAGAACGACTCAGTGCGGGTGCGCGCCAACAGCCAATCTACACAGCCGCCTTTCTGTAAAACAGCCTCCTTTCTCTCTTTTCTCTTTTTACTTTGGTAGCATGTACAGGAAAACACTAGTGTCCCGAGTGCTGAGAAGTGTTCGGCACCTGCTCACTTAAGTGAGTACCTCAAAGCAAAGCTTCCAAAGCTAGCACTGGCACGCCTCTTGCTCGCTCATCCGTCCCATGCGCGAACGACAACCAAAGTTACAAAATTATTTCTTCTCCTGCCGCAGGACCCCGAAACCCCTTTTTCCTACCGCCGATCCCTTCCTGGATACCTTAAGGGGCGGCGCGGAGCTTGGCCCCGGAGCTCTCCCGCAGTGCACCCCACAGTCCCGCCGGCCTCCCTTTACCTTGATGCCCTGCTGCTGGGTGGTCAGGGTCAGCTTGGACTCATCCAAGAGCAAAACTTCGCAGTAAAATTCCTCCGGGACCGCGCAGAAACAGCCCATGCCTGCTGCGATGTCCGGCGACTAAGCGGGGAGGCGGGAAGAGGCCCGAGCTACGCCGGAGAAGGCGGCTGAGGCGAAGCCCTAGTTGGGCTGTGCCCGACTCCGCGCCCCGCCGCAGTGGCTGGAGACCGGCGCTGCTACGGATAAGCGCCCAGCCCCACAGGGCGGCCTTCCACCGCCATCCAGCGGAACAGCCTGGACCGGGGTTGCCGGGAGCTCCCTCTGGTAAAAGAGGAAGAAAAAGACCGGCGGTTTTTCAGGAAGGAGTCCAGGTCACAGCCTTTGCCCGCGGCTGGCTGTCACGCTGCCCCGGGGAGGTACCGAGCCGCCTCCCGCCCCGTCCGCGCACGTTTCCGCGCCTTCTCTTTGTGTAGGGAAGGAAAGCGGCCGGGGAGCCGTGTCCTCCGCTGCGGCCGGTGGTGAAGATGTGCGTGTGTCACCGCCCGGCAATGGCGTTGCCTGCGACCGCGGTGCCCACTATAAAGAGTGGAGGGGCGGCTGTGCCCGGCGGGCGCGGGACTGCTGTCCCCGGCTGCCCGCGGCCATGCAGAGACGACGCCAGCAGCCTTTCGCCTCCTCCCTTCGTGGAGGGGAGGAGGAATGGGTGTAGCCACCCGGCCTCCTGCTGTCCGCCGTGCAAGGCTCCCTCAGGCTGCAGGATGGAGGCCTGCAGACGACACCTGCCAGGCTGAAGAGCAGCTGTCGCCTGTGAGTTGGCTGCTTCAGTACTCCCCGCACTGGCACCAGCAGCTCCGGACGCTGCCGCACGTCACGGTATACCACTGGCACACCCGGAACCCCGCCGCTCCCCCGTGTGCCGGTTGCCGGCAGCAGGACGCTTGTCCTACCCACCGGTACCCTCCCCCCGGCTCCTCTCAAGGCCGGGTCCGGCCGCCGCGGCAGCACTGACCCCTGCTGGGCCGCCCGCAGGAGCGGTGGGGCACGCTGACAGCAGGACCAGCAGCCGTGTCCGCGGAGTCCGCGCCGAAGGGCTTCAGGAGGCCCCGATGTGTCTGGCAGGAACCGACTTTACAAATATCCTTGGCAGGAAAATATTTACACCAGTATGCTGTTAAATACCGGGCCTGCTGCCGATATATTTAATTTAAAACCCTACGTAAAAGAGCTTTCAACTGCTTTTGCCTTTGCTGTCTATAGTTGTGGAGCACGCACACATACCAGTTCACCTTCGTGTTTTACTTGTTGCACAACGCCTATGATTTTTCCCCGTCGGGCAGAAAGTAAAACTCTGATCCCACAAGTGCCTCTGCATTTGCTTGAGTCTGCATGCATGAGACGTCCTGTTGAGGATCATACAAAATTTGCATGTGCAAATTTAAGAATATGCATAAATGTTTTTAAGATTGTTTACTTGCTCACATGGCATAAGAGAAAGGCACAAGGAGATTTATCACTTGACAAACAGTACTAGGTATGTACCTAAGCGGCACAAAGAATGATACGTCTGCTTTTAAATCCCTGTCTTAAACAAAACCTTCCTACTCCCAGAAAATACCACTCCCATTTTTTTGTTTGGTGTAGGTAGTGTTTAAACTTGTTCACTGTGTTCTGTATCCATCTTGTAAGCTGCAAAACCAGTGTTGCATGAGGACTGTGAAGATCAGAACAAAAAGCATTTTAATATATATTCATAAAATACAGCTTTCTGAAAAAACTTACAGAATATGAAGCATTGCAAAATCTTACAAATTCTAAGTTCCTAACCTTGTTTCTTGGTTGATACATACCCATTGAGAATGTCATCCAGACAGCACAAGAAATTCAGATAAATTTATTTTTGGTTTTCTGAACACATTTTTCAAATAGAGCTCTTGAATTCTTCAGACAGTGGACAGGTTTCTAGAGAACAGATGGTTCCCTTTTCCCTCTCGTTAGATCCATATATCATGCACATCATGACATAAATTACCCCCTCAGTCAGTTAAAGTCATTATATATGTATAAATCACTTATTAATCAAGGGAGAGGGAGGACTCAGTGAACTTAAAACCTTCAATTATAATTTTTAAATGGCTCACAGAGCTACATTACAGTCTCACACTACGCAGTTTAAATCAAGACTGGTCTTGGTTGTAAGCAGCCGCAGTGAACTCTTCCATGTATTCTATATCTGAAGAGCTTAAAGATCCATTTCACGCTACTGCACACTAGCTGAATGGTCCAAAGGGAATATAGAAAATACGCACTCATGTCCAGCTGAAGCCAATGTTTGGAGCACAGAGCCATTAACATAGGAAATTGTCTCCTAATCAGCTGCTGCCTGATTAGGAGACAACAAACAGCTAGCTGTTTGAGTCAGCAGCAGTACCAGAATGTACTATTTGAGGTAAAAACCTAGGAGGGGGTTCTGGACTGAAGAAGTGAGAAAATTAGCCAAGGGAATAGGGGAAGAAGGAATAGGATCTATACCAGGAGCTAATATGTGCCCTGAGGAGCTCAGGAAAGCAAAACATTTGAGCTCCATGCTATATAACACCAGCCCTGTCTCAGTATTTCATGTATCAGGCCAGCTCACAACTTGTGAGAAACATAAGATACTAATTTTTTTTTTCCAGATCTATCAGGAAACTGAGCTCATTTTTACTTTTCTTTACAAGGAAAAACACAGGTCAAGCACTGCAAAGGAAACCTTGCTGGTATAAGCTCTCATCACACAAACATTTATGGGCATGTTTAATTCAGGCATGTAAGTACAGGACCAGGGCATAAAGGCATTTTTGCCCATTGCCTGTTTGTTGAGGTATCCAGCACAATTCACTGCAGCCATTATGATTCAGTACACTTTCATTGAAACGGTCAGTTTTAGCTGAAATCAAGTCTCTTCACTGAGGTCATACAAACAACACACAGAGCACCACAAGGATTTTGTATATGAAGTGACCTGCATCCATATTCTGACACATCAGCAATGATACTAACTGCCAAAAGGAAATGGGTTAGCATATCTGGTTTCTCACTAATTTTTATACAGTTTTGCTCATGTTTGCTGACAGTAGCTGAATATGTAGTAGGAGACATGATAACCTACTTTAGCCATTATTACTCTTACTTATCAATGTGTAGAGATGCAATTCCTATATCTTATCCATGTCGGCTTCCAGGGGCTAAGTGAAAAGTTAAAGCTACAGAGCAACCTCTTCATCATCCTCCTCATGTGAAGACAAACTTCCTGGTGAGCAGAGAAGAGCAGTGAGGTCTAATGAAAGAAGTTTGAAATTAAAAAAAAACAACAGCACATACTCTTTGGGCTAAATGTACAACCCTGAATGCATCTTCCATGAAAGAAAAAATTCTTAGCAAGAGTACTGTCCAGTGTGTTTACAGGAAAAATAAGGTACAACTGCAGCAGCACTGCATTGCTCTGGTTTGACACCCGCTCACTTGTCCGTTTATCATTGACCCCAGATGCCTGTTGTCCTTCCAGAGAAGTTCTCCAGATGTTCAACATGCTACTGAGGGCTATACTTATCTGTGTCTCCTGCACCCAAAAAGAGGACCAAAGAAAGCAATGGAACAAGTAATTTCCACATAGAATTTTACAGCATTCAGAGGCTGAAGTTTGTGTGTTACAAATGTACATGAAATCACATTTCTCACTTCACTAGTGAAGGTTTTGCTTAAAATACACAGGTGGATGCTATCCTAACAATTACTCTGGACTCTGTTACTACTACACAGCACACATGTAAGATGTATGTGCATCTACTGCACAGTAACAGTCCAAGTAACTGCACAGCAGCAATCACTGTAAACATGAATTTATTCATATATTGATCAGTTTTGTATTTCCTCCAAAACTGTAGTGACTTGACATTATACTGCATGCCACACACTTAGAGAGCCCTTAAAGTAAGACATCCCAGTAAAGACCACTTATATATAAGAAATCTTAAATTAAGGTAAATATTCAGATCTGTAATGCAGTGATGACAGAAAAACAAAACAACCAGAAAAAAAACAACAAAAAAAAACCCCACCCAAACTTAAAAGACCCCAAAGTACATTTGAACAGCTGATTTAATTTATTGGTATTTCTATAGCAACAAATGCCTTGAGGACCTCTGAATTGACATGGCATGGAGTGAAGATCCATTTTTTGTTTTGTTTTCTCATTTAACAAGACCCTAGAAGACTGCAGCACTGCAAACACACAATAATTAAGGAAACTATGAGAATCTCTCCATGATTTTTAATAAGGAAAATGTGCTATTAAGTGCACTTTCTCTATCCAATATATAAAATAAAGCTTTTGGGGTGCTTATTGTAAAATGTAGAGCTAAAATGAGAAACTGCAAAGTCTGCATACTTCTGTCAAAGCAAGAAAGATTTCTGTCTTTAGCTACTGTTTATTGAACCTAATTTTGTGTGATGTGGTTTTACAAAGTCTCTCTCAAGATTTTGACAAGCTACCCCTACACAAAGAAGAACCAGATGATCCTGTTTTATTTTGCTTCTGCTCAGCTTCCTCAACAGAACTTAAATGCATTTTAATACTAAAGAGAATTGAATGGCAAGATGTAACAATCTAACTCCAGGACATTAAGTCAGGCTGTGACAATCTGGATTTGTACCTTCTGCCGCCAATCAGCAGAAAAATAGAGGCAATGAAGATCCATGGACACGTAGAAGGTGAGCTTCCTGTGGAGAAAAGCGTATCCTTTTCAAAGGACACTATCTAATGGATAAACTGGCACATTCCGTAGTAAAACAGGATTGAAGAGACCCATGCTTAAGCACAGAAGAGACTATTGTCACCAAACTACTCCACTCTTTCCTACCACATTAGAGGAGTTTTGTGGTAAGTAAGGAGCTTTCCTAGCACGTAACAGGAGCTGGTGCTACGCCCATTTCAAGGCACTACATACACTGTGATATTCTTGCAAAAGGCAGTTGTTCTGAATACACTTAGTGAAGTATCTTTTATCCCAAGGGTAGGCTGTCCATGCTGATTGGAAAATTACAAGGAACTCAGGTATCAGTCAGTCTGTTGCTGTTGTAAACAACAGCCCTATGTTGTTCAAACAAAACAGAAACTATGTTTGTCTGTAACTATCATCTCTTCTTTTCTTTTCTTGCAATTTCTGAATGCAAGCTTCTGGGGGAATCATTGCCAAGAGATTCTTACTTCTGTTGCCCAGAGGGTTTTTAGACCTCTACACACGATGGAAATATACCTAGGGACATACTAAACCTAAGCACTGATTTAGGCAAGCCAAACATAGGCTGAGAGAATTCCCCAGCCAGAACTCCAGACCGTTTCAGGGAGGTGATCAGTCACAACCTCATTAAAGTGACACAGATCCAAATTAAGATAAACATTTTAACAGGGAGTGTCTTCTACACATGAAAAGGAGAGTTTATGTAGACAAGCTGTCAACAGGAAGCTCTGATAGAGAAAACTGCTGACTACTCTCCCAAAGTTTATTAAACTCATCACTGTGTACCTGCATTTTAAAAAGTGGGGTCAAATTTCTTTTACAGGTATTCGGGTTTGTCTTCTGATGTCTAGATACTACAGCCACACTCATGACTGAGATCTCCAGTGCTAACCTTTAATACTATTTCTACATTAAAGTCGTCATTCTTGTATAGAAAACTCAATTCCTAATATTGTGTAATACTGAAGTCATATAATCTGTAGTATTCAGCAAGATTTTAAGTTTTGAGTAATCTGAGAATCTGGAGATTTTCTAATACAGTTTGTAAAAAGGATTGTCCTTCCTAGAAAAGCTTAAATGCAGATCATAGAATTATAGAATAGTTAGGGTTGGAATGGACCTTAAGATCATCTAGTTCCACTCCCCCTGCCATAGGCAGGAACACCTCTTACTAAACCATCTCACCCAGGGTTTTATCCAACCTGGCCTTGAACACTGCCAGGGATGGAGCATTCACAACCTCCCTGGGCAGCCCATTCCAGTACCTCACCACCCTAACAGTAAAGAATTTCTTCCTTATACCCTGCCGCGGAAAGGACTCAGTCAGAGATCAATGTGATCAGACAAAAAGCCATTTATTGCAAAGCATTAACTCCTTATATACTATTGCTTACACACACCTACTTAAAATCTAAACTTCCCCTGTTTAAGTTTTAACTTGTTACCCCTTGTCCTGTCACTACAGTCCCTAATGAATAGTCTCTCCCCAGCATCCCCATAGGCCCCCTTCAGATACTGGAAGGCTACTATAAGGTCTTCATGCAGCCTTCTCTTCTCCAGGCTGAACAGCCTCAACTTTCTCAATCTCTCTTCATAGAGGAGGTGCTCTAGCCTCCTGATCATCCTCGTGGTCCTTCTCTTGACTTGCTCCAACAGTTCCATGTCCTTTTTATGTTGAGGACACCAGAACTGCACACAGTATTCCAAGTGAGGTCTCACGAAAGCAGAGTAGAGGGGCAGGATCACCTCCTTCGACCTGCTGGTCACATTTCTTTTGATGCAGCCCAGAATACGGTTGGCTTTCTGGGCTGCAAGCGCACACTGCTGGTTCCTGTTCATTTTCTCATAAAATAATACATAAGATAATAAATAAGGTAATAAAGTCATCTGGAGAACATCACCTATCATCAACCATGAAGAGATGGGATGGTGATGGGATGCTGTAGGTAATCAGAAGAAATAAGTTTTCAGTGACTACACTGAAGATGCCAAAAGCAAAAGGATTTCAGCAGCTCCCTGCAACTGATCAAGGAAATAACCAGCTCATTGTGTACCTTGTAGATTGAAATTCTCACTAAGTGAAAATACAGACAGAAGCATGTCCCATGTAGCCTGCTGTGACTTCCTTTCAAATTTTCTCTCTATACTTAGAGGCTGGGAATGATTCCCTCAAGCTTTTACAGCAGTCACTGAATCTGAGCAATGCTGAGCCTGCAGAAGGATTTGTTCCAGTTCAAAGTAAGACTGGAATGCTAAATCACCTAATTAATTTCATGCTTATCACATCCCCTTGAACACAGGGAACATTTCTTGCTGCAGAGATGATGAATTCATTCATAATAAAGCATTATTTTCTGCAATTTTTCAGAAAGTCAGGGTGAGCAACAGGAAGATCTGATAAGCTTTTTGGGAGATTGCTTCTAAGTGTAGTTACACCTGACTTGCATGATTGTGTGTGCATCATTTGATGGCCTTTTATTCTTTCCTCAAAAAACGTAAATGAGAACTGCATGAGACAGTAAGTCCCTTAATAAACCAAAGAAATTAAAGACCTTATCTTGCCTTCAAAAAAGAATTCCTCAGCCCCTAAAGTAATTTGAGAAACTGGATGAAGTAAATAAGAGATTCACAGCATTTTTGATGTCCTGGTACTACTGCATTTCATATTGTTACGGCATGAGTCTGATATGGCCTTTAAGAATATAGCAATACTTCCTGTTGTTCATCATTCTGTTTAGCTAACAGTAACTTCTTGCTACCTGACTTTTGAGTTCAAGTTCCTTGTTCATGCTAACACTCAGCTGGCTGAAAAAAAGGGGAGGAGAAAACTAAATATAAAGCAAGGGCAAAAGGAAATGGGGGAGGAGAAACAAACTGATCTGTTTGTTGTTGGGATGGTAAGAACTCCAAAGTAAGTATATAATACAGAGGTGAAAGGTAGAAAACCAAAAGAAACTGTAGGAGGTAAATCAGAGAAGAGAAACAAATTGAAGAAAAGTGGAGGGGGAAAGCATATAAACAGAAAACCAGAAAGAAAATATAGTAAAAATACTCTAACTGGGAGACGTTTCTGTAGGAGCTGGGTCTGTCAAAGAGGGACAGAAAGACAGGATCAGACTGGGTCATGAAAATGTAAACAGCTTTGATGGAATTGAAGTGCTAATGCTGCTTGCACAGGTCTTATCCTCCAATGTAACATTCTGCCTTGAAGGCAAATGGAGTGTGGTCTAAGCGCCATGGGTGTTCCACCTCATTATCTGCTCACACAGCCCTTCTGTGTTCCTCACAGTCCCAAGGTGGCCTCTTTGCCTAGATTCTTACTTTGCTACATAGTGCATCACAGTTTTTAAACATGTGCTTCTAGTATTTCAGGCACATGATGTGTGTCACTATAGTTCCTCCTCACAATGTGGGTTAAACTGCAAGGCATATACTAGTTGCTCCCATAAAGTCTTTTTGGCACTTGCAAGGCTTTTTTTTTTCTCATCACAGCTGAATGTACAATGCAAAGCAGTTGCTGTTGAAGTAAAATATATTTCTGTACCTTGAAAATAAATAATTTTGTCACAGTCTTGGAGGACAATGCATCCCACATTACATGTTGGTATGTGATCCTGGGTATCTGATTATTAAATTGTACATCTCTATGAATAGCACATTGTATATTTTACATATATATTGACTACAGCATGGACATTTTTCTGTTTTCTAGGACACAAAAGTAGGAATGTTCCTCAGCTAACACAATATGTAAAATGTACTGCTGTTCTAATACATGCATGTTTTCAAACCCTCCACATTACAGAATAGCACAGATTGCCATTATATAACCACAAATTGGCTGATACAGCAGTGCCCCAAGTAAGACACAGCATCTGTAAAAAGAAGATTAATGAGATTAAGCCATTCCTTCTGCATTAATACTTCTACAGAAAAGTTTATTCTTTACTATTTGGTAGTCTTCCATATTTGTGATACAAAGTTCACTGATAATGTTCCCATTGCTGCTAGCACTGAATGATCACAATGAGTTCTTATTTTGCTTGTACATGTGTTTTATACCATGTTCATGCTGTTTTGGTAGGGTCTGAATTCCTAGCATCTTGCTTAATTGTCAGAGGAGCATAGTGGCAATACTATTTTGAGTGGTTGCTTATTTGTATCTTCAAGACTGTTAACCCAACTGATACTTATAGCCAAGTTCTGCGCCATCACTGACTACAATGTTACTGAGTTTACCAATTAAAATTTAAGCCTAATTATGTTGTACTTGTCTTCTGCCTGTGCCATCAAAAATAATTAATGTATCATTAAAAACTAAGTAAAAGTATTTTATTTAAATTGCTGTCTTTATAGAGTTGTTAAGAAAACCAAGAAGGCAATATTTACTGCATACCAATCATTACTAATGATTCAGCTCTTTTGTAAAAGGTGTATAGAGTGGCATAGAGCTAGTTGACACAATTTTGACCTTTTCAAGAGTAATAATTGGGTCTTCCAAAGTAATTGTTTCATCTGCTACTTCAAAGCTTTGAAAAAAAGGTATGACACTACTCAGCTTGGTATCAGCCTGAAATGTTAGGATGAGGATTCCAGTTCAGCAGCAAATTTAAGAAGCTCACTCTCTTTTTGTTGTTTCTGTGTAATCCTTCTGGCCTTGGAGCAATGAAATTTAGAATTCCGTTAAGCAGAACTTTTCCTGGGTAAAGGCACCCAGATTCTGCTGAGTGGGGGCTGCAGATACGGCCTCTGTGGGGAAAGGATTTTGCCTGGCCCACACGCAAGCAGTTCCAGCCAGCCCCAATGGACCCACAACACGGCACAGCTGTGTCCCTCAGCTGAGATGGTGGTGGCTCCATAATAACATATTTAAGGAAGAGACAAAACACTGCACGGCAGCTGCTGGAGGACTGAGAAAAATCTGAGAAACAGCCCTGCAGACACCAATGTCAGTAAAGTATGGGGAGAGAAACTCCAGCAGCTGGAGAGGAGATTCTCCTGCACAAGGAGGTAGGAGAGTTAGGAGCAAAGGAGAGTAGTTAAATCTGGGAAGACTGGGGAGGGGGGGAAATCTATCAGGTTTTGTCTTTGTTTCTCACCATCCTACTCTAATTTTAATTGGTAATGAATTAAACCCATTTTCCCCAAGTCAAATCTGTTTTGCTCATGACAGTAATTGAGATCTCCCTTTCCTTATCTTGATGTACAAGAATTTAATCTTATTTTCTGCCCCTGTCTAGTTGAGGAAGGGGAGTAAGAGAGCAGTCAGGTGGGCATCTGGCACTTCATCAAGGTTGACCCTGGTGATAACTCAGTTGATGTCAAAGTGAAATCTTAGGATCACGTTATGAAACCATAAGCTTGGAAGGGGTCTCAAGAGCTTTCTATGTCAAATTCTTGCTCAAAGCACAATTGCCTAAAAGTCCAAACAAGGTTGCCTCAGGACATTGTTCAGCCTGGTTTTTAAAACTTCAAAGGATGGAGACTACACATCTTTATACTCACACACAAGTAAATGGCAGCCATCAAGGCAGAAGATTGTTTGCCTCTGTATAAACATGCATAAAACAGCCACCAAATCAGGCACCATGTTAGTTTGCATTAGTGTCTGAATATAAGAGGGCTCCCTGACCACGGAGTATTCAGTTTATAAGATTCTTCAACACAGGTATGTTTGATGCCCTTTAGACAAGCCTTATACAATGTTAATAATTTGGCCATAATCACAAAGAAAACTCATTAGAAGTGTGAGCTTTCATTTTCCCTTCTACAAGAGTGTGAGCTCTAAGTTCATGGAGGAAATCTGAGCAGCTTAAAGTTTAAACACCTACAAAGTTAGCTACAATCTGCACCGCATTTGTGGGATTATCCTATACATTTCTTAACAGGCAGAGATGTACCATGTAAAAGAACACTGAGAAATTATTCAGTTATAATTAAATCATTAACCTTGTTGATAATTTGATTGCTCAGATCTCCAGCTTATTTGGAACAACACTTAGAATAAGTTCCTCCATACAAGTTTTTCTCAGGATGTCCCTCCATGGCATCAGCTTGCTTAAAACAGCTTGCTTTAATGAAGAATCTTTTTGGTTTTTGTCTTCCTCAAGGACTGGATGTATTGACAGGACCACTACTATCTAGAGGAGAGCTAGCCAGAAGACACAATCCTTGAAGCCAGCCTAGCGCCACAATTCACCCTGTGAAGGCTGGCTTTAAATAAGCAATAACCGCTCATCAGGCTCAATCATAACGAATTTAGGGTTTAAACTCATGGCCAGAGAAGCCAGTGATTCCGTACGTGTGGAACTGGTTCATAGCATCTAAAGCCATTTCTAATGCTTTCAGCTGATCTTGCCTGAGCTGCTGTTATACCTCCTGATATTTCATCACTCAGTCTTCTGAAGGGCAGCATGTGCTCAATACCTTACTACAGGTAGGACAGTAGTTACTCACTTTGCAGATGGTATGTTATGACACAGTATCAGCAGCAAAACAGTAAATTAGGCCATTTTTGTTCTATGTTTTTCCTCCCTAATAAGGCAAATTCAGTGAATGTGTGCTTTGCTAACTATGCCACTTTCAGATAGGTCTGATTGTTCCAGGTCACTCTCCCCCACATTGCTTTGTGTGAAATGGGTGCATAAAAATTGCTTTCAAACAAATATGATTTCTAAATGAAGAATGTTGTTTCTCAGGATTCTCCTGGGGTTCTTCATTCAGCAGCAGCCTAGAAAGAGAATCATGAGGTTTGTTTTTTCATATGCCATTTAGAAAAGATACTCCCCTTTTTCTAGTGTGGTGTTAATCAGCTGGCAGAGAAGATCCTAGGAGCAGCAAGGTGCCTATTGCTTTTCTTGCCTCTCCAGCAACCTATGTGATTGGTTAGAAGAATACTGATTTACATGGCAAAGTCCTTGAGCCATGGCCTATAAAAACAGTTGTTTTCTTCACAGGATGAGTTTCTTCTGGCATCCAGCATCAGTTACTGCTGCCTCCAGCACCAGGATCTGCTGCACACTAATTTGCCTTCAAGTTTCTTTTTCCTTAAGTATCCATTATTTCCCATTATAATACAAAATCAAAGGCTTTTAAACACCTTGAAAGAAATCCAAAGGCAACACCGAAGTCAGAGTTGCAGGAGAAGACTAAATGGTAAATGCCAGTAAAATATATTAGTAATTCTGGAAGCAGATTTCATTAACATAGCTTTCTAATAGCATTTATAGCATGTCTAATGAAGCCTTCTGACACTCACTCCGCATCTCATTCCCAGTTATGATGTAGTTCTTAACTATGCCACTGTAATGAAAATAAAGAGTATGCTACCATACTTATGCCATTAGAAAAGAAAACAGGAAGTGTGTGTTTTCCTCCTTTTCCATGAAAGCTGGAAAATGGCTGCAAATAAATGTCCAAGCTGCGCGCAGCCCATTTCTCAAGGAGAATGGTGTGGGAAATGGTGTCAAAGACTTTACTAAAGTCCAGGTAAACAATATCCACAGGCTCTCACTCATCCACTAAGCAGTTCCCTTGGCACAGAAGATCTGGTTAGTCCAGCAGGACCTGCCTTTCATAACCCATGCTGACTGCGCCTGATCACCTGGTTGTCCTGTCTGGGCCATGTGGCAGCACTTCAAGATGGTCTGCTTCATAATCTTCTACAACACTGAGGTTGGACTGACAGGCCTGCAGTTTTCTGTATCCTCCTTTTGGCCCTTCTGGCAGATGTTTGTCACATTTGCTAGCTTCCTGTCAACTGGAACCTCCAAAGTGAACAAGAATTATTGGAAGTGGCTCACTGAGTACTTTCACCTGCTCTGCCAGTAGCCTTGGTTGGATCCCATCTGGCCCCATAGACTTGTGTGTATCTAAGTGGTGTAGCAGGTTGATCACCATTTCTGCTTGGATTATGGTGGCTTCATTCTGCTCTCCCCATCACTGTGTTCCAGCTTGGGGAACTAAGTACTCAGAGAACAGCTGGTCTTACTGTTAAAGACTGAGGCAAAAAAGCATCAGGCCCCTCAGGCTTTTCCTCAGCCTTTTGTCACTATGTTTCCCCCCATATCTAATAAAGGATGAAGATTCTCCTTAGCTCTCCTTGAATTTTTCATGCGTTTATAGAAACATTATTTATAGTCTTTTATAGCAGTAGCCAGATTAAGTTTTAGTGGGCTTTGACCCTTCTCATTTTCTCCCTGCATCAACTTATGACATCTTCATAGTCTTCCTGAGTTACCTGTCCCTTCTTCCAAAAGTCATAATCTTTTTTCCTGAGCCAAGATGGCCTGTCACAGCTGAGTTAACTGCCAAAAGCAACTGACAAGAAGACAGTGTCATCCTCCCAACTAAAGGGACGTTACCAAGATGAAAATCTAATCTAGAAAGAGATTTTTTCTTTGCTTGTCATGTTGACACCACATTGTGCCACTGTACTTCAAAGAGACCAGCCGCACTTTGCAAGGAACTTTCTGGTTCCAAGACTTAATTCCCAGTCTCACAGCTGCTAGGCTGACAGGCATTTGCTTTCGTTCAGCAATTTTCCCCTTCTCACTAGGCTGCCTTTATGGCTGCTCACATCAGATGTCCAGAGCCTTGTCTTCTCCAGGCTGAACAGTCCAAGCTCTCTTAGCTTTTCCTCACTGGAGAGGTGCTCTCATCCCTTCATCATCTTGATGATCCTTCACTGGACTCTCACCAGTAACTCCATAAATAAAGGTGATTGACCTTGAAATACTTAGAATAGATCTAATTTGCTCAGTTGATTTATATGTTACACATGAGTTTATGTGGTACATATGGACTCTTATGGTATACTTGAAATAAGGCAGCATTTTTGAACAAGGATATATGGTTTGGCTCAATTAGAATCAGTAAGATTCTCCACTGTTACTGTAATCTCTGATTTTGATCTGGTAAGATTTTGGTAGATAGATTACAGACAGGAAAGGATGATTAATTTCAGGAAAAAGAAGCACAGTGGATCATTCTTTGGGAGGTGCTGTTGACTCTCTCAAGGGGCAAGATGACTTGCAGAGAGATCTAGATAGACAGAAGCACTGGGCAGTCATTAAACACATGAAACTTAACAAATCCAAATGCACCTGGGGTGGAGAAATACTGGGCACAAGTATAAAGTGGGAGCAGAGTGGCTGTGGAGTAGCCCTGCAGGAAGGGATCCAGGGAACTGGTTGACAGCAGCTCGTGTGACGCAGCAGTGTGCCCTGGCAGCCAGGAGGGCAAATTGCCTCCTGGGGTACATGGCACACAGCATGGCCAGCAGTCACAAGAGGGGATTATACCTCTGTGTTCAGTGCTGGTACAGCCTCATCTTAGGTGCTGTGTGAAGTGCTGGGCCCCACAGTTGAAGAAGGATGTGGAGTCCTTGAATTTGTCCAGAGGAGGACACAAAGCTGGTGGAGGGGATGGAAGGCATGTCCTGTGAGGAGCAGCTGAGGACTCTGGGTTTGTCTGGTTTGGAAACAAGGAGGCTGAGGGGCAACCTCATTGTTCTTTGCAGCTTCCTGAGGAGGGGAAGTGGAGAGAGAGGTTCTGAGCTCTGAACCCTGGAACCCAGTGCAGGACATGTGAGAAATATCCTATCCTATGTGGCAGGGGGAATGGAACTAGATTATCTTTAAGGTCTCTTTCAACTAAACCATTATATGATTCTATGATTTTAATCTGTCATTGAAGGGCGTCTCTCATGAAGGCAAAGCCTTCCTCAAATACTGAATACCCATAGACTGGAAACTCATCCTTTATATTTGATCAATCCAAGGTAAAGCCGGTTAAGATGTTCAAAGTAAAACTATTGCCTTTCACATTGAAGTTCAGGTGCATACTAGTTTTTTACTGTAATTTTCTTTCAGAAGCCCTAGAACATGACACAGAATTCCCAATATATTTTAAGATTTTGTAAATAACTTCATAGAATTACATAGTAAATGGCTAGTAAAGAAGAGCCCCATCCTTGGTTATATATAGAAGATGGAAGAAGAGGATAATTCAGTATTAAAGGACAAAAGGTCAGATCTGTGTCACAGTAGCTGTGTAATGATGTCATCATTTGTCACCCTCTGCATTTCTTCTGCAGCAGAAAGATCTGCTTGCATCATTACAGCAGTCAGCAAGCCAACAGATACAGAAAACATCATGTTGAGAGCAGACGGAGGCCAGGAACAGTCAAAAAGCAGAGCAACCCAAGATCCAATGTTGAACATTTTGGTGCCTGAGCCAAGATCTGAGCAAGACTGAGCAGCTTAGTCAGTAACAGTAAATGGGATACCAGGGGCAAGAAACAAGAGCAGGAAAAAGAGCTTAGACCTGAAGTAAGGATCATGTTAACAAGCTAGGTCAGAGCAGAGCCCCTAGAGAGACCAGCTTCAGCTTGCCAGTTAGAAGGACGTACATGGCATGGAGTCTGTGCCCCACAGATATGGTAGCCTTTGCCAAAGTCAGACAATTGCTCATTACAGGTAGGCAATTGCTTTTACCCAGGAGAGAATGGAACAGCTGACGAGAGGCTAGGGCTTCACTGACTTTCTGCAGATTGAGTTTCACTTGCTTATGGGAGAGAAGGATTAAGGCAGCAAAGACTAGCAGTCCCAGAGATGCCCAGAGATGCCAGATAACTCTGCTTTGTCCTCATTCCCAGTCTTGATAGACAGTGTAAAAGATTAAGGAGCCTTTTGCAGCTGTGCAATCAAATGTAGAGGTTTGCCCATTGTAAATAAAACCATGTTGATGATTTGTTCTAACTTCTCTGAAGTGTGACTTTTTGCAGATTAGTAAGAAATATTTATATTGTATGTGCATTGTAAAATACAGGGAGGAGAGAAAATTCGCTGTGTAATGGTTTCTGCAAATGACCATGGCAAATTTAGTAATCATTAATATTTTTGCAGAGGCTCCTGAATCCTTGTAAGAACTGAATAAAGAACAGTCAAGCCAAGCTTTATTCCTAGCTGTTCCAGGCTGTTTAATCTTCTTCCACTAATAACAACCTGTCACACTGTACATGTTTCAGTTCATCACAGGTATCCCTAGGAATCCTAGTTAGAGGATTATAGGCATGAAAAATTGCTTACTTTTAACACTGCTGGAGCAGCATAAACCTTCAGACCACTAGATGTCATTCAAAGCATGAGCCATAAACTTCACAACAGTTCCCAGGATTTCCTTGACTTCATTAGTAATAAATTAAGGGAGGCCATTATGTGCCCAGAAGACCATGAGGTTTTATTCAGTGAATTAATAAATAATGGCATTGATGCCTCAAGGGAATCTTGAGACAGTGGAATACCAAGGTTATCTGGCTAAAGGGCTTTTCTGTCTCCAAGGTACTGTAGAAAGCAGGAACTTTGAAGAAGAGGACAGTATGATCACTGAAGTGAAATACTATATAAAATTTCCAAGAAATGTTCAGATGAGATAAAATAAGTCATAAAAATAGCAAGAAAATTAGAAGTCTACGGAAACAGAAGCAAGCCACTATCTACGTACATGTGCAAAGCATGTATATACATTTTATCCTTGCATCTATGCCTCTGACATGGCCAAGAACTGACATCCTAGCCTTCAAACAAAACCAAATCTGGCCAGACAAACCTGAGCTCAGACTTCTTCATCTATCTGAAACTACTCTATCAATTCATACACAAAGGCAAGCTTATTAAAAAATACAGGTGAAAGCTAAAAAGTACAAAGAAGAAGGTCTTAATTACAGTGCAATGTAGAAGAATGCCTGAAAGTTTCCTCTTTTGGGGTTTTCTCTCTTGCCACACCTTCTGTTTCCTTCTGCAGGCTCACACAAATGCAAATACACCAACCTACTGTTAGTTTCAAATTCTAAGAGAATATAATATGCACAGGTAGGCAGAGGTAGGTGTTCAGAGGTAGTTTTATACTACTTTAGTGCATTTCTTAGAAAGACCTAGCAGCATCCTAGCAAAAATGGGGGGTGGGAGGGGAAAACACCTCTCCTCATTCCCATGTCCCAAGAGTGTTCTCAATTCTGCCTGTGTCAAGAGAACACGGAAAAGGAACAGGGTCTTTATGCCAACTCCCGTAGTGCCTAGGGAAGATCAGTTAGCAGATTTGGTATATGATCAGTTATAAAAAATCTACAGCGCTTACGCTGTAATAGTATTGATGTAATGGAACCATAGACCAATAACATATTGGAACTACATTTAAGCAAATTAGTAGCAAGCCTTGTTACCCAAGCCCTCCACTCGTAAGAGCCTACTGTGGCTCTTCATTAGATTATATTCTTTGTCAATTAAAAAATATGGGGATTGCCTTTTAAAGGAAAAAATATTGATACGATAGGAGACTAGGAGTCTGAAATATGTTTTTCTGTTTTTCAGGGAGCGAATAACAAAATGCTTGTACAACAAACCCGAAGAGAAGGGAGACCTTCAATTTGTGAAAATTGTCATGTTTGTGATACTCCAAAACAAATCATTATAACAAAAATTGTCAGTTATGAAGAATAATCAAAGACATTTGGAGAGTCAAGTAGATTGAAATGGATGTCATATACTTAAGCACCATGTCCAGTGGAGCAATCAGAGAACATGGCTAAACTAATGCAAATATCCCAGCAACCCAAACAAGACAAGGCACAAACAAGGGCAAAAGTATATTGTTTTGAAGGAGAATGAAGACATGGCAGCAGTCATTAAGGCCAGTTTTTAGTTTATTCAAAGTAGCCTTGACTGAGGATGGAGTAAAAAGCAGGTTGTTAGGAGCTGACAAGAAAAGGATGACTTCTAGGCTAGTAGGAACATACCACCCTTTGGAGTTTACAGAAAAATCAAACAAAGACCAGAGTAAGTAAGGAGTTGGTCAGTAATAAGCCAGAATGTCTTTTATTTTTCAGAGGTTTAAAGCCCTCTGCCACATAAAAGACTTCAAAGTTAGCCAGCAAATATTTACAGTGACAGTGAATTCTCTGTGTTTCCCATATAAGTCTGACCTTGCTGTGGTACACATAAGCTCTGACACAAAAATCAACAGCAACAATTTATATTTTATGACCTATTTGAAAGTCTTCAAAAAGTTTGTTAAATTACAGCACATAGTAGTGAAAGAATGTAAATCATTCTGGTGTTACATGTGCAGCTAATTCTCTGAGCAAAGCATAACAGGAAATTCAATGCTAATAATTTTTCAAATGCTAGAGGCATTTTTTTTGTTACCTGTGTTCCCTTCTGAACTACCTTGACTATTCCTCAGTATAGAAACCTTCAAACACCATTTGAAATGGTGTGTTGAAAAAGATGAAACATTCAATACAGTAAAGTGTAACACAGTGGTCTTTGTAATACACTATTTATATTACCTATCCTCATTAGCAACAGGGGCATATGCAATTATATTGGACTGCTGCATTTACTTCAATAAAATGAACACAAGCAGCAGTTTGTGATGTGTTTTCTCTTAAAACAGATTAACAGGAGTAGAAATCGCATAGCAAATCACCATGTCTGTAAAGGAAAAGCCATTTGGTTATTTTACATAAGAGGTATGACAGAATATGCAGAAACCTAATTATTTCTCCTTTTTTTGTCTAAGGTGAAAATACTGTTTCCTTACAAGCAAGTTCCAAGTGCAAAAGTGTACTAGCTTCCTGGAATAGATCTGGTAGAATCTGCCTAACTTATTTCCACCCATTCTTGTGGAATTTTATTACAGATTGAAAAATGAGCTGAGTAAAATAAGTTTATAGCCACTTAATCCAGATTTTTTTTATTATTGTTATTTTTAGATCATCCTATAGAGGCAGCCCAAGGCTGAGAGAACAAAAATAGCTTTGATGCCCTTTGCATGATTTAAAATAATACCTTGAAACCCCGTATTCCCCACTAGATCTTGCTTTGTTTACAACCAGGTGTATAAGGCATAATCCACAGAGCAGGTTCTGAGGTTCATTGTGCACTTCATCCAAGTTTCAGAGATGTTACTGGTCAAGCTGTATGGCATAAAGAAGCCCAGAGTTTTTCTTCTGACTAAGTTGATGAATTAACTGATGCAGAAGAGGCTGCTGAATGTGTCTATTTATGAGGCTAATTTTTACTTCATAACACAATAGCTGTGTTTTTGTTTCTCTATTCCCTTGCCCCCTTCCAAGCTTAACCTTTTTTCTTTCAGCCTTATCTCTGTGTTCTGTGAGTTTCCCTTTCTCTACTATTTCTCCTTTCTCTCTTAAGTACTCTCTCTCTCCACATTCCCACAACTCTTCTGAGTTTCACCAGATCTCAAACAAGCCTGAATATGCAAATCCCCTGATTAACTGGTGCAGAAGGAAGGGAAGGCTGCACAAGCAGCTGCACACATAACCCCTGAGCCATGGCAGTGGTTGCAGGCAGTTGTACTGGTGCTTCTTCAACTTGCTTGCCGGGAAGGCAGAATTTGTTTTTCCTCAGCCTCACCATGTTTCAAACATGCCCGTGCTTGGATACCTCCACATGATTTGGTTCTGGCTGTTAGTACCAGAAAAATTAGGAGGAGTTGGACATCGAAGCTGAAACTTGGTGTTTCTCTATCTGCCCCTGGTGTGGGCATAAATGGAAGATCTGGGACAAGAGACTGGTGAGATCTTTGATGTGCCTGCCATGTGAAGCAGGAAGGAGCTGCCAGGCAGCACAGCAGGCAGCTGGGCTTGCTGCCCCCCTGCTGCCAAGGAAATGGCCTGGTGCATCCACGCATGCATGCATGGCTGGAGCAGCCAGCTTTGAGCAGGGGTAGTGATTGCTCAGGGGTAGTTATTACTACATGCTGCAGCTTCCTCAGTCACAGCAACACATAGACTGTTTTTCCGGATCTGCAGCATAGGCCAAATAGCTAAGGCAATTTCATTTCTCACATCAATCTGTTGTCCTTGATGTCCTTGTCTAGGACTTTGGGCTGCAAATTTCTGAATGTCAGAAGATACCAGAATTAATGTTAGCTTCTATGTGTACTGTAGAGCAGCCTTTAGATATACTTGCCTTGCCTCTGCAGAGCATGAGTCTGTATCAATATATAGAATTAAATACACTGCTATTTTTTCTACTTACTGTCAAAAGTTATAGACCTTAGGGTGGTTTCGTGTAAATTGTAAAGTTGTTCATTCAAGGGAATTATTATCGGCTATTCTATAAGGCTTCTTGCAACAGTACCCAGCCACTTCACAAACTCATATAGCACTTGCAAGGTAAGTGGTATCCTGTTGACAATCCACAGAGCTCATCAGCACTTCTGGAAGCTCTTAGTTCATTGCACAAAACTGTGCCACCGGAGCTGAGTAACTGATTCAACACTATGATGCTTTGCTTTCTGTAGAAGGTGACAAGGTATATGACCAGGGAATTAATGTTTTGCTTTTGAGTTTCACAAAAAATTTTTGCCTTCACATATTTTTGGTAAAGGAATAATGAAAATCAGGGCACGCACAGTTCAATCTGACTGAGAAATACCCACACAAGCGCTGTGTAAACTTGTTCCAGGTCTAGCTGCATCAGTACCCATCTTCCCTGTTCATGCTGCTAGGCCCCATCCCAGCCAACAAATCCTGTAAGAAATTATGAACACCAGGGGTCGTTCCTGCCTCTGCTTCATCCGAGTGGCTGCAGGCAAACATCCTGCTCTCTGCTTCAAACCAAAGCTTTAACTGGAGGCCACATTTTTTTAATGTTTTTTCCTGTTCATGTATCCATCCTTTTTTCCAGCAAGAGAGGCTTACTTAGAGCAAGTGTCTCCCTTATCTAAGAGTGTAACCACACAGAAACCATAAGAAAATTACTTTCCTGTGGATCCTCATAAATACACACGTGCAGTCAAAAAAAAAAATCAATAGTTACAGAATCAAAGAAAGCACAGTTGGTAAAGACCTTGAGAGATCCTTTGTAATTCCTGTGATAAATGCCTGTCCAAGACTATTCTTACGTCTTTGGACAGTCCCCTTCCCAGTGCCTCTATTCCCATTAGAACATCTTCCCCAACATCTAGTTAAAAGCTCTCTTGCTCTGATTTAAACTCATTATTTTTTATCTACCACAGTTTGCACAGGTAGCAAAGTGATTTGAGTTTATGGCAGCCTTTCACTCAGCTGCAGATTATTATTGTTTGCCCCATCAGTCTTCCTTAAGCCAAAGAACATACCCTAGTCTTTCCTTAATTGGTCATATTTGGTCATTTTTACTGTCTTCTCCACACTGTCTCCAATTACTTAACATCTTTCCTGAAGGCAATACCCAAGCCTGTGACAGAATCCAGCTGAGCTTTACCAAAGCTTCATTGAATAGATAGATTAAAGCGTTTTTATACCTCATATATCCTGTTGTTGCCATGGGCAACAGTGAGCAGGACTAACTAGTAGCCGAACCCCCGCCCATTAGTGAGAGCAGAATTTGCCACCTAAGCAGAATCTAAAGTGATAAGGAAGGCTGTGGAAAGTGGCCATGGATGGATATGGAAAATACCACTGAGTCCAGAAAAAGGATCAGCTGAGGGGAGTGATAGCAATACAACATGTAAATGAAGAACTGAAAAACTGCAACGTGACAGAGCAAAGAAACTGTGAGGACTTTATAGGGTCACTAGCTGAAAAGAGATAGTTTCAGCTGTGTCCAGATCGCTGTCATGTGCCCTCTTCAGGTTCACAGGGCTCTAGGCTGTGTGGCCAACAACTTTGTGCTGCACATCTACATATATCCATAACGTCTGTGTGTGCAGGGGCAGGCTGCCTCTGTGGTGAGCTGCTCAAATGGGCATATCTATTACTCATTGCTATTCTCACAGACACACATCTTGGAATGCTGTTTCCCTTTCTCACAACAACTTGTTTTACTGAAGTTCATCTTGTAGTCCAGTGTTCTCCAATTTCCTTTTTGAAAGACTGCTGCCTCATGACTTTTCCTCATTTTTTTATTAGTGATAACACATACCTTGGCCTTCTTCCTTCTGAATACCATGCTAAATATTTTATTTGTCAAATAATTTTGATTTCTAAACCCATCCTCCAGTGTACTCACTGTCCTTCGACCCTCATTTCATTGCAAATTAAACAAGCTTGTACCTTGCTTGTGCAGCTCACTCACATTCTTTCTTTAGTATCAGACCTTGGAACTGGTACAGTTCAAAGTTCACAGCCGAGTTTTGCTTATTCTACCAGCTGAAGCTGAGAAAGGCAGCTTTTCAGCAGCAAAGCATGAAATTTTGCCCCTGCCCAATTTTCATTATAAACATTAAAAAAATTTTTAATAATCCTAATTCAAATGACTAGAACTTGTTACTCATATCAAATGGCACAGCTACTAAATATCTGCCTGTTTCTCCACAATCAGAATTTATTAGTAACCTGAAATACTATTTCAAATCCTTTCCATTACGAAAAACAACAAGATCCATATGTAAACTGCTTTTCATGTCTCCCTCTAATAATAGATCTATCTTCAAATATATTAAATATGTTAAGTATATTAAAGTATATTAACTATATTAAAACCAAATGGTACAAATATATATTCTAGGGTTAAATCAAAAGTTTTTTCTTTGAAATCGTTTTTTTTCCCATTCCCACTTTCAGTGCAAAACAGTGTTATTGCTTCTTCTTAAACAGATATAGAAATCTCACTTTTCAATGCTCCCTCTCTGAATAAAATATACTATATGCAGCCTCAGTGCTGTGGACACAGCAATTACATGTTATTTCAAGTCCCCCTGTTGGGTCACTTGCTTCAGTCTAAGGACAAACATCAGCATTTGCCATGGTGGGACGTAAAAAATTGTTAAGTCTTCCCTTTTCTCTATGTATCTGAAGGTGTTGAGCCTCTGGCAAACAACTTTTCTGTTATCAAAGCAACCAGCTCAACTGCTGTGAAAACATCCTTATTCTCCCCAAATTTCTCACAAACTACTGATTTCCACATCTGATTTGATGTGTACAGTTTTAAAGATTTCTCTTAGTATTTGATACAAAATGTAGTTTAAAGGTGGAATAAAGATCTGCTTTCTAAAGCTGATGATCCTGGGAGAGCTAAGAAGCCCCACAATGCAGCTACTGTTTCCACTGCATTGGTGCCATGTTCAGTGCTTTCTAGCCCACATCACAGCAGCATCAGCCACAGTGAACAAACATTTCATAGGCTCATATCATTAAACGATTGGAAAGGACCTTAAAGCTCATCTAGTTCCAACCTCCCTGCTGTGGGCAGGGACACTTTCCACTAGACCAGATTGCTCCAAGTCCCCTCCAACCTGGCCTTGAACACTGCCAGGGATGGAGCATTTATCACTTCTCTGGGCAAACTCTTCCAGGGTCTGACCACCAACATTTCCCTAAAACGTGCAATTGGTACCTACCATAGTAACAAAGAGTCATCATGTGAAATTACCAATGACTAGCAGCTCAAATTACTTTATCAACAATGGCATTAATTAATATTCTAGATGTTTTAAGCAAACACTTTAAGAAATAAAGAGCTATTAAGGCACTCTCAAATACATTGACAAAGTAGTCTCTGGTTTTAAAGCCAAACAAATTGTTTGATAACCACATGCAATTGATTATAAATGCTTTCCGAATCACTAACTCTTGTTTGACACAGAGCATATTTAACTACAGCCTCTGTCCAGTTTATCAAGCACACAGCAAATATATCTTTAACTCTTAGTGACGTTCCTAGAGGACAGCTTCTCAGGTCTAATTCTACATGAGACTTCTGTGAGCTGAAGAGAAAAAAAAGAGTTCTCTAAAGGATTGTAATGGAATTTTTATGAGTACCCAAATTATGTAATAGATGTCTACATTTCAAGTAGGTCTAGAAGTTCTATTTTAGTGAGTGTAAGCCCCCTTCATACATCTGTTTATACATTTCTTTATAAGAAGAGCACAGGTCCCAAAGAATGCAGATACTTGTTTAAATTTTGCTGTTAAAAAACAACTCATCAGCTGTAAGGAATGTGAAAAGATGGTCAGCATTGATTGCTTTATCCCATTTTTTGAAGCCTATCTTGTACATTCCTAGTTAACTATAGCATTGGGATGCATCCTGCACTGTAAAAGAAACAGTGTTATTTGAAAGTGGGTGCCAAAAAACCCATAATACAACCTTAACACTCTTCTGGAATTTGACAGTTCCCCTGTACCTCAATTTGTGGTGTTCAACATATGTTAACAGTAAACAACAGCTAATCTTATTACCTGACTTTACTTAGTTGTGCTTCTAGAACAAGAAAAGCCCTTTAGGCCAGTTGGACAACCCATCTCCATACCTTTTCAGAAAATGTTATATACAGACACAGGTTAAAAGATTCTAATAGGCACAGTGCATAAGTGGCTGTGTTGCACTACCTGAGTATAAAGACTAATGCGGGAAACAGCATCTGTAAACCTCTGCTGATTCACAGAGACCTACAAGATCTCAACATCTTTAAAGATTAGAGCATACTAAAGAGCATCTCCTTTGATAGCACTGTAGTAGAAGAATAGTGAGAAACTAATAAAGAGAGGCAGTAAAATGCTTCCTATTGCTCAGATCCATGCAATGCAAGTTTCAAGTCCGCAGGCAAAAATAATCTGCATCATCTATATGTAACTTCTTCAGAAAAGTTTCTTTCTAAAAATGACATTTGATTTTCGCAAATTGACATTACTTGTCATTTCTACATTCTGTTGTAAAATGTTATTGAGCTGCATTACTTACATTTTTTTTTATAAAAGTCTCTCCATATACTGTTTCCATTAATAGAATCACTGCATTAAATAAGTACAATTTTGACAAATCTCATTCAGTTCTGTTTTCTTAGCTTACTTACATAGAATAGAGCTCAGCCATTGCCAGCAGGTCTGTTCTAGACTACTTCCTTCAATTTGGGTAAGAAATTAATTTGAAAGGTTGTTGTTTCTGTTTCAAAGTGTTGTGAAGGATCTTACCAACTTAACCTTTCTATATTTTGCATGAGGTTTCTAACTTAAAATTTTAAAAAATCCATCTAAACTCAGTACCTTAAATATCAGTGTTGTTGTAAGTACACAATCATATACTTTTTCACTCTTACAAACAAAAGAACATCAAAAGGACTTTTTAAAAAAGACTATTTGGAGGGGGTTGCATGTATGTCATTTGCATCTGACTCAGGAAATAAAGATCAGATTTCTTACAGTTAGCTGATTCTCCTTTATCTAACATAAAAGATAGCTTCAAATCCATAAATAAGTGTGATGTACTATAGTGGCATATTCATAATAAATGAATAAATATAAATTCATTATAAAAATGCAGGTATCTCATTTTATCTGCTCCTTTCTCCAGTATTTTTATTCCAGGTAATAAGCATAAAGAAAATCTTCAAAGCTATTTTTGCTTCTATATGTATGAATTTAGTATGCTCTAGAAACACTAACGTAACAACTGTAGAGAGATAGATTTCTTCTTTTGCGTAGAAGGGAGAGGCTTAAGCAGAAACCATTGAAACAGCATAAGAAGGGTCTGTTTTCCTGCATTTTCTATTTATTGTTTTCCTGCATTTTCTATGATTGTTACTGTAGGTATAAGTAGAAAAGTTTCATAATCGAAGTCATGAGCAGGGTCCCCAGCATTGAGCACAGGTGACTATATTGTCAAATAAATCCCAAAAAGGATTTGAAAAAAAGTTAAATATGAAAGCAAAGAAATTTGCTGATAATACTAAACTGTTCAGGATAGTTTAGTCTAAAGCTGGGGCATTTGGTAATAAAATTTTAAGTTAAATTCAGTGCCAGTCTCCTGGGAAAACCAAATACCCTGTGATGGGCTCCAAATCAGAATACCTAGGTGAAATAATTTAGAGTCATTTTTCCCTGAAAATGTCAGCACCATGTTGGATTGTGCTTATAAGAAAGATAAGTAACAAGGGAATGTTAACAAAGGAGTAGAGGAGAATATCATTATATCGCTATATAAATTCTGCCTTTCTCTCATTTTGAGCATTACATGCAGGCTAAGGCATGTAGTGGAAATAAAAAAGATAGAGGATTTGGTAACAGAGGTTATCAGAATTATACAACAGTTTTATATTTCTACATGATGTTAATTCAAGTAGAATAGGACCCTTCCATCTGGAAAAGTGGAAGAGATGCAATGGGAAGCTGAACAATTGCTTACTGTTTCTTGTAGTTCAAGCACAGAAGAAACATAATGAAGTTACCAGGCAGCAAGCTTAAAACTAGTAAAAGGGACATAACACACAGCTAAGTTGTGGAATTAATCATCCTCAAATGTCAGGTAGTCAGAGTTTGAGTCAATTAAAAAAATGGACAGCAGACAAATTCAAGGCTGGCTATTAAACACAACAGATAGGATTCAACCTCCAGTTCAGGAAGTTCCTCAGTTCCAGATACTCCTTATTTCAGTACTACATGGTTTGAATATTACTATATAATTTCCTAAGTTACCAACTAATGGACACTGCCTGAGGTGTGTTACTGAGTGGTCTTTGTTTTGCCCATTTCTACTATGCTCCTGTATTTTTATGCAGTATAATATAAAATATGATGGGTCTAGCACTGGAACTGATGCAAAAGCAGCCGCAGTATTGCTGAAATAAAAATTATTTCAGGCTTGAGGAGATCCCTGGGAGCCGCATTTCTATGTTTTTGTGGACTCAAGCTGTTAACCCCACAACGATGCCAGTTTTAAAAATTATCATTTATTAATGCAAAAAGCCAGAAGCTGAAGTCCAGTGTAAATGTCACTGGAATTTCCAATTAATTTCCCACAGGCAATGTGCAGTCAACAGATGCCAAAGACACATGGCTCTTAACAAAACAGAATCAAACTCTAAGCAGAGTTCCTGTGGTTAATGCTTTTGTATCCATTAGCAAATTCGCTGACTCAACCAATGCTTTTGTGTTTATATTTTTGCAATGGTAGTAAGCCTTACTCTTAATTTTGGATGCAAACAGTGCCGTCCTTAGCATTAAGAAGCATATGCCAGTAATTAGGTAAGAAAATAAAGGAAAAAATGTCAATGGCAAAGGTTTGAATTAAAATACCATTGGAAGAAATGGGAAAAGAACTCTTAGGTGATTAAAGTAAGATAACACTGGAGGAGACTTAATTTTGGGAAGAAATACCTGTGTATCTTGAGGTTAAACTGACAGGCCATATCAGGTTACAAAGCTCTGCAGAAGAAGGTCACCTCACATCTTGCTAATATATTATTTCTCACGCTGCTCACAGCAGTAACGTCTGGTACACAGAGATCAACAATATTAAGATCAAGAATCATGTCACTCTCTGGTCTCCTGTCAACTTTATCTCATGCCTCAAAATATTTTTTTCATTTTCAATTTTTGTAAATAATTTTTTTTTCATATTAAAAAATCAAAACATACTGTAAACAACATAAGCAGGTTGAGGAACAAGAAGATAAAAAGGTCAAGATTAGGGAAAGATGGACAAGTCATATAGAAAGATGTAAATAAGTATCTTTAATAATGTTCTTGGTGATAATAGCAGGATTTTTAAGTAGAGTAATTTAGTGTCTTGTGTAATCTGTTGTAATAAGATGACCATAAGGAATTTCATAAAGAAATGGTGATATGTTGAACACCTGCCTTTACCTCATGAGCCAGTCTTTTGTACTTTGGATGAAACAACCAGATTAGCAGCTGATACATACATGAAAGGAACTTGGCCAAATGTATTTTACAGGTTATGCAGATGTGGTGTTTATTAGACAACCAATTACTTTAAAAGTTGGTGTGTTCACAGTGATTTGTATTTCTCAGAAAACACCAGTCTACCAATATGCCCAAATATGCTCATTGTTGTAAAATGAAACAAAATGTTGGGCTTACATCAAAACAGGTAGTTTTTCTATTATTTGTATAAAAATGAGGTCTTAAGAGAAAGTAAAAATCTTGGACTTCATTTAGTCGATATTAAACTAAATTTTCAGACCATGGAATTCCCACAGAAACAAGACCTAAGGTTTGCACCCAGCTTTTAAGGAAGGTTCCTTTATTTCAGTTTAGAAATTTTCCAGCTTTTCCTCAAATGGTGGAAGAACGAAGTGCCTTGCCATTAAACCCTAACAATAAATGGGTATTTTTCGTCAGTTAAAAAGTATTCTTAGAAGTTGTTCTTCTCATCACCTGTAGTCTTCAGATTTCCTCAAGTACTATCCTTGGATATTTGTTCTCCACAGATCTAGGCAATCATTTTGGATGGTCAGCATTCCCCTTCAGGGCAACTACTGAGCTTTCCTGCCAGTTTAACCTCAAATCAGGAAAATCCTTTTGCTGGTAGAATAATTGTCTCAACATGACCTATGTTTCATTTAAAAGTTTTTTTATTGCTGTTACTGTTCAATATCTCGAGGGGCTTTCCTCCTTCGGTCATGTACACACTTGTGGGATTAAATGAATTCAGGTGTCTTCTGAAGCATCTGTCTCTATCCAAACTCACAAAAGAAGTTTGAATATATCCTTTCTAGTTAGAATAATTTTCCTCCTTCATTAGATGAAAATTCTTAAAGATTAATTACTCCATTACAATCATACTACAGACTGATGCACATGATATGATAACCTTGTCGCAGACTTTCCCATTGAACTTCTAATCTCAGCACAGTCCTATTTGCAGCCTCAACACATAGCATTTTTGTCACTTTGATTCATCCTGTAATTGGATATCAGCTGCAGAGGAACACAGCCAAAGACCTATCACACCCTGTACAGTGCAGAAGTAGCCTTCTATTAATAGAGACCCACAACAACACCAAAGCCTCAAACTGATTCTAGAACTGCTTTTCTCTCTCATTTATGATAATAGGGTAAACCTACTGTTTCACAAACAGTGTGTCTGTTCAAAGAATAGCATTTTGTTTGAGATGACAGCAGCTTTTCTTAGACAGTGAGATTTGTATTGCAAGAGAGGCAATAATTCGCACACAAAACTGACAGGCTTTTTTTTCCCATAAAGCACTGGATTAGGCCAATAACACACAAAATATTAAGGCATCCTCACAGCACCAACTTGCAATGAAACTTGTTCATATTTAACCAGGCTTTTTTTTTTCCAAAAAGAAATCATTTCGTGGGACAGTAGGGCCTCACCAATTTGCATTATATTGCACAACAACACAAGCTTGCAGGGCAGGAAGATTGCCTCAATATAAGCAGGCCAGTAGTTTTATCTCTTTGGAGACGTGAAAATTCATGGCTTGGCCCAACATAATTTTCTCTCATTCAAATAGTGGCCAATTATAGGCCACTATTATGAGAATGAGCAAGTATGAAAGACACCATAAGTACAGACAGGATGAACTATTCCTAATTCCATACTGTTAGAAAATACGGTACTATAGAGAATTTTTCTTTCTGCTTTTACATTTTCTGTTGCTAGGCTTCCATCCCTCATGCTGTCTATGAGAATAGGGCTGTACACTTTCAGTTAAGAAAGTGTCCTTTGACCGTAGTGGAAATTCATCTGCACAATTTGATAAGAAGGAGGATCCTAGCATGAAGCCTTCAAACCTGTGCTCAGTGTGACATCCGCTGCAAAGAAAATTAAACCCGTAGACTACAGCTATGCTTTCTGTCTTTGTCACATAATTTCCCCTGTAACCCGCTTCGTTATTTTCTTTACTTCCCTTGGCTAGAAAGCTAATTAGAGAACATACTGACCAAATTTTACATACAAATTTCACATGTAGAAGGAGCAGAAATTTAAAGCTTATGCTCTCACAGCATTTTAAAACTGCAAGTGTTTATTCTAAGATAGAATGGTGGAAAACTATATTTGCATGCAGAATAAGTTATGAAAATAAGCTTTTTATTAACACACTGCAAATTACACTAGGGTCAAATATAATTATATGAGTAAACTATGCATATAAAACTAATCCCGTTACAAGGAGTTTCAGAGAAAGATCATCCCTTATACTGGCTCCAGCAGAAAGATGACCAGCAGTGTATCACCAGAAAAATTCATTTGCTGATCACAAGCCTGAGGGAACCACACTGTTACCTAGCAACTAGTGGGACTAGCCTTTTTTAAGTAAATTAACCCCTTAATGAGTGCCAAATACGTAACTGTTCTGTGGGATTCATGGCTTATAGCTGGTCTGAGTAAGACTGTTTCTGAATGCATCAGAAAGATTGACTCTTTTTTTTTTTTCCATTTCAAATTGCCCACATTTGGCTTCTGAAGACATAAACTTATTACACACCTCCTGCCATAGCCAACATCTCCCATAAAGATGAATCTGTTACATTACATTGTGTCATGTTGCAAAAAGCCTGAGCCCAGAGGAGACCTTTGTGTCCCTGAGGTTTCTACACAGCCTAACTTTGAGAAGTCCTGAGCACCCATACAGGAAAATTACGGTGTATCTTTTAACACTTCTTTCTGCATTAACCATTGCAAAATTTAAATGTGGTGCCAAAGTAATGCTGCCACAGAGGATTCCCAAAGATCCTGTGTGCACAATACACCTTTTGATTTGTGCTAAATTATACACAGTTCAAAGTTGTTGCTCGGCAGGTGTAAATTGAGAAAGAGTTAGAATTTTCTGATGATTTAAAATAATTTATAATTATAATTTATCCTTTGTGTTTAAAATTAAACAGGGGAAGTTTAGGTTAGATATAAGAAAGAAGTTCTTCACTGTGAGGGTGGATAGACTCTAGCATAGGTTGCCTGAAGTGGTGGTAAATGCTCCATCTCTGGCATCTCTGTTAAAGGCCAGGTTGGACAGAGCCTTGGGTGACATGTGAGGCATTGCTGCCCATGACAGGGAGGTTTGAACTAGATAATCTTAAGGTCCTTTCCAACTCAAACTATCGTTCTATAATGCATATGAATAAAAGGCAAATACTTGGGCAGCCAGCACATACAGTGAGTCATGAACTCTAGTTAGGCGCTAGACACTAAAGGGTTTATTATGCAAATGACAGTATATTTGAAATAAGCTCTCAAATTACATAGAATCATAGAATCATAGAATGGCTTGGGTTGGAAAGGACCTTAAAGATCATATAGATCCAACTCCCCTGCCATGGGCAGGGATACCTTCCACTAGACCAAGTTGCTCAAGGCTCTATCCAATGCAGCCTTGAACACTGTCAGAGATGGGGCATTCACAGGTTCCTTGGGGAACCTGTTCCAGTGCCTCATCACCCTCACAGTAAAGAATTTTTTTCTTCTATCTAACCTAAATTTCCCCTGTTTAAGTTTGAGAAATTTTGAGGAGTAAGATTCACTTTTACAGATCGAACTCAGAGATGTTGCATTTTATGGAAGCAGAAGTGTTCACTGGTGGAAAAGCAGAGGAACCAAAACCAAGAACACTGAATATTTACTATAGGAGAAGCAGTTAGCTTTGCTTCCTTTAACACAGAGTTATCATCAATTCTGTATGTAAGAACAATGAAATTGGACAAGTATTTTCAAATCTCCCATCAGCAATTTAAAACTTCTTCCACTGACTCAGCCAAAGCAAGACAAGCCTTCACAAAGTACTTCTGAAGAAATCAGCATATTCTGCAACTCAAGTAGACAGTTAAGATACTTCTTAAATGTGGTAAATTTAAAAGTTCAAAACCAGCATAATATGGAGAAAAAATATTAAAAGAATAAAACTAACATGAGAACAATAGATTTTATACTTTAAACCTTTAGTCTGCAGCAACAAAGATAGGAAAGGTGGTATCACCTGGAAACAGATTACAGGTGACATCCTGACATCTTGACCTTGAGACATGGTGTGACCCTGCAGTCACTCACTTTCTGTTTTACTTGGTAACAGGCAACACTTGAAGCCAATTATGCAGCAGACTGAGGGAGGGCAAGTGTGTGGAACAGATTTGTACCTTACACACAAAATATTCCCATAATAAATACTAGGTGTAAAACAGCCTCCTATTTGACAGTAAAAACTAGTAAAAAAAAAAAAAAGAAAACCAGTTTATCTCAGTTCCACTGAGATTTTTAAATGCTCCCTCTCTGGCAGTGCTCAAGGCCATGTTGGACAGAGCCTTGGGTGACATGTGAGGCATTGCTGCCCATGACAGGGAGGTTGGAACTAGATGATCTTCAGGTCCTTTCCAACCCCAACCATTCTATGGTTCTATAATGCATATGAATAAAAGGCAAATACTTGAGCAGCCAGCACATACAGTGAGTCATGAACTCTAGTTAGGCACTAGACACTAAAGGGTTTATTATACAAATGACAGTATGTTTGAAATAAGCTCTCAAATTACATGTTTTACTTTAATGCGAGGAGACAGTAGCAACCTATCAACAAGTCTGACTTATTAAATCTGTTTCCTAGAATTATATTTACAATGGATGGAATACCTAAGATCAGTCCTGATGACAAACATTAAACCCTATCACTCTCCTACAGTAACATAAATTTGGAGTAAGGCCAGAGAAATCAGTTGAGCTCTGGTACACTTGAAATAAGAGTAAGAACATAGAGGTCACAAGCTTTGGACTAAGGAGAGGAATCCAGCTATTCACAAGGACTGTACTTAAAGATTTTTTAAGCGGGTAAATACAGAATCACCACTGTCTAGAGTCAAACGACTTTTTTCTCTTCTGACTTCTGCACCTGAGCTGGTGAGAACTGAGCATGCCACATAAACTCATACAAAGCTGTCATGGTTGTAATGGAGGCAGCAGAAAAACTTGAAAGAGAATCATATTCAGGGCATGAAGGGCACTCAGGATGTGGTCAACATAAAGTCGACTTCTCACATGGCTAAGTCTGGCAGATGCTGAAAGCTGTGTAAAGGTAAGCAAAATTGCAATTTTTCATAAATTTCAGATCTGTTCCAGTGAAAATACAGGCATGCTGGATTGCAAATGATATTTTTTTATGTATTATCTTGCTACACATCAAAAACTCTTATGTACAAAACAGCCTCTTTTTCGCATCACGATATTGATATATTATATAGCTCTTGAAATGTTTAAGGAAAGATCTTGGATGTACCACATAACTGCTGTTTGGTCACAAGTTTTTGTTTGCTGGTTTTACAATCCTTCGACAAAGTACTTCAGCCAGGTGACTTCTGCTCTGCAATAGGAATACCCAACTAGGTGCACCATTAGAGAGAAGGACATCTTCAGCAGGAAAGGTTGGAAGTGTCCCCAGAAAGGCAGAATATCTTAAGTAAATACAAAATATGCACGGAAAAAAAATATATCAGATTTCAAAGAAAATTGGATAAAACATTAGAGAACTCTTTACAGAAATCTATTGAAAGAAAAAGTACAGAATACAGATTTTAAGGGTAGACATTTTACAGGAAAAAATTCTGAACTGCTTGGTGACAAGCAAAAAACTAGGATCAGAAAAATTATGCTTGAGCTAACTGGAGTGAAAGACAATTGCTAATGAAGAAATCATCTATCCTTTAACAGGAGTTTAGTACTTCTCATTATCTATTCTGACCAATTGTTTTATCTTAAAATGCCCTTATTTTGACACTAAATCAATCTATTGTCTCAGTGCTTGCACAAATAAGTTTTTTTTTTGTTTGCTTGACAGCTTGACTTCTAATGGTGTCTTTTCTGATCTTATATTGCTGTTCTCTGGGTGTATTTATTAACCTCACTTTGATTTTTTGCAAATGTGCTGACACAGCCCCAATTCTGATTTCAGCATACTAGCTGTAAACAGGAGTTACACCTGAGTCCTCTTAATATCATGAAGAAAAAAAAAATCTAGTTCTCCTATCTCTTCAGCCCGAGTCCTTAAACCTGAGGATAATGTAGCAACCTGTGAAGCACATGCATTCCTACAGGCAGTGCTAAAGAAGAATGTGAAGTAATTAGGTTTTATGATTTATATGTCTGTTTCTCCTAAATGTTACTTGCTTCAAAAGTACTAATGCTTGATTAATGTGGTCTTCCTTTCAATATTTCAGTTGAAATACCAAGTCCTGACTGAACAGATGGTGAATTAAATTGAACAATAAGAGGAAAGAACAGAAGTGCTTTAAAAAAAAAAAAGGCAGGCACAAAATGAGAACTGCATTTTCATTCCTTAAAGGGGAGTATCTCACTAAATAACATGTTATATCTCACTGAGCAAGGAAAGACTCCTTTAAATATTCAATTTCTTCCATTCGTATTTGTCTACTTAATTTTTAATATTTTCACCATAGTGTATAAGTAAGCTGAGAGAATTCACACCAATGCTAGAAGGAGACTGCTTCCTCTGCAGTGCTGTCTGTTCAGTCCTGCTAAATACTGTTTCCATCCTAGGAAATATTGTTTTGGTGGGTGTATCCAGCACTGCCAAGGCACCTAACCCATGGGCTCCAGGTGTCTGTTTGCCAACTGTAGAGGCAAAGAACAGGATAACTCTGTCCCTTTAGTGGAAAAGGAAGATGATTCCTCCTCATCATGAAGATTTCTGTAGTATCCTTGTACAGTTCCTGTGGAGACTGCATCTGTCACCACCACGACAGAGATGCAGCTGAAAACACAGGGCAGCTTCTGAAAATGTTCTGCTTCTGCTGACTTTCTCATGCTTGTGTCACTAACATCTGGAATTTCTAAGCTCATTGTAAGGCTATTATATTTCTGCTTTATAACATCCCGTATCTCCCATGCAACATGTGACACATCAGTAAATCCAGCAGCAGATGTCTGTGTGGGTCTCATCTGTGAAGTTACACCTGGTTGTGATAGCATTTTAATATATTGTGTTTTCTACTGCTGGCCCACTTGAAGAGACTTTTTTTTCCTTTTGGCTGCTAACCTTTCTTCTCCAGCTTCCATTGCTTAAAATAAAACCTTTGAATGAGAAGTTTAGACAGATTTACAGACATAAAAAGTAAGCAGATTTATAGAACAATTTTACTTCCTCATTGTAACATTTGGGGCTAGTTCTTAGAAGATTAAAGAAAACTAGTAAGCTAATACAGGTGTGTTCATTTTATGTTTTTCACTTCTGGTTTTTCAAAGTGAAACTTCTGTGGAGGTCCTGCCAAGAATACACTTTATACCAAATAAGAGTACCACAACACAAGTGGATTTGTAAACAACCACCCAGAAAACTACCAAACCCAGAGATTAACTTGGAAAACAAACAAACAATCAAAGGGCTTTATTATAGAGATTGATACATCTACACCAAATGCATATAGGTCTTCTAGCTTGATCTAGCTACCTACCCTGACAATACTTGAAGCAAGATTTTATAAAACCATGATTTTTGCATTGCTAACAACATGTTGTTAGTCAAAATTTTATTATGCTTGTCTGACTATTCTTTTCCACTGATTCTTATTGACAAGCATGCAGGCAACTGTCCACTACGAAACACTAAATCCTGGCACTTTGGTAGAATTGAAGTTATATGAATATAATCCTCTTCACAAAATAAATACAGTGCAGATCCTTATCAAAAGTAACTGTGCCTATGTTAGGCATCTGTGTACCCACCCTTGTTATGGCTCTAATCATAGCCTTAGGAGAAATAGGTTGGGTTATGCAGTTCGGAGTGCCTATTAAAAACCGCATTAAGATTTCTCAGAATGCGGTAGCCTGATTTTCAGAGGTACTGAACTTTAGAACTAAAGCAGTGCACTATATATTTTTCAATCCTTTCTAGGTGTATACTTCACCACTGTTAAACGTGAATAGATAAAAAGCATGCATCCTTTGGATCAGTGGATTGCAATGTCAGTTGCAGAAAGAAGTAAAAATTCATTATCATTGCCAGATAAAGTTAGATATCCCTCTGTTTTCTCTGCTGTGAGAATCAGAGGCTGTATGTTCTGTATATAATGAAAATACATGTGCCTCCTCAAAGTGTTCCAAGTATATGTGCTCCAGTTCATTGGATACCAGGAAACCAAAAGATCAGATCAGAATATAGGTGAAAATTCGCGTTGAATAAAAATGCTTGCAAATATACAGAAATCAAAAGATGGCTGGGCCTTCTGTACCAGATGGAAAAAGATGTGAAGACAGATGCAACAAAAAGAACCAGTACATGTACTTCCTGCTCTGTTCTACTGATACTAGTAACATGGCTGTGCAGCAAGCAGCTGCTTAAGCTATTTTAAAGTTGTTCAATACTTGCTGGAGATGAAATTCCATATTTTAAGATCATGTCCTTTGCCACACTGTAATACGATGTCACTCCAAGTACTGACAATACATGGTAATAGGGATTTAAAGTTGCTAAATGTTCTCTAGATCTGTCTATACTTAAATGCTATTTTAGCACACAGCATGTATTTGGTTTGCTATGATTATTCCTAAATAATTAAATACAGTGCATAAATATTACAGTACATAAAAGATTTTCTTCATATTTGATCAACCACATGAATTACCAAGATGAGAAATGAGCTGAAATGCATAATTTAGATATTCAAATTTATTTATGACTAAACAGTACTGCTTAAAGATCTTCTTGTTAAATGTATAGTTGATCCATTTGAGAAAAAGGCATTCATAATGGTCCTTCACTAGGAAATGAAACCATTTTCTTGGTTTGTAGGTTTTGGATTTGGTTTGTTTTTTTTTCAGGGGTGGTGTTTGAATCATAGAATAGCTAGAGTTGGAAAGGACCTTGAGATCATCAAGTTCCAACCCCCCTGCCATGGACAGGGACACCTCACACTAAACCATGCCACGCAAGGCTCTGTCCAACCTGGCCTTGAACACTGCCAGGGATGAAGCAAGGCTCCGCTCCGAGGCGTTTACCTCCAAGTTGTCTACCTCCCAGTCTTGGTCCTCCCAGATCGAATCCAGCCAATTTCCCCACGTTTCAATTTCTTCAGTTTCAATGTGAAAATACAGAGGGTCCCTGTTTGGGTGCCATTTGCCACGGAATGGACTCAGTCAGAGATCAATATGATCAGACTAAAAGCTGCTTATTGCAAAGGTTTAACTCCTTATATACTATTGCTTACACACACCTACAGTGATTTGGAATATTATGATTGGACACATGTCTTGAAGACCCTTAGTGACTAACATATTAACATTTTCGAGGTCAAGCACAGGTGTGAGAACTTGACCTCAAAATATTGCCAACAGTCCACAGTTCTCATCACTCCGTGAATTCCAGTTCCCTCTTATCTTGCTTGCTTAAGCTTCCTCAGGCCTCTCATGGCATTGCTGTATTTTTCAGGGTTATTCGGAGTTCATGTACCAAGTACCCATTCTCCTGTGAGAACACTGCCTCCACAGGTTTTGCCTTCAAAAAAAAAATGTAAATGCGAAATGAAAGACATTTATAAGCATGCTATTTCAAACATGGTGTCATGGGTTCAGCCATGGCAGTCATTTTTCTCCTTCTTGTAGCTGGTGCAGTGCTGTGTTTTGACTTCTGGGCTGGGAACAGTTGCTTGATAGTGAGCATGTTTTGAGGGTGTTTTTGTTCAAGGCCTTTGTTTTTGTTCAAGTGCCTTTTGTTCAAGGCACGTGTTCTGCCGGGGAGGAGGGGAGGCCGGGAGAAAGGAGAGACAAGACACCTGACCCAGGCTAGCCAATGAGGTATTCCATACCATAGCATGTGATGCCCAGGATGCAACTGGGAGAGAGAGAGGAGGAGGGGTGGAGCTCTGGAGGAAAATGGAGGAGGGAGCCCTCGGTGCTCGGCCGGGCAGGGTGGAGTGAGTTGTGGGTCGGTGGCTGGTGGGGTGGTGTATTCTTTTCGCTTGTTATTGGCTGTATCATTATTATTGTGTTATGCCTTAGCTATTAAACTGTTCTTATCTCAACCCGTGGGGGCTACATTCTTTGGATTTTCCTCCCTAATTCTCCGGGAATTGGGGGATTTGGTTTAAACCACGACACATGGTCAACATAGTATTTAATAAATGCTTCCTGTGCTTATCACAATTTTGCAGTCAAACTGAAGGAAAACATTCATTTTGTACCAATATTGCACTCACAATAGGACCATCTCCACCATATGCAAGTTTATCTCATCCATTATTACATTAGTTAATTAGGAAAAAGGAAATTAAGCAGCCTCCTACTCCCTGTGTGATCAGTTAGACTTCCCTACTGTTTTTCTCTCCATGCCTCATTATTAAGATTAAAATGAAATTAAATGGATTAGTTCCTATCTCCATCTGGAAGTAGGAAGCTCTGTTACAACAAATTATTGAGCTAAAATGCAAAATTTAGACTAAGAAATAAAGCCATAGCACTGTGATAAATCTGTGGTTTAAAATGTGCATTTCAAGGGAAATATCTGTAAACTTATTTAAGTCCTGATAAATTGATAGTAACAGAGCAGGAGAACTGGAGATTGTAGTAATAAATTTCAGTTATAATGCTGTTATACTTTTCTAATTATTCAGCAGAATGGTTACCTGATCTCATAGTACTAAAAATTTTGTTCCACTTTAAACTCATATTGTGTGAAGATTAATGAAAAATTTTATTGGAAAGACAGTCAATAATTAATAAGCCTGATCACTGTCTAGTGCATATATAATTAGGAAACGTGTGAGTATTCTTTTTCATTAACAGTTCAGGAAGTATGTTATGCCTAATATATCCATTCAGACATCAGCATCTAGCATCCAGATGAAAAAATTACTTCAAGATATGGCAAGAAGTTGCCTGGCAACAGCTGTTTTCATAGAATGATAGAATAGTTAGGGTTGGAAAGGGCCTTAAGATCATCTAGCTCCAACCCCCCTGCCATGGGCAGGGACACCTCACACTAAACCATATCACCCAAGGCTTCATCCAACCTGGCCTTGAACACTGACAGTGATGGAGCATTCACAACCTCCCTGGGCAACCCATTCCAGTATCTCACCACC
Source organism: Melopsittacus undulatus (assembly GCF_012275295.1). Taxonomy (NCBI): domain Eukaryota; kingdom Metazoa; phylum Chordata; class Aves; order Psittaciformes; family Psittaculidae; genus Melopsittacus; species Melopsittacus undulatus. The sequence goes on along the minus strand of NC_047557.1, from coordinate 67,212,709 downwards.
CTAACAGAAAAGAATTTCTTCCTTAGATCCAATCTAAACCTCCCCTGTGTAAGTTTTAACCCATTACCCTTTCCCTATCACTACAGTCCGTATTGAATAGTCCCTCACCTGTAGGCCCCCTTCAGATACTGGAAGGCTGCTATGAGGTCTCCACAAAGCCTTCTCTTCTCCAGGCTCAACAGCTCCAACTTTCTCAGCCTGTCTTCATACAGGAGGTGCTCCAGTCCCCTGATCACCCTCGTGGCCCTCCTCTGGACTTGCTCCAACAGTTCCATGTCCTTTTTACGTTGAGGACACCAGAACTGCACACAATACTCCAAGTGAGGTCTCACGAGAGCAGAGTAGAGGGACAGGATCATCTCCTTCAACCTGCTGGTCACGCTTCTTTTGATGCAGCCCAGGATACGGTTGGCTTTCTGGGCTGCAAGCACACACTGAAACTGCCTCATCTTCATTTTCTCATTGACTTACACCCCCAAGTCCTTCTCCACAGGGCTGCACTGAATTTCCTTTTTGCCCAACCTGTAGCTGTGCCTGGGATTGCTCCCACCCAGGTGTAGGACCTTGCACTTGGCATGGTTAAACTTCATGAGGTTGGCATCAGCCCACCTCACAGGCGTGTCAAGGTCCATCTGGATGGCATTCCTTCCCTCTAGCTTGTCAACCCAACCACACAGCTTGATGTCATCGGCAAACTTGCTGAGGGCGCACTCAATCCTACTGTCCATGTCAGCAACAAAGATGTTAAACAAGACCGGTCCCAACACCAATCCCTGAGGGATACCACTCATAACCGGTCTCCAGTTGGACATGGAGCCATTGACCACAACTCTTTGCATGCAGCCATCCAGCCAGTTCTTTATCCACCAAGTGCTCCACCTATCAAATTGATGACACTCCAGTTTAGAGACAAGGATGTCATGTGGGACAGTGTCGAACGCTTTGCACAAGTCCAGGTAGATGACATCAACTGCTCCACCCCTGTCCATCATTTTTTGTAGCCCCATCATAGAAAGGCCATCAAATTGGTCAGTCAGGATTTCCCCTTAGTAAAGCCATGCTGGCTGTCACCAAGCACCTTGTTGATTTTCATGTGCCTTAGCATGCCCTCCAGGAGAATGTGCTCCAAGATTTTGCCAGGCACAGAGGTGAGACTGACTGGTCTGTAATTCCCTGGGTCATCTATTTTCCCCTTCTTGAAAATGGGGGTTATATTTCCCTTTTTCCAGTGATCAGGAACTTCACCTGTCTGCCATGATTTTTCAAATATAATGGCCAGTGGCTTTGCAACTTCATTCACCAGCTGCTTCAGGACCCATGGATGGATTTCATCAGGTCCCATGGACTTGTGTACGTTCAGGTTCTTAAGATGGTCTTGAACCAGATCCTCTCCTACAGTGGGCCCAAGGTTTTCATTCTCACAGTCCCTGCATCTGCCTTACAAGACTTGGGTGGTGCGGTCAGAACCTTTGCCAGTGAAGACCGAAGCAAAGAAGTCATTCAGAACCTCAGCCTTCTCCAAATCCTGTGTAGTCAGCTCTCCTGAGAGCTTCTGGAGTGGGCCTACGTTGTCCCTAGTCTGTTTTTTAGCCTCTACATACCTATAAAATCCCTTCCTGTTATCTTTAACATCCCTAGCCAAGTTTAGCTCTGACTGGGCCTTAGCTTTCCTAACCCAGTCCCTAGCTTCCCGTACAACACCCCTGTATTCATCCCAGACCACCTGTCCTTGCTTCCACCTTTTACAAGCCTCTTTTTTCCTGTGAATTTTCCTTTGAATGGCATTTTTGGAACAGAAAGTGAAGGAAAAGCTTGAAACTAAATTCAACTTGAGAGGCCTGCTGTGATCTAGATTCTCAAGTTCCTATAGAACTCTGATTCTGTTCAATATGGATGTGGATCCCATATGGGACTGTTTTGCAGCTCCATCAGTACATACAACTGAGCACAGCTCTGCTTTCCCTTTGTGTCTCATTCAAGCTGTGTAGTTTCTTCTTTGACCTAGTAAAACAACCCTTATTAAGAGATACAAATAAACTGATTTTATTTTATGTCAGCCACATGAGGAAGAGCTGTGATGTCTAGCTCCAGAGAGGAATGCTTTCTCTTTGGAATACATGTCAAGATAGTCATACTGAAAAAAAGGTTCCTCATGCAGACCTTAGCTTAGTTTGATTTCTACAGCTTGCACAGCAGTCTTCCCACTCAGCCATGCCCAAGGCTGCAAAAATTTTCAGCTCTGCTCACATGGAAAGAGTGGTTTATTAAATCTTGGGACTATAGGTAGCAAATACACATTCAAAATGTCCTTTCTCAGAATACTTGGGACCTATGTTCCCATGACCCTCAGATGAGGGTAGAGAGGATAGATCAGGCACCTTTTAGTTTTTTGCAGTGCCTTGATTCAGTTATAAAGTAGCTTAACTTTAAATTAAAAAATACCCTAAAGGAAAGGAAATGGTGAAGAAGTTTGGTAAAACAGAGTACACCAACAAAGCAATACACTGAGAAGGCAAGATATGAGCTTAAAGGCATGTTAATGTTGCAACTGTGCCACCTAAAAAAGAACAAAACCAACTAAAAAAAAAGGAAAGATATCTTAATATATGATATTTTTTTCTATCATATGTCTGGACTGTCTACAAGTCCAACGTATTTCTCCACAAAAACAGTAGTAGCCTAGAAAAAAATTGTGTGACTGACTGTAAAACTTTCACTGGGAAAAGCTAATCAAGTCTTGCAAAATCCCCAGATAATTTAACAGCAGCAAATCAAGACAATGACGTCCTGACTTCTGCTTAGGATGACACTTTGTGAAGACTGTAATTTTCCTCCCCAGTGTGCTGGCATTCTTTTCCACCTGTTCCCTCCAGATAGAAAAAAACCAAAATCACTTGTTTCTGAAGTCACTCAAATTATTATCCAGCAATTTCCTATATATTCTATTGGGTCCATATATTAAAGCAGAGTGATTTTGAAACAGCACTGGTAACTTTCGAGCTTTTGACTGAGCTTGCTTTTGTCAAAACATCCACTCTATCTTACTATTAGTTTAGTTTTGGGTTTTATAAGTAAATGTGGCACACATGAAAAGTGCTGAAAAGATAATTGCCTGATGTATTAGCTTCTGTATTATAAGGAGTCCTGCTTCACTTTGTGGGCTCTTTTGAAAACAAATTATTGGAGAAAAATACCAAATGTTTTTTTTCATATTTTTCTGTTAATGAATGCTGGATACAACATAGGAAACTTTAGAGCCATTGTGTTGGCGTTTGAGAAAAGCTTAAAAAAAAAAGTGAGACAAAAGCAAAGGGATCAACATTCATACTGAGAGAATGACCTTACTATGAACCATAGGTCTGCTTTTAAGCTTACACTTTTTCTTTAGTTTTGTGCTCTTGCTTTCTCTTATGGCACTAGAGGTGAAACAACAATGGGAAATATGAAAAAATACCAGCTGCATGCAGCTGACAGCCTTTTAATGCCATTATCAATTGGGCCTTCTTTGAAACAGTAAAATCTCATCTACAGTCATGTTACCACCATTTTATGTTTTAAAAGGAAAGGATCAACATAGATGTATCTCAGGGTCAGAAAACAATTCGTTGCCTGTGCTTCTAAAATAAGGATTCATGTAAATGATAGCAGTTATGTAAACCCCAATTTTCTGAATCACAGCCCTAATACTGGCAGAGAAGTTCGGTGTTTTTCCAATAAAGAGAAACAATGTTAAATTTTTTCAATGCAAAAAGATGTTGTGTTGTTTCTTTTTTTTAAATGAGTCTGAATTCTGATACTGCTCCTCAGAGTTTCTGCAATGTTTCCTATCATGATGTTATCTGTAAAATGCACCAGTCTGTATTCAACTATGAATGGAAATACTATCAAGGAAAGGATCTGAGACAGAAACCTGTCAACCAGACTGAAATTCTTTCTCTCCCTAACAGCATTTCATTGATAGCTAATTTCTGAGAGTAATCTTTCAAACAGTGGTAAGCAAGTGTACTAGTAATTTAATTTGGAACATGTTTTACTAGTTTGCTTTACAAAGTGTCGAAAGCAACAGTAGTAAAGCTTTTCATAAAAGACAATAGCTATAACAGCTGCTTTCCACTTTGTCTATTATAACTGTCACCATCTCAAGATTTGATGTGATTTGTTCTTCATAAAATTACACAAGCTCTATCTGATTGTCTTATTATAGAACCATGGAATCATAGAATAGTTAGAGTTGGAAAGGACCTTAAGATCATCAAGTTCCAACCCCCCTGCCATGGGCAGGGACACCTCACACTAAACCATGCCAACCAAGGCTCTGTCCAACCTGGCCTTGAACACCACCAGAGATGGAGCATTCACAACTTCTTTAGGCAACCCATTCCAGTGCCTCACCACCTTTACAGTAAAGAACTTCCTCCTTATATCCAGTCTAAACTTCTCCTGGTTTAAGTTTTAACCCATTACCTCTCGTCCTATCACTACAGTTCCTAACAAAGAGTCTCTGTCCAGCATCTCTATAGGCCCCCTTCAGATATTGGAAGGCTGCTATAAGGTCTCCACACAGCCTTCTCTTCTTCAGGCTGAACTTTCTCAGCCTATCAATTATTATTCAAATGTTTTGAAATGGTCACATATAAGTTGTTCCCATATCTTCCCAAGAATCAGTATCAAGTGGGACTGTTCTACAACTCTTCATGGCACCCTTTCCACTTGCCTTTTATAAAGGCAAGTATCACAGTTGCCTTTATCCTACTCTTCATTTTTCTTTGAAGAGATCTTGAAAATAATTGCTGAGGTTTACAGACTGCTGACTGGAATGCACATAATTTATGACTGTATTCTTTCAAGGTTCTTTCTTCAATTTTCTTGCCATGTTTTTAACCCTTAATTAGAAGTATGTGTTGTTCAGGCGTTGATCATGAAGGTCCAACTGCCTTCTTGTGAAGACAGAAGCAAAAGAGATAGCTGAACACTTCAGCCTTCGCTTTTCCTCTGTCTTTTCTGTTTCCCTTTTTTACATTGCTGAGCTGTGTTTTCCTTTGTAGTCCCCCTACTTGTTTACTTTACTTCCCACATTTTTAGAGCCACTACAACACACTGAAACTCATTTTGTGCCCTAGTCTTCTTAATTTACTATTACATGCTCATCTAAATCCTTTGGATTCATGTGCCACTTAGTTGTACTGCTTTAATAAAAGTATAATGAAGGCACACCATCTTTCCAGAAATAATTCAGTTTAAGGTGAATTCAGTCCATGCCATTTCTATATGTTCAAGCACAGGCTTTAGCAGCAGAAGCTTATGAGTGCTAGCATAACAGTGTCCCCATCAGCTGTTGAAACACTAAGGCTGCAGTTGGACTGTCTTTCCTAGAACTCATACACTGCCCTGCCACCAGAAATGTGTCATCTCTCTCTGCCCTCACTATGTCTGCAGGTATGCCTAAGTAGGTTTTACAAGGGACAGGTTAGGAAACACAGAAGTAGTTAATCCAGCAATTCCGACAGATGGAACAAGCCAATTGGAAGAGATGACGGGCAGCAATTGTCTTCATCAATATGGCTCTTAGTAGAATTCATGTGTGTCTGCTCCCTGTTACCAACAGGAAAATACATTCCTAATGACATTTTACACTATTAAATGAAATTAAGGTTTAAGCTAGATCTGGGAATTCTAGAAGGTATCCCTTAAACTACATCAGTCTAGTATAGAATTTGTTCTCATGTTCCTTCCTGCAAGAACTGCTACTAAATGTCTAACAGTCATCATGAGTATCACTTGACTTAACTACAGATAAAGAGGTGGTATTTTCCAATCTGCTATAACTTGGCAAAATTGAATATACATCTAAGTATTGACATTGACAGCTGAAACAGTTAGGAACTTGGCCAGAAAGGACAGATTTCTACATGTGATCACTGGTGGTTTGAGCTATGGAAACAATAAATTGACTAAAATAGTCAATTGGTACTTGTATGGTTAAAAAAGAAATACCCCAGTGCCTGCTCTGTTATTTTTAAGACAGAAATGAAAATGCTTCAGGAAAACTCAAAATAAAAAATGGAGACTGCATCCAAGTGGTTTGTTGACAGTAAGTACCATTTGCACATGACAGTGCTTATGTTAACTTTGTTAACCATTCTGTTACAAACTCAGGTAAAATGAAAATGAACTTTCACATCCATCTAATTCCCCAGCTCACATATTGAAAAATATATTGAAGTATAGGTAAGTATAAACAGATTTTGAGGGTTGTGTAACATTTTTTTCTCAGATATCACCATTGTTATGCAGATAACAAATTTCTTATATTTACATATCTTAAAGCTAGAATTGGACTTATTGTGCAGGAAATAAAAATAGACATGTTTTACCACAATCCAACAAAAACTATGATATCCATGTTTTCCTTATGTAGAAATTTTTAGGCAAAAAGTCATGTGCCATCTCTGACACTGATGAAAGAACTAATCACAATGAAAGGATCTGATTCTATTGCACTCCGGCCCTTCAAAATGTGGGAATGCAGCAACATTGCAGTGACAAGAGTCTTGCTGAGCAGCTGAACACTGTGGATTGGTCAGGAGCTCTGCAGAACTGGAGCTCATGTGCAGCTCTGCTGATTTGCTGAACTGTGGAAGCAGAGAAGCAGAATCAGCAACCTATGATGAAATTTTTCATCTCCCTGTAATTCAGAAAGCAAGCGCAGCAGGCTTTGAATTCATCAAAACTCAGACTATGCACTTGGAGCAGGACTTTTAAGATGGAACCTATTTTATCTGAACACTATATGTTTTCTTATCGTAAGTACAGACAGCTGTTTCAGAGATGCCAAATCTTTCTATAGTTAAACAGTTCCCTTTTAAGCCTGACTTTTTATGCATTAAATATTCATTTTACATTCACAGCAAAGAATAAAATATTTTCCCTTGAGGAACCTGGAAAGCTCTGAAAAACATACATTCTCTCACAGCAAGTTTAAGGGGAAGGAATGCTGTATTGTAACTGGCTCTTCATCATAACCGTACGTGCTAAGGTAAAAAACATCTGCATACAAATTAAAACCTTCCCGGGTGTGTCTTCCCTCTTAGTGACTGGCTGACTGACTGGTTTGACTGACTGGTTTAGGTATTTACTGTCCCTATTTGAAATTGCACACACATAGCTATATGCTATTTTTAGGATGAATGTCCCAGCTTTAAAACTGGCTCCTTAGCCCAGAGAGTTCACTATTTTAATTGTGTCAATGTCCTGATGTCATCAGTATCTCTATAGTTAACAACTAGAAATATATATGCAGTTAGATATCACAGTTTGGGATTTATGCAGTGCTTACACTCCAGTAGAACTGTAATCCCCTTTGCCCTTGTATATTAAGTAACTTCATTTTGGAAATAAATGTCATAAGGTAAATGAGATTTTAAATATTAAGGTATTAAGCTACTTACTTTGTTCTTCCTTCAGATCATCATGTGAAGATCAAGAAATATTTTTGTCCTCTAAAGAATATTAACACATAAAACTATGCTTAAAAGTGAACAACTTTACTGAAACCATATTACAGTACATTACATTAACTATTAATCAGGCATTTACTTTTTTATATTGAATATAGTCTAATTTTAGCCTCATTTGGAATAATCACATGCATGCCACCTTAGAACAGTTTCACTACATAGTTGTCATATGCACATGACTCAGTAAGTCTGAAGTATATATAAGTATGAAATTTCCAGACTGGATCATATTGCAAAATAAGGAGTACCAGTCAGTAGACATTAGCTAGATGGGTCTGTAGGAATAACAAGAGAGCCTCAGTAACTGGTTGGTGAAATACATATGGATTTATAAGTTGAAGGGCTCACCCATTTTTTTCTGTAGAACTATTAATATAGTCATGACTGGTTTATTGTTTCCTTAGTTAAAGGAATATCTATGATCTGCAGTTTTCAGAGACACTGAGCCACATCTGGCACATAATATCCAGTGCTTCACACACAGCTATTCCAAATACTGAGCCTACCAGCAAATTTGCTTGCTGATGGTGTGACCTCCATGGGTCATACTGATCCTGGAAAAGTTGAAAAACATTGCTTTCTGTCTATTCTCCTTTTGATTTTGATTTTTACATTGATATTTTCAGAGTAGACAATCTGCTTTTCCTCATTTGCAGATCTACATTCAGGAGTAAGTGGGGACATGGAGACAAGAAGTTGTGATGTGTGACCTATATTGTCTCTAATTTTTGGCAGGTCATTTAACATCTTTTCTAGATTTCTGCCTTGGCAAAATAAGTGCTGCCATTCTAGTAAATTATGTGATATCATGATAAAAATATTAAACGTGCGATTTCATTACTGTATCAGCAACTTCTCTCAGAGATCTATGGCAGACAATTTGCATAGCTAACAGTTTCAATAAATGGATAGCAGAATGAACATATATAAGTAGAACAAAATTGTTGAAGAAAGAAAATGAACTATAACAGTATCTCACATTGAAAGTTTTTTTTGCTGTTAAATAGTAGTATGCTATAGTACTGCCACTTCTGAAAATTCAAAACTCAAAAACCAATACCTAAAAACCAGAACACTGGTTTTAACATACATTACTTTAGAAAAATAAATTAAAAAATATCTAATTTTAATTTTTTACCTTTCAGACCACACTCAAAAATTCTTCAACAAATTTAAGGAACTTATTCCTACAAGAACAAAATCTAAGGAAAAAAAATAGGTCAATCAAAGTAGCAATTAAAAGAGAGAACATTTTAATGGAGTTACATTCTTTCAATTCTCCTCCCCATCCCTCCAGGAGCAGGGGAAGAGAGGTAGGAGGGAGCAAATGGCTGAGTGGTTTTCTGGGTTGCCTGCTCAGATTAAACCATGACAGTTGTTTTTGGCTCCCAGTGTGGGGCACGAAGGGTTGAGGTAAGGACAGATCTGACCAGAGTGTGTCTAATCATATCTGTGATAAGAATTCATTGTTTTGGACTAATAGTCACTCCTAACAATGCTGATTTATTGGCTCTCAAAGTTGTTCCTTCTGGTCTCACAGTTTCAGCATGTCATACCTTACTTACAGCTGGTATTTGGTACCTTAGTGTTTATCAGTTGGGGGCCTTGGGCTAAGGTTCTTGTTTCATTGTACTTTATGGTAATGACTTGTAATACAATAGAACCATTGATCATGAAACTGATCTGTCTTGTGTTCCCAGTGTGGTCACCACCTTTATTCTTTAGGAGGCATATAATAGAAGTGTTTAGCAATTACATACCTTTTTTCTGCTGGTCAACCTGTGGAGACATTCTCTTTCTCCCCCCACTCCTGGAGGGATGGGGAAGGGAATAAAAAGAATATAACTCCCACAGGTTGAGGTAAGAACAGTCCAGTAATTAAGGTATAATACAAACCACTGCTGCCACCACCAGTAATAATAACGATAAGGGAAAGAACAAGGGAAGAGAATACAACCGTTCACCACCCGCCGACCAATACCCAGCCTGACCCAAGCAGTGATCTAGCCTCTCCAGGTAACTGACCCTAGTTCATATACTGGGCATGACGTGCTGTGGTATGGAATACTGCTTTGGTTAGTTTGGATCAGGTGTCCTGTCTCTGCTTCCTCCCGGCTTCCCCTCCTCCCTGGCAGAGAATGAGACTCAGAAAGTCCTTGGTCAGAGTAAACATTAAAACTAAATGCAGCAACTAAAACCAATGGTGTTATCAGCGGTGAAAGTCAAAACCATAGCACTGCACCAGCTACTGAGAAGGAGAAAAATGATTGCTACTGCTGAATCCAGGACAGTCTCCACCCCTTATTCCATACCATTCACGTCATGCTCAGATCTCACATTTTCAATATACCATCACTCTTATCTCAGATATATATATATATATATATATATACATATATATATGTGTGTGTGCACATCTTTAAACCATGAACAGCTGGTGGCTGGTACCAATTAGAAGTCAGTTCTCCTCATCCACTTCCACATGTATTTCACCATACTGAACAGGAAGAATATAACATGCCCTTGGACCAGCCCAAACCAGGATAGATGTTAAAAATGTACTCTACACTGCAGCTGGGGAGAATGGTCCTACCTGGAGCCTCTGGCAGAAAGCTCCAGGGGAGACTCGAGGTCGACCCCTCAGCTTTTGGAGTCTGGGAACAGAGAATCTGAGGCCAGCTATACCCCCACTGAAAAAGAGACACTGTCAGCCTGTGAAGGGGTTCAAGATGCTTCAGAAGTGATTGGCACTGAAGCACAGCTTCTCCTAGCACCCCAGTTGCCCGTGCTGGGCTGGATGTTCAAAGGCAGGGTCTCCTCTACACATCATGCAACCGATGCTACATGGCGCAAGTGGGGTTCACTAATTACACAGTGAGTTCAAATAGGAAATCCCAGTCATCCAGACACTCTGAAAGTCATCATGGACTGGCCAGAGGGAAAAGATTTTGAAATGTCACCAGAGGAGGAGGTGATGAGTGCTGAAGAGGCCCCACCAGAAAGTGAAAAGCAGTATGTGTTGTTTACTGATGGGTCCTGCCGTATTGTGGGAAAACATTGGAGATGGAAGGCAGCTGCATGGAGTCCCCAGTGACAAGTTGTAGAAGCTGTTGAAGGAGAGGGTGAATCGAGTCAGTTTGCCAAGGTGAAAGCCATCCAGCTGGCCTTGGACATTGCTGAACGAGAAAAGTGGCCAGTAATTTATACTGACTCATGGGTGGTGGCAAATGCCCTGTGGGGGTGGTTGCAGCAATGGAAGCAGAACAACTGGTAACAGAGGGGAACTCATCTGGACTTCTGCACTGTGGCAAGATATTGCTGCATACAGGTGGGCTCACGATGGAGGGGTAGACTTAACAATGGACTCTATTGCTCAGATTATTCATGAGCATGAAACATGTGCTGCAATTAAGAAAGTGGTTAAAGACTCTTTGGTATGGAGGGCTATGGCTGAGGTACAAATACAGGGAGGCCTGGCAGGTTGACTATATCACACTCCCACCAACTGACCAAGGCAAATGCCATGTGCATCCCATGGTGGAAGCAACCACCGGATGGCTGGAAATTTACACTGTGCCCCACGCCACTGCCTGGAACACTGTGGTGAGAAACAGATTTTGTGGTGACACGGCACCCCAGAGAGAACTGAGTCAGACAGTGGGACTCATTTCCAGAACAACCTTATAGACACTTGGACCAAAGAGTATGGCATTGAGTGGGTATATCACATCCCCTACCATGCACCAGCCTTTGGGAAAATCCAGCAGTACAATGGGCTGTTAAAAAGAGCAATGGGTGGTGGGACTTTCAAACATTGGGATACACATTTACCAAAAGCCACCTGGTTGGTCAACACCAGAGGATCTGCCAACAGGGCTGGTCCAGCACAGTCACAACTTTTACATACTGTAGAAGGGGACAAATTTCCTGTGGTGCACATAAAGAATTTGCTGGGGAAGACAGTCTGGGTTATTCCTGCTTCAGGTAAAGGTAAACACACTTGTGGGCTTGCTTTTGCTCAGGGACACAGATATATTTGGTGGGTAATGCAGGAAGATGGGGAAGTCTGACGTGTACCTCAAGGAGATTTGATTTTAGGGGAAAACAGCCAGTGAACTCAATTGTATGCTGTTGCCTGCTATGTAGCACTTTTACAGCCCACCAACTAGATGTCTTCAGGTCACTAGCCACTGGCCCTGACTTCCCTGTGATCATCATCCCAACAAAGAATGAACTTTGATGAAACCAGACAAATTCTGCAGTATCACCAGCAGGCAACAATCCAACATTGCACACAGCCTCTCCTGCTCTGAAAGACTTACAACCGATGGAGCCCAACATCACAGACCAGACGGGCTCAGCAGCTTTATAGGGATTGGTCCATGCACTAAGGAATGATCTCTCTCTCTCTCTTACATATATATGAGTGATGGTATATTGAAAATGTGAGATCTGAGCATGACGTGAATGGTATGGAATAAGGGGTTGATACTATCCTGAGTTCAGCAGTAGTAGCAATCATTTTTCTCCCTCTTAGTAGCTGATGCAGTGCTGTGGTTTTGACTTTCACCCTGGGAACACCGCTGATAACACCAATGGTTTTAGTTCCTGCTCAGTAACGCTTACTCTGACCAAGGACTTTCTGAGTCTCATTCTCTGCCAGGGAGGAGGGGAAGCCGGGAGGAAGTAGAGACAGGACACCTGATCCAAACTAACCAAAGCGGTATTCCATACCACAGCACATCATGCCCAGTATATGAACTAGGGTCAGTTACCTGGAGAGGCTAGATCACTGCTTGGGTCAGGCTGGGTATCTGTTGGTGGGTGGTGAGCAGTTGTATTCTCTTCCCTTGTTCTTTCCCTTATCATTATTATTACTGGTGGTAGCAGTAGTGGTCTGTGTTATACTTTAATTACTGGACTGTTCTTACCTCAACCCGTGGGAGTTACATTCTTTTTATTCCCTTCCCCATCCCTCCAGGAGTGGGAGGAGGAAGCAGGGGGAGTGAGCGAATGGCTGTGTGGTTTTCTGGGTTGCCGGCTGGGCTTAAACCACAACAGAGGGATTACCTACATTACCACTCAAATATTTCAAGAAAAACAGTAGGAAGTATTTTTTCATACTGCATTAAATTGTGGAATTTGTTAATACAGGATGTTATGGATATCAAAACTATAAATGCTTAAATATCAGTTGGACAAATTCATGAAAGAAAATCTCTGACATGTAGTTAAAGGCTCAGGAAGTCCTGTAGGTCATAACTGTTCAGGTTTGGAACAGTGCACTGGGAGAATTATCTCTATGTAATTCCAGCAGTCTTGGTAACTAGGGGCTGCATTTTTGAAACAAAATTATGTTTTGAATTGTGCATTCATTTCGATCTCCAGTTACAAGTGCTCAAATAAGATGAAAAAGATTTTTTTGCAATCTGGCACAGGCAAGCAGCAGTCAGATATGATACATAATTTATGCCTGTTAAGCCAGTCCTCAAGCACAGATTGTTTAATGCAGAGGTAGAATTTCAATTTTTTTAAGACAGATATGTCTACAGATGCAATAAACTCCAAAATGCACTACCAAAAAATTAATGCAGATTTAATACTTACTATAATGAATTTTTCTTAAGTCACTTAGAGCTGAGGATTATCTTGTAAAACAATTATATGTATTAACATTTTGTATATGACGTATTTATAACACAGGTGTGACTGCACAAAGCAAAAGTGGCTATAGAACTTGAAATATTTAAAGATGAGAGAGCTGCCAATCAATCTTAGCCTACGGGATAAAATAATCTCTATCCAAAGCAAAAAACACAATACAAATCAGAATGCGTGATTAATAGATGCAATTCCAAAAACAGAACCCTTGAGACAGAACTGTTAAAAACCAAGACAAGACAAGCATGTAAATTGAAAATACTTGGTTTTGAATAAGTTTTTGGTGTTGGGTTGTGGATTTTTTTTTTTTTTTAATTAAGCACACATCTGTGTACTGGTTAAAAGAATTCAGTTTTGCAGCACTCATAGTGTCAGGATTCCCTCAAGGGAGGTGAGGTACTGCTTAATTCTACATTCATCATACAATTTCCAATCAACCCAGTCAGTCACCTATAAGTACCTTTTGTTCTCTGTGTTCTCGTGTACCAATGTTCTCTGGCATTACCACTACTACAAGCTTAATCTCAAAATTGCACCAATCACAATTATGTGACTGTTTCGTCAAACAGGTAGAAAGAACCTGTATTTGTGCTAAGTATCATGCAGATGTATTCTCCATATCTTAGTGATTAGTACTCTTTCCTTATCCTCCCGAGATTATTCATGTGTTTTGTGATGAACACTCAGCATAAAACTGAATTAACACCCATGAGAAGCTCAGAATAAAACTGAATTAATGCCCATGAGAAGCTCAGAATAGATGATCATAATGATCCCTTCTGGCCACTGAAGCTATTAGCTTATACATCTGCAGCAAAACATTTAATATTTTTCTAGCAGGGATGCTCTTACAAATAATTCAGTCTCTGAACAATACCAATGGTTCAAGTAAACAGCCTCAGGGTCACTCATTTGAGGCTCTTCCATTGCTCTGATCACTCCAGATATCTAAGAAATATGACTAGATATTGCCCAAATTCCTTTTGGCTATTAATAAGTGTCAGTTCTGGTTAGAATGGTGTTTTAGCAAAACCATTTCAAATGCCTTCATGCTATAAATAACACAGCTTAGTCCCTGACCTTATTATTTTTCTATTTGACAGTTACCTCCCTGACAGATCAACCCAGACAAACACTGTGGATAAAATATTGCTGTAAGCAAGTTATGTACTACAATTTTTAACCTTCACAAATCTTTTTTTACCCTGTAACTCAAAAAAAAAACCAAAACAAAACTTCAATGTATTTTTCTCAAGATTTTCTTAACTGTTCAGCTCTGATTAGAAATTACAAGGATATTTGAAGTTGAATTAAACAAGTGAACAGGAAGTATTATAACAGTCTCTATATAAAGTTTAAATTTTGCAATTCTGAAGTACGTATAAAAGATAATATTTCTACAATGAATTTTAGAAATGGACCTCAACACCCCATCAAAGGAAACAGATGTATGATTTCTAGATTATGGAGGGCAGTAACATTCCCCTTTTAAGCACTTTGAAGCTGTCTCTATTGAAGGCAAAGCTCTCAGATGGATATAGCTCTCAAAAAGTATAAGTTAATGCAATGAAGCTCTTGTCACTCTTTCCCCTCATTCACTCACTGAATAATTTCCCTCATAATGCAGCTCTGTTTGTCTCCTATTATACTTTCCTTTTCTCATGTAAAATAGCTGAGTTCACTTTTATTCTTGGAAACCATACCAATTTGCAGAGACTGGTAGAAAAATACAAGATAATGAAATGCTCCCTTAGTGTCTTTGTTTTTAAAATACAGGTTTCCTTCCTTCTTGCTTTTATTTCTTTTCCTTTTTTCCTTACATTGTTTTTTTTCCTTTCCTCAGTCCATCCTTCCTCCTTTTCATTTGCCTAACCTCCCTCCTATTGTTTTTCCACTGGAAATATTATTCAAACTCCTGGTTTTCCTCATCAACCCGAGTAAGAGGATATACCAAAAAATCCCCACACATCCTTTGGGAAATGACTAATCACAAGGGATGGATTTTCATTAATATGCTAAGAAAACAAAGGTGAGAAGTGCCTCTCCCTCCTAGTGAGTGTGTTCAGGCTGCCTCTACCAAAATGTGGCTCTGAAAGTGGTTCATCCTCTGTTCTGATGCCCTACTTCTGAGAATTTAGCTGCAGGAAGAAGCATTCATTTGGCAGATCTGTGGCCTTCTTCCTTTGACAATCTTCCATGCCAGTTCACAGAGAAAGAAGCAAACTGAAACACCCTTGGATAATAAGAAAGCACCACGACTGACACACAGATGTTACATATCTTGGCTGCTTATCTCTCCATACTCTTTCAGTCAAAGTCAAGAAGGTGACCCTGAGCACCTAACGTGCTACACCAAACTTGGTGTGTAGCACAAAAAGGTCTGAACACATTCCTTACAGTTCTTTTCCAGTGCTCCTTCTTTGGAAGAGGGAGGCTGTAGATAAAATCAGAACGGACTGGACTGACTAAACCAGAAGGCTTCAGTCCACTTTCACTCCTTTTTAATTTCTATTTCATTTCTAATCAAAGGTTCCTATATTTGCTTGACACCACAAAAGACTAAATAAATTCCTTGGAGGGCAGTAGCACTGCAAATTATTTTTGACGTACCCAAGTTAAAGATTTTACTGTAGGAAATTCTGTGTTCAGTCCTCTGCTTAGTGCTAGAAGGTGTGACTAGCAAATGTTTCTATACAATCACCCTCACTGAGTTGCATATATGAGATACTGAATGTTTTCCCTTCAGACTAATATTTGAAAGTGATGCTGCATATTTATGCCTATTAGAGTAATTCAGCATGCTAGCAGGTGTTTAGAAACTGCAAAATGTTAGGGGCAATGCATAATGGGGTATTTTCTTTGTACAGTATATACAGATGGGGAGCCATTACAAAAGGACAGAATGGCAACACAGAATAAGCAAGAGGTGTGTACTTGAGGAAAAGCTGTCAGGAGATATGAGTGTGTCTATGCTGCATGGGTACAGCAATCAGCAGCACCCCAGGAAGTTACTATTATGCTGCCAGTGATTCTCTCAAAACCAATTGAGTCCCCTAACGCAATGCAGTATCCTGGAATACAAGATTGATGCAACCAAAATGATGATCATGGGAAATTAAAACACCATTTTCCTTTTTAGAAAAAAGATACCTGCCTTTCAGAGCAAATGGTCACAGGACATCCCAGACCTTGCATTTGGCCTTGTTGAACTTCATGAGGTTGTCATTGGCCCTCCTCTCAAGTTTGTCAATGTCCCTCTGGACGGCAACCTTTCCCTCCAGCATGTCGACTGCTCCACACAGCTTGGTGTCATCAGCAAATTTGCTGAGGCCATACTCAATCCCACTGCCCATGTCACCAACAAATATGTTGAACAAGACTGGTCCCAAGACTGTCCCTTGAGGAACACCACTCATCACTGGTCTCCATCTGGACATTTGAGCTGTTGGCCACAACTCTTCATGTGTGTTTCTTATCCATCATACCCCTTCTGCTCCAATTCAGAGACAAGGATGTCATGTGGGACAATGTCAAATGTCAAATGCCTTGCACAAGTCCAGGTAGATGATGTCAGTCACTCTTCCCCTATCCACCAACAGTGTGGCCCCATGATAGAAGGCCTCCAAATCTGTCAGGCATGATTTGTCTTTAATAAAACCATCTTGGCTGTCACCAATCACATCCTTATTGTCCATGTGCCTTAGCATATTATCCAGGAGGATCATATTTTTGCCAGGAATAGAGTTGAGACTGACCGCCCTGTATTTTCCTGGGTCTTCCTTTCTTTGCTTTTTAAAAATTGAGATAATGTTCCCCCTTTTTTAGTCAGCAGGAACTTCACCAGATTGCCACAACTTCACATATGGATGAATAGTGGCTTAGCCACTTCTCCTGCCTATTCCCTCGGCACCTGCTGATGCATCCCATCAGGTCCCATGGACTTGTGGACCATCAGGATCTTTAGATGATCTTGAATGTGATCTCCTACAGCAGGTGGCTCTTCATTCTCCCAGTCCCCACCTTTGCCTTTTGTGACTTGGGCAGTGTGGCTGGAGCTCTTGCAAGTGAAGACCAAGGCAAAATGTGCACTGCTGTTTTGTCCCTCCCACAGATACTGGGGTGATTAAAGTCCCCATAAGGACCAGGACTTGTGAACATGAGGCTACTCAAGTCTGTCTATAGAGGGCCTCATCTGCTCAGTCTTCCTGGTCAAGTGGCCTGTAGCAGATTCCCTCTGTAATGTCCCCTGTCCCTGCCCTCCCTTTAATCCTGATCCGTAAAGCAGTGGGCTCCTCATCCATCCCCAGGCAGAGCTCTATGCACTCCATCTGGCCACCGATGCAGAGGATGACACCCCCTTGTCTCCTCAGCCTGTCCTTTCTGAAGAGCCTGTAGCCCTCCATTCCAACACTCCAGTCAAAGGAGCCATCCCACCATGTCTTCCTGTGCGTGTTCGCACAGAGTCATTTAAATTGGGCCCCCAGTGAAGATGATTTACTGGCTGGAGTGGCAGGAATTCCTTTGTGCTGCTCCTCAGGTGCTCTCCTGGTGACCTGCAATTCCTCTCTACACTCTGGGCATCTCTCACATGTGCTGAAGTCAAACCGGAGTGGGATGGACTGAGGTTACCCTTCACCAGCAACTTTAGTTTAAAGTCCTATTTCACATTCTTTAGCAGCATTGGTTACTGTATAGAAGCACCTGGAGATGGCTATTTATGGAAGAGAAATAGAAAATACATAGAAACAGAGTTGTTGCAGCCTGTCTTTTCCATTCCTCACTAAAAAACCACCCCAAACAAAACAAAACAAAACGCAAACTGAACAGGAAATAAAGAAAAAAAAAGATACTAATTTTCCTGTACACTTTAGTAATTATGTTAAAGCAACAATAAAATAATTAATTCTGAATAATTTCTAGATTCTAGACAGACAAGCCAAAATCTAAACTATTTGTATTTGGAAAGCAGTCTTAATGTTTCTAAGTGTAAGCTTGATCTTACTATACTTACAACACCTTACAATACTAGGTTAGACTATTGCATAATGCACAAGGTTTTGTGTTAGGACGCAGTGAAATATACAATGTTACTCAAACCAAGAGGAACTAAATAATGTGTATTTTATCTCTTAGTAGATACAAGAAGCATTACGGTCTTCCAAACAGTGGTTCATTTCTGTAACAGAAAACATCCTTTTCAGAATACGTACACAGCAGCACCTGTATGATACACTTTGAAAATTATCTTTTATTTTATTTACTAGATGGTTCGTTTATTGATTTAAAATTACTTTGCAAGGTGTTAGATGGTAAGATTATTTTAAAATGTGTATTTTACACAACCTATCTGATCCTCCTTCTTTTCATTACACTTTGTGTTATACAACAGCTCCTCATTAGAGGAAGCACACTTTTACTGCTTCTTGTGTAAACAAGTTTACATCTCAAATTAAACATGAGCAAACTGCTTGTATAAAAGGGGATTTGTTCACACAGACCTCTTAAAGAAACTATGAGTGTTCCTCTTAGGCAGTATACTGATCCTGACCAGGATAGCATTCCACATTTAAGAGCTAGTGATCCACATAACAGTTAAACTGTGGAGGCACAAGGCTGTGTTTCCCTATGTTGCAAGGAGAGAGTGGCTTCCAGTGCTATGCTGTACTGTACCATTTCCTTGTGTGCAATTCTGTTATTGATTCTGTAAAAAATTCAACCGGCTTCCTGGAACAGAGGAGCCCGCAGGCAGCTCCCACTGGATAGCAGCCCTTACACCTGCCTGGCCTTGCCTTTATCTTAAGTGCAGCGAGAAGTTCTCACTACAGCATCCTTTAGGAACAGAGCTGCTTGCCTGTAATAGTGCACAGGACCAAAAGGGAGAGCTGCTCTGTGCAGTGCCACATGAGAAAATCCATCTGATGTTGTACAAATTCAGGCTGCCCAACAACAGAAGGGATGTAAGATCTACTTGCTACTTATGTCACTCTTCTTATTCTGTCTAATTACAGCAGTTATCTTATTAAGCCATTTGTTGTCAAGCCTTTTCTACTGATCTAGAAAAAGGTCTCCACCATCTCTCTCACCTTACCCCTTATCTTCCACCCCAGTACAAAACAGGCAAGTACACGGCGAGACAGGTAAGTGTACTTGCACAGCTTGTTCTCTGCATTTGATCTTTTTTAAATTCTTGTTTCTGTAGAAGATTTTGTACATATTTACTATCTTCAGCAATGGCTTTAAGTTCAGATCTCAAAAGAATGAAATAAATTAATTCTGTTAATTCTCCCCCCCAATTTTCTAATTTATAATCCATAGGCTGTAATCATGGAAATGCTTGCATGAACCCACAATCTTGCACAGCATTATTCCTTCAATGAAATAAATTTTATTAAATGTTTAAGTGTTTCCATGACCAAGGTCTGACTTTATTGCAGTACCATATATTCAATGGTTCGATCGAAGCAAATCTGGTAACTTCTTTTTCTTGTGTCTCTGTATCCTTACCTCTAGTATCAGCCAAGCAGAGCAGATTTCAGTAAACATAGTAAGTAATCAGAGAAAATCAGAAAGACATTAGGGACTAACTGAGAGGAAATAAGGAGATGGAGGAGACAGCAGTAATATAAATGTTTTTATATGCAGGAGCTACTTTAAGCCCACACTTCTCTTAGTCAAAAAAAAAAAGGTGTAAATATTTCTTCTTTAATTACAATGAAAACATAAAGGTTTGGATATTGAACAGTTATTTATAAATTAACCTGATTTGCAAAAAGTAAGTTTGCAGCCAGATAGTTTCAAGGTCTCAAAATAAGGTCTTCTCCCAGGCCTACTTCTATTTCTCATTATTTGTTAGTGTTACTAATTTTTTGCTAATTGCTTCAATTTAATATTCTGTCTTGAGAACATGTAGGAATTAAGGCTGGTTTTTAATAAAATTCTACATTATGAGACATTTTGAATAATATATGATAATGGATTCATTTCAGCAACTGGCAGAATTTCTAATATAGTATATTAAACATGATTTAATAATATTTCCAGAAATTATATAAATATTGAGAATACAAAAAATTAGGTGTGAATTTCCAGATAGCTAGACACAGAAGTTAGCAGATTAGGTTTCACTTATTTCAGAATTGAAGGCATAAGTCCTTGTCTACTCTTCAGTAAGTAACATATATGCATATATTCTAGTTGTTTATTCAATTGTCCTATAATAGCTACACAACTAAGGTAAGAAGATGGGTAAAATTGACTTCCTGTACTATTCTGTCCTTGCTTATCTTCTCTACCTAATGAACTGAACAAGAAATAAACCATAGCTTTTTTTCACAGGTTGGTCATAATTCAGCCAGTTAGATTTTTTTACAAAACTGAATCCAGGACAGAATGTGTACGGGAGACAACCTACCTACTAAGATGCAAACTATTCAGTGAAAGTATTCAAGAATCATGTAGCAGCTGAGACAGTGTCAGATGTAATTAAACTGAGGTTCTAAAAATAAAAATAGGTGCACCGTGTTGCATCCCACATATGATTTCTCTTCCGGCTGCTAATTATGCAAATTTTCCCCGATAATTGATACTTAGACTGAAATCTTCCTGTTATATACTCCTATCAATAACAAAGGTCCAGTCAACCAACCTGTGTTTTGCTTCTGCCAACCTTCTGACAGCTAGGGCTTCTTGTACTGGTTTTGTAATGGTGTTACAAACTAGATAATGCCAAGGATGTCAACAATCAGTCACTCAGGGGGAAGGAGAAGCCAACTCTCTTGCTCATGATACCTCCATTTAACGTTCGGTTTCTATCTGTTTGGCTTTGCATATTCCAAATCTTCATTTAAGACAGGGACAATGTGCTTGTCCTGTAGTCGTAGTTTGCAGGCAGCCTGAACACCCAGACATATAGCCATATATATCAATGTTTGGAGATATTTCTCATAGGACTTTTAAGCTATAATCACAAACAGCTATAAACCTTGTTTTTACCAAAACAGTTTCAAGGTGAATACACATTCTGCTTCACTTGTAAACAACAATCCTAGTATTACAGTTAGATCCAAGTTCACTCAATTTTCTCTTTTTCTGTACTTATTAAAGATTTGTTTATTACCTTCTGCATCTCAAAATACACATGCTTCACACTAGTCAGGAGGTGTTTTTATCTAAGTACAGAAAACCACAGAAAAACATCAAAAATGTGATTATTCATATTTTGTGCCTAATTAACTAAAATTGTCCAAAAAAATTCTAAAATCTCAAATAAGTAATACTTAGAAAATTCAACTGTGATGTAAATATTAAGCCATCTTTAAGCAAAGTTGTTTCAGCACTCTAAAAGTTACAAGTACTTAAATTCTGCAGTTTGATTCAAGCACATTGAAGGTTTTCAAATGGTCTTGAAGTATATACTTATTAACTTTGTCCTATTGCACTATCAAATAAGCATGCAGAAGTGTAATTTTTACAACATTCGTTAGCAGGGACTTACTAATATGCAGATACACTGGGTCTATCAAATCCTGCAAGATTTGCCTCCACCACCTCCTTAGATTTCACAAGCATTTCGCATGTTCTTGACATCATCTACCAGGACTTGTGCAAAGCATTTGACACTGTCCTGCATGATATCCTTGTCTCTAAGTTGGAAAGACAGCAATTTCATAGATGGATGATTCGGTGGATAAAGAACTGGCTGGATGGCCACACACGAAGAGTTGTGGTCAATGCCTCAATGTCCAGCTGGAGACCAGTAACGAGTGGTGTCCCTCAGAGATCAGTGTTGGGACCGGTCTTGTTCAACATCTTTGTCAGTGACATGGACAGTAGGATTGAGTGCACCCTCTGCAAGTTCGCCAATGACACCAAGCTGTGTGATTCGGTTGATGCGCCGGGGGCAAGGAATGCCATCAAGAGGGACCCTGACGCACTTGTGATGTGGGCAGATGCCAACCTCAGGAAGTTTAACCATGCTAAGTGCAAGGTTGGGCAAAAAGGAAATTCAGAGCAGCCCTGTGGAGAAGGACTTGAGGGCTTTGGTCGATGAGAAAATGAACATGAGTCACCTTCAGTGTGCACTTGCAGCCCAGAAAGCCAACTGTATTCTGCGCTGCATCAAAAGGAGAGTGACCAGCAGGTCGAAAGATGTGATCCTGCCCCTCTACTCTGCTCTCATGAGACCTCACTTGAGTATTGTGTGCAGTTCTGATGTCCTCAACATAAAAAGGACATGGACCTGTTGGAACAAGTCTAGAAGAGGGCCACGAGGATGATGAGGGGGCTGGAGCACCTCCTGTATGAAGACAGGCTGAGAAGGGGTAATGGGTTAAAATTAGGTATAAGGAAGAAGTTCTTTACAGTAAGGGTGGTGAGGCACTGGAATGGGCCGCCCAGGGAAGTTGTGAATGCTCCATCCCTGGCAGTGTTCAAGTCCATGTTGGACAGAGCCTTGGGAGACATGGTTTAGTGTCAAGTATCCCTGCCCATGGCAGGGGAGTTGGAACTGAATGATCTTCAGGTCCTTTCCAACCCTAACTATTCTATGATTCTATAGCTGAAATGAAATTATTGTTTTCTTGAGCTGCTGTCTTGTTTATTATTTCACCCTTCATATAATAAAACCCAGAGCCTCAGTATTTCTACTGACATAGCAATTGCAAGGAGACATAGAAGTCACTTTTCCAGCCCTTTCATATTGTGCCTGCTCGCTTTTATCCGTCAGCATTTATATTCAGTACTGCTTTCTTGCTATAAACGAAATGTCTTTTCTGTGAATAAATACTGAAGGGATGTAATCTGTTGAAAATAAGAGAATGGTATCTGGTATTAAACTGGGAGAGGGGGATGAACAGACCTGGTGTATTTAATGAGTAATCATCCATATTCTTTTTATGATATTATGTAATATAGGAATGACATAAAGCACAATGGGTGGTATGTTTCATGTAAAATTTAGCTTAACCTTTCCCAGGAGGAGACCCTCAGAGCCCTCTGAAGTTTCTATAGGTTCTGCTGCTGCTTGGTGCAGTGAGAAAATCTGAGCACCACAAAAGCTTTTATGTTTGGGAGGTGGAATTTTCCCAGTCAGTGCTGCTTTTTCACCCCTCCTGGACAAAATAAACAAATAAACAAATAAATAAATTAACTGCTCCACCACAGAAGCCTTTAGCTCACCCCACCTCAGGGTACCTATTTTATTCATTCATTTCATTGGTAATGTGCCTCTGGAAGCTTAGCATTGCTTCTCCTCCCCCTGAGCGACTGATTGTTGACATCCTTGGCATTGACATGGTTTAGTCACCCAAGTCATTAAGTTGGAACCTGCTCGTCTTAAGGTCCTTTCCAACCATAACTACTCTATGGTTCTATGTTTTTTCTCTCCTGATGAAAATAAAAGAAACATTTTTATTTATTTATATATCTATTTTTACACATGAAAGGTTCTCTATAACATTCATTATTTTTAACATAATACAGTCAGTGTATGAAGTGCAATTAATTCTTTCAGGGAGACAACCAATTCTTTTTTAAACTATGACTGCTTTTATCTGCTTAACTATATTTTTGCTTTTCACAAATCCAAGTGTCAGCAGACCACATTTAGGACAAAACCAAAGTTTTGGAACAGTATCAGATCACCAGGACACAACAGCATTCACCTAAGGCCTCTAAAGAAATCGAATGATATTGCTGAGTGACTGACTGCACAATGCCTTTTCAATGGGCTCAAGCATCAGAGGACTGCATAATGGTCAGTATGATACTTACTTTGGAAAAGGTTTACAATGGAGGTGCAGAAGAGGACCTACAGAACAGTAAACCTGACTTCTGTATTGAGAAATTGGTGGAAGTAATTGAAAAGAATAACATTAATAGGATTGTTGATAATTATTGGAACTGGGAAAGGATCAGTAAGAGTATTGTACGTGTATGAATTCTTTTCACACATGAATCCAATGGCATTCTTTGCAGGAATTGGTAATCATGCATACAAAGGTCCTGCTGACAGTCTTACCTCAATTTCCAAACAGTGTCACCGTGCATCTCTGTAATTGCAAGGGTAGGCCCTGATGCAAAATATATATATAGTAAAGCTTGAAAAGGAGGTATACAGATAAGTGTAAAAGCCATGGTACACCTTCTGTATTATGGCTGACCAGCTCAACTACAACAGTTCATCCTGGGGAAAAAAGATGACTGAGAAGAATTTTTTTATAAGAGACGATTAGTAGAGAAGACTTACTATCTCTCTGAACATGTGAACGAAGGGGCTTCAAATAAAACCAGCAGTATCCTTACTTAGAATATACAGAACAATGGGTTCTCCAGGGTGACCTTAAGTAAGCCACACCACTTTCTTACATTTTTAGTAGGTGTGGGTCACTGACTGATTCTTGATTTCTTTGGAAAATATACCATGGTTTTATGAGCACGCATTGCTTCATAGTATACATATGCAGATGAAATTAATGAAGATTGTATAGGCAAACTTTAGATTTTGTAATATTTAAGTGATTGTCTTAAGAATACCTTTTTTAAGGTTGTCTCTACATTGTGCCTAATAGCTCTACCATTCTGTGAAGTGGTACATCCTGACTTAGAAATTATTGCAAATGACAGCATCCTGGTGTATAAGAAACATAAATCTCTCCAATACTCCTGCATAACCACACTGCAGTTTTCAACTGTTTCAGAACTTATTTACATTTGTGACTTTTATTCTGTATAAAAGCTTCTGTCAGCTGTGCTCCTGCTGAAATTTACAAGTGGATCAGCACTATTTGTGACCAATCATTCAAAATAATCCACATTGTAGCAACACCTGTGAATGTGGAAATACTGTTTCTACTTCATAGTCTAGACTCTACTTGCATGTCAGAACAGCTTTTCCCAAGTAACCATTGAGCAGCTTTCTAGAAGTATTAATTTCTGAATCAAGACTAAAATTATTGCAGTTTATCTTTCATAAAAACATGAAACACATGAGAGCAGGATACTAGAAATCTTAGTTGAGCCTAAAATATCCTGGTTTTGGCCCATAAAAATACTTGGTTTACTTCTAAAATAAGATTATAGGTCTATAAATAGAATCTCAATGAATTTCAAAATTCATGAATCTCATGAATTTCAAAAGTGGTTACAGATGTGATCTTTTTTGAGGTTTTCCCTATAATGATAAATTCAATAATGATTATATCCAGAGTTTACCTCTAGCCAAAGATATCTCTTATTCTTTTTTTTCTTGGGAAATTGCTAAACCCAGCTGGCCTCTACTGCACAAGAACTGTTATGAAGATGTGATTTATCAAATGGGTGCTGGCACAATTTTGGGGGCATAGCATAACCTAAACCATTGTTTTCTCCCTAATCTTTCCTAAATTCATACCATTACTCAGTTCTTGCCACATGTTTATAAGGGCCCTAGGAGCATCCCCTCTCCTGGCTGGGGCTTCAGACCAACATAGCTAAGCTAAGGACTGCTTCCCTTCCAGCCAGTGACTTTGGGGTAAGGCTTCTAGGCAGGGTTGAACCCTGTCCTGCAGAAGCCACTTTCAACTGCAGCTCCCAGATAAAGATCACTTGAATTAAGAATAGACAAATGACAGCAACAATCAGAAACATCAAAATTTCAAATTTCAAAATTTAGATCTTTTACTCTGTCGTGCCTTAATCCCAGACAGCAACTAAGTACCATGCAGCTCTTTGCTCATTTCCCCCACCCTGGTGGGATGGGAAGGAGAACTGGAAAAATGTAAAACCTGCAGGTTAAGAATCATCATAATAAAAAGTGAGATAAGAGAGATAACAGAAAGAGAATCAAAACTTGAGAAAAACACAAGTGATGCATGGTACAAGTGCTCACTACCCGCTGACTGATGCCCAGACTGCTCAGAGCAGCAATCACCCCTGCCAGCCAACTTCCCCGACCTTACATGCAGAGCATGCTGCCATATGGTATGGAATATACCTTGAGTCAGTCAGATCAGCTGTCCCAGCTATGTCCCCCATAACTCCTTGTGCACCCCCAGGTTGCTTGCTGGCAGGACAGTGTGAGAAGCTGAAAAGTAATCAACTTGGTATAAACACTACTGAGTAACAACTAAAAACATCAGTGTGCTGTCAACATTATTCTCAGACTAAATCCAAAACACAGCACTCACCAGCTACTAGTAAGAAAATTAACTCTATCCCGCTGAAACCAGGACAACTGTGTCCTGATGTCCACCAGAGTTTTATACTTCTGTGAGTGTGATGTGTCAGAGTACCTGATCCATGCAGTACAGCAAACCTGACTGCTCTCTCTTCCACCTGACTGGAGGCAGGGCCCTTTAGTCCCTGTCATAGGATTCTCCACCTACTTCTTGTGAAAACAGATCAGAACTCCTTTTCATAGGTTCAGAAGTAAGATCAGCCCTTCCACTTTGGGAAACTGCCCACTGGAGACTGGAGCGGCAGCTTTCTTGGAAGAACACCCAGCTGCGATTGTTTTTCCTAGCAACTCATGTATCCTCTGGGGTAGAGGGAGATTTTCCAGCCCATTTCCTATGTCCTCTCTGTAGTCCCATAGGTAAAACCAGAGGTTGTTCCATGGTGTGTACCTCCTATATTCTCCCTCTCAAGTGAAAGGATGCTTTCCTTTCACTTTTTTCACAGACGTTAATAGTTGAGATGTGGCTCCATACAGATAGGAAGTAGGATCTATCCTGGTCAAGTCATTGGAAGTTTCTGCTGCTGAGACAAAAGAGGAAGAGATCGTCTTCATATTCCCAAAGTTAACAAACCACTTCATTCACCCCAACTGAAATCATAACATTCACAAAGTCATCTATGCATGTTGATTCTTACATAGCTTGCTAAAAGCGTATTATCTGCATTTAGCTATTCAATTATTGTATTGGATCTTAGGTACTTATATGTGAGACAAGATTTGTATGTTTTAAGTTTAAAACAAAAATGCTAGACATTTAAGTCTAAATTGTTTCCTCTAGACTCCATTTTAATGAGTAGACAGAAACAGGTAACTCTAGCAGGTTATTTAACTTAAATGTGTAAAACAAGCTAAATTAATTGCCCCATGTTCTATTTACAGTGTAACTTCAAACGCCAGAGATGGATCTTACATAGGCTGTCCAAAACCATGTCCTGTGCAAACAGCATACTGTATTATCTGCCAAATTTCCTCACATTTCACAGAAATTGAGGATTAGTATGGAAATAATTATTTTAGTATATACTGGAGCATACGCATGTTGAAAATATGAAGACTTTCACATAAAATGTCGTATTCTGGAGAACACTGAAAAGTCATGTCCCATTCTCCTCCTATAGTTGCTAACCTTTTCCTCCAAGAAAATGGCAAGTGCAGGTACCAGCAGTGCTAGTTCATTTCTTATATATAATCAATTGAGATGCATGTTAAGCCCAGACATTTGTGTTGTTGCTTCCCCAATAAAGAACTGTCAGAAGTCATAGCTGATCATGAGAAAAATTTGAGGAACAGAACAGAGGTTTGCTTCATATAGAAGAATCCATAAAAATTTGTTTAGTAACAATGCCAATTCTATAGAGTTTAGGGCTCATTTGAAATCCATATTATTCCTGCTGTTTGCAGCAAGAAATTAGTTCTATACACAGAAGAATAGAGTCAGATTTTTAACATAGCAATA
Organism: Melopsittacus undulatus; assembly: GCF_012275295.1. Classification (NCBI taxonomy): domain Eukaryota; kingdom Metazoa; phylum Chordata; class Aves; order Psittaciformes; family Psittaculidae; genus Melopsittacus; species Melopsittacus undulatus. Next base: position 67,184,862 of record NC_047557.1, on the reverse strand, counting down.
TTTTTCTGGTTTTGGAAATGACCACATAAGCAAATTCATACAACATTATTTTATAAGTTCAGGTTTAGCCTCTTCACTGTGTAAACTGTTTACCATTACTATTTGTTCTGTGCTGAAGTGTTAGCAAGCAGATGGATGCCTATCTTTACTCATAATACAATTTTTGTTAATATGCTTACAGTCGCTCAGAGTACCATGTGTGATTCTTCTGTTGATCATGGACAATGTTTTAGATGTAACAGTCAGATTCTAATTCCCCAAAGATTCTATCACTTGTGTCCTGGCCTTTATTAGTGATGGCAGACTTTTAACTAAAATTCTCATCAAGAGCTTCCTTTGCCCTGTTAAGTACCATCTTCTCTAATTTTTTCAGATCTTCTGAGTAATCCAAGAGGAAATTTCTGTTTGCCTTTCCTACTGAAATTTCTGTTTGCCTTTACTACTGACAGTAGTAAATAAAGAGCAATTTAAAAATACTCTAGGTTTAATAGGCTTTGGTAAGTAAAGCACATGAACTGGATTTGGCCTTTAGGATCACTCTGTTCTTTCTATCTCCAAAGGGAGCTTACAGTGTTATTTAAAGATGCAGGCATCCAACTTTCACAAAAAAAAACCCAACTTCTTTTATAAAGTTGATGATATAGGGTGCAAGTCCAGATGTCACCTGATGTCTGGATTTAAGTATAATTCAAAATTACTTATTCTCTGTACTAAAAGCCATTTTTCATGAATATTCAAGACCCTTACCTCTCTTTTTTTTTTTTTCTTCTTTAATCCCTTCACAGGAAACTTGGACATATTCCATGCAACTACAACTTTCTAAAGTAAAAGACTGACAGGTTAAAATTAACTAAAAATTATGTGGCTTTAAGAGAATTCTCTATTTTTAATCTATTACCCCAATATGGGATTTATTTTCTGGCACTAGTATCTAGGTGTTTTTTCCTTTGCTTTCTTTCAGAACTGTGAACCTTAACATGACTGAAACAACCCACCAATGATCTGTAACATGCTTCATTGCTCCAAGTTCCCTGATCTAATCAATTCATGGATGGATACTTAACCACATCAAAAATAATAGGGAAAAAAAACCCAAACCCAAGCTATTTAAGTGGTTCTCTCTCTAGTTTTACTTACTGAAAGTCCTCTGGACTTGCCTTTGTCCTGAAAGGTAAATGTTGCAAAAATGGCTCATACAAAATGCTGTTTAAATACACAACACTGCAAAGTTCCAACCATGCGAAATGTTGTGATCTTCAGAGTGTAGGGAATATGATTCTAATTAATAATACAGCTAACATAATTGACAAAAAATTTATTTTTTATGCATTTAATTAAAACTTTGGTCAACAGAATAGCTTTTTATATTGAGCACTTTGCCCCGGCAAAAACACTTCTGAAAATGGTTCATCTTACAACAAATACCTGAGAATATGATCCAATAGTAGAGACCTAAGTAGGGTTTTATGTTTACTGACTGAGTGTAGGACTTGTGTAAAAGTGTCAAACATTTAGTGCAATTGAATACAAGCATGACCATCATCTGAAGATCCTCTGAAAAACTAAACTTCAGATGAGTGACTGAAAGACAAGAAAGATTATTCAAACACTATATTAAGAAACATATTCTAGTCTGCTACTTTTATGCTATCACAGTATACCGTTTGGCCTTATTCAGTTAATTCCCCTGCAGAAACAAAGGTAAATACTGTGTTTACTTCTGGAACTGCAGCAGCACAAGGAACAATGGGAGGTAAATGGGAGGTCATAGGTAGGGCAAATTCCTATTGTTTTCTAATAGCACAGGCTTCCCTATGCACCTTTAGAGCAGCTATCACCAGGTCACTTGAGAATAATAACTAGGTATTATTTTTCTGCCTCTCTTGTACCTCCCTATCTTCTACAAGCCAGATTATCTAAAGAGTCTGATACAGTGCCTTGCTGTTTCTTTCCTGGAAGCAGATGGTGTGTAAGCCAAAGTTCCTTTCTTTGCTAGCAATGAAGCAGGTGTCCAGCTATAGGGGTCAGGGAGGAGCTGTAGCTGCAAAAGCACCACAGCTGCTGCTTGAAATACTCTCAGCATACCTCAGAGCTGGTCAGGCACACTGCTAGGGCACATACTCTCCCCACGGTTTTTCCTGTGGAGACAGACCTGATTGCAGCACTGCAGCACAAAGGTGCAGCTCTTAGTCAAATACGTGTTCACTTTATTATTTTGAGGAAGCAAGGCACAGCAAACAGTAAATAAGTACTGCTGTTCTTTTATTTTCTTCAAGTTGTTTCAATTTGGCTTGCTTACAATTTCTTCAGCAGAGATGCTTTAGGAAATACTGAATAAAATATAAACAGAGTTGCTACCTCATATTGTTATTCTCTTTTCAGTCTCCTTGAATAAGATGAATTGTAAGATTAATCTGCTTCCAACAGTAGTTTGCTTTGTATTATTACAACTCTCCATCTAACATTCAGATGAATCATAGAATGGTTTGGGTTGAAAAGGACCTCTAAAGATCATCTAGTCCACGGACAGGGACACGTTCCACTGGACCAGGTTGCTCCAAGCCCTGTCCAACCTGGCCTTGAACACTGAAAGGTGTGGGACATCCACAAATGACAACCTGTTCCAGGGTCTCATCACCCTTGTCATAATAAATGTCTTCTTTATGTCCAATCTAAAGCTACTCTTTTTAAGTTTAAAAGCCACTTCCCCTTGTCTGGTCACTACAGGCCTTGGTAAAAAATCTCTCAATAGCTTTCATATAAGCAAGTCCTCTTCTATATTGAAAGGCCGCAATAAGGTCTTCCCAGAGCCTTCTCTTTCCAGGCTGAACAACCCCAGCTCTCTCAGCCTTTCATATTGGAGAGGTGCTCCAGCCCTCTGATCACCTTTGTGGCCCTCCTCTGAACTTGCTCCAACAGGTCCATGTTTTTCTTGTACTGAAGACTCCAGAGCTGAACACAGTACTACAGGTTAGGTGTCACTAGAGCAGAGTAGAGGGGGAGAATCTCAATAACCTCAATCTGATGGTTATATTCCTTTTGGAGCACAAATAGGTATGTACATACTGGCTTTCCTAAACACTTGCTAACAAACACTTGCAGTTTGACAGCAGCTTGTGCCAGACCCTCGTATGATCAGTCCAAGAGGAGTGAGAGAAGGCTTTCCATGGAAATTCCTTTGATGCTAACGAGGGGGCAGAATTTGTTTATGCCCACATGAGAACAGAAAGCTGTAAAACACTGCAAGTCAAATCTAAGCTGGAAATGAAGAAGACTAAAAAAGAATTAGAAAGACACCTTGCAGAGGATGCTCAAACTGGTCTTTATATACATCAAAAAGAGGGTAGTTATAAAACTAGTGAGTTCACCCAATGACAAAAGTCTAAAACAGGGGGAGAGTGTCAAGGATGGCAAAGCTAGCAAGCTAGCACAGAGAGAAGCTCAGAGTTGTCTGCCCCAGACTGCAATGAGGGGTGCTGGGTTCATAACCCCAGACCTCCTTCACACTAGAGAGATCAGAGGAACTATATCAACTTGAAGTAACTTTATAGGGAATATAAGCCCAAATAGGGAAATGGAACACAGGACACATTGACCTTGATTCCCCTTGTTTCACCTGTCACCTGGAAGTGGAGAAAGTCACTTGAACCATGTGACAGCCAGCCACAAGTGGTGAAGGAGCTTGGCTATTCAGAAGACTGACCTCTCCCATTGTGAAGCTCAGCCACCTATGCTAAAGGTCACCCAGCACATGGACAAATACACCTTGACAGGGAAGTATGTATCTTCTGTGTAGGGAAACTGATTGAGGGTCAGGGTGCCACAGACACATACAGAGTACACCCCACATTTGCCTTCACTTTCCATGCTTGGCTGCACAGTACATTACTCTGCAGTCGAGCCAGACCACCACTCAGGAACAGAATTAGAGAATCAACTTGGCTGGAAAAGATCTTTAAGATCAAGCCAAATCATTATCCCAGGACTGCCCAAGACCACCTCTAAGCCATGTCACTAAGGTCCTCATCTACACAGTTTTTAACAGTTCTAGGGACAGTGATTCCACCACTGCCCTGGGCAGTCTGTTCCAATGCCTGATGACCCTTTTGGAGAATTCTTTTTCTCTTATATTCTATGTAAAACTCCCCTGGCACAACTTGAGGCCATTCCCACTTGTCCTATCACTTCTTACTTGGGAGACCTACTCCCACCTTACTACAACCTACTTTCTAATAATTGTAGAGTGCAATAAGGTCCCCCTGACCCTTCACCAGACTAAACACCCCCGCTTTCCTCAGCTGCTCCTCATCAGATCTGTGCTCCAGATCATTCACAAGCTTCACTGCCCTTCTCCGTACCCACTCCAGCAGGGCTCTAAGCGGCGCCGAGGAAGAGACGTCAGGGGCGGTGACCACTCACTAATGAACTTCCCACCTCACCGCCACAAGGGTACCGCCGCGGCAGGTGCACGCTACAGGGAACTGGTGAGGCAGCTCTCGTCCTCACGCATGCGCGTAACTATTGCTGCGCCTGTGCAGTCCCTTCTTTCCTCGGACAAGATGGCGGCGGTGAAACCAGTCCGGGAAAGCGAGTGAGGGGTGCGGCTGGGGACCAGGGCTGGGGGGAAGAGGGCCCTGGCGCCGCCGCTGAGTGTGTTTAAGGGAGGCGGCTGCCGGGCACTGGTAGGGCTCCGTGCAGGAGCTGGGGAGGAGGAGGCTGGGGCTGCCCCGGAGCCTGCTGCGGGGGTGATGATCTGGGGAGACGGGTCAGGGATCGGTTCCCGCCGGTGAGGAGCGAGAGCGGCTACCGCGGCCCCGTATGTGCGCTCGCCGATTGCCTCTGAGAAGGAGGCGCAGCTCTTGGCTCCGCGGGCCCGCTCCGGTGGCGGGAGGCATCGGAGGAGTCGCGGCGGCGCTGGCGGGCGGGGAGAGGAAGGCAGACAGGTGAGTGTCCGTCGGCCGGAGGGCCAGCCCCGGTGGACCGTGTGCCCACTTCGCCGGGCCCGTCGCCCCAGCTTCTCGGGCAGCACTCACTAACGGCCGCCTCGGGCGGGTATGAAGCTGGCTAAGGCTTGAGTGCTCCCCTGCTTGAAGCAGCCTGCCCCTCCTCCCTGTTGTATCGGACAGGACCGAGTACCTCGGCACTGCCCCCCGTCCAAAAAGAGCCTCATCTGCTGGATGTTACTCACAGGCATTAGTGCAGTGTTTTTGTATGTACATGCCTACGGTTTGACGTCGTTTAGGGGTTTTGTTCTTCAGAATTTGTCTGAAAGTATTCAGGTCCTTGATAGTTAAGATACCGCTTGGAATGTGAAGGTGATCGGGTCAAGGCCCAGCAGCTAGGTCTAGGAATGGCTCGGCTGTTATCTTCTATGGAAAGATACTTAGTCTTTGACCTACAGAAGCCTTCCTGTAACTGTTAGATGAGTCTTTAACTTCAAAACTCGGTATTAGCAGGGCTTATTACTTCCATTATGTGTTCCCTCTGACCTCTTGTAGTGAGGGGTGGATCTGTACAGGTATTTGTGACTACAGTCTCACTTTCTGAAGTCGTTCTAGCCTCAGTGGCCATTCATAGCTTAAGGAGTGATGTAATGTAAACTAAAATAGTTCAGTTTCTGTAAATGTCAGCTTTATTGTGTAACTGCAGAGTAATGGAGAAGTGAAAATGTAAATGTGCTAAACTATATAACTGATTTGCTTTTTGTTGCTCCCCCTCCTCCTGTGACTATAAACAATATGATGGTAGTGACATCTGCAACTGGGAAGACAAATCTTTTGGTAAAGCTGTCACAGAAGCTTAACTTTCTGAAAAACAAGGTTCTGCAGAAACTGTTTCCATGTACGTGCTTTCACCAGCTTTTGACTGAACAAGGGAAAATTTTGTTCTATGTACCAATGGAGAAGCACAGCTTTGAAAGCTTTGCTTCAGGAGTACTGCTAACATTCTGGTAAGTTAAGGCTATGGCAAGAGTTAAGATTAGGTCATTAGCTGAAATGCAGAGAAACTGAACCTTTTGTATTCAGGTGCTGTTACCTTGTATTTTTTAAAACTGTGTTTGAAAAAAGAGTGTTTCCCAGATGGGTTCATCCAATTCTAAACACTCAGTATTAGTTTTAGCGAATGTCACGAGATCATTATTATGCTTCAGCTTCAACCTCCTCTCTGCGTTCTTTTGCGTTTAGGTGTAATAAAAACTATTTATAGAATAGCTCTGTTCAGTGAGAAAGACCTTGCAAATACTTGCTCTCCTTTGATGCCTTACGTTTTAAAAAAAAAACAAACCAACACACTAAAAAATAAAAAACCACAACTCGTATATGAAGACAGGCTGAGAAAGTTGGGGTTGTTCAGCCTGGAGAAGAGAAGGCTGCTTGGAGACCTCATAGCAGCCTTCCAGTATCTGAAGGGGACTTACAAGGGTACCAGGGAGGGACTCTTCATTAGGGACTGTAGTGATAGGACAAGGGGTAATGGGTTAAAACTTACACAGGGGAGGTTTAGATTGGATATAAGGAAGAAGTTCTTTACTGTAAGGGTGATGAGGCACTCGAATGGGTTGCCCAGGGAGGTTGTGAATGCTCCATCCCTGTCAGTGTTCAAGGCCAGGTTGGATGAAGCCTTGGGTGACATGGTTTAGTATGAGGAGTCCCTGCCCATGGCGGGGGGGGGTGGAACTAGATAATCTTCAGGTCCTTTCCAACCCTAACTATTCTATGATTCTATGAACTCAGCTTATTTGGTAGAAGGTACTTAGGAACAAAAAAAACAACCAAAATGTGGAAATCCAAGTGGTGATATGGATGAGCTTTTTTTTTTTTTAATTAATGCAATAGGAGACACTGTTGAGCGTAAGGAAATGTCTTACCATGTGTCTTATTTCCATGCAGTGAAATCCATGCTCATGTATGTTGAGTTTTGATCTGTAGGCATCTGTTGTACAAAATATTCGTCAAATAATTAACTTCACAATTACAGTTCCTTAAGAATGCTGATGACATTCACTGCACAATGAGCTGTGCCGTTGTATGCAGAATGTTTCTGGTACTTTGTTTTGGTCTATATTAGTGCTAAACTAACGGCTGTTGGCCCCAGTGAATACCCACATTTTGTGTTTACAGTATCTACGTATGCTTTCAAATATATGTGTATTTGTATATACATACATACCTTCAGTAAAGACCTGTAGAGTATTTATTTCTAGAATCTTCTTATAGCTATTCTCTAGAGTAAGAGAATTACATACTTCTGTATTTAAAACTAAATTGCATAGTTAACAATAAAACTTACTTAATCCTGTAGTGATCAAAAAATAATTTTGATTTGTCTGACTTTATTTTAGCCAGACTCTAAGCAGTCTTTCTTTGAATAAAAGCAAAGTAGTTAAATAGTGTGAGTTGTTTTGTAGTAGTTAACTTTTCTTGTTTGTTTCAAGCAGCTCAGTAACAATAAAGTTATTCACATGGATTATATATGCTTTTGGAAATATTTTATGGTAGCAGGTTGTTCAGAAATATCAAGAGTGGCAAGCAAAAGCATAGTACTGTTTTAGGATAGTATGCATCTTTGTTTCCACTTTCAAACTATGCTGCAGAAGTTGTTTTATAGTATTACAGAATAGAAATCCATAATTTCTGTGATCTTCTCTCACTCTTACAGACTGCAGATCAGTTTAAGAATCTTCTTGTTCTTGTGTCTCATATATTCCACTTCGAATTGTCTTGCATTTTGACAGCAGAAAATGATGTGTGCTTTATTTATATCAAGTTATCCTTTTTTTCACAGTATTATTTTTAGTAACTTGTAGGATAGCACGGAATAAGCAGTGGTTTCATAAACTGAAATTATTTAGGTAACCAGCTTGGTAATTACCTACATAACTGCTAACTTCTAATGTTTTAGTGGAAATATCAGTATAGTGAATGTCAAAAGGAAAAAAAAAAGAAAAAAAGAAGTGTGTCAAGATTAATTTGTTAGCTTCACTTTCAACAAAGTCTCCACTGTAAGTTTAAAAATGCAGTATGACTTTACTAAATGAATGTATATGGGCTCACCTGGGAAGCAGTTGTAACAGATCCTTAAACGGATCTTCTAGTTTGCTGTTCATGTTCATATTATGTTCATCATCTATTTATTAACAGTATTAGCAGAAAAAAAAACCCAACTATTTTACCATACAGTCTTAGCTTTGAGTCTTCCAGATTCACATACCCAACTTCCAATGTTTTGATATTTAATACCCCAGATTGTTGGCATTTTGCTCCTAATAACTTGAATTATGACTACACGTATATCTTTATTAAAACAGTGTTAAAATAACCTGTGACAGTGATTTCAATGGCAGGTCAGTCTGTGCTGTTGTAGAACTTGGGTTGTTGGGTGACCACCATTCAGTTTTAGTTCAGTTTGCATCTTACTGCATCCATTGTAGCTGGATGATAAAGATACTATGCAGTAAGCATTTGCTCAAAATACCAGAAGTCTATTTTCAGCAGAGATGGTATGTTTCAGTGAAGGTTATGGGAGTGGTAGGAAGGTGGCAAAAACATAAAGAGTAATACTTCTCTGGTTCTGTTATGTAAAAATGCTACTGTACCAGTACCTCTGTTGGTTGCTGGTCACAGTCATAAGAGTAGTATATGATAAATTGAACTGACTGCCAAAGTTCAGTTTGGTTCCATGAGTATGTCCATTTCAGAGAACCACAGAACTGCTTGGTTTGGAAGGGACCTCTGGAGATCATCCAGTCAAAACCCCCTGCGAAGGCAGGGCCACCTGGAGTGGGTTACACAGGAACATGTTCAGGTGGGTTTTGAATGTCTCCAGAGAAGGAGACTCCACAACCTCCCCAGGCAGCCTGTTCCAGTGTTCTGCCACCCTCAGCATAAAGAGTTCTTCCTCATGTTGAGGTGAAACTTCTTGTTTTAGTCGATGGCTATTGCTCATTGTGCTGTCACTGGGCACCACTGAGAAGAGTCTTGGTGTCATCTTCCTGGCACCTGCCTTTGAGATGTTTATACGCAATACTGAGATCCCTTCTCAGTCTTGTGTCGTCTAGGCTAAACTCATAACAGAGATGGTGCAGACCCCAGATTATCCTTGCTGGCCTCCGCTGGGCTCTCTCCAGTAGCTCCTTGCCTTTCTTGTACTGAGGAACCCAGAACTGGACATAGTACTCCAGATGTGGCCTCATCAGGGTTGAGGAGAGTAAGGATCACCTCCCTTGACCTGCTGGCCACACTCAGTGCAGCCCAGGGCACTTTTGTCCCTCCTGGCCACAAGAGCATATTGCCAACTCATGGTCAACTTTTGTCACCCACCAGTACTCCCAAATCCTTCTCAGTTGAACTGCTCTCTAGTAGGTCAAGCCCAGCCTGTACTGGTATTTGTGTTTTTGTTGGAGGATGATTGCTTTAATGTTAGTCATCACTAGTAGACCCAAGAAATTTTAAAAACATTAGTGTTTTTTGAAATGAAATAGAATTCATTTTGCCATTACTTCCACGTGGGTTTTCAGAAGGTGAGAAATATCATTCAGTAGACAATAATATATTTTTATTGAGATAATAGATAGTTATAATAGAGCATAAGTAGTTTGATTTCTTTGTCGAAATGGTAAATTAAGATATTGATGTTTCAGGATTGGTAGCATTTTGGGATTTTTTTCTGAAGTGTGGTGTTATTCTTCAGAGGTGCATTTTAACCACAAGTGAATAGAATATCTCTAATGGGAGAAGAGACCTTACTCACATAGACTTTATAGGTCAAAATAAAAAGAAATCAGGCTTGTGTGAAACAGCATAATGATGCCTCTTACTGTTGTTTGTTTCTTTGCTTTTTCCAGAGATGAACTTTTTATTCTTACCCTATAATAGAACTCTGGTGATACAGTAAGGCATCACTTAAGGCTTAGATTTCAAGTACAGATTGAATTCTTTGAGTGAAAAATGGTGTATTTTTTTCTGGAAATCGGATATCAATAAGGAATTTTCTTATTTGTGCAGTTAGTGGTATGAGTGCTGGTTGCTTTAAATATGTTGTGAGAGGTGCTGAGTATCACAGAACTGAATTTGACTGTTAGTAGATTGGTCTTTTTGTAGGGACTGGCATGTGGAGGGAACTGGAAAGAAAATAGGACCTCTCGTTGTGTGACAGAAGTGCAAAGAAATCATGATAGAATAAATTGTGTGAGCTGGCTCTCCCTTTATTAATGAAAAAAGGTTCTCAGGATCACATGAGCTTTTTCTCCTCTCTGAAATCCCTGCTATGGAGATCCCACACTGCTGCTGTTCTATAGAGGGCTTCAGCTAAGAATGTCTTTATAACTAACCAGAAATTTTTCTTATATAATAGTGTTTAAAATTGCAATTTATCACAGAAGTTTAATACAGAAATTTAGTTATATAACTCAAAATGCCTACTTTGTCTCATTGTTCTTTCACTTTTAAACTGGTTGTTACCTACTGAATTTTATGACTTGGTTGTGCTTTGCTGTCACTTCTTGGAGTAAGATATACACCTCTTTTATATATTATAAATTGAAATTAGGAAACATTTCCCTCAAGGCTTCTCTGGACTATTTTGTTACAGGCGCTACTGGAGTTTGCATTTGGATTGCAAACTCTCCCTTTAGGTAGTGGAGTGACACAGGCCTGTCAGTCCAGCCTCAGTGTTGTGGAAGGTTATGGAGCAGACCATGGTGAGTGTTGTGACATGGCCTGGACCGGCCAACCAGGTGATCAGGCGCAGTCAGCATGGGATATGAAAGGCAGGTTCTGCTGGACTAACCAGATCTTCTGTGCCAAGGGAACTGCTTAGTGGATGAGAGAGAGGCTGTGGATGTTCTTTACCTGGACTTTAGTAAAGCATTTGATACTGTTTCCCACACCATTCTCCTTGAGAAATGGGCTGCTCATGGCTTGAATGGGTGAATTCTTCACTGGGTAAAAATCTGGCTGGATAGCAGAGCACAAAGAGCATTGGTGAATGGGATTAAATCCAGTTAGCAGATGGTCACAATTGTTCCCTAGAGCTCAGTATTTGGGCCAGTTCTGTTTAATATCTGTGTCAATGATCTGGATGAGGGGATCCAGTGCACCCTTGGTAGGTTTGTAGATGACACCAAATTGGGTGAGAGTGTTGATCTGTCCATGAGTAGGAAGTCTCTGCAGAGGGATCTGGACAGGCTGGATCAGTGGGCTGTGGCTAGTGGTATGACGTTCAGTAAGACAAAATGCCAGGTCCTATACGTGGGTTACAACAACCTCATGCAAAGCTACAGGCTTGAGAAGAACCCAAGAGTGCTGACTGATGTCCCTGGACAGGCTTGTGCCCAGGAAGCCGGGAAGGCCAACAGCATCCTGGGCTATATCAGCAATAGTGTGGCCAGCAGGGCCAGGGCAGTGATCATCCCCCTGTACTTGGCACTGGTGAGGCTGCACATCAAATCCTGTGTTCAGTTCCAGGCCCTTCACTACAAGAGAGGCATTGGGGTGCTGGGGCGAGTCCAGAGAAGGACAGTGGAGCTCCTGTATGGTCTGGAGCACAGATCTGATGAGGAGCAGCTGAGGAAACTGGGGGTTTTTAGTCTGGAGAAGAGAAGGCTCAAGGGAACCTTAGTACTCTCTACAATTACTAGAGAGGGGGTTGTAGTGAGGTGGGGACATGGAACTGTTAGAACAAGTCCAGAGGAGAGCCACAAGGATGATAAGGGGACTGGAGCACCTCCTGTATGAAGACAGGCTGAGAAAGTTGGGGCTGTTCAGCCTGGAAAAGAGAAGGCTGCGTGGAGACCTCATAGCAGCCTTCCAGTATCTGAAGGGGGCCTACAGGGATGCTGGAGAGGGACTCTTCATTAGGGACTGTAGTGATAGGACAAGGGGTAATGGGTTGAAACTTAAATAGCAGAGGTTTAGACTTGATATAAGGAAGAAATTATTTACTGTGAGGGTGGTGAGGTACTGGAATGGGTTGCCCAGGGAGGTAGTGAATGCTCCATCCCTGTCAGTGTTCAAGGCCAGGTTGGATGAAGCCTTCGGTGATACGGTTTAGTGTGAGGAGTCCCTGCCCATGGCAGGGGGGTTGGAACTAGATGATCTTAAAGTCCTTTCCAGCCCTAACTATTCTTTGATTCTATGATTCTTCTCCGAAGTAAAAAGTTACAGGACAAGTGGGAATGGCCTGAAGTTGTGCCAGGGGAGTTTTACATAGGATATAAGCAAAAAATATCTTCACCAAAAGTGTAGTTAAACATTGGAACAGCAGGGCAGTGATGGAGTCACCACCTCTGGAGGTACTGAAACCATGTAAACATGGTGTTTGGTTTGGTGATAGTCTTGGCAGCGTTAGTTAACAGCTGGATTCAATGGCCATCCTAAGTGATTCTGCAGTTCTAAGAAAATTATTTGAATGCCTGAGTAAGCATGTCAGGATAGAACTTAACAGCTGTCACTGAATATTCTGAAGTAGGTTTCTGCTCCTTACTTTGTGTTGTCTCCTGATGCGATTGGTATAGTTTTTTGGGGCTATTGTTTCTGTGTTTTGGTTGAGAGGGGTGTTTTGTGGGTTGGTTTTTTTTTGTGTTTTTTTTTTTTTTGTCTGTTTTTTTTGTTTTTTTTTTGTGTGTTTTTTTTTTTTTGTTATATTGAAGTATTTTTCTTAACTGATGCTTGGGTGTATGAAAAGGTAGGTTCTAGTGTGACTAAGCATGATACAGACAGAGGCTCTAATTAGATAAACAGGAAGTCAGGTTCAAACATGGTGGTGAAAATCAAGAGTGCTATAATATTAAATGTATCTCTGGCTTTAGCAGGAATTACCCATGAGATTAATTTAGCAAGATTTTTTTTTTTTTAATGAAAGTTCTGTAAATATCTTTAGTCACTGACTTGATATTCAGGTGTGTACAACAGAACAGATCTGAATTCATGTTGCTACTTGTGTTATCATTGGAGAAAAAGAATAATCTTCATAGTGATAGGCGCTAAGTGTTAACAACATCAGATTATTACAAGAGGCTTGTTCGTCCTAGTAATTTTATGCAATGAGGCTTTGTGTCATAGTTATTTCCTAGAAATTGAGGGGTGTTAACAAAAACAATGAAATGTGGCATATAGTGTGCAGAGATTTTTGTTGTGGAGTGTTTCTTGTTTGGGGTTTTCAAAGTTAATAGTTTTTTGTAACTAGGCTTTGTAATAAATTTGTAGTTTGCTGGGATAGAACTGATTAAGTTCTTCTCTATAATTCAGTCATTATAATAATGGTTCTCCTGTTTATTATAGTTAACTCTTACTGTACTGGGGGTATGAAGTTCTTGCTCACAGCTTGCAGCTGATGTCCTCAGAAATTACTGATTTGCCAAGCTTGTGGAGTTTGATGTGAGTAAAGTTGCTTTTCATGGCAGTTGTGATTGAATTTGGAGTAGAATGTGAGAAAAGATGTTGATGGTAGAAGAGTATTTGTGTTGTAATGAAGATAAGCAAAGGAGCATGCTGCAGAGCAACTTGAAATTGAGGTATGTATAGCTGTACCTAGTTTTGGGGGGGAAGAGCAGGGGGAGGTTTTGTTACTCCTTGCAGCACAGACCTGAAGATCAAACTTTTAACAGTCTGTCACTAAGCAGTAGTATATGCTGATATAAGAGAAGTACATACTGAAATGGCTCTTTTCCACGTGTACATGGGTTCTTTGTTAAGGAATAGGATAATCTTTTCTTCATAGATTTTGTATACTAATTTTTATGTACAAACCACTTAACATGCTAAATATACATTCTAGGAAGTCCTGCTGTGTGGTTAACATTAATGTATGTTCAGATATGTTTAAGGCATAAGAATAATGTTGAGGGAAACAAATTTACCATGTTTCTACCTATTTCATGATATTAGAATTTAGTAGTTCGGAGATTGGACTCTTCAAGCTCCTAATTATTTTTAGAAATGTTATTTCAAACATGGTAACAGTAGTGTTCTGTGATGTAGTAACTCTTTTAAGGTTTCATGAGGCTGTGGTGTAAGAATTTGGGCAGATCTGTTCACAAAAGTAGTCATGCCACTTGTAATCCTAATAGATGCATTAATGGTCAAGGCTTCTAATGGTGTGATATAACAGTTTAATATTTGAATGATGATGGAAAAACTGAAACATTAAATTATCATTGATTATATGTTTCTATATTTTAAACAAATTTCTGGAGTAAAGAATGCTTAGTTTATCTTTGATTTATTTTAATAATGCAGTTAATTACTTGCTGGCTTAATCTTGAAAAGAGGATATTGGAAAGTGCAACTCTTATTAACTGCAGCGGTGTTGTCACTTCAGTCACAGCAGTTGCTTTGTGTATGTATGGAATAGGCTAAACTGTAAAATGACATTCCTTTTGAAAATGGAGCACAATAATTTGATCAAACAAGCTTATAACCTTACCACATTGTATTTTGTGTCTACAGTATCTAAACAAAAATACTGGGTTCCTCAGCTGATTTTCTTGGACACAGGTTATGGTTGTGCTGTCTTTATTAATATAAATTCAGGTATCACGCTTGCAAAGTACTTCCACTTTGCCTCAAGTTTAATACTGCTACTGTTTTACTAGTCTTGATTTGTGCTGCTCAGATTAAGTATCTTTTTTTCTGTGGTTTCTCAAAACACCATCCTAATATCAGATGTTTTTTGAAAATATAATTTAAAGAATTTTTTCTTGTTGCAAAGCCTTTTGATACTCATGTTGGTCTTTATTGTTGGTCACATTGGTCTCTCTTACTTGGTAAAAATGAAATGCATTTTTAGTTAAATTCTCGAATTTTAGAAGCTTAAGACTAGCAATTTAGCATATCTGCATTTATGAACTTTTTTTGTGCAATTAAATCCTGACATCTGTCTCCCAAAGCTTTGAAACATTGTCAGAAATCTGTTTAATGCCTTGTTAAGGGCCTAAGGAAGTAGGTGGCCTTTGCACTGTTCTTGCCTGTATAGTAAAAACTACCTTTTCTATAGCTAATCTACTGCCTGGTTTGAACTCTCAGTATCGTGTTGCAAGCTGCTTATTTCAGTAAAAACGCTGACTATCTTATTAGTTTGCTATTCAGTAAAAGCTTCAAATAGATACATAGGCACTTATTTTCATGTGAAAAGACAGCTTCTGTTCTGAAAGTGAAATTTCTGTTTTCAGTCCTGGTCTCGTGCCTTTTCAGTGCCCTTTATGCTTTCCTGAAGGAAGTAGTGTCTCTTCCTCAAGTTTGGCAGTTCTTAGAGTAGAACATTCCTATTTATGATCTGCAAAGCATAAGTCAGAAAGGGTAAGTAAGTAGCTGTGAATCTTTTATTATGGTAAAAGGGATGCAAGCCCAAGTTGTTTTGAACTGAAAATTGCTACTCTTTGGGTTTATTCCCCCTCTCTACCTCCCTCCACCCCTCCCCCCTCTTCCCCCCCATTTGGTTTTGCTGTTTTTTATGATTCAGTTGTTTGAGATGAGGAAGGGGGATTTAGGTATTTGAATTAGACATTCCACAAAGGAAACACTGTACATGTGTTGAATAGTGGGATTTCTGGAGATAAATGACTGCCTTGTCTTTCTGAGACTGTTTGCAGCTTCTATATTTCCTGCTCAGAAAGATCTACAGTCAGGACTTCTACTCTTCCTGAGCTGTTTCCCACAGAAATTGCGATCCAAGGACTCACGTATAAGTTTCTTTGATTACTCTTCATTAGTCATTAAAGGCATGGGTGTGGAATGAAGTTTGGATGAAGTTGTTAGCTGCAGTACATGAGGATTTAGACCAACAAATGAACAAAGTTCTGTAGCTAGCGATGCATTTCAATAAAATTATTCAGGAGCTCCAGTCACATAATCCAATTATATTAATGTGCAAGAGTTGGCTAACAACAAAAATAGCCATTTAAACAGTTTTTGATATGGAAAAATCTGCCAGTGTGGAAGAAACCGAGGCAAGTCTGTGTCATGTTTCTCTTGAAATGAGAAATAATTTTCAGTTAAAAACTGATGGATCTTTAAAGGTATGCTGTGTAACTTAGTGAAACTTTCATTTTTTTGTTTAAAGTGGGGGTTGTAATTCTTGTTACAATATATTGTAACAGCATATTCTGAAGTAGTGGAAATACATTAAATATATATCAAACCATGCGAAGATCGACAGAGTTGAATTGTGTGAGGTGTCTCTGCCCACGGCAGGGGGGGTTGGAAATAGATGATCTTAAGGTCCCTTCCAACCCTAACTGTTCTATGATTCTGTGTTGGAATTTACTTACTTTTGGTGTCAAAACTGTCAGTGTCAGCAGTTTGGAGTAAAAGATTTGGTGCCAGTAACCTTGGCACTATGATTGCCACCTATTGCTGCTGAGAAGATGGCGTCAACAGACAATACTGAGATGTGAGAATTGGAGGTTAGCAGAATCTAATATATGACCGTATTCCTTCCACATTGTCACTTTATAACAGAAATCTAAATTGATATTTTTTGTTATAACACAACATAACAAAAATTTTGTTTACAGGCATTATCCATACCAGGATTACGCACAACTGTTAATACTTCCCAATTCTTACAATGTATTTCTTTGACATTTCTTGGTACCAATCCTCCTCCTCCTTTCTATTTCAGCAGAATGAGTGTATTGGGATTTTGTTCTGTGGTATTCAGAATTTTTTAACTGCAAGACTTTTCATTGTATAGGACTGTAATTTTAGCCCAGTCTCATGGAGTGGTGACTGAAGCTTCTCTAAAATTCTTGTTTCCACAACAACAGGAACTAAAAAACCCCACAGAGTTCCTGACATTTGCTCTAGCATTTTTCTGTCTTTCCTATTTTGTTGTTACTACAGTGAAAACTACAGATCTAAATTAGAAATAGAAGCTCAAGGGCAGTAGCTAATGTGGTTTTTCTGCTTTGGTTCGAAATACAGCTTATTTGTTTATATGTATTGTTATATCTGTTTGTGACTTAAAAATTCTATATACTGAATATGACCTAGGGTAAAAATGCCAACATAGAATAATGGTACTAACTCACATCTAAAAGTCTCCAAATATGCTTCAGAATTAGCTCCAGAGTGGTTTAAAATTAGGACTCAGCTTGGAAACAATGAAATAGTTTTAATTTAATCAGATTTTTTTAATCACATTCAGGCTACCAGGATGTGTGGAGTATGCCTAAGTATCAGTTCATACATGAATGTGGTTATTATATTTTTGTATTGGAATATCCTTGCTAGTTCAGCATTTATACACTGTAAAACTCTGTCCTTGTATTCAGAAGTTAGACTTAATCACTATTGTGTTAATGCATGCCAGTGCAATCAAGGATCCAGGATATTAGCAGAATTCTTGTTAGTCAGTGTAAGACTAAGGGGATATTTGAACTGGCATGGAATTAGTTCTCTGACAAAAGCTTTAGATGCTAGTTCATGTGCTTGCTTGCTAATTAAATGTCTAAATGTTATTGTGAAGACCTTGAGAACTACACTTGATTCGTAAAGCTTTTTCCAAAAAATGTTTCAAATGCTAGAGGTTGAAAAGAATGAACTGAATGGAGAAAGAGGGCTTGCCTTCCTCTAAAACGAGTGGGTTTGTGCATTGCTTTATTTGCATGAAAAAGTGGTTGTCAGTATGTGACTGTCTTTATACTGTTCAAATCTTTCTCTTGATTTTACTTGTGAGCAAGATATCCAGGACTTTTTCTACAAGTGAAATGGTGTCTTGAATGCTGTGAAGGTCTGAAGAGTCCATTTGACAGTCTGGTATGCATGAAACTAGGTGTAATGGCAAAGCAGGGTTATAATTCACTGTTTTATATTTCAGAAATCTAAGGTGGTTTGAATGTTTTAATTTGTACAGAAAATAATGGGAAAACACCTACCTTCAACATACCAGCGTTACATAGCTAAGTTTTACATTTGCACTCTACAAATATTTTAATTCTTGACTTTAAAGTCAACTCTTCGGAATATAGGTAGCATAGGAATGTATGAATTTGTTACTTAGTATTTATTGCTTCAGAATTTTCTGACTTGTGACTTGTAAGCAATGGAGTTCACTACAAAGCTAAGTAATTGTTCATATAGGCAGTTTGCTACCTAGTTTGCTGTTTGAAGGAGAATTGTTTACTTTAATCAATTCAGGTTCTTTGAAGTTCATTGCACCAGCATTTCTAACTGTGGATGGGTAGTCTTTTCATAATTCTTCTTTGGTCCTTCATTTCCCAAGTTGTTATGAAGTTACATTACAGGAGTCTCTAGGAGCCCTGTAAGCAACATAATTGCGTTGTCTTGGGCAAACCTCAAATCCATAAAATTACTCTGCTCATAGCCTGCAGTGTAGCACGTACCAGGCATTTGAACTGGGAAATAAGGTTTTCATGAGGCTCACTATTAGCACTTGCCAGTATTTTACCCTTTTGGAAAAGGGAAGGTAATGAACAGTAAATAAACATCAGGGAAGTATCAGCCAGGTGTAGACTAGAAAGTTCCTGCTCTTGTAGCAAACTTGTTTTCAGTGAAATCGTGCCATACAAACTTTCAGCTGAGTGCTTGGACTTGGTGAAGTGGCTGTGCTCCATGACATGACTGAAGTATAGGTGTACCCCTCCATGTGATGGATGCACTTGACTTCCAGTCAGTTCGTTTATCCAGATGACTGTAGTCCCATACGCATTTGATCACGGTGAATGAGTGCTGTGATGTGAATGTCACATGAAGTTTCCAAGTGGTAAGATGTGCCTAGTAACAACATAGGGGGAAAACGTCAGGGAAAGTGGAAAAAGTAAAAAGTGAGGCTGGTGAACAATTCATTCATCTTAAGTAAGAAAATTGCAGTTACTACCAGCTGTATTTCTGGAAGAGGACTTTGGTTTTCTGTTCATATCACAATGACATGTGATCTATTATTTCTTCCTTGTCAGAAGAAGTAATGCCTTAATGTGTAGATTTCTTGTCTTTCTCGTCACCTGGGATAATGAGCTTGCAAAAATAACCCCTTTGGTGTTGTAAGAAATGCTTAAAATTCTTCGAATCTCAACATACCTTGATTTGCAGGCACTAAATTTGCCTGCAAGACTACTTCATTTGGAATTCTTGTTTGTGTAGAAACAATGTCTTGTGTTTGCTAGCGTTTACTTAGGTTCACTCAGTGCCAGGCAAACTTAGAAATCTGAGAAAGGGATTCAGTACTGGATTAAAAATATAAACAGTTATAAGTGGGTAAGGCATCAACAAAATGCAAATCCATGCAGAGAAGGAAGATCTATGTCAAATATGGTTTTCTCTAAATCTCAGATAGTTAGGACTGGTGGTCTAGCTGCCTTGCCCTGGGGATCTTTGAAAACACATCTTTTAAGACTGAAGTATTGGGGTTATGCATTAGGAGGAAAAGGAGAAAAGTGTTCTCCGGAACACTTAGCGATGGACAGTTTTTCTAAATATGGTTGTGATTATTTAAAATTTTGAATTGTACGTCTAGACTGAGTATTGCAAGAGAGTTGCAATGCTATACACTTTAATCATGCAATTGTATTGCTCTAAGATTTAATGCATGCAACGTAAGTATTCTAATTGTCCAAATAGCTGGTGGCTCTGGATCCAAGTTGGGAAGGTAAGCTGGCACTCAAGCTATGCACTCTTATTTAGATAGAGGAATTTAAAAACACTCCTGGCTTCTATGTTTTTGACAAACTTAAGGGCTTTTTTTCTGTTGTGTTACTCTGCTGCTTTATTTGTGGCATGGGACTGGAGTGTTGGAATGGAAGGACATTTGGCTTTTAGGAAGGACAGGCTGGTATTTCACCCTCTATGTCAATGAGCACATGGAGTGCACAGAGCTCTGCCTGAGGATGGATGAGAAGCCCACTGAGAGCCTGGGGATCAGGATTAAAGGGAGGATGGAGACCAGGGACGTTACAATGTGGGTCTGCTACAGGTCACCCAACCAGGAAGACCTTCATAGACAGATAAGTGTGTCTTTGTGGTCACAAGCCTTGGTCCTTATAGGGGACTTCAACCACCCCAGTGTCTGTTGGAGGGACAATGCAGCAGGGCAAAAACAATTCAGGAGGTTCCTGGTATGCATTGATAATTTCCTTCCACAAGCGACAGAGGAAATATGCATCGTAGAGCACTGTTGCTACAGCTGTAGAGCTTGGTACTGGAAGCAGCTTGCCTAGAGATGCAACAGGTATTTCAAATGTGTACCCCTTTTCTACTGAGTCAGTAGGTCAGTTTCAAAAAGTATTCATGCTGCATGAATCCTAAACAGGGGAGCTTGTACTTGAATTTTTGTTCCTTACTGATTATGCAGCAAGCTGAACCTTCATTATTAGGAGAAGATATCCTAAGAGATTATAGACCTCACAGTTTTTTCTGAAAACAATCCCCACCTCAATGGAAGCAAAAAGTTTTTTCAGCCTCACTAGTGTTACAGAAAGTAAGATTGAAGATGCAGTTCATTCAGAAACCCAAAAGGAAAACATAACTCCCAGCACCTATACTACCACCATCATGAAACCCTGTACTTCGAGGTTGTGGATTTTTCTAACTTTAAGTAAATCCACACAATTGTGTGCCAGAAAGGGGGTGGGGGGGTTGAAGAAAATTTTAGTATGCCACCAGTGCCTAGAGGCTTGTGTCAAAGCAAATTCCCTTAAGGACTGAGAGCCAGGTCATCTGAGGAAGCATTTTTATTGTGAATAAATAAGCTGAAGAGAACAAGAATGTTTCCAGAACAAAAGCTAACTCAAAAATCTGACATGAATCATTATTCTTTGTGATGAATATGGCTGTGAGAAGGAAAACTGCATGCTGGTCAAATGTCTGGGGGTGTGCGCCACCTGGGATTGCAGTCCGTTCTGCAGGAGTGGTGCTTCCCACAGCAGCTTATCTCTGCTTACACAGAGAAGTTCTGTGTTGGTCCTTAGGAAAGAGCTGGAGGACTTTCTTTCCTAACCTTAACAGGCAGTTGGCTAAATCTCAGTAGTGTGAGTGAGTCTTGATTAAAACTGTTACAACACATCATGAGCATATGCACATTGTGAGGAATTAAAATATTTCAGGAGTCAATTAATTGTGAACTTTCATGCATTTAAAGCCTGGAATAGATCCCAGCATTATTCAGTATGACCCTTACATTAGAAGCTGCAGAACACTAAAACTAAGGATTTATATCTTGTCTCACCAGGTGCGCTCAGTTCCTATTAAACTTTTTTTATTTGATTAACCACTCCAGGAAATTCAGTTACAGTTTGTGTAATTTCCAGGTGATGGATTTCTTTAAACTTGTGGCACTTGAAATTTTTTCAATATACAGTCATAAAAAAACAGCCTAGTTTTTGCTAAATCATCTAAGTTGTACTGCTTAAACCATACAGCATAAATCTTCCTTAACAAATTGAGAGCTTCTCAGAACTCCATAGTAATTACTGTGGTATACTGAAATGAGGATTTTTTTTTTATGGTTTTAAGGAAGATGTATGCATCCTTAGATTCCTTGTCAACACTTTTTCTTGGAAAAGACAGGTTTTTTTTCATCGATTTGATACAGTTGTCATGCTCTACCTAAGAAGAGCCTCTGAGGCCCAGGCCTTCATTTAAATGCTTAAAAGATTACAATTATGGCAGGAGAACTCACAGCCACAACTCAGCAAAGCCTTTGTGTTTCTAGACTTTGTCACAGCTCTTCTTAATGCAGTAAGCTTTAAGAAACTTGCCTGTAATTGGAACTTTTTTTTTATTTCTTAGACTTGGAGAGTAGTGATGGTTAACACACCATTTTGCAAAAGGTCTTTGCTTACATGATTCCACAAAAATTGATCTTCCCTCCTTTTCAGTATCTTTAGCAAAAAACTTGGTGATGATCTCTAGCTATATAGTTTTTTTTGCACTGATTTATTACTGAAATGTAAGAATGCTTACAACAAATCTGTTCTTGGATTAAGAACAGCTGGTTCAAAACAAACAAAATGGAAGACTAAAAAGAAGATTGTGAAGGAAAAGGTGAATATTTCACTGAAGTGACTGAGCTTCCATTTATCAGGGTGGTGTGGAATTCTGGGATGCTCCTTAGTTATAAAGGGTTTATAACTGTGTAGCGTGCATTTTTTTTAGCAGTGACCTGTGTCAACCATAGTGTAACAACAAACTGAATCTGATCATGCATTTATCATGTACAAATGTGAATACTGCAGCTTCTTATGGCTTATGTTAATTATTAAGAAGTAAAATAATGCTTTGTTTTGTAATTCAGGCCACTGTACATATTTCAGGTATGCACTCAGTTTCTTCTAGTGGGTCTGACCCTTGATCAGTCTGTAAGCAGCTGATAGATGTGCACCCCTGGGTAGAAGGGTATATCATTGCTGAGAGCTGTGCAACAGCTAATGACAAAGTATTCTAAAGCGAAGTGCTTTGATTACCAGCTCTAGTAGAGACCGGGCAAATCCAGAGCCTGGCTCTCTCCAAGGCACCTTGAAAAACATCAAATTCTTGATCTTTCTCTAAACATTGAATATTTATCTACTCTACGGCCAAGATGGGGAAAAGAAGAGAAATCTGTATAAATCAAAGAAGTCCTATAAGAAAGGCTTTTCCACTGAAAAATAATTTCCCAAGAATCCCTTAGGTATGCCAGACAAGGCTTCTGTATGGAAGATACAGTATAGGATTATAATAGTAAGGGATTTAACAAGCAGTCAATAGCTTTTCTGTATGTCTCTGTATTATCTGTGAAATAATTAAATAGCATGTATTTCTCTGCTTTTCTCATTTAACTTATTTTACATGACTTTCCAGTAGTTAGTTGACCATTGCAAAAGACAAGTCTTTTCATTGCATGTGGAAAATGCAAAGGGAAAACCTTTCCAAGTTCAGGGATACCCTTGGCTGGGAGGTGAAGGGGGAATGAAATAGAAGAAAAAATAAATAGAATTTTAGTACGTAAGCATAATAGAAGATCTTAAAAGAGCAACTTTATTTTTGATTCTCTATTCTCCATACAGAAATTTAATACTTACTTTTGTAGGATTACTGTCAGAAGACTTGTGTTCATGTGTTCTGAATGATGCATTAGGAAGAGTGACACAGTTCTTTCTTCTGTTCTTCCTGTATCTGCATGAGAAAAGATGGTCCTTTAGTTTCTTGATCTTCGGGAACCCTCTTTGTGATGTTCTTTCTAATGCTCAAAGTTGAAAGTCATCTGTATGGGGAAATAATGCCAACATTTCTAAAAGAATCATAGAATGATAGAATCATAGAATAGTTAGGATTGAAAAGGACCTCAAGATCATCTAGTTCCAAGCCCCCTGCCATGGGCAGGGACACCTCACACTAAACTATATCACCCAAGGCTTCATCCAACCTGGTCTTGAACACCGCCAGGGATGGAGCATTCACTGCCTCCCTGGGCAACCTATTACAGTACCTCACCACCCTAGCAGTAAAGAATTTCTTCCTTATATCCAGTCTAAACCTCTGCTGTTTAAGTTTCAACCCATTACCCCTTGTCCTGTCACTACAGTTCCTAATGAATAGTCCCTCCCCAGAATCCCTGTAGGCCCCCTTCAGATACTGGAAGGCTGCTATGAGGTCTCCATGCCGCCTTCTCTTCTCCAGGCTCAACAGCTCCAACTTTCTCAGCCTGTCTTCATACGGGAGGTGCTCCAGTCCCCTGATCATCCTCGTGGCCCTCCTCTGGACTTGTTCTAACAGTACCATGTCCTTTCTATGTTGAGGACACCAGAACTGCACACAGTACTACAAGTGAGGTCTCACAAGAGCAGAGTAGAGGGGCAGGATCACCTCCTTCGACCTGCTGGTCACGCTCCTCTTGATGCAGCCCAGGATACGGTTGGCTTTCTGGGCTGTGAGTGCACACTTGCTGGCTCATGTTCATTTTCTCATTGACTAACACCCCCAAGTCCTTCTTCGCAGGACTACAATGAATTTCCTTTCTGCCCAACCTGTAGCTGTGCCTGGGATTGCTCCGACCCAGGTGTAGGACCTTGCACTTGTCATGGTTAAACTTCATGAGGTTGGCATCAGCCCACCTCACAAGTGTGTCAAGGTCCCTCTGAATGGCTTTCTTTCCCTCTAGCGTATAAACAGAACCACACAGCTTGGTGTCATCGGCAAACTTGCTGAGGGCGCACTCAATTCCATTGTCCATGTCACCGACAAAGATGTTAAACAAGACCGGTCCCAACACCGATCCCTGAGGGACACCACTCATTACTGGTCTCCAGCCAGACATTGAACTGTTGACCACAACTCTTTGAGTGTGACCGTCCAGCCAGTTCTTTATCCACCGAGTGGTCCACCTATCAAATTGATGACACTCCAGTTTAGAGACAAGGATGTCATGTGGGACAGTGTCAAATGCTTTGCACAAGTCCAGGTAGATGACATCAACTGCTCCACCCCTTGTCCATCACTTTTGTAGCCCCATCATAGAAGGCCACCAAATTGGTCAGGCGGATTTCCCCTTAGTGAAGCCATGCTGGCTGTCACCAAGCACCTTGTTGTTTTTCATGTGCCCTAGCATGCCTTCCAAGAGAATCTGCTCCCAGATTTTGCCAGGCACAGAGGTGAGACTGACTGGTCTGTAATTCCCCGGGTCATCCATTTTCCCCTTCTTGAAAGTGGGGGTTATATTTCCCTTTTTTCAGTCATCAGGAACTTCACCTCTCTGCCATGCTTTTTCAAGTGTGATGGCCAGTGGCTTAGCAACTTCCATTTGCCAGCTGCTTCAGGACCCACGGATGGATTTCATCAGGACCCATGGACTTGCGTACGTTCAGGTTCTTAAGATGGTCTCGAACCAGATCCTCTCGTACAGTGGACCCAAGGTCTAGGTTTTCACAGTCCCTGCATCTGCCTTCCAAGACTTGGGTGCTGTGGTCAGAGCCTTTGCCAGTGAAGACCGAGGCAAGGAAGCCATTCAGAACCTCAGCCTTCTCCAAGTCCTGTGTAGCCAGTTCTCCCAAAAGCTTCCGGAGTGGGCCTACGTTGTCCCTAGTCTGTTTTTTAGCCTCTACATACCTATAAAATCCCTTCCTGTTATCTTTAACATCCCTAGCCAGGTTTAGCTCCAGCTGGGCCTTAGCTTTCCTGACTTGGTCCCTAACTACCCGGACAACATCCCCGTATTCATCCCAGGCCTCCTGTCCTTGCTTCTACCTTTTATAAGCCTCTTTTTTCTAGTGAATTTTTCTCCGCAGCTCCTTATCCATCCAAGGAGGTCTTGTGCCCCTCCTGCTGCTAGATAACATAGGAATGCAGCTTTTCATGGTCTAAGCACTGATATTAGTGCTGATGGGAGCAACTTACCAGTATTTCCAATGTGTGTATACACAAACTGTTGCTGATCCTGATTGCATGGCTAGGACAAGGCTCAAGAGGCACCAAAACACTGTTGTGATAGTGAGAGGGGTCAAAGCAACTTCACGATTTCCCAAGAAAGGAGAAGCAGAGACCATGTTCAGTTTCACTGATTTTTAAATTAATGTGAAATGCAGGAGACAATCTTTGGTTATAGCTGCTGCTAAAATAATATCAAATCCTTTGGTAGAATGAAATTTGCATCTATGTGAAACAGGTTTTTTAATTTTTTTTCCAGTTTATTTTGTTAATCAAATCTGTTTACACCACTTTCTAAATGGTGTAAGTCCGTGTGTAAAACTTGTAAGTAAAATTCTGAAGGCAAGATCCCTTAATTTGGCAACACTGCATTTCGTATTTATGAGTAATACCAACCATAGCACCTGGCAAAAGAGAGAATTCAGCTATTTGTTCAACCCATTCACTAGCTAGAGGCTTTGAGGTAGGTAGCACTGTGCAAGCACTAATAATGAAATAGCAATCACTTTAAATATATTAAATAGTGAAAAGCTACTAGGGTGAAGGGTAGTACTGCAAAGGGTAAGGGTTGTGAAAGCAAAGAGAGCTGCCACATGTATGAGCTGGTTTATCTGTAGCTAAAACCAGACAACCTTGCATTTTCATTTGTAATATACTTGATTTAATGAAGCATATAGGTATTTGGGAGAATGTAATTAATTTTTTTAAAAATGTGGATCTTTATCTGCTCAGAGGTTCTGTTCATCCCTACTTTGTGTGTGTTGGGAACATGGTTACAACAATTTTATTTGGTCTCAAACTGGAGTTTTATAAGTGCAGTAAAAAGCTGGGCAATATTTAGAATATTTGATGTAATCCATACACTATGAAAAGATCGCTGATTCCTTTTCTAAAGCCAAATTCGCATTTGGCTGTTTGAGAATGCTGTGCTTGGTAGACTGCAGGCATCTTGTCCAAAATAGTAAAAGTAATTCTATTTTGAATACTGAAGCTGAGCTGGTATTTTTTTCAGTACTAAAATTTTGTGTCCCTGGGATTTGATAGCTAACATGCAGAGATTTCATTCCTTTAATAGATTTCAAAGGTTGTGACTTTTTAATGTAATAAGGAACAGGTATTACTAGATCTGTCCTGGTAATGGTAGTTTTCAGATAACGAAAAAGACATCTTGTTTCTTCTGCCGGGCAGAAAATAACTAACCAAAAATAAACTTAGTCTAAACAAGACTTTTCTTTGAACAGTTCTTTTCTGTATCTTATTTTTTCTGGAGAGTCTGACCTTTATTTGAAATTTTATCAGGTCTTTTACCAGAATCCAGTACTGCACATAGAAATTGGTTTTGAAAGAAAATAAGAGTATGTATTATAGTGCCATTCACCTGTTTGGCTATATATGAGTATTTTAACACCACTGGAAGATAGAGTATGAGAAGGATAATCTTACTACGAAAACATGCTGCATACTAAATTGAATTTCACTTAATACTGGATTTTGCTTCAGAGGCAAGTGTA
Source organism: Melopsittacus undulatus (assembly GCF_012275295.1). Taxonomy (NCBI): domain Eukaryota; kingdom Metazoa; phylum Chordata; class Aves; order Psittaciformes; family Psittaculidae; genus Melopsittacus; species Melopsittacus undulatus. Next base: position 67,157,996 of record NC_047557.1, on the reverse strand, counting down.
TGTGCCACAGACACAAAACATAAGCTACCATTTTTCTGAAAATTTTAATATAATGGGTATTACTATGAGCAAGGAAGGAAACACTTTATGCCTTCCACCCAACTGTCATCTTGGGAGAATGTCTTGGAGAATCTGTGCTGCTGCTTATGCTATGCTTGTTCTTCAGGTAAATACTGGACTTCAGGCCATAGAGCAGTGGACGTAATGTCACTCATCAGCACTGAGCAGCTTGTGACTACCAGGCTAAGAAAGGACTAACCAGTACCAGGACTAACAAGAATCTTCTCAGAATAAGAACTAGCTATGGTTAGTTTTTCAGTTTCAGAAAATGCAGTATGTTGTGCTTAAACAAATTAAATACATTGTGTAGCCATCAATCTTTGATATTCCCATTCTGAATTCCGGAAAATTAACTACACTTCTCAGGTTTAGTTTTTCACTTAGGAGTATGCCGTTTAGCTTTTACATTATATAGGATTTCAGTCTCTCTGGCATTTTCTTTGGCATCAGTTCTCTGGTATTGTCTTTGCATATGAAAATACTTGAGTATACACTTATGCTAATATAAATAATTTTAGGATGGAGAGCTGGACAGTAATAACTGGAAGCATTTTGGTTTGCTTTTCTGAGGGGGGGAATGGTGGTGTACATCAGTAAGATACAAAGTAAGACGGATTTCGATCTAAATCCTGCTTAGCTTCTAATCTTCAAATCTGTGCAGTAGTTCAGTAATGTGGAAATCTGTGACAGTTGAGGGAGTGGGAAGTCTGTCTCTGAAATGGAGTGGATCACAAACCAAAGGCATGCCAACTATTGCTGTAATTAATAGATGCTTTGTAGCAAAAAATCATACAGCCTGAAACACCCTTTAATACGGGCCCACTTAAGCTGTTGTAGTAAGACATTTCAAATTAAAATTAAGTGATATGCCCACTATAGTTTGTCATGCTGATGAAGTCAAAGAGGATTTTGTGTGATACTATGCTGAAGGTAGCAGATTACATCATGTTACACATCTCCTTAATCATGAAGACATTTTCTGAAAGGTGATCTGGTAAATAGAATTATTTCTGAGTGGAGTATTACTTTCTATGGCTGGAAAACAGCCACAAGAAAATGGCTGAAATGAAGGTAGTAGTAGTATTTAAGTGTCTATGGTGCATACACAGACCTGTAGTGCCTTTGTCTGGTCCCAGCCATGAGGTATCATGAGCCTGCTTGTTTCCTACCAGTCAAAGAAACTATGATAGGAAGAATGAAATTTCCACAGGCATGTAAGAATGTATGTTTTTAATGAGCTATCTATTCATGCGTTCACTTGTATAAGCATGTAACTCCATAATTTATGTGAAGTGACACGCAGAAAGGTGTTAATTTGCTTTAGCTGAGAAACTTGTGTTCCTTCATATGCCTTCTGTCAAAGCAGTGTCTAGGTGGACTACACTGCCCACAGGCTTATTATTGGATGGTTCTAGAGGCTTAAAATGACAATATTGTGCTGTTTCTACCAAGCTGCCTTTCATATTAGAGCTGGATTTTTTTAAGCAACATCCCCATAGTACCTGTTGTCTATATAGCCTTTTTTTTTAGAGTGAAAATGCAGACTTCTAACTCAGACACCTGAACTGTGGCTTAATTTCTTCTGTCTTCATAGTCATAATGTGCTTCTGTGGGGTTTTAAATCATATTCATGCATACTTTTTCTTATATCCTTGTCCTTTGGCAAGATACTAATTCTGGAAGGCAATTTTAAAAGTTTCATGAATTGATTTCCTAGTTATCTGTCTTTTGGATTTTCTCTCCAACCCATCACTAAGCTGGTACGTAAGAGTTTTAATTTGGTGTCGCAAAAGATCAAATATAGAATTATCAAATCAACTCTATTGGAAAAGACCTTTAAGACCATCAAGGCCAATTGTTATCACAGCACTGCCAAGTCCACCACTAAACCATGTCACTGAGGGCCTCTTTATAGTTTTTGAATACTTCCAGGAACAGTGATTCCACCTCTTCCCTGGACAGCCTGTTCCAATGCTTGATCACCCTCTTGGTGAAGACATTTATATGTGTTTAAGCTAAACTAAAAAGTATTAGTGACTTTATACTTGAAAAGTACATGAAAACAGTATTTTTACTGAATGGTAAATTAATCCTAGATGCCCCTGAAGAAAATGCTTACACTTGCTTTTTTTAGTAAGCAGTGTCTCCATGTATTTCTTTAACATTTAGATGAACTGCATTATCTTCAATTTTAGTATGTGCAGTACCTAGTTTCATTATTATATAATAGCAGAGTATTTTTCTTTATATTAATGCATAAGATTGTGGTCTTAGATGGTATGTAGTCCTTGTGTCCTTTTACTGAAAGGAGGATGAGCGATGATCATCACAACTAAGCTGCCGCAAGATGCTCCTGAGACAGTTTTTACGGCGTGTGCAAGGTGTGTGGCAGCACTGGGGGTGCTTCTGCCTCCAGAAGAAAGTCCTTGCCTGCATAAGCCCCTTTGCATTAACACAGCTCTGCTTTGCATGTTAGGTTATGTGTGCAGCCGGTAGTGGCCGGTGTCAGAGGGCTGGGGCCTGCCGCGTTGCTGCGGACGGAGGGCTACCCTGTTTCGGGGCCGAGACCCGCAGCAGCTCCCGGCATGGCATACCCGGCGGCGCGGGGCGGGGGCGCAGCTGTTCACCGTGATGGATGGGGGGGGGGGGGAGGGGAGAGGAAGGGGGCGGGCACATCCTCCAGGGCGTGTCGCCTTATTGGTTGAGCCACCGCGCTGGGCTCACGTGACCACCAGGGCTGCATTGGCCGCGGCGCTGGCGCAGCCGGTGGGCGCGGGTGGGGCCGGGGTCGAGCGGCGGGATGGAGGCGCCGCGATCATGGGGTGAGTGCGGCTGCAGCGGGGGGCCGGGAGGTGAGGAGCGTCTCTGTCAGGAAGGCGGCGGTGCCGCCGGGAGATGCGAAAAAAGCGGCTTTTGGGGCGTAAGAAGAGAAGGGGCTGCGGGCGCGGCGGGGAGGAGAAACCCGCGGCTGGGCAGGGCGGGAAGCCGCTGCGGGGGGGGACCGAGTCCCGGCCCGCGAGAGACACAAAGCGGCCGCGAAGCCCTGTGGCGGCAGTGAGATTCACGGCCGGAAGGAGCAGGAGGAAGGTGAGAAGGGAAGGTGGACGGGCGAGTAGCCCTTGCCTAGCATGCAGAGGTGTCGCTCGGTGCGCGGTGAGGCACTGCCAGCGGTGGCAGCAGCCCGGCTTTGTTAGTGACTGCGGTGGCAGTTTCGCCGCTGCTGCAGCGCGTCTACTCGCCGGGGAGGGAGAGTCGCGGGCAGCGGGAGGCCGGGCTGTGGCGAGCGGGCCCGGGGAGCAGCGGTCTGGGTGGGAGGGCTGCGCCCTCGGTACGCCCTGGGATCCGCTGACTTCTTACACGTTTATTTAACATCCCAAAGAGATGCTGGGGTCCGCGACTTAACCTAAATGCTGTGGGAAATCTTAATAAATTATGTATGAAGCAGTGGGTGCTTTCTCTTCCTTTGTCAGATACGCAGCTTTTACTTTGGTAATTAGGTCACTGCTAGCAGAACGCGCCTTGCTTTTGCAAGAGTGTGTGGTGATCTCTGGAAGGCTCATGCTGCCAAATTGTTTCATCCTATTTGTTGTTTGGATCCTGTTTTAAAATTATTCTCGTTTACGCATACAGAGGACCCTGGCCATGAGGTGTAAGGAGCATTTTTCATTTGATAGGATTTTCTTCAAGGTATCAGTTGAAACCTGGTTTTGACTTGATTTGGATAGTCATATACTGAAAGATGACTTTTAAAGGCATAGCAAGAAACATACACCTTCTTAGTTTGCATATAAGTCTTTTTGGTAAAATTACTATACACACATGGATAATACAGTAGAAAATACAAGTAAACATATGTATTGAAAGTAGTTTCCTGGAAACAAACTCTTCTGTATTTTTAAGGTGACTCGAAGTAACTGGTACTATATTTTTTCTCTTTCTCAGTCTTGAATAAAGTGATGCACAAAATGGTTTGATGAAGGCAGGTCTAACTTCCGGAGTTTAAATTTCTGCTTTATAGTAAACATTCTCTTAAAATATTTGTATGCCAATATTTTTAATGATATATAGAGATTTATAGATATATCTATATAGAGGCATGTATAGATTTCCTGCCTGTAAGAGAGGATTTGGATAATGTTACATTTTTAAACATTAGTTAAGGATTTACTATGTAGAGTAATTGGTTTCAAAGTGTAAATTGGTGACACTAGTTTATTTCCCTTGTAAAGTTTTGAAAGTTTGTTAAAGTTGCTTAAGTATTAGAAGATAAAATAGACGCAGGGGTGCCTTCAGCACTTTTTTAATGAAAGAGGGTGACAAAAGAACAATACTGATTACGATGGTTATTGTGGTGATGCTTCTTTCTGTTCCTTTAAGTCTTAAAAAGGAACAGTATTGTTTTGTTCAACAATCTTAAGCAGTTCCTCTAAGAAGCTGTGGTCATGCTCTAAAACATGGCAGCTTGAATAACACATAACTTTTTAAATGTAATACTTTATTTATGAGTGCAGACTTACTTAAACATCATCCCTCAAATGCAGCTAGCAAAAACATTCGTACAATACGCTTGGCTGTAACAAATGTTCTGATGCATGTTGTCATAGTACACTATTAGTGTATCATCAGTGTGGAATAATAGAGCAGTAAATTGGAAATGTGTATGCTTAAATTGGTTCCTTTGGTCTCTAAATTCTTATGTTGTATTTCAATATGTGTCTTCATACAGATGATAAAGTATTTATGCTGACGAAACATGATTAATAATTTTTTTATCAATGTAAGGAAATACTGTTCTAAATCTGCATATATTACTGGTGATATGCTGGGACAATAAGGTATTGTCAATGAAGACCAAGTCTCTATTGGTGGTTTTGCAAGATTTGTGCAGGACCTGTGTGAACAGATGTCAATACGCTTCCTGCAAAACAAATGATCTTCTGTTCCCTACAAGTGTTGAAAGGAACCCTGAAGATGACCCTGATAGGTCACCCAATGTGGGAAATATTTCTTTATTATATATATATATATTTAAGCTGATTCATCTCATGTTAATGTTTTGGGGGTTAATTTGTGTTTTCAGGTAAAACTGGAAAATAAAGACATGTATTGGAATTTTTAATATCTTAAACTTTCTAGAATTGAATCCTTACAAGGTTATGAGAAATATAAAGGAAAACAGGAGCAAGTCATATGCAGTGAGGCATGCACAGTTAGCCATGAATAGCAGAGATGGTCGTCATGAAAAGCGAGTGTTCAGGCTTGTGAATCATCCTTGGTCCAATATAAGTTATGATTCAAATGATGTCTGGACTGCTTTGTGTTCAATACAGTATTTAAATGCAAATCATGTTTTGTATTTTCATAGCTGTGTTCTGAATGCAACATGACTAACAAGCTAAGGAACTCCCCAGCCCAGAGTTATAAAGGAAGAAGTGAGAATTTTCTCGGCAGTGTAATAAAAGCTGAACTTGACTCTTCATAGCCTGAAATGTTTGACTTCTTGATTTCCCTCTTTTTTTTGGGGTAGGTTTTTTTGTTTTGGTTTGGTTTTTTTTTGTTTGTTTGTTTGTTTTGTGTTGGTTTTTTTTTGGGGGGGGGGTGTACTAATAGGATACTTTTTTGACCGTTCGCATTCTTTAGTAACATTCTAAATGTGGGCTCATTTCTGTTTCTCACGCACACACTTGACCACCATGATACTTGACCTGTGGTGAAGAACACAGATAAGAGTTCAGACCATCATGTTCTCTTTGCTTCTCCTGGTCTTTTAAGGAGTGAGAACATGGGTTATTTATTAATTTATCAGCCAAGTTATGTTTCGATTAGGAAGTGCAGAGGATGGTTGGTTCTCCTGCTGATGGTTGGTGAGTACAGGCCAAGTATTGAACTTAAGAAAATATGCCAAAATACAACAATGGATTGAAACCTCTTGCCAAGATACAAATTCATTTATGGAAGAACAAACCAAGGGTTTAAGAAGGTCAAGTATAGTACCATTTAAGTGTTCTAGTCTGCTGTCCAGAAAGATAACCTTTGTGTAGAAGTGGATAGAAAAACCAAGAAAATCCTCTGGATGAAGCTGAGGTTTAGAGAAAATTGTGTGTTCTCCTTTTAAAGGGGCTAACCCTTTTATATGTTATAGTGGGGTAACTGTTAATAGTAATGGCTCTGAAAAACCCAGGGATTCAGAGGGTGCCTAATCTAGAGATTATAATTTGGTATAATTTGCTGTTATTTTTTTTCAATGTAATATTTTTCAAATTTATTAAAAGGAGTAGGGTTGCATAACTTGCAATTCAGTTTCTGCTATCAAAGGCCTCGTTGCTAAAGCTGGTGAAGAGCAGTTTTCCATGATGGCTGTGTTCTACCTGCTCTTGTGTCTGATGACCTGAGCCTGCAAATGCAGAATGAATGAGAAAACAGAAGGCACAAGATCTGTTCTTCCACTCATGGGCAGTTCTCATTCTGCACAGCTTATTTCCTTAATTCTCTTTAACCCCACCCAAAGCCTTATGGCTTTCAGATTCCTCATTACGTTTGTGTGCCCACATAGCTCAGATAAGGAAAACCCAAACCAAATAGCATCTCTTCTAGCTGCTACTGACAGAAGTTATGAGGTTTGTTCTTAAATGTGCGTAGGAATAGGAGGATTAAATATGGCAACAGAAGCCATTCTAATAAAGAATATACTTGTCATCAGAAATAATGTAGTTCAGTGTGATCACAGAATCATAGAATAGTTTGGGTTGGAAGCAACCTTAACATCATCTAGTTCCAACCCCCCTGCTGCAGAAGGCAGAAATACAGTTTTTCTCTGTCTGGAAAGTATCAGGGTAATGGGCATTTACAGTCTGAGGTCCATGGGAGTATTTTTCAGGGAGTAGGAGAGTGTTAAACAATGCCTGTGAAGGATAAACATTTTTTAATCAGCAGGCCTGGAAAGCTTGCCCCAAACTGGAATGGATAAGACAGTCCTGGCCTGCTGATGTTTGTTTTTGATATGTTCTGAAACATGGCACTTGCTGATATTTTGCCTCATTTGAAAAAGGACAAGCAGAAGGATATTTACATATAAACCATTTAACCTGAAGACAAGCTTCAAACAAAATAATAGAAAAAATAATGCAGTATTCAGTCAATGGAGAAATTGCATTAATGTAAATTGACATGGTTTGATATGTTCAAAATAGAAATAGCCAAACTCCCTCTCACTTTAGTGTATCAATAAAGGTATCTATATGAAAATTATCCATTTAAGGCTGAAGTTAGTTAGTGGAGCTGGCTTATGTTAGAAAGGCTGTGCTGTATTTTTTGCTTCTCTTTTGGAAATAGCCGTGTAACAGCTGCTGAAGCATTGTGGTTAATGGCCCAGCATAGTAAATTAAACAGACACCTATTTCAGTTTACCTTGGTGGTCAGGCACTGATCTGCAGTGGTTTAGGCAGCTGCCACTTGAGCAGCTGAGCCCTTCTCTCTTCCCTGGTGGAAACCCTGTCAGAGGTGGGTAGGGCAAGCAGCCAAGGGCAGGCACCGCTGCAGCCCTCCCAGCATTAGCACTATCCTCCGCTATGTCAGAACTCCTAGACCTACCTGGCACTTCTAAATCTCATGACAGCCTGATTGGTCTTGCCCGCAAGTTCACTGATATGCCCTTGAAGACACAGTTCCCTATTATCACATGGGAATGAATGGTAAAAATTGTCAGAATAGTCAAGAATAAGACACTGGGCTCAGCACTGAAGAATTTGGTAAAATTTGTGGGTGTAGAAAGAATTGATGGTCCTTTCTGACCTTACTGGATTATAATCTAGATACTCATGGATTTTACGTGCAGTGATTACAAGTTAAGAAGATAAACTACATTGTAAAAACAACTTCAGTTACAGAGTGGAGGAGCACATCTGCTTGTTGGTGGCCTTAGCATAATGCTAAATTCTGTTTGCTTATTAGATACTTGAACATCTGATTTACTACTCTCACCAAAGTTCATCCAAAATTAATTGCTTGAACAGGAGCTTTGGTTGATACTGGTGGTTTTTGGATTGGGCCTTATTGAAGAAAGGAATTTGCCTCTAACTGAATTTGATGTCTGAAGTAGCCATATAAGTTACTTGATAATACAGAAAGTCATCCTTGGGCAGTTGCTGTAGGTGACATGATTGCTCCATTGAAGATTTTTATAACTGAAACAAATAGGCTGTTGTTACCTAAAAATGTTACCTGTCTTTCCAAACATGCATTTCCAGGTTTCTGTTTCTGTTGTTGAAAAAAAAACCCTAACGTAGTAGGGTTCTAATTACTCTTAGCCTCTGTTCTCAAAAGACTTAAGACTGGTCCCTTCTGCAGAGTTGCTTTATAAAAATAGTATGCTCAGGTAACAATGATAGCCTTTGTGGATAAAAAAAAAAAAAAGTAGTGATGGGAGTCTGAAATATTTTCATAACAAGATTTAAGTAATAGACTGCAAATTGCTGGGTTTCTTAAGCAGCACTTCATGCTGAGTATATATGCTTATTCATTTCAAAGAAAAGCTCCCATCAATAAGAAATTGTAAGTTTTTATTGTAGGTTTTTACCTTGTCTCGGGATTTGAGACTAAAAAGAATGTGTCTAAATTCGAGATTTCTGGGCAGTTGATACTGGTATCATAACTTAGAAAAAGGCATATCTAAATCTTAACAGTATGTTTGCATAAATTTAGACTTATAATTAATTTTGATTTTAGTGTGTAAGAGTTGTATCAAGCTTTAAATTCTTTTTTGATGTGTATATTCATGTCAAGTGCTGATTCTGTGAAGCATGAATTTTCTTATCATTTTACCTTACTTTGATAGGAGATGGAGAAGAAACCTCTTAATGATGAGAATATGGGTAATGATGAGAAAGTAGGAGACCTAGATTTTATGTGATTCTTACAATAAGGGAATTAAATTTCAAAATTTCTGTATTCCAAGAGGGTTATTTCTTGGACCACATCTAGAGGCAGGTGTATCTCCATTACTCTCTTTGAATGATGACCACTCTGCAAAGAACAAATTCAGTTAAGAGTGCAAAAGGGAACTTGACTGAAGCATAATAGTGAACTCTGCAAAGGTGGGTTGTGTTGTACATGTCATGCATTTTCCCTTGGGCTGAGTAAAATGTGAAATTGGTATTGGAGGCCAGAGTTATTCCTCTTCCCTTCTCCTCCACCCCCTCAAATGCCCCCCACTGCAGTGATTTTGTACAGTAGTTTTGTATTCTTGCTTTAGCTGATTCTGGCCCCAGTAATCTTGAATATGTTTGTGCAGTGATACAACTTCCGGCTAGTGGGCCACGTGCAAACTATTCCTTATTTTCTTTTGGGCTGGTTACTAGTTCTGCTGAAAACCCTGTCTGGTTGAGAGAGTCTGGAGTTTGTCTCTTTTTCCCAAGGCAAGTGTTTTGACCACTGAGAAATTACAAGAGGTGGATGAAATGATACAGTCAGTTTCTATTGATGACACCAAGTCTGTGTCTTTTCATTATTATTTTTTTTTTAGTCAGATCATTTGGAGCATAAATTCAAGGTTCAGATTTTGGGACCCGACCTCTTGATACCATGTGTCTAGTTTGATGCTATTAGCAAAAACCTGTTTCTAGAAGAGAGGCAATTTTTAACTTTGAAGGTGTTCCTTCAATGTAAATGGAACAGCTTGTGTGTAACAGAACAGAAATCAAAATGATTTCATTGTACAAACAAAGTTCCTGAGAAGTATTGTATTGTTTAGCATGAGAAAGCCTAAGTTGCTTTGTCACCATGCATTATCTGTGTCTGTTTCTCAGATTTTTCAAATTAAATAATGGTATCTTTTATGAAATGCTTTGGAGTTTCATTATTTCAGTAGAAAAAGATACATCTTGGGGAGATGAAAATAAGCACCGTACTCTTCCATATTGAAGGAATGCAAGACTGGATTTCTGAACCACCATGTCTAGTTCCTTCCTGTGCAGTGAGCTAGGCAAGGATGTTGAATGCTCCATCCCAGGCAGCGTTCAAAGCCAGGTTAGACAGAGCCTTGAGTGATGTGATTTAGCGTGAGGTGTCCCTGCCCGTGGCAGGAGGGTTGGAACTAGATGATCTTACTGTCCTTTCAAACCCTAACTATTCTATGATTCTGTGATTTACAACTTCTAATGAATGCTGGTCAGCCTGTGTTGATAAATGAACATTCTATACCCATTTGCTCTGTCAGTGTTGTTTTAGCTCAAATACTTTTTTTTCTCTGGAGTGTAATAACGAAGTGTAGCTGTGTCTTTCCAGCTTTTGTTGTGTGGAGGCAGCAAAGCCTTGCTCATCAAGCCTCTTCCCGTGTGACAGACCGTTTATCCCCTCACTTAGCATCTTTCTCTGCAGCCACTTAAATTTTTGTCAAAGGACTTGATATCTCCAGGTATTGTGTTTGCTTTCCCTGCACCAGTGTCGTGTTGGCAGTGCCTGGATACCTTGTGGGCTGGCTGCTGGGATGCTCCAGTTGCTTCTGCCCCTTCTTCCATGATGAGATTCCTACATGAGTGACATTATATTGTTATGCTGTTTAATTACACCCTGTTAATACAGCTGAATTTCTCAGTTGATCAAATTCTGTATGTACTACATCTAGGCTTCTGACCTTGTGAAGCCTCGAATTTATGGGGGAAAGTTTTGATGCCACTTTTTGTGCCCAGGTCAATAATGCAACTATTTAAAGTATCTGTTGCAGACTGATTTTGGAGGAACTTTGGCAACAACCTGCCTCCAGCCCAACTACTGGGATTTCAGCACTGCCCAGTGTCATCTTGTCCTTGAGTTACTCCTCACCCATGTACAGTTTTTTCTCTGCTCGTCTCTATTACTGTAATTTTATTACATGATTTTACGTGTGGGACTGTATCAAATGATTTGATGTGGTTGAGGCAGGCAAGATCCATTATTTCTGGAAAGCAGTGCACTGTTTTTCTTTTCATGGTAGTACATGGTAATACATGGTAATCCTTTCTTTACAAGCAGGAAAAAGAATTATGCTGGAGGGCCAGGGAGGGATGTGTATACATCTGTGTGTCCCCAAGAAGTCCCAGATACCTCAGCCAGTGATGTAGAAGACATCTTGAATGCACATGCCTGGGTGGCTCACAGTATATTGCTAATGTGAGAATAGCTGCCTCCAGTCCAGTTTTCAGTGTGGACGTACTGACTGCAAGCCCACTTTTCCCAAACCTCGCCATGCTCTCAAAACACGAGATGTGTTTTTCATGTGCTTTTTTCACCCTCCGTTCCCTGGGGGTTCTCTTTAACATTCTTGCTGTATCCTGAGATGCAAATGTGAATGCCCTGGTGGAAAGAATCTGCCAGGCATTGCTGTGATTCCTGTTGGTGAGGGAGTCTTTCCTCAAGTACCTCAGCATCCAGTAGAGCTGTGGTCAGGTAGTGTGGCTCCAGCCAGAGGCCATGCTGCCAGGTGGGATTTTCTGCCTGTAGTGGGTGCTTATTGCCCTCTGAGCATCTATTTAACAAAAATGATGGTTTAGATCATCCAGCTTATGGTAATTAGCTAACTCAATTTTTTTTTTAACCTGAAAACCTGCAGGGTAAAGCTTGACATTTGAATAAATCAGAAAGTGACAGCAGAATGCTGGTGGTGATGTCCTGTTTTCATGTTATGAAAATAAAAGATGCAAAAAGAAGCATAGGAACCTAGATTAGGAGGGGCAGAAGACAAAACAAACCTCCCATTCAAAAACTGGACCTGTACACATTTAACATAGTACATTTAAGCTTATTTTGCATTTGAAATATAAGAGTTGTGCAGTTGCTTTCTACTGTAGGTCCTTCATTCAGTTTTCTCTTATTTTCTTTGTGTGTGCATGCGTCTTAATGTGGCTAATTATTTTAAATTCCCAGTTTGGGGTGAGAATTCCTTAGTATGGACAGAAAGTGGAAAAACTTGATTTCTTTTATCATTACCTGCCCTTTCATGAATTAAAATGAGAGAAAAAGATACTCTAGTTAGGATCAAAAATGCATGTCAAATACAAGGTGCACAGCAACTTCTGTAAATTAGAGGTAAATGAATAACTGTGTGATAAACTTGTCTCAAACCTAACACATTCAATATTATGATACAATATTAATTTATGACAACTAATATGAAAATATTTACACTTTAATCTACCTTTCCCTGGGCTTGTGCTGAATTGTCCATTCAGTGTATGTTCTGAAAAGAAATATGAACGACACCTGTTGGTTTTATTAATAATTGAAACTGTTACTTATTAAATAAAAATGGAATAGAAGCAGTCTGCCCTTTTTGACTTTTTTCTTTTTTTTTTCCCTTTATTGTTACAGCTCTCCTTGACAGCTTTCTAACTTTTAGGTGAAACATCCTGACAGTAAAAGCGCAGAATTCACAAAATAGAGTAAATGTTTCAGATTACTTTTGTTTTTCAGGAAATGAGGTCTCTCATAAAGCATGACCAAATTTTGAAAAAGAAATTTGTTAGGGATTTTTTTTCTTCAGCTTCTTGGTAGTGTCATGGGAATCACAACTCTGTAAGTGGCAGGCTTCTTCCTCCTCCCATCTTTAATGATGACAAGTGCATGAAGACTTGCTTCTTGAAATAAACTTGTATCAAATGTACTACAGCTTTTGTTATTGTACCTGTCTTTAATGGTATATATTCGTTGTTACTTTTCAATGAGTTTAAATTTAGAAAGATTAAATAATTTTTCAGAACTTATATTTGGGAACTAAAACCTTTTTGAGTAATTTGACCTAGTTTTTAGTAGGCTGAGTAATTCAATTAAAATTTGTCTGGAAGAGCAAAGTTGATTACATGGAGTTACACAAGCAGTAAGGTCAAAGGCATAGTTCCTGAGTTTTAGAATTGAAACGCGAATACTAAGGATGATTTTGTATGATGTTATGATTTTATTTTCCCTTCCCCTGCTGCCTTATGAAGTTCTTAATGAACTTGCTTTGTTTGCTTAATCATGTGTATCAGATGGAAGCCCCTGAAATGTTTAAATTTAATGTTTTCTTTTATTTTTTTTAGGGCTGAGGCTAGCCCAGGATGGCTGCAGCTTCATATGATCAGCTGTTAAAGCAGGTTGAGGCATTGAAGATGGAGAACTCTAACCTTCGGCAAGAGCTAGAGGATAACTCAAATCACCTAACAAAACTGGAAACTGAGGCATCTAATATGAAGGTATTGCATGCTCTGTGTCTGTGTACATTGCCGTTTGTGTCATGGACTGGTAGCTGTTGAACAAGTTTTGTGTGCTTTTAGATTTCTACAGAAGTCCTTTTCCAGGCTGTGTAAGGGAAAACTATAAAATCTACTTGGTGAAGAATTTTATATTTTATTTTTTCTCAAATTTGAAAATCAAAACAGTTCTCTAGAAACAGCTTCTGGTGTTCACAACTTTTTCCGATGTGCCATGTGATACTTCCAGTTTAGCACAGCTGTACTTACCAGCAGGAAGCCCAGTCTGTTGATGTAGTTTGGCAAGGCAAGTATTGTTCAGCTCTTGAAAACACATGAAAAAACAGAGGTTTTCAGTGTTTTAAGGTGAGTCTAAATATTTTGGTGTTTACTACACTTAAAATATTTAACATCCCCAAAGGAAAAGTTTATTTTAAAATAAGACCACAAGTTCTCCAGCCTCTGCCAAAGCTGAAATTCACGCTTAATAATTTGGTCCAGATCTGTCCTTCTGGTGTTTATTTGTTGGCTGGGTGTAGGCTTTTAGAATCACCTGTCCAAGAGGAAACATGAGGCTCAGCTGGAATTTAGATGGATTTTGGTCATTAGGAAGATGCTTACACAGCTGCATCTGTATGATCCATAACACTAAACAAGGCAGGATTTCACAAGCATTACAGTTGCATTAATGTAGTGCTCTTCCTAAGCTGACAAATCCTGATACTTACGGCTGACAGCCAGCAAAACCAGACCGCTGTGGGTATCTCACTTACTATGGCTCAGAAACTGCTAATATTTGTCTATAGGGTAGGCATTTGTATGTCCATCTCCTTGCATTCCAGTCTTTCCGTCACCGATTTACTGTTCCTTTATAATCTTTGTTTTTAGCAATTAAAACCACTTTGAACTGAGCTTTTCCTCCAGCATATATGTTACCTGTATATTCGCTGTGAGAAGAAAAATCTGTCTGTGTTCTGAAGCACTGTAACTAGTGACAACACTTGAAAGAAGCGCAATTTTTTTTATATATTTAGTCCTTGCCATAGCAGTGTAAAATGAAAATGGCTCTGCTGCCTTGAAACTGAAATGAAATTATAGTCCTCTACACCAGCTTCTTAAGCAGCTGTGGAGAAAAAAGTTGTTGCTGCATTATACCTGAAAGCTGGTTCTGTCATTTATACTGTTTTTCTTAACATAATATTGTAACAACTTTGCAGCTTTGTCAGTGTCTCCCTTTCAGTCAAGTAAGGTAGGGAAGAACAGGAGAGATTATCTTCCTTATAGTTTAGAAAAGAAAGAAGGAAGATGGGATTTTTTGTTTTGGTTGTTTTTTTTTCCCTTCTGTGTCTGTGTACAGGTTTTGGGTTTTTTTTTTTCTACAGCTGTATAAGCTGGTCTCTGAGGCATTAATTTGACATGTGGAACAGCTTTCTAACCTTACTTCAAACCTGGCAGACCACCAAAGGAAAGTGGTTCTATCACAGTTCACAGGGGAGTGCTTATGAGCATATTCAGAGTAGATGTTGCGTTTTTTCCTCTCCTGAAATGCCGTTCTAGATGTAAGGAATTTATTCTAAAAACTATTAAACTCAAATATCAGACTCTTTGTTTCTTTTCATTTTGGTGTATTGGTGGGGAGGAAATTGTTCAGACTGGTTTGAATTATCTTTTTTTTCATTCATGATCTACGAAGAAAACCTAATCAACTGTGTTCCTCAAGAGTGCTTGCTCCTTCACCTGAACCAAGAAGCTGTTTCTTTCCCTTGTTTGTTTCAGATGTGTTTGGAAAAGATTGAAAGCTAGCTTTGACTTGACTTGAACCAGAAGGATGATATGGGAATGATTTTGGAGTCTGTGGATGAGGTCGGGTGGGGATCATTGCAGGATTCTCTCAAGTTGAGAGATAATTTTTGGTTTGCAGCTTTTGGAGAAAGCATGCAGTGGCTTTGTTCCACTGAAAGAGACAGCATGGTTTGTATGGTTCCAGTGCCATAATTAGGGATAATTACAAAAAAAGTAATTAGAAGAACCAGAGCAATGGAAATTGCACCCTTTGGCTACCATATGCACAGTTAAAACTCCAAATACTTTGGAAAAATATTATCCTCTGGGAGCATGTCAGCATTGCAGAGCCTTAGCAGCCCCTTCCACTGAATAAAATCCCAAATACTAGTGGGAGAAAGGGAGCAGTGGGCAAAACAAGCTTTGGTTTTGTGGCAAACATCATTGTTCTTGCACCATGAATTTTTGATCTGTGGGCTAGTGCAGAAATATCGCACAGTGATTCTTTGGACAGTTAATGTGTTTGCTTGTATATCTTTTGCCTTTAATCAGTTGTGAAGGGCAGTGGTTAGGAAGGGCATTTTAAAGGCAATATTATGTCTTTAAAGAAGTTAATTTTGGAAGTAGTAGTGTTTAAATATTATTTAAGTGTGTTTCATCCTTATAATTGCTCCATAACCATACTGGAATTAAAAGCTTATCATGAGCTCATCTTGCACGTGTGTTTATTATAAACTGCCACTGACCTATATAAGCACAACATCTGAATGCTTCATGTTTAAAGCTAAATTTCACATTTAAGAGTGAAAGCTGTCTATTTGCTGGCCAGAAAACAGCATGACGGATAAGTACAGATAGATGTGATAGAAAGATTTTTGGGGGTGCCAAAATGAATAGCAGAAGTGCATCCAGTTTGTTTTCTAATTTGTGTTGTTCTAGGAATTCACTGTTCAAACAGAAGAAATCCGTGAGAGTATTCTGACTGATTTGGGAAATTCAGTTGTGGCTATTGGCTTACTGTTAGATGAAGTACCAGCAGTTCAGTAGGATAAAATGTTCTTTCTGAATCAGCAGATATGCTGTTTGATGGTCAATGAAAGAACAGTGTTGGCCTACAAAAGAAGAAAAAATGTTCAGTGTCGAGATGTAGATAGTAACAATAACTGCATAAAATACAGACTGTGGACAAATTCAGGAGAAAAATGAACAGTTTGATTGGAATTTGAAACCTGTAAAATTTATGAAGAGACAAAAAGCAGTCCAGTGTCAGTTATGCTACTTCATGCGTGTAAATGTAGACAACTTTTTGTCCAACTCTCATGCTTGGATTTTTTCTGTTAAGGGTGTGGGGTTTTGGTTTGGTTTGCGTTTTAGTGTTGTAGCTAATTCATATCACACCATTTTTCCACATACAAAATCTGGAGGAAACAGGTACATGCAATTTAACTACAGTTACTCAAGTCGTAGTGAAAGAATGTCATGCTTGATTTCTACACTCACTCTTTAAGTGCTTGGATCTGTCAGTAAATGAATAATGCACGTTATCTTGTGTAAAAAAGCCATCTGTATTATATGTGATGCTCTGGGGGTAAAATGTTCCCTTTTCATCTTCATATAATACATGTAAAACTATATTCTACATACAGTCTTCCAGCTTATTTGATGTCCTCTGTGTTATGTCCACCCATTGATAATAAAACTGAGACTGTCAGTAGAACTGATTTGGATTCCATGAATGTTTTTGAGAAATGTTCTAACCAACTGAAAACAAACTGTAAAGAAACAAGGAAGTGGTTACACTCTTCAGAAAATTATGAGCTGCCTGTTCACTGGCTTTTTGCAGTTGTTTGTGAAGGGTGGTCTTTCATCACATCATTGTCCTTATATAACATTGTTTTAGTTTCAGTAATTTTCTGTGTGGCCTTTTTTGTTGTTGTTGTTGTTGTGGGGTTTTTTTTTGTTCTGTTTTGCTTGAAGGAATTCAGATTTAAAAGACAAGTTCCTAGAGAGATAGTTACTGTCATATTCATTGCATGTCTGAAGAATGGTTTATTTTTGACATGGATGGTGTTTGTGGGTTTCTTCCAGTAATTAGACAGCAGGATGGTAAACTTTGTAATGCTGTAATGTTAGATTGGAATGGTTTTTTGGCTAAATGAAAAATCAAGTGTTAGTTTAAGGATTTCAATTTTTTTTGTTTGTGATTAGCTTAGCTTACAAAGTGTATGCTAAGCTAATTCAGTGTTTCTGCAAAAGAAGTTTTAAACCTCTGGAATACAGTATTTCAGACTTAGTGTTGTGCATACTTTGTGTGGTTGATTAATTCTCAGATTACGAGAATTAAAGTTAAAAAGTGTACTGAAGAAGATGCCATAGTGCCTGTTTCTCAGTTTCTCTCTGTGATGGATTTGTGAGAGTATGGAAAAGCTTGTATCCTGTTAGAACTAAGTGTGATTTTATAATTAAATACTATTAAGTTGCATTTTATTTTGTCTGGAAATTTAACTTCTCTAGTATCTTTTTATGTTTGTTTAAAGGGATGAATATAAAAATCCTTCCCAGAAACAACAGACTGACTAGCAAGTTAGCAACTTAACAGTTACAGTACCTTGTTTGTTTCATTAAAAAGAGGAAATCTGAAAAAATGCACTGCTTCCAGCTTTGAGTTTGTTAGCATAAGTTTGTTTATAAAACCAAGATTGATGTTCAGAATGCTTCAGGCACTCGCTGGCTTGCAGTGTTTTGAGGATTTGTTACACTTTTTGGACATGAACTCTTCATCAACCTTGTGGAAGTAGCTTTTTTGATGTATAAGCTGTAAGAGTTTAAAAAGAAGATAAATTTAAGTGTGTTGATCCTTTACATCAGGTATATGAGTGGCTGAAGCACATTCCTTTCTTTAGAAGTTTACACTCGTGGCAATATAAGATTCTCCTTGCCTAAGTTCTAAGTTTACTTTAAAATTGCAGTGCAAGGATGATTCTCTCTTTTCAAATGTGTGACTACTTTTATTTGATGTCTCCTTGATTAGATAAGCAGACAATAACATTTTCTTTTAACTCACCAAACCCCATTTTATGGTTATACAATTTGCTTAGCCACCATTTCTTGATATATAACCTTGAAAACCTACTTTATTCTAAGCAGCTGTCTCTGATCATCAGTATTTATTGAGCCTCATTGAAAAGCACAGAAGGTGTGCTAGGAGGTATTTTTGTAATGGCACAAGAATTTTTATTTCAGTGTATTACGATAAGTTACGGGCTTGCAAGTTAGAAGTTAAAGTCTAAAGTGGGGAAAGTGAGCGAGTGCCTGTGTAGTTCTGACTTACTGGCTGGGCTTAAACCACAACAATAATACATGCTCTCGTGAGACCTCACTTGGAGTATTGTGTACAGTTCTGGGGGGTATCCTTAACATAAAAAGGAAATGGAGCTGTTGGAACAAGTCCAGAGGAGGCCAAGAGCATGATAAGGAGTTACCTGCCATATGAAGACAGGCTGAAAAAGTTGGAGGTGTTCAGCCTGGAGAAGAGAAGGCTGCATGGAGACCCGTAGCAGTCTTCCAGTATCTGAAAGGGGCCTATAAGGATGCTGGGGAGGGACTATTCATTAGGGACTGCAGTGACAGGACAAGAGGTAATGGGTTCAAACTTAAACAGGGGAAGTTTAGATTGGATATAAGAAGTTCTTTACTGTAATGGTGGTGACACACTGGAATGGGTTGCTCAAGGAAGTTGTGAATGCTTCATCCTTGGTGGTGTTCAAGGCCAGGTTGGACAGAGCTTTGAGTGACATGGTGTAGTATGAGGCATCCCTGCCTATAGCAGGAGGATTGGAACTAGATGATCTTAAGGTCCTTTCCAACCCTAACTGTTTTGTGGTTTTATGATCCTTATGTTATGCCAACCTTACTGCTTAAAAGAAATCTTGTGTTAGTAGATACCCCTTTGCCCCTGAAATTTTTTACCAGCATGTTTCCACTTGCTTCCTTATGTATCTTCCTTTATTTGTGTGTTAAATGTAATGATGTGCTGTCAAACTGTATAATTCAAACTGAAGAAAATGTAGTGATCTTTTGCTTTAATTTTTGGTTTTGTGGTTTAGGTTTTTTTCTTTTCCACCAGGTAGATGTCTGCATTGCTTACCAAATTTGTGTGTGTATATGTCATTTTCCTGCAAGTTCTTTTACGTGTTAAGGTTCTGGTTTTAACAGCTAGATGTTGATTGTCAGAAAAAGATCGAGATCTGTATTCTGTGTTTAATATGGCCTTTGCCACTTGTTAAGAAAGTTCAGGGAAACTTATCTACAGACCTGCAAGCTTGAATTTGCAATGGACTTGTCAGAAACCGTAGTAAAGAACAGACTGCTAGTGGGCAAAGAGATAACATTTCTGTCTTAAGGAGAAGTTGTCCTGTGTTTAGCAGTAGCAGTCATTTTTCTCCTTAGTACTTGATGCAGTGCTGTTGCTCACAAATACAAGTTCTTTGACATAATCCTTGAGTAGGAGCTAAGCAATGTTTGTACTGATGAGTCTGCCTGGTTTCCTAAAATGAGTTTAGTAGTCCCTCATCAGAGACTTCTGAAGAGCCTGAATTGATACTGGAAGATTCTTTGATTACTATCAAACTTAAAGGTAGAAAATGAGCGGAATAAATAGTAGAGGTTTGAGGCTTGCTTTATTTTACCAGTAGCATCCTGGTGAGATTTCTGCTGTGATCTGTTTGGGTTTTTTTTTTTTTTTCCAACATGTTCAAAAGTACCTGGGATAAAAAGACTAAGATTGAAAAGTTTCACTGGTGTTCTTCAGTGTAGTAAAAATGGACACAGAGTGTGAAGATGTGCAGAACAACCTCGTGGTACTGAGTTGCTGAACTGAATACATGGCAAATAAAATTCATCTCTCTGAAGCTGAAATGAGTTATGTCAGAAAACAACCTTAACTTTATATACATAATTATGGGTTCTGAATTAGTATGGCAACAGCACAGAAAGAAGTCTTAGATACACTAAATATCTGAAAACGACAGGGGGTTTTGTGGGGGTTTTTTTGTTTGTTTCCATAAGTTGTCAGGTTAGTGCTTAGTTTGGAGCCAAAATATTAGCCTGATGTTTGGAACTACTTGGCATAGATAAGGAAACAAAAAGGGTGTAATTATGCCAGGATGGATATATCCTGCATCCAGAAGTTGAATAGTATAGTATGTTCCCGTGAACCTCCTCAGGAAGGATCTAGTAGAATTAGTATAGGTGCAAAAAAAAGTAATTGATGTGAAAAGCTTCCTTAAGTGGCATGACTGAATAGAATGAGACTTTTTAGCTAGAGAGAGCATGAAGAGGACCAGGATGGGAAGAAGCTTCTTGAGCTCTAAAAGATAATAAATGGTGTGAGGAATGCTAACAGGGAATGGTTGGTCTCTATCAATACCAGATCTAAGGAACATCGAATAACATTATCAGATAGCAAGTGGAAAACAAAAGAAAACAAGGCTCAGTTCTCATTGTCTTTGCCATGGGAGCATTTGGATGCCAGAAGAATGGATCAGGAGGTAGTACCACCGGAGATTGGGTTTCAGGAAGTCTGCAGGTCAAGGGCAGCTGGAAGCTGGGGAGAGGAGAGACAAGAGGCATGAGAAGTAGGTTTTGTTTTGTTCATGTATACTTACTGGGTCCTTGCTGTTAGAGAGAGGATATTGGTCTGTCTCAGTATTAAAGACAGTGTTTGCTCTTTGTTCTGTTCAATTTTTTCCAGCTGGGTTATGCTCCTTTAAGAAGGCGGAGTGGGTGAGGAGGAATTTCCCTCTGTTCTAGAGCTCCAGTGGATTGTGAAGAAGAGTGGATTGTGGAGAAGAGAGGGGCCTTCACAGGCTGGAAGAGGGGTGGTTTTGGTCAGGGGTGAAGGAAGGATGGAATCTGCAGCAGCCTGGGAGCCCATGGGTGAAAGAGACATCCAAAGAACCTGCACAGAGTAGGAAAGGGAGACCTCTGTGTATTTGTGAGAGAGAGCCCTTCCTCGTACCCAGTAATGCTCTGCAGTTCCCATCTGGTCAGAAGGGTGCAGTAGACCATGGTTGGACTGTACTGAGGCTAAAGAATAGCCATGGAAGTGTCTCTTTAAGTAATTTTTTCTTTGTTTGAATGGCTAATATTTTTAAATAAAATATTATGTCATTATGTTGACTTAATAGTTTAGCATTTTGTTTTGTTTAAAAACTTGTCAGCCTTCTTTGGGAGCTCAACAAAAATTATTAATGAGAAGGTCTAAGCAGATCCACTACAAAGCTCTGGTCACCTGAAAAGTAGCATGCTCTGCAGTATGTTACTTTTTATGTTCATGGAAAATGCTGTATTAAAGAATTTGTGAAAAGCATTTTTTGTGAAAATTTGTTAGTTGGGACTAAAATGTGTGGTCATATGACTTAAAAAATCTGGTATGAGGTGGCACTTTAACTTTGTCACATCAAAAAGCACTAAGTTTGGAGTGATGGATCCTGGTTTTGGTGGGTTTGTTTTTGTTTCCTAGGAAACCAGAGTTGTTAGATTATGATATAAAGGCCCAGAGAATTTGGATAATTTAAGTTGGCAGTATGCTCCCATAGTTCCCTTAGAATTTATGAAGCAGTGGCAGTGCATCAAGATTATCCTGTGATGTCAATGCTATGTCTGCTGCTGTGAGTCACCAGACACATTACCATTTTTTACTGTTATCCTCAGTTATGGCATGTGGTTTTTTTAGCACAATCCTAGGTCTGCCTGTGCATGCCTAGCTTACCAGCTATTCAGAGAAGAATCCCATTTACCTGAACACAGATGGTAGTAAAAGAAACTTCTTTTGCTTCCTACTAGCAGCAGCGGAACATTAATTTTCCTTAATTACCCTGTGTGTCACTAACTAATGAGAACTTTCTAGCATGCTCTTCATTTGCTCATTGCCATGCAAGTAGTGTACCTCAGAAGATGGTGCCTCTCTTAAATCTGCCCTTGTTCTTGCATTGTTTCCGTTCATCTTCCAGCCAAGTCTAATGAGTCAGCTTCATTTTGTCTGTCTGATTTTTCAGTGTTCTTGTCTGATGTGGCCAAAGTTAAGGCAGTTTTTTGTACTTTGTACTCCTGGCTCTTAGGATTTGCATGGTACTGTGCACTCTGCTGATTTAACAGAGCTTGTTTTTATTCTCTTCTCTAAACTTCCATTATTTTAAAGCTTGTTTTGATACATGCTCTATCTGGGACACAGTAGAGGCTTTGTCTTGACTTCTTTGATACTTCACTGACTTTTGTATGGCCATTTTTAGCAGGGCTTTAGGCATGGACATAAATTACAACAGACACTAAATGGAAATGAAGAAGGAACTGGAGTGTTTTGAAGTACAGCTCAAGGTGCAGTGGCAAATGAGGAGTTTATATACTAAGTTTCCTTCCTTTTGAGCAGAAAGCTATGAGAAGGAATCAATGAGTTGAAAGCAGAATTAAAGAAATTTCTGTGCAGTTCTTGTTTGTGTCAGTTTACAGTGGTGTGAATGTTGCAGTGAATCTGACCCCCAGATGTGTTCTCTGCTGCTGTCACAACATCACAAACATTGTGATAGAATACAAAAATGTACTAGTTTGGACAATAGAGGGTTTTCTTTTTCCCTTTTAATTGAAAAAAGGCATTTTATTTGGGTTTGCGTATTCAAAAATTAAGGAAATGGCAGTTTTAAGGTAGACAATGCCACCCCAGTTTTGTCAGCTGGTTTGTACACCCTGATAGAATTTCACCTATTCTACCAAAACAATCTTTTAAAGTTAGCATGCTTAGTGGTCACAGTGAATGGAAATATGTCCAGGCATAAAATTGTGTTATTTTCTATTTTACCCCTGTAAATGAGGTCTTTAAACACAGATTTCTCTTGAAAGTTACTGCTTGACCAAAATGCAGTTGGGGGGGGGGGGGAGCATCCAAACCCCAAAACTCCCCCCCATGCCCTGGTCTTTTTTTTTTTTTTTAACAGTATTGAAACTAACTAAAACCCTGCCCTCTCAGCTGGATTTTTTTGCTGAACCTTAAATGAGCTGTGATCTCACTATGGTCGCATAGTTCATGGAAATTGCATGACTGCAATCACCTTCAGAAATGGTCTGGAGACAGTTGATCTTGTAGGAGTGAATTCAATGAGAATTGAGATACAGACTTCACATAGTACTCTGCATCCAAGAAAGACAGTGCTCAAAATCCAGTTACATTCAGTACAACATACCAAAATATTTTGATTCAATAATAATGTATATTTTGCTTTCAGTGTAACTGAATTGTTTTATATTCTGAAATAATACAGATTTTAAAAATTCATTACAAGCTGACTTTGTTATACACAGTAATGAATCAGCTAGCTGTAGAACTTTCACATTATACCTATTTAATAATGCAATGGATAGATCCTCTAAAAATAAAAGTAATCTTGAAGATACGAATGGGTATTAGTCATTTTAGAAATTCTAATGTGCAAGTGGAAGAAGCTACCATAAGCTGAACTGATTTTTACAAATTGTATCAAATTATGAATTCTGGGCAGTAGTTCTTTTCAGTCACTGCACAGCTAATACAGCTAGACATTTGCAAATAACTCTTTTTAAGCTCATGTGGGGAAAAACGTGGTTATAAGTCAGTTATCATCTTAGAAACAACAGAGATCTAAAATATCAGTGAATTTATATAAGCAATAACAAAGCAGCAGTGGCATATTGTATTTGATTTGTGTCTTTTTAAGTCTGTTGCTTTGATTTCACAGAAAGTAATAATTTTAGCATGATCTTTGCGATTTTAGGGATTCTACCAGAATCCAAATTGGTTTGAAAATGGAATAAAAGATTTTTTCTTTTATGTAGAATCACAGAACAGTTTGGGTTGGAAGGGACCTTCAAAGGTCATCAAGTCCAACCCTCTGCAATGAGCAGGGACAACTTCAGCCTAGGTCAGGTTGCCCAGAACCACATCCAGCCTGGCCTTGAATTTCTCCAAGGATAGCGCATCCATCCACGGCCTCTCTAGGCAACCAGTGCCATTGTTTTACCACTCTCACTGCAAAGAATTTCTTTCTCACATCCAGCCTGAATGTTTAAATGTTAGTTTAAAACCATCAACCCTTGTCCTGTTGATAAGAGAAGACTCATTCTACTGATTGTTAGCTGAAGCAAACTGCCAATTGAACTTCTAACTAAACAAAACCATACATATGTCAGGAAAGAACAAGACAAAGGGTAAAGAACATGCTTTGCCCTTTCAGCTCATTGAACTGGGAACCATTCCTCAGAAAGTCAGAACAAGGTAAGAGAAGCCAACCTAGGACCATAAAAGGAAAGCAATGAGAGAAGTTCAGCTGAAGGTGAACAAAGATATGACCGCCACGGGTCCCATAGGCCCTTGGGCCCTCACTTAAAATAAACTGCACATGCTGTAGTGGGTAGTAACCTGTGTTAATTAGTTCTGGGAAGAAATTATAACATATATGAGATTTCTGGGAATTACAGTGTATATGTATGAGATCAATGCTTATAAGCAAGAAACCTGTAAGAATCGGCATGCACGTTAGGCAGAAGTATCCCCTGTGCATCTGGTGCTGCAATAAATAGTGCCTGCTTGTTAATGCTACATTGGTATTAGTGAGTTTTATTCTGACTTTTGGTGACGATAGAGGATCTCCTCCGTGTTCTTGCCGGGAGCAGAGTTGAGACTGACTGGTCTGTAGTTCCCTGGGTCATTCTTTTTCCCCTTTTTAAAAAGTTTATGTTACCCCTTTTCCAGTCATCAGGAACTTCACTAGACTGACACAACTTCTCAAATATGACAGATAATGCAACTTCATCCACAAGTTTCATCAGGTGTCATGGGTTGAGCAGTAGCAGTCATTTTTTCTCTGTCTTGTAGCTGGTGCACTGCTGTGTTTTGACTTCTGGGCTGGGAACGGTTGCTTGATAGAAGCCATGTTTTGGGGGTGTTTTTGTTCAAGGCTTTTTCTGAGCACGTGCTCTGCTGGGGAGGCCGGGAGGAAGGAGAGACAGGACACCTGACCCAGGCTAGCCAATGAGGTATTCCATACCATAGCATGTGATGCCCAGGATGCATACCAGGAAAGGGAGAGCTGGAGGGGTGGAGCTCTGGAGGGAAATGGAGAAGGAACCACGCGGTGTTCAGCCAGGCAGGGTGGAGTGAGTCGGTGGCTGGTGAGGTGTTGTATTCTCTTCACTTGTTGTTTGCTGTATCATTATCATTTGTAATAGTAGTGGCAGTAGTGATTTATGTTATACCTTAGCTGTTAAACCGTTCTTATCTCAATCCGTGGGGGCTACATTCTTTGGATTCTCCTCCCTAACTCTCCGGGACTTGGGGGACCAAGGGGGGGAGTGAGTGTTGGTTTAAACCACGACAGTGGGCTTGTGCTAAAAACTTAATACAGTTGTTATAGCAAGTGACAGCTCTTGATCATGATGGCACCAAGTGTATATTTTTCTGTCAGAAAGTGATATTATTTGAAATTAAAATGAACATCATCTTTTTAAACAGTAAGTGCTTTCCTCTTTCTGCAAGGTTAATAGTTACGTTGATCCATGATTTCACCTCACTCAGCAGTGCTGTCATTGTTGCTGTTGTAATTTGGGTTGAGCAACCAGAGCAATTGCTTGGCAATCTGAAGGGCTCGCACCAAGCTTGATTAAGCACCAGTGTAATTTGCCAAAATGTGTAGGAATAAAGGGCCTCTTCCATAGCTCTCACTGGGCCTCAGAGAGTGTTGTACCATGTGTGATAGCATTATGTCAAGGTCATACTAAGCTCCAGTAATTCAAAGTTCATATATTTAAGTTCCTATCAACCTTCTATGATGACATGGCAAGATGGGTCGATGAGGGGAGAACAGTGTTATCTCCCTGATATACCTGATGGCTGTGCTGCCATTCAGTGGGACGTCAGTAGGCTGGAGAGTTAGGCAGAGAGAAACCTAATGCGGTTCATCAAGGGCAAGTGTAGGGTACTGCACCTGGGGAGGAAGAACCCAAAGTACCAGTACAGGCTGGGCTTGAACTACTAGAGAGCAGTTTACATGCGAAGGACGTGGAAGTACTGGTGGGTGACAAGTTGACCATGAGCTGGCAATGTGCCGTTGTGGCTAGGAGGGACAGTAATGTCCTGGGCTGCACTGGGTGTGGTCAGCAGGTCAAGGGAGATGATCCTCACTCTCCTCAACCCTGATGAGGCCACATCTGGAGTACTATGTCCAGTTCTGGGTTCCTCAGTACAAGAAAGGCAAGGAGCTACTGGAGAGAGCCCAGCGGAGGCCAGCAAGGATAATCTGGGGTCTGCACCATCTCTGTTATGAGTTTAGCCTAGACGACACAAGACTGAGAAGGGATCTCAGTATTGCGTATAAACATCTCAAAGGCAGGTGCCAGGAAGATGACACCAAGACTCTTCTCAGTGGTGCCCAGTGACAGCACAATGAGCAATAGCCATCGACTAAAACAAGAAGTTTCACCTCAACATGAGGAAGAACTCTTTATGCTGAGGGTGGCAGAACACTGGAACAGGCTGCCTGGGGAGGTTGTGGAGTCTCCTTCTCTGGAGACATTCAAAACCCACCTGAACATGTTCCTGTGTAACCCACTCCAGGTGGCCCTGCCTTCGCAGGGGGTTTTGACTGGATGATCTCCAGAGGTCCCTTCCAACCCAAGCAGTTCTGTGGTTCTGTGATTAGGAAGGGTCATATATAGACTTTGAACTTAAGTTTATGGTATCTGTAAATGCATAGAAAATATTACTGTGCTGTCCGTTCATCATACTGTTTCAGTATCTAAGTCTTTCATTGTGCTTGGGTGATGGATGTGCATCTAGTATATGTTACCTTTTTTTCTGCCCTTTTAAATGATACTTGAAACAATGTGCAGCAGTGACATGAACTTCAAAAATCACTTCCAGTTTAGAGTGAAGTTGTATGTAAAGTTTTCAGCATATTGCACTAAAATATGAGTACAAATGTTCCATCAGTATTCTCATTTAAAAATACTGCTGATTTGGTTAAAAGAATAGTTCTCAGTCATTCAGTATGCATATTCCCATGCTATATGTTGCTAAATTTGATGCTGGTTTACTATCTGAAATTTTCTATATCTGTGCAGTTAAAGATGTTTTTATACTCAAATATTGTAAATGTAGCCAAGGTAGGCCTCACCTAGAGAAACCAAAATGAAGGACAATTCAATTTGTGTTTGTTTCCAAACAACGAAAGAAACACAAAGAGGGGTGTGGGTGTATGACAGGAATGTTTCTTCATATGGGCCCAAGTATAATTAGCTAAAAAGGAGAAACTGCTATGAAGCATGTCTTATTAAAAAATGATTGGTACAATCGCTTTTCTTAGAAGTCTTATTTTTTCAAAAAATATAGACTGATGCTTACCTGTAAAAGTTGTAGTGAATTTCAGCTGATACTGGTCTGTGAATATATCTGGCATACTACAGCCAAGGATTTTTTATATTTAATTATCATGATGATATTCATGCATTTTGGCATTTGCTGAATACACAAACTTTCAGGAAAGTGAAGACAAGTACTAAGACACTATTCAAGGCAGGGGGCAAGTAGTGTATACAGAAGACCAAATGTTTGTGACTTGTGTGAATTGTTATCAGTGCTCCTTTTCCTGCCAATGGAGATCTATCTGTCTAAAAAAGAAAATATTTTTATGGATACCACTTTTTATAATATTTCTATATGTGAATATAAATATTTATACATAAAAATATCTCAAAAATTTGAATATACTTTTTTAAATCTTAACTTCTCGGGATTTTAAATCTGGCATTGTTAGTGTTATTTCTCTGTAATTCCTTTCTTTATTAGCAGTTTGAGAAATTCACAGCCCTTAAGCAATTTTACCACTCAGCTGGGTGCTGAGTACTAGGTATATACTATTAGTTAAGGTGCTTTTCCTCTCAGTGATTTTGCAGTTACTTCCTTATAGGTCTGATCTTTCTTATTATCCGCAATTTTAAGGTCAGGACTATATTCATAGAGTCCAAGTAACAAAATTACATTGTTTCCGTACTTCACAGACAGCAAATACAGTGACCTTTTTAAAATAATGGTGACTCATAGGGCCAATTCAATTGCCAAAAGCATTCTTTCGTACTTTTGCAGTAGGATGAGATAAATTAGGTTATGTTTAAGTGACCGTTAAAATAATATGACTTGCATTCTTTAAAAGAACAGAAAAAAAATTCTGCAGCCTTCCTTATAAATGCTCTTAGTTTGTATATTTTTTCAGTAAGTCACTACTAAGTCAGGAAGTAATTTGCTTAGGATAATGCTGTAATCTGTTTCTAATGTGCAGTATTATTTCCACAAAACAGTGTAAACATAATTAGTTTATCTGCATTCCAGGATTCCTCTTCCTAGAGTACCAGCACCTAATTATATCATAGGTGTCTGCAGTGCCCATGTTGTATTGGCACGTAATTATATCATGGGTGTCTGTAGTGACCATGCTGCAACCATTTCCTGTGGGTCTAGTGCTTGGAGGTGTTTCCCCAGAACCATGTTCTTTCCTCAGAATCCTTTTACTTTTTCCCCCTGCTGCCATGGTAAAAGCATTTTGAATACTGAAAAGGTCAGTAGTGTGTCTGTTTAAAGAATATTTTGACTTCTTGTAGATGCCATTTTGTCTTCTTTAGATAGAACAAAATGCATGTAAAACAAAATGCATTTAAAAGGTATCTCCTGTACAAGTTGCAAGAGCTAAACAAGTAAGCTAGGTTCTTAAAAGAGCAAAACAGTGATAAAGAGATCTTTTGAAATTGTTTAAACTTCAAACTTCTGACCAGAAGCACAAGTCTGGGCATAGAATCTATGTATGTGTCCTGGGTTTAGCAGTAGCAGTCAGTTTTTCTCCTTCTTAGTAGCTGGTGTAGTGCTGTGTTTTTGACTTTCAGCCTGGGAACACCGCTAATAACACCAATGGTTTTAGTTCTTGCTCAGTAATGTTTACTCTGTCCAAGGGCATTGCTAGTCTCATGCTCTGGCAGGGAGGAGGGGAAGCTGGGAGGAAGCAGAGACAGGACACCTGACCCAAGCTAGCCAAAGAGGTATTCCATACGACCGCACGTCATGCCCGGGGAGGTAACTGGGATTACCTGAAAGGGCTTGCTCTCTTCTGGGTCGGGCTTCTTTTGGCATGTGCTATTGTATTCTCTTCCCTTGTTATTTCTCTTATCATTATTATTATTGGTGGTAGCAGTAGTGGTTTGTGTTATACCTTAGTTACTGGACTGTTCTTATCTCAACCCACGGGCATTACATTTTTTCAATTCTCCTCCCCATCTCTCCGGGGGGGTGGGGGGTGGGTGGGAGGGCAGGGGGAGAGGAGAGAGAGACTGTGTGGTTGGGTTTAAACCACAACTGTCTGGGAGGTGACTGGGAGGGTAAAAGAATGTCTCCTTCACAGGTTGACCACCTGAGAAGGAGGAAAAAGATGTGTAATTGCTAAGCACTCTTATTATATACCTCCGAAAGTATAAAGGTGGTGACCACACTGGGAACACAAGCCAGATCAGTTTCATGATCAATGTTTCTATTGTATTACAAGTCATTATCATAAAGTACAGTGAGAAAAGAACCTTAGCCCAAGCCCCACACTTGGAAAACACTAACACAGCAAATACCAGCTCTAAGTAAGGTATGATATACTGAAACTGTGAGATCAAGAGAAACAACTTTGAGAGCCAATAAATCAGCACTGTGATGAGTGACTATAAATCTGGTCAGATCTGTCGTTGCCTCAACCCCTCGTGCCCCATGTTGGGCGCCAAAAAGAACTGTCGTGGTTTAAATCCAGCCATACAGTCTCTCTCTCACACACCCCCCTCCCCTTTCTTTCCTTCCTCCCCCCCACTCCTGGAGAGATGGGGAGGAGAATTGAAGGAATGTAACTCCCATGGGTTGAGATAAGAACAGTCCAGTAACTAAGGTATAACACAAACTACTGCTGCTACCACCAATAATAAATTATAAGGGAAATAACAAGGGAAGAGGATACGATACCACCCACCGAAACGAGCCTGACCCAGAAGAGAGCAAGCTCTTCCAGGAAACCCCAGTTACCTTCCCAGGCATGATGTACTGTGGTATGGAATACCTCTTTGGCTAGTTTGGGTCAGGTGTCCTGTCTCTGCTTCCTCCCAGCCTCGCCTCCTCCCTGCCAGACCATGAGACTAGCAATGCCCTTGGACAGAGTAAACATTACTGAGCAAGAACTAAAACCATTGGTGTTATCAGCGATGTTCCCAGGCTGAAAGTCAAAGCAAAGCGCTGCACCAGCTACTAAGAAGGAGAAAAATTGACTGCTACTGCTAAACCCAGGACAGTATGAAAAGTTTGGAAGTACCTTTCATTATTCAGAATTGTTTTCTTTTCCTTGCTCTTGCTGCTTCTAAAAATATTTTCTGTGCTACAGTATGAAACGTGATATTTTTAATTCCAATAAGGGCTTTTTGCCTTGTGGACAGTCTTTTCCATTTGTTCTTGCTATTGATGTATCTGCCATCGTGATACAGAAAAGGCATTCACTAACTTGCATTTAATTTTCTACCTGGATTTAGGCCACTGAGCATTAGGGACCTGGAGGCCTGCTGGCCTCTTTTACTGTAGTAGTCATTGTTTACTGCGAATCTTTTTGTGCTTTAGAAATATGTTCCTTCAACTATATCATTTTATCATATGTAGTGTGAATAGCACACAGCAATATTCTTGGCTTTGAAGCTTCAGCTGCAGGAAGGATTCATAAATCTCTTTTCTTGTAGGTGTGGTGGTAGGACTAGTAGTAATAAACCAAATAGTAGGACACCATAAGAAATCCTAAGTCTTTTCCTCATAGGTGCAAAGGTGGTTGCAGTAAGAATAATTACTTTGTTTGCTTATTTACAGCTGTACTGGGGCCTTGCAGATAATAAATCCTGGGGATTACTTCTTCTCTGGTATCTTTGAAGCTTAAAAAGTGTGGATTTGAAGATACTTTTGTAGCTTTTAGTTATGTATCCAAATTTTATTTTTACAAGACTAATTTTAGATACAGAGGTAGGAAATTTGACTAATTATGCTGTACATCTATTTCTCCATTTGTAAATTTGAAATAACTGGCATTCACTTTGAAAAGAACTTTTAATTAAAGCAGTAAATATACTGGACTACCGGAGAGGATGAATTATTCAGGATATACTTTATAGTGTGACAGTGCTTGGGGAAATAGAGTAGAACATACATGATGACAAAATTACGACAGTTGATCACTGCTCAAATGAAATAAAGTTTACATAAGTATCAAAATAGCTATTACATAAATGTGCACTTGAGGACAGAGTAAGGTGTATTATTGTAAAGATTTCTTAAATTAAGCTTAGTTTCTTACAGGAGGTGCTGAAACAGCTACAAGGAAGTATTGAAGATGAGGCAGTGGCATCTTCTGGACAAATTGACTTACTGGAACGACTTAAAGGTAAATCTAGAATTATGTTTTAAGTGGGTTCATTTGTTCCTCTGTTACTTTTTCTTTAGGATGAAGTTTTCTAACTGAGCTGCATCTTCATTCCAGTGCTGATTTTGATGGTTGGGCATAGTCTCAGTGCCTCATATTTTCACCAAGCATTTTAAGACACATTCTCAAAAAAAAAAGTGTTCCTTTGCTGCTTTTATGCTTTTAGTGCTGTTAACCTAGAGCTTCATATAAATTGCTTTTGCTGTAACTTACATTTCATACGGTTCTTCAGAAACAAAAGATAAATTGTTTAAGTTAATGGATTAGTTTCACCAATTTTCTAAACTTGTTTGCATGCCCTGTCCTCTCCATATCATATTACTGGAATTGTATCTGTCATGCTGTAAATTGAATCCCCCTTCCCTAGAGCAGATGCTGGAATGTGCATCATCACATTACATGGGATGTGCAGAGCAAGCCCAGACTGCTAACTCTCTGTATGCATCCATTATACCTACTAATGAACTAGAAATATCACAGCGGATGTATGTATTTAAGGGCCCCGTTATGAACAACATTGTCATCATTTACAAGACAGTGAAACATCTGCAGGATCTCTAAGAAAGAAACTATTGGGAAGTGGGCCAGAGGAACAATTCATATGACATTTCTGCAAAACTCTGTCCATTCCATACAAGAGGCAGACAAGCTTGTGTGGAGATACTCTTCTGGTTGTCAAGATCGCAGTTTGGTCATCTGCTCAAATGTGTACCATCAAGATTGGTTTTGTTCACATTATGTTCTTTTGATATCCATGCAAAATGTTTCCATGAAAAATCATGGATTTCTTAGGAATGAAGAAACTAAGATAGCAATGATCTTTCATATTTATGCTGCTGAACATCAGCTCTGAAAATGTTTGCTCTTTATTATCCAGAACTGAACTTGGAAAGTACCAACAACCCTGGAGTGAGGTTACGGCCAAAGGTGTCTGTGCGTTCGTCGGGGAGCCGGGAAGGGTCTGTGTCAAGCCGTTCAGGAGAGTGCAGTCCTGTTCCTATGGGATCATTTCCAAGAAGAGGATTTATGAATGGAAGCAGAGAAAGCACTGGTTATTTAGAAGAGCTAGAAAAGGAGAGGTAAATTTCTTTGTTTATTTATCTGGTATGGATCGACTTTTAATTTTATCATGAAAGTTTACTGACACAGCTGGTATTTAGCTGTCATGCGTATGGTTTGATCACTAGTACTTTTATCTTGACAGGTAAGGAAAACAGGGATGTACAGCAAATATATATAAAAATATATATACATTTAAAAAAAGGAATGCACACCAAAAATACATATATTAAAAATATTAAGACCCATCGTACAGTTTCTACTGCTTCTTCCTGTACGCATTTTATTGTCATTCTTTGTTGGCTGAAGGTTATTTTATCAGCAGATTGTCAGCATGTGAGATATACTTAGGGTTGGCAGAGCATCCCAAATGTTGTTATATCTCCTCATTACTGTTGACAGGGGCTGAAACTCTTAACAGTGTGATGGTGCAATCTCTTTCCCTTTTTTGCAAAAGCTTTTAACTGCCATAGCTGGTTGATCAGTTATTTAATATTAGCAGAAACATACCTGGTGATGCTTCTGTCAGGAAGAATGTCTGCTGAACAAAAAGAATTTACTCTTATCTTCAAGATGAGGATTCCGTCTGATGTTTTGAGTTAACAAAATAGTGGAATTTCTTTTCTTGGAAGGTCGTATCCATTTAATAGGAAGAACATACTTTCAGGACATAATACAGATTTGCAGCACTTTATCAATCACTTACAAAGGAAATGTGAAAGTAAGAGATATGCAGCGCTTTCCACTGAAGACATCTTTGTATCTTAAAACAAACATGACTGAAATCCCAGATGTTTTCAGAAGCCTGACTGTAAAATACAGTTTCTTGAAGATTTGGTCATTGACTGCTTGTCTTGGGTTCAGCCGTTAACAGTTATTTTTCTCCTTCCTAGTAGCTGGTGTAGTGCTGTGTTTTGGCTTTAGTCTGAGAACAGTGGTGATAACACACTGATGTTTTAGTTGTTGCTCAGAACATTTACCCTCATCAAGGACTTTTCAGTCTCTCCTGCTCTGCCAGTGGGGAGGATCCCAACAGCTGACTATTGGAGGCTGAAATCAGCCTGATTGAGAAGGATTCTAAGGTTCTTTGGATGTTTTTCTCCATGGTAAAGACAGCTTAGGCAGTGAACTGGTCTTTGTTCCAAATAACTGAAAAAAAGGATGAGAAAATTTTAATTTCACATGAGCTTAGACAGTGTTACTGTCACAGATGACAGGGTAAAGGTTTGTGCTGTAGAGAAGATGATCTGTAGAGGCATGGCTAGATCTCATCTGGCTTTATTATTAGTGACATGATGGTTAATCCAAAAAACTGCCCTATTTTTTATACTGTTTCAGGGAACATGTAAGAACATATAGTGCATAGATGTGGACCCCGGATAGCCACATGAATCAGAAAAGGGTGGAGTGTAGGGGTGTGGTGTAGGACCATGCATCTGAAATCACTACCTGAGATAAAATTACCCACTTATTTTCCTGTACTTAGCATCTGAAGTTGTTTGGCATACTTACTAAGTTTCTGTATTTCTAAGCATATGTATAAACATGTTAGTTCCTGGCAGAATGTTTTTGATTGCTTACATAGACTTTCAAAGAGGTCATGGAACCTGACAAACCTCAAAATACTAAAGTGATTTAGAATAAATACCATTTTTTGGAAACTTGCAGCAGGGGAATGTTTCCACTCAGTATCTTAAGACAGTAGCACAATGCATGCTGCCCACAGGCAGCATGGACCAAATGGTGTATTAACTGTGTGTCATCTTGGCAGATTCATGAGAAGTTTATTAATAAACTAATTCACTAGATTCTTATTAATGTAAACAAGTAAGAAACAAGAAGAAAGTACTGAAATTTGTTTTGGATTGGAAAAATTGGTTAGTTTGCCTAACTAAAGCGAAGAAAATTAATCCAATGATTCAGTTACAAGAATGAAGGTGAAATTGCTTCTTTCTCCTTTGCTTATCTCTCTTCTAATCTGAAAGTCAAAAAAGAAAAGGGAAAAAAGTGGGGGGGTCATGTTTTTAGACTGCCAGTTTAGAATACAATAGGCATTAAATGTCTTCTGCTTTCTATCTGGTTATTTCCATGTGTGTTTGGTAATACATTTTATCAAGAACAAAACTTTTCAGAGTACACTGCAGATTACTTCTGGTGTTGGTTTGCCTTTTGCAATTTTCAAGGTTTTTTTCATCACCTGCTAATTAAAGTGAAAATATTAATTATAATTGTAATTTACATAATGCAAATTGAGTAGCATATAGTTTGTTTCTCTTCTCTCTTTTAGCTGGGAATAACATTGGTATAACTATGCAGAAAAGGTTTTCAAAAGAAGAAACTAATTTTCTGCAGTCATTTAGCTTGATATATTGTTGGGAGCTTCAGAAATACCACGTTAAAGAAGTCTTTCGAAATACCCATCCTTTAGGAAAAGCAGTTAAAATTGGAAAACTTTCAATAACTTATAAGAATAGTGTTAAGTTCCAAAAGCTTGCTTCATTTGCCCTGCTGCATTCTTACTGAACTTGACAGTGTATGGGAGAGAACAGAATTTTCTCTGACACTGTGATGTAAAACAGTTTTGGGGTAAAAAAATAGAATAAATGCACTGGGTTTTTCCATCAGTTCTTTTTCCATGATTAGTATCAGCTCTTCCACCTTAAATGTTCTCCTAACCACAAGAAGTTCCAGGAGGCTGAGAAAGAGTTATTCTGGTTGGTGTAGCATCTGATAGCAATATGAAGTTCATGGTGCAGCTTACTAGACACATCTACAGAGACTTGCTGCCTGTTTTCAACGAAATTGAAGTGCAATCTGTTATATATACACACATACATGTGTAGCAACCTGTTATATGTAACCTGCTATGACAACCCTGTAGGCTTTATGCTGAGAGGTTAAAACCTTGGATTCTCAAAGAGCAGTGACAAGGACTGAAACAAAATTGCATTATTAAGTTAGAAGAGTCACCCTCAGGTCATGCATTATATTCTTTATGGTGCATTGATGGTTACTAACTTCTTTCCTTGCTTCTAGCGTCCATTGTGCATGTCAAAGAACATTGAATGACTGTGTCTCACAAACTGAATACCCTTATATTTTACAGCAGGAACTTAATCACACATTCCTTTAGCTGAAAGTAAACCTTCTGGATTATGCTACCAGTTCTTTGGTATCCAGAGGCAGAATTAAGTCAGTCCTTTCACATTTGCAAATTCTCATATGGTAAAAATACTTTCTGTAAGGATTGCATTAATTATGCTTTTACAAATTTGTTTTCACATACTGGGCTATGATGCCTTTCTCTTGCAGCTGAAATGAGGGACCCTGTCAATTTTAATTTTCCATTTGAACAGAAGATAGGTCACTTGCATTGGATTATAAATGTTAAATCATCAAAACTAGTTTGAAACATTTTTAAAGCAGTAACCAAGACAGATCCTTTAAAACAAGTATTTTTAAATTCTTCACATCAAGTTCTGTCTTGTTGAAATTTAATTATCATCTCAAATCATGACTGGGATGCCTTACCAAAGTAGTCAGGGGCTATGGTTTTGTTCTTGATGACTTACAGTAATTATGCATAACGTGTTTGTATGTTATATAAAGGTTCATGTGGCTCTTGCTCAGTTTAGAGTTTAGAAGGGGGGGTGCAGAAGTTAAGGGATGGGAAATAATACTAGACAAACTTGCATTGCAGCATTCTTCTGGCTAAGTGTTGATTATAGCATTTCTGTTAATGACCAATATTAAAATGTCAGAAGGAAAAAGGGTGCTCTCAGAAAATGTAAGAAACTAATAAATGTGTATTAAAAAAACCAAACAACCAAATACAAAGCAAAATAAACAAAAAAAAAAAACTCCCCAAAAAACAGCAAACTGAAAGAGTTTTTTCTCTGTATATCCCTACTAGCCAGATTTTGCCTGGAAATGTTACTGTGTGTTTTGGGAAGTGTTGAAACAATGCTATAAAACTACATTGGTAAAAATTACAACTATATAAAGTAGCTCATGAAGGGTTTATAAAATAGTATGTAAAATTTCTAATAGTTTTTTTTTCTTGGTAGTCTGCATATATTTTTATATTTCTCATATACTACTTAGATATGCTTATGATAACCATTTAAAATGTTTTAAACAGCTGCCAGTGTATCCTTTCTATAACATTTGAAGGAAAATGAACTTGAAGTATTTTTAATACAGAAATACCTTGGTTTTATGTTCTTTACTCATAGTTTTGGTATTGTTAACAAAGTTAGTTTGCAGACGCTTGCGAAGGTTGATGGGATGATTTAATTCGGTAATGTGATTCAGGGATGTATGCTCCTGTAAGAATTAGGGCTTTTGTTAAATGTAGTTTGACGTATTGTACAAAGCATATTGTCTACAAGAGGCAGAATGCCGCTTAGCGTTAGATTTCAAAGTAGTTCTGTGGAAACATACAGGTATTTTCCCCTCCTATAGCTATGGACCTGATATACAAGAAACTAATGACTTCCTTAGCATAGAAGAATGGATTGGTTTTTGGGCCAGGGAATTGCACCTGCCTTCTCAAATGCCTTCTTAGTGCCGCCTTCAAACCTTGTTTCTCATTTAATCTTTTTTAATGGGTATCAATGCTTATTTCTGTACTTACATGTGATAATGAGGTCTTAATAGTGAAACATTTCCCACTTCTGTTTTTAATAGATCTCTTTTGCTTGCGGAGCTTGAGAAGGAAGAGAAAGAGAAGGACTGGTATTACGCCCAGCTTCAGAACTTGACTAAAAGGATTGATAGTCTCCCCCTTACTGAAAATGTAAGTACTTTCAGTTTGCTTGGTTATGTATCTGGTGCTATGATCTCTGTTTGGATGCTGTGTATATTTAATGAATTAGGTAATGCACTCTGTTATCGTTTTAATCTACAAAAAATTTTATATATTCACTATGTAAAGCTAATACAGCCTAAACAATGCATTTTTTCATGCATAATTGTACACATTACAATTCACACCTATCAGTATAAATGTCAGTGATAGAGGAGAAGACCGAAAAATCCTTTTGAAAAATAATTACTTGTCAGTACACTTTTCCAACTCTGTCCCCCAAACGTCTTTTCTCTGTCCAGTCTGTTACTTAGTGGATTATTTTAGTTTTGAGAGCAATATTAACCTAAGAGGCAATCTACACAGGAGCTTTTAATAACAGCGACTGAAGTGGAGTTTTAGCCTATGCAGGCATTGTTGCTCCAGGCTTTTACTTTGGTGTCTCCAAACTATTTGTAGTCAAGTCACCATTATCAAGGATAATGAAGATGCCCAATTATTAGCCAGATGTTCCTGGCTTGTGATGAATGATACTGTCCCAGTGTTTATCTTCTATATTTATTACTTGACAAAACTTGCAATTATATATTCTTATTGTAATAATGCACCCTTATTTTAATCACCTGTTATTACATTTTGTTTGTTTATGAAGTTTGCTGTGAAAAAGTAACTGTTATGCTTTTGTTCAGTGAAGTACATAGTTTATGTAAATGCTGTTTGCTAAAATGCCTTCTCTGTACTTCAATTTCAGTTCTCCTTGCAAACAGATATGACCAGAAGGCAGTTGGAGTATGAGGCAAGGCAAATCAGAGCTGCAATGGAAGAACAGCTAGGTACTTGTCAGGACATGGAGAAGCGAGCACAGGTATAGTTTGCCTTTCATTCCTAGAAGGAATAGAAAGTTTTCCTGCATTTTTCTTAAGTTATTGGTAGTTGTATTTTTAAACTGTGTGTAAACACAGTGATAGCCTTAGAGCATTTAGTTAGCTGTTCAAATACAAAAAGAGGAATCAGAATATAAGAAGTAGGTACTCAGCAAAAAACAGCCACTTCTGCCTGTTTAAAAGAAGACCTTGTGTAGACAATTTCTCCAAAATAATGTATTTTTAATTACTATTTGCTTGTAGTTTTTTCCTATTTCAGCTTCAAATAAACGTGTAGCTGCAATTGCTTTATTTTGCATCATTCATGATGGGTTTTATCATGTTTCAAGTTTAAAATAAAATCCAGCTATTGTTGTTAGGTTTTCTTAACCAGAAACTATGTAGCAAGGAATCATTTTTGAAAACAAAGTGTTCCAGTAAAATGTCACTCACATACAAGTCTGGGAGTTGTTTGCTCTCAGCTAGAGTTATTTTGCGTTCACAATGAGGTGCAATTCTATATGCAAATCATGTTACATACATTTGGAAATACAGCATAGAATGTAATTGTATGGAACCTGTAAGTGGAATAATCAGTTGTTTGCTGGTTATAAAAACTATACCCCCACTGCGGTAGAGTGACAATTTGAATTGTTTATTACCAGTTGTTTCCAGGAATGATAAATAACCAGCTTGGTAAAATAATCCATTTTGTTTGGGGTT
Organism: Melopsittacus undulatus; assembly: GCF_012275295.1. Classification (NCBI taxonomy): domain Eukaryota; kingdom Metazoa; phylum Chordata; class Aves; order Psittaciformes; family Psittaculidae; genus Melopsittacus; species Melopsittacus undulatus. Next base: position 67,118,947 of record NC_047557.1, on the reverse strand, counting down.
TTGTATGGCAAATATTATGAAAATAAGTCCTTTCAATAAAAGCAGTCTCCTTAGGCTCTATGTTTCTCTCTAGATTTACCCAACACAAAATATTGCTCCTAAGAAACACTGCAAATTAATTTTGTTTGTAATTAGAAAAACTCTTTGAAATGTTAAAGTCAGCAATTTAGTAGGACTTTTCAGAAAATTCCTATGGTTAGAGCAAAAAAAAATACCCTTAATTGTCAGTTATGTACCTAAAGGCTGTGTAGGAATTTGTCTCTATAGATGTACTCAGACAGACCTAAGTTTAGTCTGTCTGGATAATAAACTGGCTCTGACCTGGAAGCTGTATGGCTGTATTACTGAAGTTTAGCAGGACTGGTGATGACCTGCAAAAATTCAGCTGTGCAGCTTGTATCATCCAGTCCTGAGTGAAAGTAGAGCAGACTCAGGATTCACTGTGGATGCCTAGATAGCCCTGTTGTAGAGGAAAGTGTTAGGACATTGGCATGAGAAATTCCAGGAAAGTTCTCTTGTTGTTAACAAGCTTAAGCTAGAGTGAGGTGAAATAAGCTAAGTAGAATCGGCTCGGCTGCTGTCAAAATTCTAAATGCAGTGAGGCAGAGAATAGATTATGTTTTGCAGAGAAAGGATTTGACTATAGTTATATCACTGTGAAAGCAATTAAGTTGTCCCTCAAGTAGCTGTTTTTAATTATGTTAGGGAAAAATTGCCATCAAGAAGATATTGAAATACTTTAGGGTTCTATCCTTTCATTGTCCACTAGATATGCAAAACCTTTCCTTTTTTAGTGTAGCATTGTAGATGTTAATCAGGTAGAAGAATTGGGATTTTTTTTTCACCTGTGTGTCCATTTGATTAACACATAAAAACCCCTGTTTAATCAATTTGGTGTTTATATCAGCTAGTGATACAATTGGGCTAATTATTTTCTCTCCACTTTTAAAGTCAAATACTGTTAATTCAGTGGTTTGTACAATTATATTATCAAACTCATATAGGGATATTTAACTTTATACACCTACTGTTTCACAGAATCGTAATGCACCCTGTGCTTTGCAGTACAGCTTGGATGGAGGATATGTATCCCCTAATGTTTGGGGGTTTTAACATTCTCTTTACTAACCACAGAATGGTTACAGTGGGAAACAAGTAGCAATATGGCTGCAAAAGACCCTGATTCAGAGATGTCTGTAAAATCCCAGACAAACTAAAGAAGCAGTATGTAATTTTCTTCATATGTAGCCTGTTAAATTACTTGAAATTTGTAGAAGCCAAAAGTGTTCAGAGGCTGTGCATAAGCAAAACTCCAAAATCATTATAGTAACTCAATGTAATAAAAGTCATTTGGGATTTCATACCTTTCTGACACTATGTAAATATAAATTTATCTCATATCTCTGTAAGGCAAGTAGAACTCTTAACAAATTATTTGCTAAAGATCTGCACAAAATGCCAGTTTCAGAAACAGGAAGATGGTGGAAGTTAACTGCCACATTTTTTTATATTTCAGTGTGTATTGTGTGATGACCTGTTATGTCCAAATGAGTACCAGTTTTATTGGAAACCCAGCTACTCACTGCGTTTTGAATGCTTGCAGTCATGCCTGTATTTTATTATGAAGGACTCTTGAATTATCACTTGAATGAAGTAATTTAGTTTCACAGTCAGCAGTATTTGCAAAGAGCTCTTCATAATGTCATTCTATATAGTAAGTAAAAGGAGTTTTTGAACAAAATCAAACACAAAAATATATTCATTTCAGGCAAGGGTGGCAAGAATTCAGCAAATAGAGAAGGACATTCTCCGTATACGACAACTTCTACAATCACAAGCAGCTGAAGCAGAGGTTAGTGAGCAATTATTTCCCTTTGATTATGGTATGTGTCTTTTTCTAAAAATAAAAAAACACAAGCAATTAAAATTTTTAATAAAGTTTAGGCAGGATTATTTCCATCAGCTAGTGATATCACAGTTAATCAATTAGTCCATATATGTAGGCTGTTAATTTGCCCTCTTACCAGTGAACTGAGGGTAAAATCTTAGAATCATAGAATAGTTAGGGTTGGAAAAGACCTCAAGATCATCTAGTTCCGACCCCACTGCCATGGGCAGGGACACCTCACACTAAACCATGTCACCCAAGGCTTCATCCAACCTGGCCTTGAACACTGCCAGGGATGATGGAACATTCACAACCTCCCTGGCCAACCCATTCCAGTACCACACCACCCTAACAGTAAAGAATTTCTTCCTTATATCCAGTCTAAACCTCTGCTGTTTAAGTTTCAACACGTTACCCCTTGTCCTGTCACTACAGTCCCTAATGAATAGTCCCTCCCCAGCATCCCTGTAGGCCCCCTTCAAATACTGGAAGGCTGCTATGAGGTCTCCACGCAGCCTTCTCTTCTCCAGGCTGAACAGCCCCAACTTTCTCAGCCTGTCTTCATACAGGAGGTGCTCCAGTCCCCTGATCATCCTCGTGGCCCTCCTCTGGACTTGTTCTAATAGTTCCATGTCCTTTCTATGTTGAGGGCACCAGAACTGCACACAATACTCCAAGTGAGATCTCACAAGAGCAGAGTAGAGGGGCAGGATCACCTCCTTCGACCTGCTGATCACGCTCCTTTTGATGCAGCCCAGGATACGGTTGGCTTTCTGGGCTGTAAGCGCATGTTCATTTTCTCATCGACCAGTACCCCCAAGTCCTTCTCTGCAGGGCTGCACTGAATTTCCTTTTTGCCCAACCTGTAGCTGTGCCTGGGATTGCTCCGACCCAGGTGTAGGACCTTGCACTTGTCATGGTTAAACTTCATGAGGTTGGCATCAGCCCACCTCACAAGCATGTCAAGGTCCCTCTGGATGGCATTCCTTCTTTCCAGCCTATCAACCGAACCACACAGCTTGGTGTCATTGGCAAACTTGCTGAGGGCACGCTCAATCCCACTGCCAATGCCATCGACAAAGATATTAAACAAGACCGGTCCCAACACCGATCCCTGAGGGACACCACTTGTTAATGGTCTCCAGATGGACATTGAACCGTTGACCACAACTCTTTGCATGTGGCCATCCAGCCAGTTCTTTATCCACTGAGTGGTCCACATGTCAAATTGATGACACTCCAATTTAGAGACAAGGATGTCATGTGGGACAGTGTCAGACGCTTTGCACAAGTCCAGGTAGATGACATCAGCTGCTCCACCCCTGTCCATCATTTCTGTAGCCCCATCATAGAAGGCCACCAGATTAGTCAGGCAGGATTTCCCCCTAGTGAAGCCATGCTGGCTGTCACCAAGCACCTTGTTTTTCATGTGCCCTAGCATGCCTTCCAGGAGAATGTGCTCCAAGATTTTGCCAGGCACAGAGGTGAGACTGACTGCTTGGCTCAGGCTTCATGCCTCTATTGAACTTTAATAGTGATGTACCAAGTTGAAAGTTTAAGTAATAAATTTCAGTAAAATTGCCAAATTGGAGTGTAATAGAAAGGTTGAGTCTTTTAGCAAATAATTATAATATGCAGATTTACATGCCTTTCTCAGTATGAATCTCTGATAAGCATCTTCATGGTTTGCATATCTTTTGAGAGAGAAGCTTTAAAAAAGGGTGAATACAGACAGTTTCTGTTAGACTTCATTATGGAAGCCTGGCATATTTTTAACGTTTAATTATTGGGTTCTATATTAAGAAACACAGGATAATGTTTCTTGTAAATTGCAAGGTTCATAGTACTAATTGCCATTAGCAAAAACTGCTCTCATAGTGGAAATTCACTGACAAGGTCAACTTCATTTCTCGTGCTGGTAAATTAAATTGTATGCTGGACTTGAATATCTTGTGGTTTCTCTTCACCCAGAATAACTGTTGTGAAAGCTCAGAGCAGCACTTTGATTACTCATGGTTGTGTACTTTTCCATTTTGAAAAACAATGATTTCATAAAGGACTTTGGGGAAAAATTGTGTTTATAAGTGAAGCAGACAATAGTGCATATAATTAAAGTTGCCTGGTCTTTTAACATACTAGTTAATCCTGGTATTGAGACATATTGATAAGATCCCACTGAGCCTTCTGTCCCACCTCTCACAGCCTCTCCGCATATAAGAGATGCTCCACTCCTTATTGTGGCCCTGCATGGGACTTGCTCCAGTAAGTCTGTGTCTTTACTGTGTTGGGGATGCTCGAATAGCACACAGTACTCCAGATGTAGCCTCACTAGCTGAGTAGAAAGGAAGAATCAACTACCTCAATCTGCTAGCAACAGAATTCTTAATGCAGCCCAGCATACTGTTGGACTTTTTGCTACAAGGGTCCATTGCTAGCATGTTCACTTTGTCCACCAGGACCTCCAGGTCCCGTTCTGCCAAGCTGCTTTCCAGTTGGGCAGTGCCCAGCGTGTTCTTGTGTGTGGAGTTTTCCTCTCCAGGTGCAGGACTTTGCACTTTCCCTTGTTGAACTGTCTGAGGTTCCTGTCAGCCCATTTCTGCAGCTTGTCTAGGTCCCTCTGACAAGTGGACGAACTATCTGGTGTATCAGCTTCTCCTACCAGTTCTCTGTAATTCGCAAACTCGGTGAGGGTGCACTGAGGGTGCATTAATGATGAACAATAGTGTTCCTAGTACTGACTCCTGGAGTACACGCTAGTGACGTGCCTTCAGCTGTACTTCAGGCAACTAATCACAACCTGCTGGTGCCCAACTGTTCTGCAGTTCTCAGTCCCCATCACTGTCCGGCCATATGTTGTCAGCCTGTCTATGATGATGTTATGGGAGTCTGAAGGCTTGCTAAAGTTGATGTGAATAACATCAGCTGCTCTTCCCTCACCCATGAAAAGTGTTAACCCATCATTGTTTTCAGTTTCTTCATGTTACTACTTTGTCTGATACTACTGTCTTCTTTGACTTACCTTACTCCTTTAGTTAAACTGTATACATTTCATTTTTTAAGTTTATCCCTAAATGATCACTTTAGACCTACATACTTGGTTACTGGTTTCTGAATTTCTGTTCATCGTTAAGTATTTTCTGCATTTAATACTCTGATGTCTTTATATGAGCAAAATAAAATTGTAGACTAGTTAGGGTTGGAAAGGACCATAAGATCACCAGGTTTTAACCCCCCTGCTGTAGGCAGGGACACCTCCCACTAAATGATGTCACCCAAGGCTCTGTCCATCCTGGCCCTGAACACTGCCAGGGATGGAGCATTCACAACTTCCTTGGACAACCTGTGCCAGTGCCTCATGACCCTCACAGTCAAGAACTCCTTCCTTATATCCAATCTAAACTTCTCCTGTTTAAGTATCAACCCATTACCCCTTATCCTATCACTACAGTCCCTAATGAAGAGTCCCTCCCCAGCATCCCTGTAGGCCCCTTTCAGATACTGGAAGGCTGCTATGAGGTCACCATTAACTTTTCGTCTCCAGGCTGAACAGCCCCAACTTTCTCAGCCTGTCTTCATACAGGAGGTGCTCCAGCCCCCTGATCATCCTCATGGCCCTCCTCTGGACTTGTTCCAACAGTTCCATGTCCTTTTTATGTTGAGGACACCAGAACTGCACACAGTACTCCAAGTTGAGGTCTCATGAGAGCAGAGTAGAGGGGCAGGATCACCTCCTTTGACCTGCTGGTCATGCTCCTTTTGATGCAGCCCAGGATACGGTTGGCTTTCTGAGCTGCAAGCGCGCACTGAAGGTGGCTCATGTTCATTTTCTCATCAGCCAACACCCACAAGTCCTTCTCTGCAGAGGTGCTCTGAATCTCAAACAGATTTAGTATGCCAGTGATAATGTAGTGAGTTTAATCACCAAGCAGATAAGAAGTTTCAGTGTATGTACATGGAAGCACAGAGAAGCTTAATTTAATATACCAAGTGTAGTTAAACACATTAATTGAGAGGGATTCAAGAGTGTTGTCTGTTAAGGTAGTAGATTCTTGAGTTCGAAAAATAAGGTTTGGGAGCAAAACTAATACTTTGAAAGTAATCATGCTTTCATAGAATCATAGAATAGTTAGGGTTGGAAAGGACCTTACGATCATCTAGTTCCAAGCTCCCTGCCATGGGCAGGGACACCTCACACTAAGCCATGTCACCCAAGGCTCTGTCCAACCTGGCCTTGAAGACCACCAGGGATGGAGCATTCACAACTTCCATGGGCAACCCATTCCGGTGCCTCACCACCATTACAGTAAAGAACTTCCTCCTTATATCCAATCTAAACTTCCCCTCTTTAAGTTTTAACCCATTACCCCTTGTCCTATCATTACAGTCCCTAATGAAGAGTCCCTCACCAGCATCCCTATAGCCCCCCCTTCAGATACTGGAAGGCTGCTATGAGGTCTCCACAAAGCCTTCTCTTCTCCAGGCTGAACAGCCCCAACTTTCTCAGCCTATCTTCATACGGGATGTGCTCCAGTCCCCTGATAATCCTCATGGCCCTCCTCTGGACTTGTTCCAACAGTTCCATGTCCTTTTTATGGTGAGGACACCAGAACTGTACACAGTACTCCCAAGTGAAGTCTCATGAAAGCAGAGTAGAGGGGCAGGATCACCTCCTTCAACCTGCTGGTCACATTCCTTTTGATGCAGAACAGGACACGGTTGGCTTTCTGGGCTGTGAGCACACACTGAAGGTGGCTCATGTTCATTTTCTCATCGACCAACACCCCCAAGTCCTTCTCCGCAGGGTTGCTCTGAATCTCTTTGCCCAACCTGTAGCTGTGCCTGGGATTGCTCCAACACAGGTATAGATCTTTGCATTTGGCATGGTTAAACTTCGTAAGGTTGGCATCAGCACACCGTACAAGTGTGTCAGGGTCCCTCTGTATGACATTCCTTCCCTCCAGCGTATCAACTGCATCACACAGCTTGGTGTCATCAGCAAATTTGCTGAGAGTGCACTCAATCCCACTGTCTCCCTTCAACTCTAGATTTGCAGTTCTGTAGACAGGGTTATTCATGTCTGAAAATTTGAAACATTTTAACATTTTAAACACACTCATTTATATACTTCACACATTTTCTAATTGCTCAGTTATTCTCTTTGCTTTATTATGAAACTGTATTTAGAAGCCTGATTTTTGTGTTGATCTCATGATCCCTCTCAGTGGCAGAGATGCCAGTTTAATGTTCATGTAGATGTATAGAAAATTGTGTCTCCTGAAATATCTGAAACATGCCTGTACCAGCTTGCCAGATGAGTTGAATTTATTTTGATTAATATTAAATGGAACAATATTGAGCTGTATAATTTTTCTCTCCATCAAAATGGTTATTCTGTACTGTTTGTCTTTAAAATGCAGAAGGATTCTTACACTGCAGATAGCTTTCTTTTAATGTAGAAATTTCTTATCTTTGAATGCAAAGCTTAATTGAACTGTACTAGCTGTTGTCTCCAGTAAATGCACAGCTCATGTGACAGTGCAGAGAAGACAGTTGTTTGTTCCAGTTCCATTACATTCCTGATAGCAATGTGAGCACAGCTGGTGGAAGATGGTGTTTCTGTGTGTCATAGCAAATCCTTTGTCTTGCAGGTTATAATCCTCAGAGGACATGCTTCACTTTCATCTTGCGGTTTTTTGCAGACAGTCAGTCTTTTTGAGGCTTAGGGTTGTGAAATACAAAGTACTGTTCCTTGGCTTTGTGAGGATGCAGCACCAATATATATCACAGTCTGTAAAGGTTTGAATGGTAAAGAATGCATCGTTCCTGTAACTAATTTCATAAACCCATATGTTAACAGAGAGCACCCCAAACCAAGCATGATGCAGGTTCCCATGAAAGAGAGAGGCAGAATGAAGGTCAAGGAGCAGCAGAAATCAGCGTGGCAACTAGCAGTACTGTTCAGGTAAATTGATTGTTTTGTTTGTTGGTTGTATAATTAAATACTCAAAATGTACAATCCTTCTGTATTGGTATATGCCTCACAGAATTTGTGTGCCGGCTCATTTTAAAAACATCTGTGTTTTTCTTCCATCTGTGCATGAGAAATCTCTTACACTTGTTGGAAAGAGATGTTTTAATTAGATGAAGTATAAATATTCTATATTGCAGAAAGCATTTCTGTTTCGTTTAAATAGTTAATGAGCCTAATGCTGTGAAGGAGGTAACAAGAGTTACTATAGAAAATGTATTTCATTGTAGGTGAACTGTAACAGTAGAAGTATGATTTAGTTATGGAATATTGTTCCAATTTTCACTTTAGAAATTATCACTGAAATCTCAGTAATTAAAAAAATTAAAAAAAATAAATGGAGAATCAAATGGCAGGTTTATCATTAGTGTTTTTTAATACTGTTTTACATTAAGCTTTGAAACAGTAGTATCAATCAGGTAATTTGGAAGTGGGCTGAAGGGTTAGTTAAATGCATCTAAATATATTGTTCCTTTTATTAGTGAAATATATTAGTGGAATATTTTGAGGGGTACATTGAATTCTTTACTTGTGTTTTAAAAGAAATATTTATCAAAATTTATGACTTCTCCCTTTGGATAAATATACTTTAATTTGTTTACCACGTGCTAATGATCACTCCCTTCATGATTTCCAACTGTAGCTGACCATTCCCATTAATAATTTCTGTTCTTAAAACTTCACACTACAAACTTAATAGTTGAATTCATAGGCAAAGTATTTTTGCTGCTCCAGGGAAGTAGAATTATTTAAAATACTTGTGAAAGTGTGTTGTACAAGAAGACAGAATTGTGGTTTAGCTAACATATTTCACTTGATCAAACATTAAGTACAGCCCATAATTTTGCGTCTAAAATATGTTTTATCACAGTTTGGAGTTTAGTTCTGTCAGCCATATCTGAGCAATTGCTTGAGGCTCTGACTCCAGTCCTTATGACAGCTTTGTTTTTTGGGAAGACAATTCAGCGCGCTTTGGGGCAGAAAGCATAAAGTATTGAAATAATTGATGCACTGTGGCTGTGTCATCTATCTTCAGTGAATGGATCAGGGCTTTTTCTGGACAATATTTTACAGGGAAGGAAAGCAAAAGAGATTGTGATGTCTTGGCAGACTTACACAAGTGGAAGATTTATTCATACTTCATTTGAGGTCTTGTGTTGAAGATTTCTTAAGTTTTGACCTTCACCTCATTAAAGTGTATAAAACATGCATACTTGTTCCTTCTAGTGGTAGGTAGGGCCAGGGCCCTAAATCTCTGTTAAGACACACATCTAGGGATTATTTACTTTTAGTACATGTTCAGACAGAGGAGATTTGATGGATTAGGCATAACATTTATTTATTATATGGTTTGAACAATCGCTGTTTGCAAATTGTCTGATCATATTGGTCTCTGACTGAGTCCTTTCCGCGGCAGCTGTTCAATGCAAATAAAGTTTTAACCAAGACATTTGGTTTTAATGGGTTTTGTGGTCATATAATCGACGTTAATTGGGACACTGCTTATTGAATCCAGGATTTTTCAGGATTCAGTTATGTCCTTTTCTGCATCATCTTTCAGCTTGCTTCTCTTTTCCATTACCCTTGCTATACTGCCTCTAAAGTAAATCTTTTTCATACCTTTGTTTTGCAAGTTTTGTAAAGGAATTTAGTGATACTGTCTATTTTGGTAAGGAAGTGTGCCACAAAGTAGGGAAAGTAACCTTACTGAGTTAAGTAGCAAGCATAAATAAACAATGAGTTAAAGACAGTAAAGTATAAAAGGAGAAAACAAGATGAAGACAGATGGGGGAGATTTTGAAGGAGAAGGTTCTGCAAAAGAAAGGTCTATGTAACATCTCCTTGTTATTTTCCATCTTCTCAGATGGGTGGCTACACACCTTACATTAGTTCTTTCTTGTCAGTCTTTAGGAGCCAATAGGGAATGTAGTTACACTTCATTTGGGTATCCTGGCATCCTCAAGTGGCAAGGCCAAGTGATAGCTCTGAAAGAAACAGTTACCTGAATCAAAGTTAATACAGTTTACACAGATTATTTAACTGAATAATTGGGAAAATCCAGTGCAGTTTTTGGTCTGAGCTTTAAGATTGTAAACTTTTCTTATATTTAAGAGAGAAAATAAGGAAATCTATATTAGAATAAATCATGTGAATTTCAGTCATTCTAGTTACACTCTTAGCGTAACATTTATTCTGGAGTGTGCATAAAATGTTCTGGATTCAAATTGGAGAGTGAAATGAGTGTAATAGTGTGTGTTTAAATATTCCAGTATAACTGGAAGTTTTTCCTATCTAGGCAAACACTACATGAAGTTATTCCTACCTTTCACTTACAGTCACTTTCAACTTAAGATGTTGAGCTGTATGAACATCAAATACTGTAGAGGAATATTCGTCTTCTTTCTTTTGGTGCACCTAGGAAAACACAGGCATTATTACTGGATGTCTTTCATATGTTTTTTTTCAGTGTGCTTCATATTTTTATTGGGAAAATATATACTCAGGATCCAGATAGCTTGAAAACATTGTTGTGCAAATTAAGCTGATATTCTAATGAGTTTTTAGCTTTTGTAGAGGATTAAGCAAAGACTGATGACTTCCTCAGTAAAACAATGATACTGAAAGTGTTCTAGTCAAATGTATCACCCTTGGGTGATGTGGTTTAGTGTGAGGTGTCCCTGCCCATGGCAGGGGGGTTGGAATTAGATGATCTTAAGGTCCTTTCCAACCCAAACTATTCTGTGATTCTATGATTTTTAAGTTCCCCAAAGTGAACAGAAAAGTAGAGATGTAAGGAAGAAAACCTCACAGATAGGAAACAGAGAAAAAGAAAGCAACCACCTGAGGGGGGTGGGGGGGTTAGGGCAAAGAGAGTGAATGGATAAAAGATTATTAAAAAAAAAAAGAAAAATATAAATATGCAAAATTGATTAAAAGGTGACAAAGATGCTAATAACTGGATCTTGTTACTCCAGGTAGAAGCATGCTATTTATAGTATTTTCTAGGAAAAATATAGGAAATAGGGTCATCATTATTTTATATTTTTTATTTTAAACTGAAAGAGATTCATCTACTCTTAATTTGCTTTTGATATTTACAAATTTAAATAGGGTTACTCCTTGTCCAGATGAATCTCTTCTTGTCAGTTTTTGCATACCTGGTTGTGTTTGGAAGTAGTACAGACTTACCCCTACTCACTATGTAATGTGACATAAAAGCTGGGGCTGTTTCTTTCTCACTGTAAAAATTATAATCCAGTGTGTTGTGAAGTCCACTTCTCCTCCTTCTCTGTGAAAATAGTAATTATAAAATAAGTCCTTTGAAAATACAACTCTACTGAGACTTGATTTCAGCGAAAGTGGTTAACAGAATTGTTTAACAGTGACCTCTAATTTGTCTTAGGGCAGAGAGGACTGAATAGAACATAACAGTTCATTACTATCAGTATGATTTCATGATCCATTGCTGAAACTGAATCAGGCATTAGTTGTTTTTTCACTCAGACCTTTTTTTTTTATACTGAATTGTTGTTTAAACTTCTAGGGTTCTGCTGCACGAATGGACCACGAGACCACCAGTGTTATGAGCTCTAGTAATAACTATCCTGTTCCTCGCAGACTGACAAGTCATCTGGGTACCAAGGTAACCGAAGATTACAAACCACAGGTCGCTAATGCTACATTTTTACTAATACAATAATCTCATTGTTTCTACCAGTAGTACTAATATTACCTGAACGATCTACCTGATTTTAAATAGGAATTAAAATTTTAGAATATTTTTATAATTTTTAAGGTACATGCACAGAGTATTTTTTTTACTTATTGGTCATCAGTTAAGAGTTGTTACAGTAAGAAAAAAATGATTGCTGGAAATTACTGGAATATCTAAAGCCTGTGATGCTGATTTGTTATCCATGATGAAGAGTAACCTTTTCAAGAGCAGTTCTTTAAATACTTTTCCAAGAGTCAAATCCACAAAACAGAAATGCAATTACTAAGAAATTAAACTGACAAAAAAAAAAAGAAAGTAAGCCTTTCATGGTGATGTGCTCAAAGTTTTTGTGCAATATGAAAAGAGAGGGGGGGAAAAAAGGGGCAAATCCATAACACAGCATTAAGTTCATGAGCCACTGGAGTTTATACTGTCTCTGGAATCAGCAGCAGTATATCTACTATTGGTGGTGTGCTGAGCGCAGTCTTCTGGACCTGTTAGCTTGACATAATATTAATTACTTCAAGCCTTAAACCAGTGTGATAATAATGTCATTTCAGTCCTGCACTCTATGCATGTGCCAGTGGGCGGTGACATCAGCAGGTCTGTCTGCGAGTTTTATTGGAAATTGTAGAACTCCCAAAAGGTGTAGACAGTGGGAGAGCCCTGAAAGCAGGCAAAGGGTCTGAACATGTAATGATACAGGCAAAGAAATTGGTGGATCTAAGTGTGTTGTGGGATAGGAAAAGCTTAATTTTAATACCTGAGAAGAAGGGAAACTGGTAGAGATTGTAAATAGAGGAATGCATTTACAGATGCATAAAGAAACGTGTCTGTGTGTATAAGGAGACAGATGGCCCTTTTTTAGTTTTTCTTATTTTTTTTCTGCAACTTGGAGGATGGATTTTGGTGGCTTCTTCAGTTCTGTTCTTTGAGAAAAACTTTGCCTTCCAAATCCAAATAACACTGGATTAAAGCTGCCACTTGAAATACTTATCAAGAGGCATGCATGAAGCAGTTTAAGTTCACTCTCCTTTAAGAATTCAAGTGGTTGGTTTTAATACTGTATGTGATTTACCCCAGACCAGAAAGGCAGGATCTCCAAACTGGGATGCTGGGCTGTCATAAAATTAGTTCCAAGACTATTTCAGTGGATTTTTTATGTAATCATATAGGTTCACAGATTCTAGGTTTCAGACTTGCTGCTTAGTCTACCAACTCCTATCCAGTTTTTTATAACTCTGTATTTGTGGTCATCTTCAGGCATATTTGAATTGCCTCTGAAGAAACCAAATAAAATCATTCATAGGTCTGGTAACCAATGCAAGTATCTAGTTACTCGTAGAAAACTTAGTGCAAAGAAGAATGAGTCCAAAGTCTCATTTCTTCCGTAATTCATATATTATAGAGAAGCACACACACTGCTACTTTACAGTTCTCTTTGATAGTTTATGTTGTGCTTTGATTTTGAATATTCCTGTTTATCCTGGCTTTAGGAGTTTGGACTAAAATCATCCTCTACATCCTGTTAATCTACTAAAAGTTTACTGGAAGAACCAAATGCATTTCTTGATCTAAAGCTATTATTGTAGAAAATAGAGTGGGAAAGACAAACAAAATAGTGTGTTGATCACTATATTAAATGACAGCCAAGGGAATTCCTCAAAATTTGCTGGTTTTTAATGACTAGTTTCATTACTCCAAGTTAAATGTGTAATGTTGGGTTTTCATGGCTTGATTTAATTTGACAAATGCTCAGTATTTTACATATATTAAATGAGCATTTGTTTTACTGGCTTTATCCCTGTAAACTTGAAAAAATGTGAATTTAATAATTCAGCTTTGCATTTGCTGTAAATAATCTGTTCCATATGCAAGTCACTCGTCATAACAAATAATGTTTAGTTAATCTGAAATAGTTTTAAAGGAAAACTTTAAAATACATGGCTGTCAGATTTTTTTAAAAAATATATAAACTAAAAATTTATGTAATCATTCTTTTGTCTAGACTAATTATATTTAATACCACATGACAAAGTTTTCCACTGAAGCATCTTTACATAAAAGTGTGATTGTTATAGAGCATTTTTTTGATACAGAATTAATTTAAAATGTATTTTAGATTACTCAAACTGGAGCACTTTCATCAGTGTGTTTATTTATTTAATCTTTCTGAACAGTGACAATTTAGAAGTCTTTGCCATTGCTTTTGTAAAACAATATATTTGCATACAGCTATGACCTACTTCTTCTAGCTATTTTATCGCTAAGTGAAAAATATTAAGAATATGGATGCCAAAGTAGTAGTAGTACTTAAATATTTTTAAATAACATAAATTTTTGCACCATTAAAGAAGGGATTTTTTTTCTCTTTTGTACCATTCAGTTTTTCATTTTACGTGAAATGTAACTATTTTTAAAATCATTTGACCTGCAGGTGGAAATGGTGTATTCTTTGTTATCAATGCTTGGTACTCATGATAAAGATGACATGTCAAGAACATTGCTAGCAATGTCTAGCTCACAGGACAGCTGCATAGCCATGCGTCAGTCTGGATGTCTTCCTCTCCTCATCCAGCTTTTACATGGCAACGATAAAGACTCTGTCTTGTTAGGAAACTCTCGTGGTAGTAAAGAGGCCCGTGCCAGAGCCAGCGCAGCACTGCATAACATCATTCACTCCCAACCTGATGATAAGCGAGGCAGACGGGAAATTCGCGTGCTCCATCTTTTGGAGCAGATCCGTGCTTACTGTGAAACGTGTTGGGAATGGCAGGAAGCACATGAACAAGGAATGGACCAAGACAAAAACCCAAGTAGGTTCTGGAAGCTATATAAAAATGTTTCAAGGATATATTGAAAACAGTGAATTTACAGAAAGTGCAACTTTAATCTAAATTCTTGTTGAATGTATGTGAGTTTTCTTATATATGTGCGTGTATAGATATGTTTTTAAGCTGAGGTAGTGGTAGGAAATAGTATCAACTACAGATACACTACCCTATTTATAAACTTTTTATTTAAATCATAAAGCTTGGTGTGCTTTCCAGATAATAATTCAAGTAGTTTATACATGTAATCTGTAAGTTAATATTGAATATGTACTTACTCTGTTCTACACTTGAATCTACATAAATAATCCCAAACAGCTTTTCATGAAGATGTATTCAGTAGGTAGCACATTTCTTTTAGGAGAGGGACAGAGAGTACAAATTAAATCATCTCAGTCTATTAGTATAATACAGAGTGTTACTTACAATGTTACATGTGAGAAATATTTGTGTTAAAATACAAAAGAAATGACAATGTAAGTGAATATGATTTTTTTCAGGGAACACTCAAAAAAGTTTTAACCCTCTGGACTGCTTAGCTGCTTTTCTGAATTGAGGGCAATTTGTAAATAGAGGATGTTAGGCATCATCTATGACAAAATGTACTGCTGAAGTCAGTGGGCTGCACCATGAGTGTGGAGCTTACCACAAGAATCATCTGGCAGGGGTGTGGCTCAGAACAAAGTATACCACTTGTGCATTAGCCAGAATGTAGCTCACAAAAAATAGGAATGTAAAAGCTTCTTGGTTATGAAACAGGGGTTAATTAACCATTCCTGAGGACGCAGGAAGCAGCTTCACATTAGGTGATATTTTATTTAATGCCACCAGAATATTTGAATTTACTGATTGTTTCACTAAGATTATTAACTTTTAGAAGTAGGATATTTTTTTTTTGTACTGGGAGTCATGCTTCATATTTAATACATACACTGAGGATTCTCCCTAATTTCTGTTTCAGCATCAAATGTTTTTCTGGTTCACATTTGTTAGTAACATTCTTAACTAATTGTCTGTTCATGGATTACTGGGAAGATACAAACCCTGAACAAAACTGCAGTTGATTTATTTTAACATTGGCTTCACTTTGGAAAACTTGTGATCTAGACAGAATCACCTAGGAATACTAATTTTTTGCCTGTTTCTGGATCAGTGCCTGCTCCAGTCGATCATCAGATCTGTCCTGCAGTGTGTGTTTTGATGAAACTTTCATTTGATGAAGAACACAGGCATGCAATGAATGAGCTTGGTAAGACCAAATGTATTCCTCTGACTTCCTGTGAGGAGATTGCTGGAAATGGTGTCACTCCTTGTGTATATTAGTGGATATTTTTTTATGCCTAGTTTAAAGAGGTCATCAGTTTATTTGAGTCAGTTGTTGCCCTCAAAGTGATGAGTGTCGTTTAATTAACCAGGCCATTTCCCAGTGGATGAATTTTGGAAGGTAGTAGTATTATGGAAATATTTGCAATTTTACAGGTATTTGACTTAAAATGGAGACTGTTTTCGGGGGGTGGGGGTGGGGGGGTGTTTTGTTGGTGTTTTGTTGGGAGGTTTTTTTTGTCCCGAGTTGGTTCCTGTTTAGCAGCCTGAAGTTTTTAGTCCATGCTTAGTAAATTCTTTACATGCAATCTTCCTTCATTTTCCACTTTTCATTATCAATGAAAATACTCTGTGTATTTTTCTCAGAAAATAGCATTCAGTGATAATGATTAAATCAGTAATTTGCTTAATAGTCTTCTGTGTAACTGGTGCAACTTCATCCATCAAACATGATTTTGGCTAGGTGGAATTAAAAGATGAGTGTGCTTCTTAACTCCTCTTAATTCCACCTGTTCCCATTTTCCCCTGAAATCTCAATATCATGCTGTCATACCTTTCATCTGCTGCTAAGCACAGGATTCAAGATCTGGAGTCAGTATTTAAGTATTTATTTACCTTTCTGAGTCTTCTGGTTTTCAGATTTTTGAGATTTGTTCTGTGAGTACAAATGCATTTTGCTCCTTGGTATGTATATACTGTACTTGTGATATTAAAGTACAGATATTATTTATTTTCTTATTTGTTTGCTTTTATAGGAGGTTTGCAGGCCATTGCTGAACTGCTGCAAGTGGATTGTGAAATGTATGGGCTTACAAGTGATCACTATAGTATTACCTTAAGGAGGTATGCTGGAATGGCGCTGACAAACTTGACATTTGGAGATGTGGCAAACAAGGTAAGAGCATAATTTTAAACACAGTAATTTCAGTTCATAGGTATGTTTGAATTGTAGTTCTCAAGACAGGTGATGGAAATCTTGATGGTAGGATGCTGAATTTGAGCTCAAGACAGAAGTTCAAGATGCCTATGTCATACCATCTTGTTCCTGACAGTGAGCACTGTAAACTGAATGTTACACCATGCAAGTATAGTATGAACTCTCAAATTAAATGAAACTACTTTTAATTTGTCAATGAAAATAAGGGTTTTATCTATTGGATTAATTTTTTGTGAGCGTTGGATTAGTATATCGCATAATGATTATGGACCGGTGATTACACATAGTAACTGATTTTTCTGAGGATGTTGAGCTAAAACTGCTTATTGAGTCAAACTTTGTAAAGCTGTCATTTAACAGTACTGTTACTGCCTCTTGAAATTTTGCAAACCTCTTCAGGCTGGAGCTTGCTTTTAAACATTTAGAGTGTATCTGGTTCATAATGGGCACTACTTCGAATTACTATAAGGGCAGATAGGTTACTAAGATTTCGCAAGGACCTTGCGTTCAAAAGGTTAAAAGTTTCTGTAATTTCTTGCCCCAGAGTTTGCTAAGCTATGGATCTTGAAATAACTTTGTACTGGGAAGACTTCTATCTTTCTGCTCTAGAGGAAGACATTTCAGGAGCCAGTGGAAATAAGAGTCTTTTGATTTTTTGATCCAAGTTTTAGACAAGAGTAAAGCATAAATCCTTCGTGCAAATACATTGTTTCACCAAATACTGGCTTTTTTACAACATACATTCAGTAACCACTATAGGGCAGCAGTTCTTTGGTTTATGGCATAAACTGAACTCCTCAGAGATGTAAATGTACCTGCTGTCAAGCTGAAGAGTAGTACAGTACTAACACAAATTGTGGTTTTGAATAATTTTTAATTGTGCTTTGTCACAATTTCCAGTGTAAGCTGTACAGTTTTTCTGTAGCTGTTGTTTTTATTTTTAAAGAAAGCCTCTAAGGTAGTAAAGTTCTAGGTTAACTCCTACACATGTTGTAAAAAATACAAAATTTAGCACAATTTTACCACTTAAATAACATCCAGAATACAAAACTGAGAGTTACACTTAACTTTTTAGCAGTTGTAAACCAAGTATTTATTGTTGGCAGCATACCTCACTAAGCTTGTCTTGTGCTTCAGATACAACTAGCTTGAAATATCAAAACACTGTGCAGAAGCAAGTCACCTAACCTGTCATTTAATGCTATTTATTTTTTCTTTTAACAGGCTACATTATGTTCCATGAAGGGCTGCATGAGAGCTCTCGTAGCCCAACTGAAATCTGAAAGTGAAGACTTACAGCAGGTAACATCCTTTGAGTTGAAATATTTCTTTAGCTTGGACATTTCCATCACTGTCCTTCCCATGAATTTCATTGTACTGTGTTAAAATACAGTTCTGCTCTCTTTTCCTAATATTTGCCTTCTTTCTACTCATTTGGCCTTAATACCAGCTATTTTCATACTTGAATTCTGTCATTTTAATGGAATTTCTAGTGTGCTGTCCAGAGCTAGCCTTTTCTGTTTTCTTAAATTAGGCTCTCTCTTTGAAACATGCATCATTCGTCCTGTTTGGGGGTTTTATTTGTAATTGTTGTTCTTACGTTATCTTGTATGCCTTTGATGAAAAGATTGTACTTGTACTCATTCCACAAATCTGCAAAGTTCAACTTTCTTGTAAAAATACTTATCTGTGGGTCATACTGTTTTTTTTGGTTTGTTTTTTGGTTTGTTTTTTTTTCTTACCACAGCACATGTAACACGTGGGCTGTAACACTCACTTTTATGACTCTGGTCAGTTAGTGAAAGTCCCAGTTTTAAAGATAATTTTGAGGAGTCTTAGATTGTCTAATTTAGTTTATCAGTGATGGTGCTAATGGACTGGGACTACCCAGAGGGTTCATACGGCATTGTGGCTCTTCCTACAGTTGCAGCTGGTAAATAATGTGGGAATAATAATAGAGGATGTTGTATGTCAAAAGAGAAGCTGCATTTGACTTGCCAAGCCGTACATAACTACTCTTGACACCAGCAAGCTTCCAGATAAGCTTTCTAAGTACGTGCAGTATTTGGTGTGATACTCGAGTGTCTTTTTCAATGTTTCCTGCTGTGTGAAGAAAACAGCTTGAAAATAAAGTCTTTAGGAAGTGCTTAGGGTAGTTTTGGGAGTTGACAGCACAGAAGGTTCTTCATTGGTATGGAACTTGCTTAAAATTGTTAAATGGTAAATTGTAGCCCATTGTAATTAATATGTACTGTAAACAAACTGGAACAGGTTTTGGGAAGAGAAACGCTGGTTTCCACGCAGCTTGAGTGAATCATCAGATAAAAGAACAATTTTAAATAAAAATTACTTTCTCTCTTAAAATTAAAACTTTTTTCACTTGAGGAGGAGCTAGCTAGTTATGATTGAGGAAACAACTAGAGGTTACTGGATAAACTCCAATTTGGTATTAAGGCTGATATTAAATACATTTAGTGTTCTTGAAAAGAAAGTCATGGACATGTGGTCCCTGTGACCTGTGGTTTGTCTCCAGCCACTGGCATGTATGCCTCCATACACACATGCACACAGAGCAGGAAGGCCTTCACTCGGGTTATAAATGATTTAATGATTAATAAGAATATGGTCATACTGTG
Source organism: Melopsittacus undulatus (assembly GCF_012275295.1). Lineage (NCBI taxonomy): Eukaryota > Metazoa > Chordata > Aves > Psittaciformes > Psittaculidae > Melopsittacus > Melopsittacus undulatus. Next base: position 67,099,589 of record NC_047557.1, on the reverse strand, counting down.
CTTGTCAGCCAGCCAGCTGTTCAGATGCAACTCTGCCTTTCTCTCCCCTTATCCCTGTGTTTTTCCATGCTTGTACCTCACCTAGATCCATCCCTTCTGGTGCCTTTGGAACCATTAGGTCCTCCCATCCCATAACAAGTCTTCTGCAGTCCCAGAATGCTGTTCTCTTGGATCCCCTAATGTATCCCACACCCCTAGGCCAGGACTTCTGGAGTGACCTGCCTCAGTCCAAAAGGTGCAGGGATCTGCTCCCATTGACTTTTCATGATAGGTGTCTCACTTGGGCCAGTAGGCTGCAGGTTTGCAGGGAGAGCCCTGGAAAGATCCTTGTCAGGGAGCTGCCTCCTCTGAGTCCTTGGTTTGTATTCCACCTATCCTTGGCCCCCCTGCTCCTCTGGGAATGTAGAGATGTGCTTCTGATGGGCTGATGGTTGCTGCAGTGGGCCTGGGAATGGCCGGGGCAGGGTTGTACTGGGCTCCTCTTTCTGTCTCTGGCTCCCTATGATCCCTTGGGGTGTGAGTAGGGGAGCATTCATCACATAACCCAACAAGCTTACACAATTCTGTGACAAGAAGAATATCCACAGGTTAAAGTTTTCTACCAGGTATTTTTCATGCTGCATATAAATGCTTACTGTATACTGTAAGTAGATGGAGTTTAATATGTAATGACTGCCCACTACAGTGACAGTCTGTCTCAGTCTAGCTGCTGCCAGGGACAAGACTATTGTCTGAATTGTTGTTCATCTTCTACAGGTAACTGTTCAGATTGTATAAGACACAGTTCATTTTTAAAGGACTTTAAAAAGTTTTATAAACATCAGTCAAAGTAATCATACCATCTGAGAGACAGGCAAGTGTTATTGTTCCATTTTACAAGCAGAAAAGCTGAGAAAAAGGTGATACTAAATTATCAGAGTAGATCAGAAATCTGAGGTTTTGGACCAGTTATTCAACCCGGGTGGAAAGCAGGGATCCTGATTCAAAATTTTTCTTTTAGGTACCCACACACAAAAGCCAGTGCCTTTGATTTAACTTGATATTGAAATGTTAGAACAGTCTAGCAGACAACACAACAAAAAGCAGATTTTAGCAAATTTTAGTTCAGTAGCTGAACATGGGTAATGTTCATTAATCCGTAATGTACCAAAAATCTATGAGGGAAGTCTGATAACCTGTTTAAAAGTAGCTATACTGACATACATTATTTTTCTTTCATGTTTTGCAGGTCATTGCAAGTGTGTTAAGGAACTTGTCGTGGCGAGCAGATGTAAACAGCAAGAAGACTCTAAGAGAAGTTGGAAGTGTGAAAGCATTGATGGAATGCGCTTTAGAAGTTAAGAAGGTATCCTGTATAAATGATTGAGATAAATTTTTGAGAGATGGCATTTGTTTTACAGAAACTGCAAATATGCTCTATATTTATAAAAGCAGTTGGTCACATATATGGGGTGGTTTAGGTAACTTGCTTCTAAAAAAGAGAGTTGCTTTGACTTAACGTAACAGCAAACCACCATGTAGCAATGACATCTCAAAACTACTAGTAGTTCTTTAATGAGGGTTAACAGCTTTTGCTCTTCAGTTGTGTGAGCTCTGCTGTTCAGATAGACTTTTTTATAATTTTGCAATTTAATAAAACCTCTTTTGAGTTACTGAATAGGTAGCTGCCACTTCTGTAACCTTCTAGATACATCTTGGGTATCAAGACAGGATTATATTCAATTCCAGGGTCTCCTACCAGCTAGTCTTCAATCCATTTTTACCACTATGGCAGTTAACAAGTATTGTGTCACAGATTTCTGAAAACTCTGGAGCAAGAAATACCAATATGTGTACACTGCTGTCTGCACACATAGATTATCAGCCCAAAATGCAGAAATTGGAACACACTTAACACCTTGAAACTAACTTACATACTTCTGAGAGCTTGTGATCAATAGCTGAAAACTTCTCTAATTCTGCCATTTTATTACTTTCCTAGGAATCCACCCTAAAAAGTGTTCTGAGTGCCTTATGGAATTTGTCAGCACACTGTACTGGGAACAAAGCTGATATATGTGCTGTTGATGGTGCTCTTGCATTTTTAGTTAGCACACTGACATACCGGAGCCAAACAAACACTTTAGCTATCATAGAAAGCGGAGGAGGAATATTAAGAAATGTTTCTAGCTTAATTGCTACTAATGAGGACCACAGGTGGGTATGCTGTTTTTTTTTCTGAAAATCTTGGCAGTTACACATGCATATTTAGTAGACAGTTTCTAAGACTGAGTCTTATTATGAATGCATGTATTAAGTATAGTAAATAGGTACAGATAATTTTAAATGCATTTGATAACGCAAGTATTTATTTCATTTGCATAACAAGAATATGCGGACATATTAATACCTGCAGCTTGTTAATGAGGAACTGTACTAAAAGCTAGCTATTCATATTTATAGTAGGATTTAATTAGCATTCAGATGAAAGCTAGAGGAAATACAGGTTTGCACTGGAGAACTCATGATTATACTTTCTAAGGGCAAAACTTGCCTCTAGTGTAATACGTGGTTGTTTTGCTTTCTCTGTTACCCTTTTGAAATGCCACTTACTGATGTTTGTTTCCAATTACTCAACAACAGGCAAATCCTGAGAGAGAACAGCTGCTTACAAACATTGTTACAACATTTGAAGTCACACAGTTTGACAATAGTCAGTAATGCATGTGGGACCTTGTGGAATCTTTCTGCAAGGAATGCAAAAGATCAGGAAGCACTGTGGGACATGGGAGCCGTAAGCATGCTGAAAAATCTCATTCACTCCAAGCACAAAATGATAGCCATGGGTAGTGCTGCCGCATTAAGAAATCTCATGGCAAACAGGCCAGCAAAATATAAGGATGCCAACATTATGTCTCCAGGATCAAGCTTACCGTCTCTTCATGTCAGAAAACAAAAGGCACTGGAAGCAGAATTAGATGCTCAGCATTTATCGGAGACTTTTGACAACATAGATAATTTAAGCCCAAAAGCATCTCACCGTAATAAGCAGAGACATAAGCAAAATATATACAGTGAGTATGTATTGGACTCAAGTCGGCATGATGATGGTGTATATAGATCAGAGAGTTTTAATGCTAATAATGTGTCTGTACTTTCACCATATTTAAATACTACAGTATTGCCTGGCTCCTCCTCTTCCAGTAGAGGAAACATAGAAAATCCTCGAGCCGAGAAAGACAGAAGTCTCGACAGGGAGCGAGCAGTAGGCTTAAATACCTATCATCCAGCTCCAGAGAATGCTGGGAATTCCTCTAAGAGAATGGGAATGCAGATTTCTATTGCTGCAGCTCAGATCACCAAAGTTATGGAAGAAGTGACAACAAGTGTGCATATTCCACAAGAAGACAAAAGTTCTGTTTCCACTTCTGAAATGCACTGTTTGACAGAAGATAGAAATGCCCCGAGGAGATCAACCACTGCTCATACTCACTCAAATACATACTTCCCTAAATCTGAGAATTCAAACAGGACATGTCCTGTGCCATATGCAAAAATGGAATACAAGAGAGCTTCAAATGATAGTTTAAATAGTGTCAGCAGTAGTGATGGCTATGGTAAAAGAGGCCAAATGAAACCTTCTGTTGAATCTTACTCTGAAGATGATGAAAGTAAATTTTGTAGTTATGGTAAATATCCAGCTGACCTGGCACATAAGATTCATAGTGCAAACCATATGGATGACAATGATGGAGAGCTAGACACTCCTATTAATTACAGTCTTAAATACTCAGATGAACAGTTGAATTCTGGAAGGCAGAGTCCCTCTCAGAATGAAAGATGGACAAGGCCTAAGCATATAGTAGATGATGAAATGAAGCAAAATGAACAAAGGCAGTCAAGGAGCCAAAATGCAGCCTACCCTGTGTACACTGAAAGTGGAGATGATAAACACATGAAATATCAGTCACCTTTTGGACAGCAGGAGTGTGTTTCTTCCTTTAGGTCAAGAGGATCCAGTGGTTCAGATCCGAACAGGGTAGGCTCAACTCTTGGAATAAGTCAGAAAGTAAACCAGTCTTTGTGTCAGGTAGATGATTATGATGATGATAAACCAACCAATTACAGTGAACGTTATTCTGAGGAGGAGCAACATGAAGAGGAAGACAGACCAACTGATTACAGCATACAGTACAATGAAGAGGAACATCATGTTGATCAGCCTATTGATTATAGTTTAAAATACTCAACAGAAGTTCCTCCTTCTCAGAAGCCATCTTTTACTTTTCCAAAGACTTCTTCAGTGCAGCACAGTAAATCTGACCATATTTCCTCAAGCAGTGGGAGCACATCAGCCCCCTCAGCTTGCTCAAAGAGACAGAACCAGCTTCACCCAAATTCTGCACAGAGCAGAGGTGGTCATGCACAAAAGACTGCCTCCTGTAAAACTCCCTCTATTAATCAGGAAACTATACAAACCTACTGCGTGGAAGATACCCCAATATGTTTTTCAAGATGTAGTTCTTTGTCGTCTTTGTCATCAGCTGAAGATGAAATAGGACGTGATCAATCCACACGTGTGACAGAAGCTAGTAACACATTACAGATATCAGAACTGAAGGAAAACAGTGGGGCTTTATCTGCAGGGGGTGCAGTAAATGAAAGCTCATCAACATCGCAAAATATCAGAACAAAATCTAGTAGACTTCAGACTTCCAGTTTGTCTCCTTCTGACTCTGCTAGACATAAAGTTGAATTTTCTTCAGGTGCCAAATCTCCCTCAAAGAGTGGTGCACAGACTCCTAAAAGCCCACCAGAACATTATGTGCAGGAAACACCACTCATGTTCAGTAGATGTACTTCTGTAAGTTCCCTTGATAGCTTTGAAAGCCGTTCAATTGCTAGTTCAGTTCAAAGTGAGCCTTGCAGTGGAATAGTAAGTGGTATTATAAGTCCCAGTGACCTTCCAGACAGCCCTGGACAAACAATGCCTCCAAGCAGAAGTAAAACACCACCTCCTGCTCAGGGAGTTCAAGGGAAAAGAGATGTAGCTAAAGGCAAAATACCTAGTGCAGAAAAGAGAGAGCCTGGTCCTAGACAGGCAGCTGTAAATGCAGCTGTTCAAAGAGTTCAGGTACTGCCAGATGCTGATACACTATTGCATTTTGCTACAGAAAGCACACCAGACGGCTTTTCTTGCTCTTCTAGCCTGAGTGCTCTGAGTCTTGATGAGCCATTTATACAGAAAGATGCAGAGCTAAGAATAATGCCTCCAGTTCATGAAAATGAGCATGGAAATGAAGCAGAACCTGAACAGTCAGATGATACAAAGGATAGTCAAGAGGAGAAATCAGAGAAGCCTGTTGAGGCAGAAAAAGACATTCTGGATGATTCTGATGATGATATTGAAATACTGGAAGCATGTATTATATCTGCAATGCCAACAAAGTCTTCACGTAAAGCCAAAAAGCCTTCTCAAGCGTCTGCTCCAAAAATACCTCCTCCTGTAGCCAGAAAGCCCAGCCAGTTGCCAGTTTACAAACTTTTGCCTTCACAAAGCAGATTGCAATCCCAAAAGCACGTGAGTTTTACACCAGGAGATGATATGCCACGGGTATATTGTGTTGAGGGCACACCAATAAACTTCTCAACAGCTACATCTCTGAGTGATCTCACAATAGAATCACCTCCGAGTGAGTTGGTCAATGCAGACAGTGTGGGTACAGGAGTGGAGTCTGGGGAATTTGAAAATCGAGACACTATTCCTACAGAAGGTAGAAGTACTGATGATTGTCAGACAGCAAAAAATTCAGTCATGACTCCCTCAGGCCTGGATGATGACAAAACAGAAGAGGGTGATATTCTGGCTGAATGCATTAACTCAGCTATGCCAAAAGGAAAAAGTCACAAACCTTTCAGAGTGAAGAAGATAATGGATCAAATTCAACAGGCATCTTCATCTCTAAGTAATAAAAGCCAACCAGAAGGTGAGAAAAAGAAGCCAACATCACCAGTAAAGCCTGTACCCCAAAATGATGAATACAGAGCACGTATAAGAAAAACCACAGAGCCTAAAAGCAGTATTAATAATGAAAGAAGCTATCCAGAGAACAGAGACACAAAGAAACAGAATCTTAAAAATAATGCAAGAGATTTTAATGACAAATTGCCAAATAATGAAGAGCGTGTAAGAGGAAGCTTTTCATTTGATTCCCCTCATCATTATACACCTATTGAGGGAACTCCTTACTGTTTTTCACGGAATGATTCTCTGAGTTCTTTAGATTTTGATGATGATGATGATGTTGACCTTTCAAGGGAGAAGGCAGAATTAAGAAAAGTAAAAGAAACAAAGGAAACAGAAACTAAAGACTGCACTAATCCAGAACAGTCTTCAAATCAGCAGCCAAGTAACAGAACACCTGTTTGTCAAAAAAACACAACAGGCAGAAGCCAAGCCAAAACTTTCTCACAGTCAGCTAAAGAGATTCCAGACAGAGGAGCAGCTACAGATGAGAAGATGCAGGATTTTGCTATTGAAAACACACCTGTTTGTTTTTCTCGCAATTCATCTCTTAGTTCCCTCAGTGATATTGATCAAGAAAACAATAACAACAAAGAAGGGGAACCTGTAAAATCTACTGAGGCTCCTGATTCACAGATAGAATCAAATAGACCACCAACTTCTGGTTATGCACCTAAATCATTTCATGTGGAAGATACTCCTGTATGTTTCTCTAGAAATAGCTCTCTGAGTTCTCTTAGTATTGACTCAGAAGATGACCTTTTGCAGGAATGCATAAGTTCTGCTATGCCTAAAAAGAAAAAACCATCAAGAATTAAGATTGAAAGTGAAAAAAATAATTCCAGAAATACAGGTAGTATACTGGCAGAAGATCTAACACTGGATTTGAGAGAGATACAGAGGCTGGATTCAGAACATGGTTTCTCACCTGATTCAGAGAACTTTGACTGGAAAGCTATACAAGAAGGTGCAAATTCTATAGTTAGTAGCTTGCATCAAGCTGCGGCTGCTGCATCGCTGTCTAGACAAGCTTCATCAGACTCTGATTCTATCCTTTCATTAAAATCTGGTATTTCTTTAGGGTCACCATTTCATCTTACCCCAGACCAAGAAGAAAAACCTTTCACTAGTAATAAAGGTCCAAGAATTCTTAAGCCAGGAGAGAAGAGTACACTGGAGTCTAAAAAAGCAGAATCCGAAAGTAGGGGAATCAAAGGAGGGAAGAAAGTGTATAAAAGTATAATTACAGGAAAAGCTCACTCCAGTTCAGAAGTTTCAAGCCAGTTGAAGCAGCCACAACAGACAAGTGTGCCTTCAATTTCACGTGGTAGGACAATGATTCATATTCCAGGAGTTCGAAATAGTTCTTCAAGTACTAGTCCTGTTTCCAAAAAAGGTCCCCCATTCAAAAGCACAAACTCCAAGAGTCCCAGTGAAGGCCAAGGTTTGACTAGTTCTCCAAGAGGAGTCAAGTCATCAGTGAAATCTGAGCCAGCTCCTGTAACTAGGCAGCCATCAGGGTTGAACCAGAGTGGGTCAAGTAAAGGGCCTTCTAGATCAGGATCTAGAGATTCTACTCCTTCTAGACCTCAACAGCAGCCATTAAGTAGGCCTCTGCAGTCTCCAGGCCGAAACTCTATTTCCCCAGGAAGAAATGGTATAAGTCCTCCCAACAAACTGTCACAGTTGCCAAGGACATCATCTCCTAGCACAGCTTCCACTAAATCTTCAAGTTCAAGTAGAATGTCATATACATCACCAGGCAGGCAGATGAGCCAGCAAAACCTTACAAAGCAAACTGCCTTACCTAAGAGTACCAGTAGCATTCCACGAAGTGAGTCCACTTCAAAGGGGTTAAACCAAGCTCTCAACAGTGGAGGATCAAACAGAAAGACTGACTTATCCAGAATGTCATCTACAAAATCAAGTGGAAGTGAGTCTGACAGATCTGAGAGACCTGTTCTTGTTCGTCAGTCAACTTTTATTAAAGAAGCTCCAAGCCCGACCCTGAGGCGGAAATTAGAAGAGTCAGCCTCATTTGAATCTCTGTCTCCTTCCAGGCCAGATTCTCCCACAAGGTCCCAACTACAGACCCCAGTTTTAAGTCCATCTCTTCCTGATATGTCTTCATCCACTCATGCAACTGCCCAGGCTAGTGGTTGGCGAAAATTACCCCCTAATATGAGCCCTTCTACAGAATATGATGGGAGACAAGCAAAACGTCATGATATAGCTCGTTCTCATTCTGAGAGTCCATCTAGATTGTTGATCAGTAGGTCAGGAACATGGAAGCGTGAGCATAGTAAGCATTCCTCATCACTTCCTCGTGTAAGCACTTGGCGAAGAACAGGAAGTTCCTCCTCAATTTTGTCAGCTTCGTCAGAATCCAGTGAAAAGGCAAAAAGTGAAGATGAAAAACAACATGTAAGTTCTCTTTCTGGACACAAGCAATGTAAAGAAAGCCAAGCACCAACAAAAGGTACTTGGAGAAAAATAAAAGAAAGCGAAATTCCTCAGATAATGAATGATCCTCAGCATTCTTCCTCAGGTGCCACAAGTGGCTCTGATTCCAAAAGTCTTATCTATCAGATGGCACCAGCTGTCTCTAAGACTGAGGATGTGTGGGTAAGGATAGAGGACTGCCCAATTAACAATCCTCGATCTGGAAGGTCCCCAACTGGAAATACTCCTCCTGTTATTGACAGCGTTTTGGAGAAAGGGGGTGTGAGTGGTAAAGATTCTAAAGAGATTCAAGAAAAACAGACCCCAGGGAATGGAGCTGTTCCAGTTCGTACCATTGGTTTAGAAAACCGTCTGAACTCTTTCTTTCAGATGGATAGTCCTGATAAGAAAGGCACTGAAACAAAGCCTCTGCAGAATAATCCTGTTCCTACACCAGAAAATAATGAAAATACTGTAAGTGAGCGTACACCATTCAGCTCCAGTAGCTCAAGCAAACATAGCTCTCCCATCGGTGCTGTTGCAGCAAGAGTGACTCCTTTCAACTACAATCCAAGCCGCAGGAAGAGTAGTGTGGACAACAGCTCTGCTCGGCCATCACAAATACCAACACCCGTAAATAACAGCACAAAGAAACGTGACTCCAAGTCCGAAAATCCAGATTCAAGTGGAACTCAGAGTCCTAAACGTCACTCTGGCTCTTACCTGGTAACTTCTGTTTAAGTGCAACAAAAATAAAACTGATGTATTATATACAGCAGCTATTTAGAAGTTTTGTTTCAAATGAAACTTTAAAACAATGGGGATTGATTTTTTTGTTGTTCTTACTTGTAAATAGGTTTGATTATTATTAGAGAGTCCTTGTTCTGGAAGCCATATCTAATAGTGTACTTTGTCTCCACTGGTAATATTTTGGAGGAATATCTGATGGACAGTTTGGAATAAACTTGCTAACACAGTGTCTTTGTACATTATGTTTAACATGTATTTAATTAGCATCCCATCCCATAATCCTTTAAATATTGCTTGCCATTGAAATCATGTAACATTGCAGATAGAGTTGATACAGTCATACAGCTGCATTGCTTTGTCAATCATTTTTTGATTGCAGACTGGCTAAACTACATCAGGGAAGAATTGGTATTATTTATGCAAAAAAGTATACTCAGTATTTGTGAGTCCATCTAACCCAATAATTAATCATGTGGCTGTGAAATTCACAGTAATATGGTTTCTGCTGAACAAGCTCTCCCAGCCTGCTTTTCTGCATGAATGGAACTGATGGTTTATTTTCTGAAGTAATGATTAACATTTCTGTGGTCACATAATGTGCATAGCTAGTTATGGTGTAACTATTTACACTTCCTTTGTGCTCTGGCAAAAAAAATAAAAAAAAAAAAAGGAAAAATGCGTAACTGTAAAACCTTGAACAAAATTATTTTACCTGAATTAGATTTTATCTTAAAGTAGATAGAAACTTTTTGCTATGCTGTAACTTGTTGTATATTCTGGTATTTGAGGTGAGATGGCTGCTCTTTTATTAATGAGACATGGGGGTGATGTCTCAACAGAGACTAAAATGAACATTTCAGAATAAATTATTACTGTATGTAAATTGTGTGTGTTACTTATACATTACATAAATACACAGTATTTTGAGATTTCAGCATATACTGTGTTATAATGCACTTACACTTAAGGCCTGATCGAGCAGAATCTTGCACCTCTGATATTTGTTTCTCCTTATCACTGACAAATAGCTATTGTAGGATCTTATAACAATTGCAGGATCAGGCCCTAAGTCTTCTGTAATATATTTGTAATTGACACAGTTTCACACATCTCAGGTGCATAACAAGGCTAAAGGCAGGGTGTTTCCAGTAGCCAAGTGGTATAGTTGTTTTTGTGACTGCAAGCCTGAAACAATACTGTATCTATGAAAACAATATTTGTGAAAGATTTTTAAAAATTGGGGATATCATGTAGAATGTGTAATGGTGACTATAGAATTAATTTTTTGAGCTCTTTGTGCTTTTTTTAATTTATTTTTTTTTTAATTATGAAGGGGAAAATACTGCTAGAATCCCATGGCAGCAAGAAATTTGTTACCATAGTAGAAAACCAGGGCATCTGCTTCTTCAAGCCTTTTTGATGGGAATATGGTTTGTGCTAGGACTATGCCGAAAAGACAGATTTCTGCATTAGAAATACAAATACAGTCTGAATTCAGATGGGGAATTGGTTTAAAGGAGAAACATGAGAGAATAAAACATGGATCATTCTGTGTGTGATGGAACAAACCACAAAACACTGTCAGTTTTGTTGTAACTCAAATGGACTATTATAAAGTTAGCATTCTAAATAATTGATATTGAGGATTCAGAATGCTCTGAGATAGAGCAATTTACCTTTAGGGTAGCTTTAACAGAGTTTCAGAGTGTATCAGATCTGTAGCTTCTGTAGTTCATCTGATATTGAAATGAATCAACTTTTATATTGAATTCACCATAAGATACGCACTGCTGAATTAAGATACTACTAGCAGCCAGAAGTCAATTTAGATAAAAGCCAATACCAAAAATATGTCTTTATGAGAAGTGGTATCTTACGTGCTCTTGTGCTTTCCTTCCTGTTAGATTTGCTTAGAGACATGCCATGTTTCTACGTCATGTGATGAAATCTGTTAATAAGCAGTACTTCTCATGTTATCATTTGAAATATTTTTATATGGCATCTTCACAAAATTTCCATTATTAATATTAGTGTCCTCTTAAAGACGAAAATGAGACAGATTACGTGATGTATTCAAAGTCAGGACTTCCTATTAGAGAAGAATACAGAACTCCATGCTTGAGTTTAAGATGTAAGAACACTTTTCTTATAAATGATGTGATTTTTTTAGGTTTTTTTTGCCTTCAACTGCTAATATGAAGATATACCACATAATCCAGCTTTACATCTGAGTCCTGTCAATATAAGAATTTAAAGGTAATCTCAGTAAAGAAATTCTGATTTCATTTTTATAACTGAGGGGATTAGAGGAAGATGAGGTAAAGGAAGATGAGGTAAAACAATAATTGTATGTGTATCAAACACCAAAATGTCTTTGAAAATTGTAGTGGCTTCTCTAGATAGCCTTGGAGATACTTCATGATCATTATAATTATGGAGTTTCTCTTAATATCCTCATAAGTAACCCATATTTGTAGCAAAGACAGATGAGAAAAACTTCTCAACTAAAAGGGTAATGATACATTAAAATATGCTTCCCATGGGAGTTGTTAAATTTCCATTATAGAAGTTCTCAGAAGAGGTTTATGAAACATCTCATAGGGATGGACTGTACAGATGGGCTTTGGTGATCCTTTGAAATCCCTTCCAGATCTACATTTCTGTGATGCTTTATCTGAAATACTTAGTACCCACTAAGAGCCTTTTAGAATCTTGTAGGACATTGATGATGTTTGATTTATGTTAGTGACGGGGATATAAAGTTATGTTCTAAGTTTAACCATAAAAACAGATCCTGAAAATACGAAATACATTTTAAAAAAGAAAAATGTCTGTAATAAGTATATTTGGGATTGGATTTTGTTAATGCTGTCTAGACTCACAATTGATTTGATTTGTGCTGCTAAAAATTTACTGTGGGTTCCTTGCTTTTATTTTTATGAAGATGCCACAGAGGGTGGCATCTTCATAAAGGTAAGAAGACATTATGTCAATGCAGAACAAATTAAAACAAGGAGCCAAAGAATCCAAGACTCACTTTACTGTTCTGGGATGCACTGCCTTTCTTTCTACAGATTTTGGTAGAGCTTTTGTTACTTGTGCTTATATCATTAGTTGTCTCCCTGAATTAGCTTACCATATCCAGAACCTATCAAACTTGTACTTAAAAATTAGATTATACTGAAAATATATTCATAAAGCTCATTTCAGACTTAAAGCTTTGTCCTCTTGATGTGAATAGCAAAATGTGACCTCCCCATAAACTGTGATTAATTCACTTTTTAAAATGTACATTCATTTCAGTTTCCTGCAATGTGCCGCAGTTCAGGTTATTGCTTAATTTCTGTGAAAGCTCTTCTCACTAAGTATTGCAAACTTTAAAGGGGATCTAATCTATTTCTGGTTTTCATATGCAGTTATCTATCAAGACTGTCTTTCCCTCAAAGCTTAAAAATAATTCTCAAAACTCTTACCAGAGGTGACAGCTTGAAAATTGAAAGCCTTACCAGGATTTCTTGATTAGTTTGGAATATTGTTTCATGCAGGACTTGGCTGCAGAATGCAAGTATGGTTTACGCTGTAAGCTTCAGTAAATATAACTTAATCAGTAATAATTTTAGGTAATATAAATACAACAGTATTCTTCAGCACAGACGAGTGATGGCTTTAGGAAGTTAGTTGTTGTGTCTTGGGTAAATAGGGAGAGAAAGAAAAGGGACAGTTTTGGAGACTCAGCTGTATTGTCCCAGGGATGTACTTTCCAGTAAATGGCATAAGCTGCACAGGAGAGACTATCTTGTCCATAAATTAATGAGGTTTTATTCTGAGAGTATGCCAATAGACTACAAAACTGCAAAACCTGTGATTGATGATAGCTGAATTTTTTGATGGTTGGTTTGGTGTACTTCCTAACTGTCTGTCCCAGAAATCTGTATTACCAAGAAGGTAACAGTGTATTAGCTTCCTCATTTTTCTTAAGGATACAAATCCATGAATGTAGATCTAGAATCAAAGAAATGGCATGTGCTATGGAAAGAAGTTTTCTTCTCCCATCCTCCTGGCTGTGAATCCTGGCTGACCTGTCAGTGGACTGCTGACCTCTTACCTAACAGAATTGACAAGTGTTGCATTTAGTATGTTGAATTTACTCAATGCAGGGTTGGTCAAATGCTATGTGAGCCAACAGAAAATACACAGCTAGGGCTGGTAGAAAGAGGTTGGAATCAGGTCCTTTATGGGTGGTCAGTGGATTGGATCAAGCCATTACAGGGCATTTTAAGCCAATATGCCACATTTCAGACCTGTTCTTCACCCTTTTTTGAGACAGCAAAAGCAAATTAAAGTTGGGGTCTTTTTACTCTTAACTGTTGCTGACATAATGGCCCTTGGTGCTTTGTGTTTGTGTTTGGGTAATTTTGACAACTGGCTTCAGAAGTATTACAACAGTCTGAAGTTTGTGCCTGTGGAAAAGAAGTACTGATTCATCAAAAATACCCAAAGAGCATTGTCTTTCTACCATATGTAAGCTTCTAGGTGACAATCTTTAAATCTGTGATATTAAATTCAATGCAGTAAATAACTTCCAGCAAAAACACTTCCTGCAGCTAGTTTTCTAGAAGAGGCTTGAAGAAGGGAAGAACACCTCCCTTCCTTAATGAAGACAGTGCTACTTGTAGGGATCATCTGGAAAATGTTTAGGTGGACTCTTAGAAGCTCTACTATGCTGTTGTTCCTAGGTGCCTCCCAGACTGACTTACCTAGCTTTTATTAAGTAGTATGAACAGTCATAAGTCACATGTAGACTTCTGCCTAAACACAGCTTTGTATCTCTGCTGTAATGCCTTGCAAAGTCATACCAACCTGACACCTTTGTTCTTGATAAAATGTGTGATTTGGATGAAGCTGTGAATCAGAAGTGAAGCATCCATAAATATGAAGCATGAATTCCTTCACATGCCTAAAAGGTGGAGAACTTCCTTCATACCAAATAGCACAGATGTATTCACTCTCTGGTTCCACAGCCATCTCCTTTGCACTTTTCCATTTAACCAGACGAGACGCCCACGTTTTTTATTTTTCATTTCAAGTCACATGTAGAAATATGATTCCTGCTTCATAGTTTTCTATATGCAGAATAACACTGTATCTGTAAATGTGTTTATAGAGAATGTTACGTAGTTAAGGTTTTTAGTCAGAATGGTAAGTTAGCTGGTTACATATTGTGTTTGGGTACATATTGGGAGTGCAGGGGAATTTGGTGTGGTGCAGAAAAGGTGAAGAGTTCACAACAGTAATTAATGCAGGTGTCAGTTAACTTGTGATGCCAAGATGAATATAGAGCATGTATATGTACCCAGGTTTTTTGCTGTCAACTTACAGTTTACCAGATTGTGCTGGTTTTACTTACACTAAGACTGGGTAATGCCTCCCTAGGATAGTTTTCTTAGAAAATTTCCACATAGTTACAGGCTTACATATTTTATGGATTTCTACCACTTCCAGATTTCAGGAAATTATTAGAATTTTGCTGTTGTGAAAATATCCTTTGCTTGAGTGGCTGTGGAATTTCAAGTGGGGTAATCAGGAAGACATAGAGGGAGCTTGTTTACTCAGTAAAATACATTTTGTTCAGACCTCAAGCCATACATGCAAGCAGTATCTCTAATGTCCTACTCTTTGGTGGGATTTAACATTAATAAATCTTGTGCTGGTTCTTTGCAAGTACTTAAATAGTCATTCTCTAAGATCAGATGAATTTTCCCACCTGTAAATGTTGTTTCTCTTGAACAAATTCAGCCCACAATTATCTTTCCTTGAGTTTTGTTGTTCAGTTCTGCCTGAGATGCATTACTGTTTATATCCTAACTCTGTAATTATTTCTTCAACTATTCTAATGTATTTTGTTTCACAGTATACTTAATCTGAATTTAGTCTTGCTATGCATAAATTATTACTTGCAGTGTTATATAAAATTTCCTCCTGATTGCACCTTGTCAGAGTGGAATTGTTTTCTTGGCTATTACTGAAAGTTAATTGTCTGTTTGTGTATCAGAAATACAGTTTCATTTAAAAAGGAAGTTGCTGTTAAGACACTTCAGCAACATTTCAGCATATCAGAACAAATGCTTTAAAAATCCCTGCGGTTTCATTTTGGTGATGGTCACATGTCAGGTAAGTACAGAGCTCAGAGACATGTTTCACAAGTAGAACATCCTGTTTCCGTGTTTCTTTTTAGAGCAAACTGCAAACTGCCCCAATGCAGTCCAGTTCCAAAATCTGTTACTTACAATAGGTTCACAAGACGGCTTGTTTTATTATGACTTGTAAGCACAGACAACTGAGACAATTCTGAAGTCTGCCTTTTCTATAATGAATACATGCTTTAGTCCCTAATTAGAGGCTAGTAAGGGACCTAGACTGATTAATTCCCAACACACACAAACATATATATACATGCATATTCTGCACTCATATTCACTTTAGGCTTTGATACAGCTAGAAGCATTTAAACAACAACAAAAAACCAACCCTGTTGCTGAGTTACAGAAATTGCTTGTTTTCTAATATTTATAGCTCTCTGTGCCATATTTGAGATGAGTTCTAATTTCAGGACTGATAGCTAGTGCTTTATTTTGTAAGTGTTCTTCAGAAAGACGCACTTAAGCCTCAATTTATATGCAGAAAAGGAAATCCCTGTGCTAGTAAATCAAACATTTTTGTTTATTAAAGAAAAAGCATTACTACTGTTGTCTGCAGCATAAAGTCAGTAGGGATCATAAAAATTATGAGATTTTGAGTGATTACATTTAATTAAAACAAAGGTAGATCATGCCTAATTTTCACCCTTCTAACAATTCTCTATACAAAGAGTAAATTGGGCAGAGGGGGAAAGGCAGTTTCAAAACATTGTAACACAATTCAGATTTGCTTGTGCATCTCACCACATTTAGAGTGGAAGTTGCTATGGAAGAGCAGGATGGAAGACATAAGACATAATACAAATAGGGAGAAAACTCCCCTTTTTTTTTAATTTGTTGTTGATATTTTCCACTGTGTCATGAAAGGGAGTTGGCTTTTTTTTGTTGTTACTGTAATTGAGAAGTTGAACCACTATGACAGGTTATTTGACATGTTTTGCGTATTTAAGTGTCATTGTTTAACCCCAGCCAGCAGCTCAGCCCCATACAGCTGCTCATTCATTCCACACCCCCAGCACAATGGGGGAGAGAACTGGAAAAGTAAAAGTGAGGGAAACTGTGGGTTTAGATAAAGAGATTTTAATAGGAAAGTAAGAAAATAATAATAGTGATACTAATAGTGATAAAATAGTTAGAAACCACAAAACAAGAGATGCTCAATGCATCTGCTCACCACTCACCACTGATGACCAGCCAGTTCTGAGTGCAGCCACAACCACCTTTTCCCCCAGAATATACACTGAGCATGATGCCATATGGTGTGGGATATCCCTTGGGTCAGTTAGGGTCAGCTGTTCTGGCTATATTCCCCCAACTCCTTGTGCACCCTGCCTCCTCACTGGTGGAGTGGGGTGAGAAGCTGAAAAGTCATCAAATTGGTATAAACACTACTGAGCAACAACTAAAACATCTGTGTATTATCACCATTATTCTCAGACTAAATACAAAACACAGCACTGCACCATCTACTAGTAAGAAAAGTACCACAGCCAAAACCAGGACATAAGTAATTTGGAATTCTTAAAAATGGAAATCCTCTCTCTTAAGTGCAAGTATAAATAATGCAGTGTTTCACGCACTGATGATGGATAGTTCCCTTTGATCTTAAACTGCACAGCTGTGACTTTACACAGCTGGCAGCTGTTCTACAAGGCTAAAACAGAAGGCCAAAGAATGGGCGTTAAACTGAGGCCTAGACCTAACACCCAGTCTTTGCAGATATGAAGGGTAGGATTCCATTTCCATTCTGTTTCCATTTTGCCAGTTCTGCTGTTGCCAGTTAAGTAGGGATTTGGATGATCTTGGCAATGTGGTGCCTGAGAATCTCCCCAATACCTCAGTAAAAACTGTATATATTACCTGCTGTATTTTCTGAATTAATTCATGTAAGTCAAGGCTTGGGTCTAGGAGACATGATCCAAAAGAATTTGTTCTTTGAGATGAACAAAAATGATGCTTCTGATGAATAAAGAAACCTGTACAGCTTGTCTATGTAGGATTGGTTGTGCCTCTCCATAAACCACCTATGCAGAAGACAGGATTTTGGATTTTTAAGACTGAAAGAACTGTAGGCTATGGATTTAAAACAACCACTACTTTGGGGAAAAATAATGTTGCAGTTGTCATGGTTTAAGCCCAGCTAGTAATTCAGAACCATGCAGCTGCTTGCTCAGTTTCCTCCCTTCTTCCCTCAACTCCTGGAGGGATGGGGAGGAGAATCGGAAGAATGTGGTATAGCTGCTGTGCTTGGGGGTTGAGTAGCTGCGTTGTCTGTTGCTGTTGGGGTTTGAGTTACTGGCTGGGCTTTAACTTCCTAACCCCTTCCATCTAGGGTACTCCTTTGTTGGAGTTTAACATGATTAATTTCTAATGTTGAAGTTTCATGGCAAGTAAATACCAGTTTTATGAAACTAAATGAAGGAGAGCGTTATTTTCTCTCTATGCTGTTGAAAGTTTTCTGTTGGACAGACCTAGTTCACACCCCCCCTACTTCCACTCTAGTCATATTTCGTGAAGTATGTTTCCATTGTGAACTGTTTATTTTTTTCCCCAAGCACCTATATTTTATTTTAAATATATATGTTTGGAATCCTTGCTTATAAAGATTGTGAAGAAAATCCTTCTCAGTTTGCACTTTTCCCTTCAATGTCTATTAAACCAAGCAAGCTTTCACTCTACATTTCCTTTCTTTGTTCTACCTGCAGTCCAGTTAGGAGCTGTTTCACTAATCTAGTTGAAAACATGGTTCCTCCCAAGTGACTTCCCTAATCCAATTATTACATAGGTATTCTTACCATGTTTAGACTATGTAGCATAACATCAAGCTCGGGAAAACTGAACATGTAAGCTAGGTCTGAATAAACTGGCTTCTATACATGACATTTCAGTAAAACACAGAGGAAATGTGTCACCTCAAAACATCTGCATTTTTGGGGGCTCTCTCTTCCATTGAAGGCATTTGCATTTATCCCAGCCTGTATCACACCCTCTTTGAATTTCTCTTTCACACTCACAAAAGGCTCTTGTTGTTAGGTTGGTTGGTTGGGTAGTTTTTTGTTGTTTTTTTTTGGTTTTGTTTTTGGTGGGGTTTTTTTTTTGTTTTGTTTTGTATTGTCTTGTTTTGCTCTTTTAATTCCCCAGACACCCTTACCAGTAAAAATACAGTCTGATTAAGGACACCTGACTTGCTGCTTACAGCATCTGCATAGAGAATACTCTACTTGAGATGCTTGTACTGCAGTGCTTGTTCCCTGCTACTTCCCACTTCCCCTTCCACTGCAGTTACAACAAATGGAACATCACCCAGTTACACACTGCTTTCAGAGACCAGTATCCCTGTTACTAACCTAAGGCATTATTTACAGTTTTGAAACTTCGCTGCAGGTGTATACCAGTCCTATTCTCACCAGCAATTACACCTTCTGTTCATGCTGCTTTGAAATGTTTGAAAACTGACAGGTTTTGATTGCTTCATGACTGAAGTCGGGGGGAGCAAGTATTTGAGAAGGGGCATGCAGCTATAATGTGCCTGAGCTGGTGTGCTTTGTTCTTTTTGAGGTAGTGTGACCTATTTCTGAATTCCTCAGGCTAGAAACATGCAAAATTCAAGTCTGACATGTAATATCTTTTGGCAGTAGAATAAATTCAGTGACTGAATGCCATGTACTCAATGAATTCTACAGTGATGATTTGGATTAAACTGACATGTTTGTATCTAGTGCTTCATTTTAGGCATGCTACTTTCAAGATACTGTGAATTCTAGAACTGATAAAGGAGACTGGTACATAATAATAGCATCTGCAGAAAAGAAACATGCTTCCCTGTTGTGGTCAGTTATGCATGCCATATGATCCAATCTGCAACTCCAAAAACTCAATTTCCAACTGATAGGACTCATTTTACTAGCTGAAACAAACCAAGTTAAACTTTGGATAAACAAAACTGTACATATGTCAAGAAGGAACGAGATAAAGGGTAAAGAACATTCTATACCTATCCAGCTCACTGAACTAGGATCCAGCTCACTGAACTGGGAACCATTCCTCACAAAGTCATAAGAAAAGCCAACCTAGGACCATAAAAGGAAAGCAATGAGAGTTCAGCCAAAGGACAACAAAGATACAACTGCCGGGGGTCCCACAGACCTGTGGGACTCTCACTCAAAATAAATTGCACATGCTGTAGTAGGTAGTAACCTGTGTTCATTGGTTCTGGGAAAAAAAAATGTAACAAGTAGGAGATTTCTGGGAATTATAGTGTATACAGAATCATAGAATAATTAGGGTTGGAAAGGACCTCAAGATCATCTAGCTCCAACCCCCCTGCCATGGGCAGGGATACCTCACACTAAACCATGTCACACAAGGCTCTGTCCAACCTGGCCTTAAAGACCACCAGGGATGGAGCATTCACAACTTCCATGGGCAACTCATTCCAGTGCCTCACGTTGCTTACAGTAAAGAACTTCTTCCTTATATCCAATCTAAACTTCCCCTCTTTAAGTTTTAACCCATTACCCCTTGTCCTGTCACTACAGTCCCTAATGAATAGTCCCTCACCAGCATCCCTATAGCCCCCCCTTCAGATACTGGAAGGCTGCTATGAGATTTCCACGCAGCCTTCTCCAGGCTCAACAGCCCCAGCTTTCTCAGCCTGTCTTCATACGGAAGGTGCTCCAGTACCCTGATTACCCTTGTGGCCCTCCTCTGGATTTGTTCCAACAGTTCCATGTCCTTTTTATGTTGAGGACACCAGAACTGCACACAGTACTACAAGTGAGGTCTCACAGGAGCAGAGTAGAGGGGCAGGATCACCTCCTTTGACCTGCTGGTCACGCTCCTTTTGATGCAGCCCAGGATACGGTTGGCTTTCTGGGCTGTGAGTGCACACTGCTGGCTTATGTTCATTTTCTCATCAACCAACACCCCCAAGTCCTTCTCCACAGGGCTGCTCTGAGTTTCTTCTTTGCCCAACCTGTAGCTGTGCCTGGGATTGCTCCAACACAGGCATAGGTCCTTGCACTTGGCATGGTTAAACTTCATAAGGATGGCATCAGCCCACCTCACAAGTGTGTCAAGGTGCCTCTGCATGGCATTCCTTCCCTCCAGCTATCAACCAAACCACACAGCTTGGTGTCATCGGCAAACTTGCTGAGGGCGCACTCAATCCCACTGTCCATGTCAGCAACAAAGATGGTCCCAACACCAATGCTGTGGTCCCAACACCGATCCCTGAGGGACACCACTCATTACTGGTCTCCAGCCAGACATTGAACTGTTGACCACAACTCTTTGAGTGTGACCGTCCAGCCAGTTCTTTATCCACCGAGTGGTCCACCTATCAAATTGATGACACTCCAGTTTAGAGACAAGGATGTCATGTGGGACAGTGTCAAATGCTTTGCACAAGTCCAGGTAGATGACATCAACTGCTCCACCCCTTGTCCATCACTTTTGTAGCCCCATCATAGAAGGCCACCAAATAGGTCAGTCAGGATTTCCCCTTAGTGAAGCCATGCTGGCTGTCACCAAGCACGTTTCTCTTTTTCATGAGCCCTAGCATGCCTTCCAGGAGAATGTGCTCCAAGATTTTGCCAGGCACAGAGGTGAGACTGACTGGTCTATAATTCCCTGGGTCATTCATTTTCCCCTTCTTGAAAGTGGGGGTTATATTTCTCTTTTTCCAGTCATCAGGAACTTCACCTGTCTGCCATGCTTTTTCAAGTGTGATAGCCAGTGGCTTAGCAACTTAATTTGCCAGCTCCTTCAGAACCCACAGATGGATTTCATCAAGTCCCATGGACTTGTGTTACATTCATGTTCTTAAGATGGTCTTGAACCAGATCCTCTCCTACAGTGGGCCTAGATTCTCCATTCTCACAGCCCCTGCGTCCACCTTCCAAGACTTGGATGGTGTGGTCAGAGCCTTTGCGAGTGAAGACTGAGGCAAAGAAGTCATTAAAAACCTCATCCTTCTCCAAATGCATGGTAGCCAGTTCTCCCGAAAGCTTCTGGAGAGTGCCCACATTGTCCCTGGTCTGTCTTTTATTTGCAATGTACCTATAGAATCCCTTCCTGTTATCTTTCACATCCCTGGCCAAGTTTAATTCTAACTGGGGCTTAGCTTTCCTAACCTGGTCCCTAGCTTTCCAGACAACATTCCTGTATTCTTCCCAGACCACCTGTCCTTTCTTCCACCTTTTATAAGCCTCTTTTTTTCCTTCAAAGTTTCCTCAGCAGCTCCGTATCCATCCAAGGAGGTCTCCTGGCCCTTCTACTGCACTTCCTTCTAGTTGGGATCCAACACTCCTGGGCTTGCAGTAGGTGATCCTTGAATATCTACCAACATTCTTGGGCCCCCTTGCCCTCTAAGGCTATTTCTCATGAAACCTTACTAAGCAGGTTCCTGAAGAGGCCAAAGTCTGCTCTTTTGAAGTCCAGAGCAGTGAGCTTGCTGCATGCACTTCTTCACCATCCTGAATATCTTGAACTCAACAATCTCAGATTGCTGCAACCAAGGCTGCCCTGGAGAGTCACATTCCAACAAGCCCTTCCCTGCTGATGAGCATGAGGTCAAGCAGGGCACCTCTCCTTGTTGGCTCCTCTTTACTTGCAGAAGGAAGGCGTGTCCCACACAGTCAAGGAACCTCCTGGATTGCTTGTGCTGGGCTGTACTGTTGCTCCAACAGATACAGGGTGGTTGAAGTCCCCCATGAGGACAAGGGCCTGTGAGCGTGTGGATGTTCTTATCTCTCTGCAGAGTGCTTCATCCACAGATTCCACTTGATCAGGCGGTCTGTAACAGATCCCCACAGTAATGTCTCCCATCACTGTTCTCCCTTTAACCCTGACCCACAAACCCTCTGTTGTCTGCTCACCTGTCCCCAGAGAAAGTTCCATACTCTCCAGCCTATCCCTAACATAAATAGCAACACTCCCTCCCTGCCTGCCAGGCCTGTCCTTTCTAAAGTGCCTGTAACCTTCCATTCCAACATTCCAGTCACAGGAGTCATCCTACCATGTTTCTGTGATGCCTATTATATCATACCCCCATAGACGTGCACACAAATAAATATGTACGAAATCAATGCTTATAAGCAAGAAACCTGTAAGAACTGTCATGCACATTAGGCAGAAGTATCCCTTATGTATCTGGCACTGCAATAAGTAGTACCTGCTTCTTAATGCTACACTGGTATTAAGGAGTTTTATTCTCCCGACTTGCAGTGACACAATGATTTTAAAATTATTTTTCCATCTGAAAAAGATGCATAAAATAATTTTTGTCATCACCATAAATATGACACACGCTATGTAGCATTTGCTCTATCACAGTAAGTTTAGATATTGTTTTAACAAGAGAAGCCATTAATCTAATACCTTGGTATTAAAAAGCTGTATGAATTCAAAGGGGAAAAAAACAAACATGCAATTGTGAATATTAACAATACTAAACAAATACACAAAATCTTTCTCGAGATCCTGAATTAAGTATTGATGGTACTGTGTCACTCACAAACTGCAGGTGTGTTCAGTGCCTTCTTTAAGGAAACATCAGAGCAGCATTCCTCAAGGTGAGGTCCAATAGTAGCCCATTATGCACCAGAAATTGCTTTACAAAGTAATGGAGAAACTAAAAACATCGCAGAAATACATGTGAGAGGTAAATTTTTTGTTCATTAAGTTTTACCTGAATTTTTGATTATATATAAAGCTGTGGTAATATAAATAAATACTTCTTAGCATTTTTCAGAGTGATTGAATGGTCATAGCTGGCAGGGATCTCTGAAGCTCATCTGGTCCAATCCTCTACTCAGGCAGGTCACCTAAAGCTGGGTGCCCAGAACTATTCCCAGACAGCTTTTGGATATCTCCAGGGAGTCAGACCTTATGACCTCCCTCAGAAATCCGTGCCACTGCTCAGTCACTGACATTACAGAGAATAAGTATCTCCTGATGTTCTCAGGCAACCTCCACCTCCTTGTTTCAGTCTGTGCCTGGCTACATCCTCTTTGCACCTTCCCTTCATGTATTTATATACATCGACAAGATCCTTCTGAGCCTTTTCTTCTCCAGGCTGAACAGTCCCAGGTCTCTCAGCCTTCCCTCCTAGAAGAGATGCTCCAGTCCTTTCATCATCTTGGTGGCTCTTGGCTGGACATGGTATATGTCCATGTCTGTCCTGCACTAGGGAGCCTAGTCCCCTCCGCCAGCAGCAGGAATTTACACTTCCCCTTGTTGAACTGCATGAGGTTCGTCTGAGCCCCTTTCCCCAGCCTGTCCAGGTCCCTCTGGATGGCAGCACAACTCTCTCTCTGGGGTATCACCCACTCCTCCAAGTTTGGTGTCCTCTGCAGCCTTGCTGAGGGTGCACTTTGCCCTTCATCCAAATCATTGATGAAGATATTCAACAGCATCAGACCCAGTATTGACCCCTGGGGTACTCCCCTAGTTACTGGCTCCAACCAGACTATGCACTACTGATCACCTCCATCTGGGCTTATATTAGTGCCCATAGTACATTCAGGGTATGTATCAAACTGCTGCATTCCCTTTGTCAGACTGCACACATGCATGAAGAGGCACAGCTGGCTGTGCTACCAAGCCTCCGCCATTTTCTCTCTGCTAAGCACTGTATATGCACTGAACTTGCACAGCCCTTTCTAGCATGCAGTGTCATCACCTAGTCCGCTGTGATTAATGAGAGACACTAGTCAATTTCTCAGTTTTCTAAATCATAGAATGCTTTGGGCAGAAGGGACCAGTTCCATCAGTTCATCCAGTTCCACCTCCCCACCCACCATGGCCAGGGACACCTTCCACTTGACCAGGTGGTTCAAACCAACCTTAGCCTTCAGGAGTCAGAGAAAGGACACAGCACTCTTTCAGCTTGCTGATGTGGCCCTGCAGGAACAGCTGCATGGGAATTTGTTCTCCAGGTTCATATGCTGAAGCCTGTATCTTCGTGCTGGTGCTAAAGCAAACGTCCAGCATGCACACATACACACACATGCACATCTACTCTTCTACAAGCCATGTGTCCATTCTGCAGCCATACCAGTCTCTTTTCAATCATAGGTTGCAAACAGAAATCTGGGCTACAGCAGAATAAGGCACAACCCGAAGGTGATGGTAAGAGAGCTACCACAGGGATATGGAGAGCAGAAACTCAGCTGGATGTTGACCAATCTATGAAAAAGTAACCAGTAGAAAGCTCGATCAGTTACCATGAACTCATGATCCCAGGTCCATTTAGGACCACTGATAAAGTGCTAATTGAAGCCAATCATCTACCTGATTTTTACCCATTCTGAAGGGTAACCTTGGCCCGTAAGCACCTCCCTGGCTACAAGTGCCCCGCCTTGCTGCTGTGCATGAGTTGTCATGTACCTTCAGTCCCGTCCCTAAGTACGGCAGCCTGAAGCTACAGTTTAGATAGCATTCCTGCCGCAGAGCTAAGGTTTTTTCTTGTAATCCCACGTAGACTATTCCAGGGAGCCGAGATTTCACTTTCCACCCATGGTGTTGTTTCACTCAGACCCGCTACGGCAGCGTTGCCCGCTGGTGCGAGCTGCGCAACCTGAAACGGTAGCAACTCCCTCAGCGGTCTCCGCCCCGCCACCCACTCCAGCGCGTGCGTGGCAGCGGCACACTCAATCTACAGGAAATACACGTTCCACTTCCTGACAGGGTGACGGGCCGTTATAGACAGCACCACCAACCAATGGGATTGCAGGATTGGGAGAGGGGGCAGGATTTCCTGATGAAGTGGAAGTGGGAGTGTGACCAGCGTGGGTCTGTGGTGGCTATAGTGGTGGTGTCGTTGTGATGGCTGCGTCTGCTACCGCCACCGCCACGTCTCGGGCTGATAAGGAGAGGTAACACGGCCCGCGCCCGACTGGTGCCTGGAATAGTCTCCCTCTTTCTGGGGTGGGGTGCGGCCGGAGGCGCGCCAAGACCGCGCCCAGCTGTGGGGGGTGCGACTGCTGTTGTGTTTGTGGGCGCTTGAAGCGGAACGCGAAGAGAGTGAGACGCTGGCACAGGTTGCTCAGAGAAGCTGTGTCTGCCCCATTCTTGGCAGTGTTCAAGGTCAGGTTGGACGAGGCTTGGAGCAAGTGGTCCTGGTCTAGTGGAAGGTGTCTCTGCCTGTGGCAGGGCGTTGGAACTGGATGAGCTTTAAGATCCTTTCCAACCCAGACCAGACCGTAATTCTGTGATTTTGCATGCAGAACTCCGCACTTTCATGGAAGCACTGGTTGACTCGTAAAGAGAACTGGATAAGAAGAGTAATATGAGTTGCAATGACTAAGGCTAATTTTAGAGTCAGGGGGGAATGTTTCCTGGGAGGCAGTTGGGATCAATGGTCCTTGTCAGTCTTCAAGTAACTGAATATTAGCCTGCTCCAGATTGTTTTCTTTGTTTGCTCAGTTTCTGCTTCCCTATCTACTTATGTTGTCATAGTTCTTCATTCAATTGTAGGTATTCTTTTTCTTAGCCTCTGCTTGTAGGCCTCAGCTAGTTTTATTTTTATTGTCTCATAAGAAGTATAGTTGAGATTCTGACTCTCTTGTGCACTGTATGTGCTTGACAGTTTTAAATCTACTGAAATACCTTAAGTAAGTTTTACTAATTGATTTAGGGAAAATGAATGGTTGTTCTAAGCCAGTGTGGGAACTTCTGCATCACAGTCATGAGGCTTATTTTTTGTTTTGCTAGTTAAATATTGCATAAATAATTAAATAGTTGAGAGTTAGTATTACTTAAGCTCTGCTTCCTCTTTTTAGATTCATCTGCATATATCCGGCATATCTGAATAACAAGAAGACAATAGCAGAAGGAAGAAAAATACCTATAGACAAAGTAAGTTTGTGGGTGGCAGGGAAATAAAATGTTTTGTCTTGCTTTATAGCAGTGGTTAGAGATTTGGGAAGTAAATCTCAAAGTTGTTGCTCTTTCCTGTTCCCTGTGATAAGTAGCTTGATAACTGGAAATTACAGCATAGTTGAAGGAAACGTAGTCACCATGTGAATTTGGTAGAAGAGCGCTGGGTTTAAGTGTCAATTTCATGTAAGCAGCACCTTTGGCAAACAGGTGAAGTACCGAGAAACCTAATGCACTCAACCTCCCACATAAATAGTTTGTCAAATTTGAAAGCAAAATAAGAAAAGAAGAGATACCTAATGACTGTGTTTTTGTGACTGAGTATACGTGCCTGTAGTCTGTGTCCTGTCACCATTGCTGGCATCAGAGGTAGAACTTACACTGCATGTGGCACATATGCCCAATGTAGTAGTTGTTACTGCATTTAATCTGTCCTGAAATAGTTATTGAAAATCTCCTTTATGGTGTTTCTAACAAGTATTTCTGGGAATATAGAGGGCTTTTCTTTTAGGTTTGTATGTTTTTTCTGATAGTAGTTAAAAATAAACCCTTTCCTGAGCATGCAAGTTGCCAGTTAAAGATCTGTCTGTGGGAGGAATCCACTGCTTTGTGCTTAGAAAGTTTCTGTTCTTTCTCCCTTCAGTCATTGCTGCATATTTGCTGTTGCCAATTCATGGCTTTTGGTTGTTCTAGTGGGGTTTTTTTATAAATATAATCAATGTTATTTCAGTTACTTCTCCTCAGCAATTCTTTTACTTCTCCTGTGCTTATTAATCTTCATCTGTTTCCCATTCTTCTGATGTGTTATCTTGTTTTTTTTTTTGGTTTGGGTTTTGGTTTTTGCTTGGTTTTTTTTTTTTTTTAGACCTTAAAGCATTCACAGGTGACTTCTATAGTAGATTTGTCAGTGTGTGAAGTACTTTTTCTTTACTTATCTCCTTTTTCTAGTTACAGAGGATAGGGTGGAAGCTGCTAACTATTGCTGTGTAAGTAGTTCATCACTGAAAAATATTTAACTGTAAAACATTGTTTCAACAGGCTGTTGAAAATCCTACATCTACAGAAATCCAGGATGTATGTGCAGCAGTTGGATTCAATGTACTGTTAGAGGTAATACAGAAAAAAAAAGACTAGTTATGTCTTAGCTGGAGAATATTAATTTTTTAGTGCAATACCTGCTTGTTCTTTAAGTATATGAAGCTGGTTGCTTTTCTATTAGGGAATGAGTCTGGAATTCTAGAGAGGTAACCTTTCACAATTAATTTTCTGAAGTAATCACTAATTTAAAACACTGTTGAATTTTTCCAAAAGTTTAGGTCCTCATCTAAGAGAATGACTGGTACCCAAAACCAAAATCAGTTTACTTTTTAGGAGTGTAATATATTCAGATTAGTGCACCCTGTCTGTGAAATAGCTCATATCAATAAGAAACCTGTAACATTTTGACAAAAATAAAGGCTGTGAGTATCTCCAAGCAGTGGGCCTCAGACATCTGTCTCCAAGTATCCAGAAGGGTTTGTGGCTGTGGAGATGAAAAGAAAACCTGTGTCACTGCAGTCCAGACTGGTGGGGAGGTGGAGCAGTCCCTGTAGCAGATTACTTGCTAAATGTTCAGTACCAGTACTAGTTGCAGAAGTGCTTTTGAAAACACTGTTCTATAGCTTTGGATGCAACTGCAGTGGCTGAGTAGTTGGTGACACTTTTGGGTGACCTACAGTTGTGTTTTACATCTGTTAGTATTCCAGGTTGCTATGACTTAGCTCAGTTATTACAGTACTTTTATAATAAGTGTTTCCTTTTGTATGACAGAAAAATAAAATGTATCCCAGAGAGTGGAACAGAGATGTGCAGTACAGAGGTAGAGTACGAATCCAGCTCAAACAAGATGATGGTAATCCATGTTTGCCTCAGTTTCCAACACGTGAGTAGAGTACCTGGGTTAGGCACTTTATTTGTTAATAAAACGGAAGGACTTTGTTTATTTTATGTTACCAACTTGCTGAATTAGTTTTACTCTTTCACATTTTACACCTTTACATTAGATCTCTTTGCCTAAGTCAAGCAAATCAATCCTTTTGCTTGTATAAGTCAATAAGATGCAGTTGGTGAGCATTGAGTGGGATTTGTAAAGTGCTGCTGTCTTTGATCCTGTTATTTCTTCAAGCAGTTGCATTGGAGGGAATTGTGGGAAGTGTTGTATGATTGCTGTGTTTGCTTACTGCTTTGTTGACAGTTAAAACAAAGGATTTGATATTAAAATGGCTGAATTCAGTCTTTTCCTTGAGTTACAGACATCAGCTAGGCATCAGTATGGATGCCAAATTGATGAAGTTCAATACTGAGTTCAGCTGAGTTTTCTGCTGGCCATTTTCATAAATTAACAATGGAGCAGCTCCCTTTAACTAACAGAAATAGTTCATCTTGAATGACAAGTAATGTAATGTTTTACATTTTTCCTGAAAACTAGTTGGTGTGTGAAAGCAAAGCAAATATATATATATATATATATACACATATATATACATACATACTTTATATATATATGTATATATATATATATTAAGGAAAATGCAAGAATAGTATCAAATCTAGAGTAGCATTGAAGTACTAATGAAGGAGACAACTTAAACCCCTGTTACTGCTGGAAGAAGGCAGTGCCTTTCTAAAAATGCTTGTAGCTTTGCCTGGTCATTCTGTCCCAGGTATTTTAGGCCCATTAAGGAGAAAGAGTGGAAAAAGTAACAGGAAGGATGTAGATACAATTCTCAGGTTATCTGCCTGTTCTAGTCTGTTATGACATTGATCAGTCCTGTACTTTTTTAAAATTAAAAAAAAAGGGGGGGGGGAAGTTTGAGGATTTTCTGCAAACTAGTAGCTGCACAGGAGGAAGGAAGCACAAATTACTAGGCTTTAGATCTGCTTTAACAGAAATCTGGATAGGGGCTGAAGTGTCTAACTTTGAAAATTATGTAAATGTTTTTAATGTAGTAGGCATGCATTGATCTCTCCCTGTATTTTTAGGTAAGTCAGTGATGCTGTATGCTGCAGAAACTATTCCCAAACTGAAATCAAGAACCCAGAAGATGGGAGGTAGTGATCAAAGTCTTCAGCAAGGAGAAGGAGGCAAGAAAGGTAAAGGGAAGAAGAAGAAATGAAGTCACATTTGGAGTAATTGTTACATCATATAGTTGTATTTACAACAAAGCTGGATGGACACATTACTTGCTGCAACTTCCAAGTAATGGATGAAAGCAAGAAATAAACAGGTGAAGCTGAACGGAACTTTTCTGGGAACTGGAATGCATGTAGCTGCTTTGCATCAATGTAAAAATAAACCTGTCTTGACACACAACCTGCAAGTCTGAAGCTAGCACCCGCTTTTAAAAGTGGAAGAACATAAAGAAACGGGGTGGGAGGGAGAATTATTCTTTACAGAGGAAATATGCAGCTTTTGATAAATACATGAATACTCTTATGCAGACTAGACACCTGAAGACTGATTGCCTTAGTAAGCAATTTATCTCTGCTAGTGAAGTGATTTTCTTAATTATGTAGAGTCTTTGTCACTAAGAGAAAAATGTAAATCAATGATGTTATGCATCTATAAACTTCCCCTGATAATAATTATAGAATCATAGAATCATTTAGATTGGAAAAAGACCCTTAAGATCATTGAGTTCATCCGTTAACCCAGAACTGCCAAGTTCACAACTAAACCGTGACCCAAAGTGCCACATTTACAAATAAATACGTGCAGGAATGGCGACTCCTCCACTTCCCTGGGCAGCTTGTTCCAGTGTTTGACAACCCTTTTGGCAAAGAGATTTCTCCTAATATCCAATCTAAAATTTACCAATTTAAAACAGGCCCTCCTTCACAGCTGTCAAGTATACCAATAAAGGTGACGTATTAATTGTATAGAATACTTCTTCCGAAAGTGTTTCTTTTTACTGCACAGTCTTTTGTAAAGAAGTCAGAGATATATATTGTAAGGATAATATTGTAAAGTTTAAAGATAATTGGGGAGGGCAGGGGGGAGAGCTCCCTTTTATGTCTTATATTGGATACTAAATTACCCCATTTGGGGTTGTTTGAGAGCTTAGAAAATGCGGCTTTACTTTTCCATCCTATTTCAGATACCTGAGGCTTGCAGTATTTGGTAACTTAAAATTTTTCTTCCTTCTTTTTTTTTTTTTGTATGTCCCACACCGGGACATAAAGTTACTTGAAGAAGGCAAGTTAGTCACAACGGCTATCAAGTAGCAAGGCTCCTTCAGACTAATTAAGAAATGTACTGTGCAAGTTAAATGAGAGAGAATTCAATATAAGGAGACTGAAAAGCAGCAGTACCTGTTTAGAGTTTAAAACAAAAAATTCTGCATGAGTTTTCTAACACTGTATGAAAACAAAAGTCACTTGAATGCTTTCACAGATGACTACTGGAAGCAAGTTATGGATTATTTTTGATGAATTTTTCATGTGCCAGCATTCTCTTTCAAGACTTCTCTCACTTGTCTGCTAGGTATGCTATACCATGGCATCACCTTTTTCCCACTTTAAAGAGGAGCAACATTCAAAATGCATTCAAATATTTAATGATGATTCTGAAGTAATGAAACTTGGTAAAGTTCTTGATGATATCCCAAGTTACATGTCCTTGTAGTTTGAGTTTTCTTACATTCTTACATTTCTTGTTGCACTCAACTGCAACTTTTCAAATGGATGGTGAGTTACCAGTGCCCCTTGAAGCTGATGCCAGTTGGTACCTCTAGTGCAACTGCATAGAGCCCCTGATTTGTGACAAGTTGAAAGTCAATTTTATTTCCTGCATTTAATACTTTGAGTCTGGTACTTGCATTGCATGAGTCCTCCTCTACTAGATCCAGAAGCTGCCATGACAAGTTCCTGAGTCCAAGCCATATACTGCTGAGATAGTAGAGGGATGTAGGGTTTCTAAAATGGAATGTCTTAGGAGAAGTCCTGTTTTCTAAGGCTGTAGTCGACCATGGTTGTATATAAATGTCTTCAGGTTTTCGTCTGGCAATGTAACAGTTCATGCATTCTATGTTTGGACTGTCTGAGCTTGAAAATGTACCTACATTTTGAGAAGTTAGTTAAGCGATATTTCTGTTAGTTGATGGAATGCCATAGGGTAGAAACAGCAGGAACAGATGCTATCTGAAGGGGGGGGGGAGGAGGGTTAGCAGAAAACAGTGCTGAGTAACTTTCCTGAAACTTTATACAGTGAGAGCTCTGTGAAAATTAATTGGTATGAGGAAACTCAGTTAAGTGGAGGGGAATGTCTCTAGCCAAGTCCTGATCATGTTGTGCCATCTAAATCAGTACACTAAATGAAGTACTCTAAATCAAGTAATTAAGTACTCTAAATCAGAGCTTTAGACTATGGACAGATGAAAAATGTGGAGGTTAAATCCCATAGGATATCCGTTTACAGTGTTCAGAAATTAAATATCTTGCGAACTTGTGTGTGCTATGTTATGAATGTTGAGAAAGAATCTTGGTGGCATTGCTTACTAAAATTTCCCAAGGAACTCAAAAAAGTAAAGCTGTTTTAAAGTGTAAGGGTATTACAAAAAAGACTGAGAAAGGTCTCTGAAAAGAGTAATATTGAGCTCAAATTTATGAAACTGTGATTTAATCAAATAAACAAAGCTCTTCAGGTATTTTGGTTAAAGCTGATTTTTTTTTTTTTTTTAAAAATAAACTGTGCAGTGCTGGGCAATCAGATGATTACTGCCCTTAGAGGGCTGAAATCTGATTCCTGCAACGCCTGTCTGCTTAATCCCCTATCTCTGAATGAGTTCAGTCTAGTTTTAGTGTAAGTACAGTATGTGAGCAGTATTTGTTCTTAAATGAGGCATCCCGAAGTTAAATGCAACTCCTCCTTTCCTGCTAAGGTTAAGCTTATATTTCTGTATTTCCTGTTTTTTAATAAATGGAGTTCCTTAAACTGAGTTCCTTTTTTTCTGTAGAAAAAGCAGGTCAAGACAGTAAGGTTTTTCTGACAGCCTTCCCCCTTCCTCAGCACCCTTCCCATCTCCCCTTCTTTGCTTCACTTCCTGGGAACAGGGCAGATAGAGAACATTGCAGGACTGTGAGTAGAGATGAGGCTGCTGTAGAAATACAGGAATACTGCAACTGTCGGTCTCAATGCTATCAATAAAAAATAATTTTGAGGGAAAATGGGGTGATAATGGACATCTTTTTATGTCACCTGTCTTGCTTTTACAGTTCTCTGAGAATCTGCTTAAGCAGTTGAGTAACTTTCCTAGTTAATAAAGGAGCATTAGTCTGTAGTTTCCTGTAGGTGGCAATATTAACAGTCGTGCATCCCTGAGTGGGATTACTCTGTATCAAAGACACGAGTAATGTGGATATTAATCTTGTGTCCCTACAGAATTGATTGGCTGTTTAAAAGTGTATGCTTCTTGTTTTCCTATACTGTTTTTTGGATACCTAGGCAAAGATTTCACATTTGAGATGGATGTGTGAACTAAGAATCCTTAAACAATCCTTGTCAGTTTCAATGGCAGCATTGTATGGGGACATTGGCCATTGAACAGATCTGAAGGTACAGGCAATTAACAAAGGAATTAGTAAAACTGAAGTTTCAGAACTGTTGCCAGATGTGTCAGGGTGTCGTGGTTTAAACCAAGTCGGCACAGCTCGTTCACTCACTCTCCCCTTGCTCCCCCATCTCCCAGAGAGTTAGGAAGGAGAATCCAAAGAATGTAGCCCCCACGGGTTGAGATAAGAACAGTTTAATATCTAAGGTATAACACAAATCACTACTGCCATTACTACTACAAATAATAATGATAAAGCCAATAACAAATGAAGAGAATACAACACCTCACCAGCCACCGACCCATAACTCACCCCACCCTGCCCGACCGAGCACCGACCGATACCTCCTCCATCCCCCCAGAGCTCCAGCCCTTCCGGGTCTCTCCCGGTTACATCCTGGGTATGACGTGCTATGGTATG
Organism: Melopsittacus undulatus; assembly: GCF_012275295.1. Lineage (NCBI taxonomy): Eukaryota > Metazoa > Chordata > Aves > Psittaciformes > Psittaculidae > Melopsittacus > Melopsittacus undulatus. The sequence goes on along the minus strand of NC_047557.1, from coordinate 67,066,307 downwards.
GAATACCTCTTTGGCTACCCTGGGTCAGGTGTCCTGTCTCTCCTTCCTCCCGGCTTCCCCTCCTCCCTGGCAGAGCATGAGCTCAGAAAAGGCCTTGGAAAAACCAAACGTTTGAGCAGTAACTCAAAACATACTTGCTGTCAGCAACCGTTCTCAGCCCAAAAGTCAAAACACAGCACTGCACCAGCTACCAGGAAGGAGAAAAATGACTGCTACTGCTCAAACCAGGACACAGGGCATATAGCTGCTGTAGCAGAAGCACAACAATCATTATTCAGTTCTGATTTCAAATGTTATTTTGAAATGTGTTTTAACATGGGAAGGGACAATAATGTATGGATGTATGTAGTTCTCCACATTCAGCCATGAAGTAAATTTCACACAGGCCAGCTCTGCAGAAAATGGCTGTTCTTAAAAAGCTTGCCTGGTGTGCATCTTGTTCCTTGTGTGTGCTTACAAGTTAGAGCCTTCTAGCCAAAACTCCCTTTTGGAGCAGCATATACATCTGGTGTTCATATACTTGAGAGCATAAAAGATGGTGTGGGTCCTTGTTTCCTGCTCTTTCTAGCTGCAGAGGTGGCTGTGTTGGAAGAGTGGACTATTTCATTTGGAAGGGATCTACAATGATCATCTAGTCCAACCGCCTGACTGCTTCAGGGCTCACCTAAAGTCAAAGCATGTTGCTAAGGGTGTTGTCCAACCGACATGCTTGGGGCATTGACTGCCTCTCTAGTGCTTGACTAGTGCTTGACCACTCTCATGGTAAAGATGTGTTTACTAATGTCAAGTCTGAACCTCCCCTGGTGCAGCTTTGAACCATTTGCATGTGTCTTGTCACTGGATACCAGTTATTTAGCTTCTTCCTGTTACAGACTGGCCTTTATGCAGTTAATTCACCTCTTAGGATAAAATAACCTGGCTTTTCAGAGAGTGTTTTGGGGGATTTTTTCACCTAAAGAAAAAGGACAGTGCAAATATTCTCATATATTGCTTTATAACTTCTAAGCCTGATGCATCATTGTAGGGACCAAAAAAAAGGCGAGGAGAATGAGTGTTCATCCTTCCTGGTTGGCAGTTTGCTCTGACCAAGCTGTATTTGGTATGTTGGGTGTTCAGTCAGCACACAGGGAACTGGAGATAAGGTACAGATTAGATCTGGTAAGAGCTAAAGATGGGAGGATTGACTATACTGTAATCCCTGGTGTAAGGTTGGTGGGAGAAAGGTGACCATCACTGGTAGAAAGGGACCTGGGAAAGAGCAGGGGACACTCCGGGTAGGAACAAACTGCCTGCACTGTTACCTCGTTTGAATAAAGAAGTTACTGTGATTGCGTCTGAAATGGGGGTGGATGGTAAGAAATTAGCTGGATATTTTTGTGTTGGTTCTCGAGTAGTTAAATGGAGTTGACGAGACTGGAATGCAAACTCAAGACACCTTCTTAAATTCATCAGATGAAAAAAGTTTTGAGAGTTTGACATGAAAAATATTAATCCCATCTTCCACTACTTTAAATAATTTCTGGTGTTAACTATCTTGCTTTGGTTTTAAGAATTCAGTTTCGTTTTAGTGTCTCTAGTGGTGATGTTATCATTGTGGGTTTTTTTAAGATGTTTTTCTTAACTTTCTTTCCTTTTTGCTGAGTTTGGAGATGTGTAGGATAAAGCAGAAAAAATGTCTGGCTTATAGTGGCAGCAAAAAGAACTGTAAGTGTAACCCCCTTCCTGCCAATAACAACAGCATTATTTGTTTAGGTCATTTATGGAATACTAGAAAATCAGCAAGCCAGAGAAAAACTTTGAAATCCCCAGTTTACCATTTTTCCTCTCTCTGTTTCTAAACATTAAACCTTTCTGACTCCTTAAGTAAGCAAAGCCATCAAGACTGCAGCTTGCAGCTGCTCATGGTGCTTACTATTGGGATCTGCATTCCAAACTCTTCGGGTAAGGCCTGAAGCTGTAAAACAGCTTAGTTGCTCCCCGAGATCTAGTCATGAAGCAGAAATCCTTCCTTCAGGCTTTGAGAGAGCTCCACAGTAATGAAGCTGGGGCTGGGGAAAGCAAGTATTCTGTAAAGACCTTCTGCCTTAAAGTAGGCTGTCACTGTTGAAGTGTAAGATTCTTAAGATGTTATTACTAAGGCATCATACCAGTCATGTACGGATCTCTTTTTTATATGTAACTGGTTTTATTTAGCACATTACAACTTCAGCAGAGACATGGGAGTATATGTGCATACCAACATCTGCACATTAAATATTGTTACAATGACAGTGAGAAGACCACAGATCAATGGGGGCAGCCCAGTGGAGTTACTTGCAGGAAAGAGTAACTTTTCTGCTTCAGAAACTCAGTAATTTCTGCTTACATCAAGGCAAACAAGATCACATTCTGTTAACAGTGTTCTACTACAAGTAGGAATCTGACAAAGAAATAATGGAGTTAGCTGGTTAGGTCAAGAAATACAAAGTTGTAGAGACAAGAATTTGATTTTAAGCCTAACTTAAATTCTAAGAAGAGATGTAAGAAAATGTTTTAACACTTACATAGAAATGTTTATCTCCATTAATAAGTGGAAGAAAAGTTTAGTAGTATGAGAAATTGCAAATAAGTTCTGCTCTTGCTATAGACCTTATTAGGTTTGTCCAACATTTATCAGCAGCTTTTAAAGAACCATGTTACATAGTACTCTGTACCTAAATCAGGTAAGACTATTAAGTATTTTATTACTTATGTTTTCAAGAGGTGAAGCTAAATTACACTGGCCACATGACCTCTAACTACACAGCTGATAGGGTTTAAAACACAGCATTAGGATTTAAGTACAGCTTACAGAACAGTTCAGTGGGTTTAAGACAGAGGAAAGCAAGACAAGATTAATCCGCTTCTACAGTGAAGTGGATTTTCACAGACGTACAACTCTGGTGTAAATTTTTATTCCCTTCAGCACATCCAGTCATAATAAAAAGTTGTCATGGAATTATTAGCTGTGATTTTTTTTCCTCTAAACAACAAAACTTATGCTGTCCTACAAAAAATGATGCACAGTGGGTCTCAGTTCGCTATCCAAGGTTGCAGCCCTAAGCGTTGTGTTTTCCAGCTTAAAGCTTACGATGTTTTTTCTTAAGACACTTCAACAACTATTCAATACAGCTCTCAAATTTTAAATGATCTGCAGAGTTCCACTGAGTGGTGCATTCTTTTGCAGTTCATGTGTCTAAAAATTTAGAGTGAATGTTTATATATGAGTTTATTGCAGAATGCCAGAAGTCTTCAAAAGTATACTTTAAATCTTTTTGAATGTAAGACTCTGGACCAAAAATCTCTTTTTTTATGTAACAAAACCTTAAACTTGCCTTCTGTGTGTTCTGTGAGTTAAGAGGTGTCATAATGTTACTGTTGGCTTTAAAGAAATCTCAACATGGAGATGAGAACTGGGAGATTTCAGTAATTCATGCTGTATCTGTTGAAGTCTGCAGTGTGGAAACTTGAATACACATTTATATCTGAAATAAAAAATATTTTTTACTGATTGCAAAAAGCCCTTTATTCTCTTCATAACTTTGGTTGCATTCTTACTGATTGGTCAGGTATATATCAAGCAACAACAAAGAATTTCTATTCAGGAAGTTTCAGTGGTCATGAAAAGTTGCTCTTAATACAGTCAAAAGAGACTCTATATTTTTATGAGCAGAAAAGGCTCCTGGAGGCCACAGTCCATCCCATTAATGATGTGGTTCTGGGGACTGGCACTCAAGGCAGTTAGTATTTCAACAGAACTTTAGGGAAAAGCGTTTGGAATAGTATTGCTCGATAGCAAAAGGTAGTTTTGCTTTTGAAAGTGATTCTGAAAGGCACTCTATTAGATGACAACTTTATTTATCAAGAAGAGGCAAGGAGGTGTACTTTATCATCTTGTGCTAATCCTATGCAATTTAATACATCTCTTTCTGGCAAATTGTTTCACACTAATATAACCTTGATCACCTGAATGAAGTTATTCTTCCCTGTATTTAGTATCTATCCATTTAGGAAAACACACACTTTACCAAATACTGTGTTACAACAAAACATGCAATAGTGAGTAATTTCTATCATCAGGTGCCTAGAACATGTAATTTCATCATTTACAGCTTCAGTAGGGGGAATACATCCATTATGCCATCTCTTGTAATTCCCTGTATATTCAAGAAGACCTGTTCAGATTAGTATTTTCCTTATACAGTAGCTTCATGTTTCCAGATGCACCACAGTTGAAGCATGATCAGTAATCACACACAAAGAGACAACTAAAGTGCAGAGCCTGTGGGATATATACTTTTTATTTATGTTAAAGCAGAGAGATTACTGAAAGATTTCTTCTGCATGAAGATGAGTAGAGTATGTCCATTAAGCTTCAGATGCATTGCTTTTAAATAAAAATGCTTACTTTCTGTCAAACACAGGAAAGTAGTAAGCGAACTTAGAACATATTCCTTTAATATATCAAAATGTTTCCAAGGCAATATTATTAAGATGTATACCATAGTTCCCAGTAACATCAAGCTTCATAAAGGAGGTGGTAGGGAAGTTTTATCCAGTTAATAGCTTAAGTGCTCTTCTTTTCTTCACCCAGTAAGTTCACTGTCGCCTTCTTGGCTGCAGGAAAATAAAAGCAAGTTTAATCTTAGAAGCCAATAGACTAAGTGGTTTATTCAGTGTTCTGGAGCTACATTTTAAAAAATTATACCCTTTTATGTCACAAATGAAACATGACAGAGAAAATCACAGCTTTTGTATACACATACAGTGATAAAGCTAATTATATTAAGATTTAAAAAAATAAACTATAAGCAAGGATAGAATATAAACAGCACAAACTTGTTGATGTAACAGTTGTTCAGTTACATGGCGCTTTTCAAAAATTTTAGGACGTACAGGTTTACAGCAAGAAATGTACTACCAATATGATGAAACAGGGCTGGAATAACACTAATCTCTGTGTGTGTGTACATGCATACCTATGTGCATGTCTTAAAAAATGTATGTATGTGCAAATCTTCGTATGAAAAAGAATAAGTGATGGAATGAGGACAGAAAAATCTCATGTATAACACAGAAGATTGCTACTTAAGATACATGTCTAACAATGATTCAGAAAGGTCACACAGCAAAATTTCCAAGCATAGTCGAAAAATTAAGATCACTTAAGCACTGACAGGAAAACTGCTTAAGTCGGTAATGGGACTGCATGCATTGTTTGGGAGAACAGAGACTTAAAAGTGCTTTGAAATACCTTACAAATTTCCTTTCAAATTAAATTTAAATAAGCCTTTGTTTTAGCTACTTAATACACTTCCCTCTCTTACTCATACAACTATCATCAGACATTTTTGAGTACGAGGGTCCACTGCAGAGTGCAAGGAAATAAAAGCAAAGTTTAAGCAACCTACAGGCTGTGATAACACTTACTCTTACCAAATAAAATCCTAAGTAATCTTTTTAAGAGTGGGCTCAGAATCCTTTGATCTCCAGAGGAAGAAGAAGTACAAAAACTTACAGATGGGAAAACTTCATTTCCCATGTTGCTGTTTATTGGAGTTAAAGGATTTGCTTTACTACACAATTGGCAGCTCTTCTATACTTCCAAAGGTCTTCCAAATACCTGGTAGTATAGAAGACAGTAACTTAATAAGGTGACAATAAGTTAAGCAGTAACTGTATTTGTGGAAGGTATCTTCTATGTTTGGACCTACCTCTGTAGAGAATGTTAACAGTGATATGTATGGTGGGAACACACACAAACTAATTAGTCATGTTCTCCACTCAAAGATCTTACATTCATTCTAGCATACCACAATCCTCTTTTCCTAGCATCTTCATCCAAATTTAACTTCATTATAATTTATTTAATTTTACATTTCCCCCCCTAACTCTAATATTAGAATTGCCCTGAGAAATTCCTCCTATTTGATGTGATTAGCGAATGGTCTTTTCCTCACCTTCCTTAGTGATGGTATTTGCAGTCTCTGCAGCCTTGTCTTTCAGGTCTTTAACAACGCTGTCAAGCTGAGCTTCATGCTTCAGGAAGAAAGGCCGGATAATTCGATGATAAAGAAACTCTGCCCCGTTGGAAGCACTTGGAGCCATGCACCACAACAGGAACCCACACTACAAGGAAGAAGAACATCTTCCTAAATAGAAGAAATGAGTAGGAGACAAGGTGTAGTGTGCCTTCCTAACTGCCACAGACTTCAGTGTATTTACAACAGTACATCATCCCCTTCATTTTTTATGGTCACAGCACAGTAATTATGGACATCGGTAGAGTTACGTTCAGTGAATCTTTATATAGGAATAATTTCATGGGTACTAATAGGATAAAGGAGGAGGGCTGTAGCAGTAATCTGGTAACACGTGTATCAGTCACAGAATCACAGAATAGTTATGGTTGGAAAGGACCTTAAGGTCATCCAGTTCCAACCCCCTACCATGGGTAGGAACACCTCACACTAAACTATGTCACGCAAAGCTCTGTCCAACCTGGCCTTGAAGACCACCGGGGATGAAGCATTCGCAACTTCCTTGGGCAAGCCATTCCAATGCCTCACTACCTTCACAGTAAAGGACTTCTTCCTTATATCCAGTCTAAACTTCCCCTGTTTAAGTTTGAATCCATTACCCCTTGTCCTGCCACTACAGTCCCTAATGGAGAGTCCCTCCCCAGCATCCCTACAGGCCCCTTTCAGATACTAGAAGGCTGCTACAAGGCCTTCTCTTCTACAGTGCATTTGTGGGGTTTTTTGTTAAACATAGAAGCACAAAAGATTTAGACACGGACCACTTGGTGGATAAAGAACTGGCTGGTTGACCACTCAACAGCTCAATGTCCAGCTGAAGACCAGTAAAGAGTGGTGTCCCTCAGGGATCAGTGATGGGACCGGTCTTGTTCAACATCTTTGTTGGTAACACGGACAGTGGGATTGAGTGCACCCTCAGTAGTTTGCCAACGACACCAAGCTGTGTTGTTCAGTTGATGTGCTGGAGGGAAGGAATGCCATCCAGACGGACCTTGACACGCTTGTGAGATGGGCTGATGCCAACCTTATGAAGTTTAGCATGCCAAGTGCAAGGTCCTACACCTGGGTCAGAGCAATCCCAGGCACAGCTACAGGTTGGGAATAAATTCAGAGCACCCCTGCAGAGAAGGACCCGGGGGTGTTGGTCAATGAGAAAATGAACATGAGCCACCTTCAGTGTGTGCTTGCAGCCCAGAAAGCCAACCATATCCTGGGCTGCATCAAAAGGAGCGTGACCCGCAGGTCAAAGGAGGTGATCCTGCCCCTCTACTCTGCTCTTGTGAGACCTCACTTGGGAGTATCGTGTGCAGTTCTGGTGTTCTCAACACAAAAAGGACATGGAACTGTTGGAACAAGTCCACAGGAAGGCCACAAGGATAATGAGGGGACTGAAGCACCTCCAGTATGAAGACAGGCTGAGAAAGCTGGGGCTGTTCAGCCTGGAGAAGGCTGTGTGGAGACCTCATAGCAGCCTTCTGTATCTGAAGTGGGGGCTATAGGGATGCTGGGGAGGGACTCTTCATTAGGGACAGTAGTGATAGGACAAGGGGTAATGAGTTAAAACTTAAAGAGGGGAAGTTTAGATTGCATATAAGGAAGAAATTCTTTACCGTTAAGGGTGGTGAGGCACCGGAATGGGTTGCCCAAGGAATTTGTGAATGCTCCACCCCTGGCAGTGTTCAAGTCCAGGTTGGACAGAGCCTTGGGTGACATGGTTTACTGTGAGGTGTCCCTGCCCATGGCAGGGGGGTTGGAACTAGATGATCTTAAAGTCCTTTCCAACCCTAACTATTCTATGATTTATGAGTCTGTAAGTGACAAAAAGATTTGAAAAGACATAGGGTCTACTTGTAATGCTGATTCAGATGCGAAGGAGCTGCTGTGAAGGGTCATTCCAGCCAGGGAAGTATCCAGGACTACATCATACGTAATAAAATGTTCTTAGTTGGCAAGATCACTGTGAACACCACAAATTCCAGGGTACAGTTACAGCTAGGAGCAACTGCCCTGTCTAGTCACACACCTTTAGTGCAGCCATGCAATGATCACAGAACATAGATTTGTTACAATGATCACAGAACATAGATTCATTAGGGTTGGATCATCTCATTTGAAGCCCTCTGCCATAGGCAGGCAAGCTTCACACTAGACCATGCTGCTCAAGATTCTGTCCAGCCTGGCCTTGAAACTGCCAGGGATGGAGCATTTATCACTTCTATGGGCAAACTCTTCCAGTGCCTCACCACCCTCACTTGGAGTATTGTGTGCAGTTCTGGTGTTCTCAACACAAAAAGGACATGGAACTGTTGGAAAAGTCCACAGGAAGGCCACGAGGATGATCAGGGGACTGAAGCACCTCCCGTATGAAGACAGGCTGAGAAAGCTGGGGCTGTTCAGCCTGGAGAAGACTGGAGACCTCATAGCAGCCTTCTGTGTCTGAAGTGGGGGCTATAGGGATGCTGTTGAGGGACTCTTCATTAGGAAGTGTAGTGATAGGACAAGGGGTAATGGGTTAAAACTTACATAGGGGAAGTTTAGACTGTATATAAGGAAGAAATTCTTTACTGTTAGGGTGGTGAGGTACTGGAATGGGTTGCCCAGAGAGGTTATATATATGCCTTTTATAGCACCATTCTATTTGGGGGCGGGGGGAGGGGAAGGAGGTGGTAGTAATGAATAGCACAGTCTGTTGAGTAGTATTTCTGCATCTTACAGAGGGGATTGGAAAGACAGCTATTACATGTATTACAAATAATCTGTCTTTACTACTGAAGCATTTTTATGTGGTTTCAGTTCCACTATCACACACAGTACAAAGATGGTTATGAAAAGATGATCCATTTAAAGGACAGGAAGTGCTATAACTAACCATGCTCAAGCTCTGAAATCTTATACAGAGACCCTTTAAAAGGTAAAGCTACAACAAAAGGAATAAATTTTTCTCAGCATTTGCACAGTTCTTTCCAGACAGAAATAGTACAATACTATTCCATGTCAAAAGCCTGTCCAGAGAAGGCAGAACAGCTTTTCACAGACCACCTTTTCTCAAAAAAGAAAACCATCCCAACTTCAGCCAAAATGTGCTTTGTTTTGATGTTAGACATGATTAAATGTTTTAGGATTTCCACACATTTTTGGGAGGAGAGGGAGAAAACAAATCCTCCTCCTGAAAAACAAAATAAAAAAGCCCCCCTGCAAAGACAATAAAAACCAGAACCACCACACAATTAGCTAATTTAAGTACCAGAAACCAAACTAATAATTTAAACTACAATAAAAATATAATCAACTTGAAAGTCTTAATCTAAATACCGTAGCACTTATTTAAATCTTGTATTTCAGGAGTTTTCCAGCTTTCAAAGTATATCTACAGCAGCTAAAGAGATGTTTCAATGCAAGTGCTAGACTTTCTGAAAGTCATTAAAAAAATATAAGCAGAGTCTTATTTATTTATGAGGTTTCCAGTACACTGCATAGTGCAGAAGCATTTCCTAGAAACTAGTACCATTAAAGTACGCTTTCAGATTTTCGCTGTGCCTAATCAGACATTTGACTTCTCTTCTTCCCCTTGTACTTTTAATTGCCCATTGTAAAACTGCAAAGATAAAACCACATCCAAATATTTGTTTTGGTATTACACAAGAAACTCCTAAATGACTATTGAACCATTACAAGGTGATTTAAGTCAAGAGAGGTTATTTTAGAAGATTTTAGTTTAATGAAAAGGAAGGGGTAAAATAAGATAGAATAAAATCCCTTTTCAGTTACAAAAACTGCAGTCTCCTTCAGGTAAACCTTCCAGATATTTTGGAATATCTCTGTTCTATTCTTTCTCAGATAATGGATATTGAGATTGAATGTTCTGTAGGTACTGATCGTCATACCTGTAAAATTTTGGCTTTTGTCTTCACTGCAGTGCACACCGCAGTAAAATTGATCCCTTTGATACACATTAGTTGAAGAAAACACCTACTGTTTTTTGAGGAGATTGCTACTGCTTTTTAAGGCCATTTATCATTTCCCTTTGCCTAGAGAAAATCAGTTACGGTATATCTACAACTGGAGATATATCCTGACTGACTGTCACGCTGAAAAGGATCGTTGATTTCCAGGGGTAACAACCACCTTCTACAAAAAAAAATTGCTACACCAATTTACTATCATTTTAGGCAAGCTTTAAGATTCTTCAACTGTCTGATCATAGTGTCAGAACTGAAAGACTTAAAGAAGACCAAGAAATGTTTTTCAAAGTGTCTACCAGCGAGAATGTCTACCAGGAACATTTCAGTGAACTAAGTGAGATCATTCAGCATGCAGTAAAATTTGACACTTCTAAGTAGCAACTGATGCAGTATCATTAAGGAAGGTCTGAGAAAATAAAAGCAAAAAGTGATGGGATATCAATTTTCAAAACTTTCCATTATCTGGAACTTAGTATTACAGAACAAATAAACAGGACTATCTGATGCTGGTATCTTTCATTAATAACTGAGAAACACATTTTCTGTTAAAGAATACCTGACCAATTACTGATAGTTACTCAAGTTATCCCAATATATAAAAGATGTTACTTAGTTCTCCTTTGTTTTAGAAAATCCATCAGCCATAAACCCAACTTCCTCTGAAGCTGAGAAAATTGAAATTTCCCTTTTCTTGCACCAAAACAAAGTCAGTAATTAGTTAGGGACCAAGATAGGAAAGCTCAGGCCCAATTGGAGCTAAACTTGGCAAGGGATGTTAAAGATAATAGGAAGGGATTTTATAGGTATGTAGCGGCTAAAAAACAGACTAAGTACAATGTAGGCCCCCTCCAGAAACTTTCAGGAGAACTGGCTACACAGGACTTGGAGAAGGCTGAGGTTCTGAATGGCTTCTTTGCCTCGGTCTTCACTCGCAAAGGCTCTGACCGCAGAACCCGAGTCTTGGAAGGTGGACACAGGGACTGAGAAAACCTAGACCTTGGGCCCACTGTACATGAGGATCTGGTTCGAGACCATCTTAAGAACCTGAACGCACACAAGTCCATGGGACCTGATGAAATCCATCCGTGGGTCCTGAAGGAGCTGGCGAATGAAGTTAAATGCCACTGGCCATCATATTTGAAAAATCATGGCAGACAGGTGAAGTTCCTGACAACTGGAAAAAGTGAAATATAACCCCCACTTTCAAGAAGGGAGAAATGGATGACCCAGGGAATTACAGACAAGTCAGTCTCACCTCTGTGCCTGGCAAAATCTGGGAGCAGATTCTTTTGGAAGGCATGCTAGGGCACATGAAAAAGAGAAACGTGCTTGGTGACAGCCAGCATGGCTTTACTAGGGGAAAATCCTGCCTGACCAATTTGGTGGCCTTCTATGATGGGGCTACAAAAGTGATGGACAAGGGGTGGAACAGTTGACGTCATCTAACTGGACTTGTGCAAAGCGTTCGACACTGTCCCACATGACATCCTTGTCTCTAAATTGGAGTGTCATCAATTTGATAGGTGGATCACTCGGTGGATAAAGAACTGGCTGGATGGTCGCACTCAAAGAGTTGTTCTCAACAGTTCAATGTCCAGCTGGAGACCAGTAACACGTGGTGCCCCTCAGGGATCGGTGTTGGGACCGGTCTTGTTTACTATCTTTGTCGCTGACATGGACAATGGAATTGAGTATGCCCTCAGCAAGTTTGCCAATGACACCAAGCTGTGTGGTTGGGTTGATACGCTAGAGGGAAGGAATGCCATTCAGAGGGACCTTGACACACTTGTGAGGTGGGCTGATGCCAACCTCATGAAGTTTAACCATGCCAAGTGCAAGGTCCTACACCTGGGTGGGAGCAATCCCAGGCACAGCTACAGGTTGGGCAAGAAGGAAATTCATGGTAGTCCTGAGGAGAAGGACTTGGGGGTGTTAGTCAATGAGAAAATGAACATGAGCCAGCAGTGTGCACTCACAGCCCAGAAAGCCAACCGTATCCTGGGCTGCATCAAGAGGAGTGTGACCAGCAGGTCAAAGGAGGTGATCCTGCCCCTCTACTCTGCTCCTGTGAGACCTCACTTGGGGTACTGTGTTCAGTTCTGGTGTCCTCAACATAAAAAGGACATGGTGCTGTTAGAACAAGTCCAGAGGAGGACCATGGGGATGATCAGGGGACTGGAGCACCTCCCATATGAAGACAGGCTGAGAAAGTTGGGGCTGCTCAGCCTGGAGAAGAGAATGCTGCGTGGAGACCTCATAGCAGCCTTCAGTATCTGAAGGGGGCCTACAGGGATGCTGGGGAGGGACTATTCACTAGGGACTGTAGTGACAGGACAAGGGGGAATGGGTTGAAACTTGAACAGCAGAGGTTTAGATTGGATCTAAGGAAGAAATTCTTTTCTGTTAGGGTGGTGAGATACTGGAATGGGTTGCCCAGGGAGGTTGTGAATGCTCCATCCCTGGCAGTGTTCAATAACAGGTTGGATGAAGCCTTGGGTGGCATGGTTTAGTGTGAGGTGTTCCTGCCCATGGCAGGGGGGTTGGAACTAGATGATCTTGAGGTCCTTTCCAATCCTAACTATTCTATGATTCTATGATTATACAGCTTAGTTAATAAAAAAAAACTTTCACAGTTATAGATTTCTTCTCACTTACTACTTTTGAAGTGTACCAAAACAGATGTTTATATAAATTTTCTCGGTCACATACCACCCTTTCCTTTTAAACATGGCCCATCTTTCCTGGCCACCCATCCCAACTTTCCTTCTTGCCTCACAAAACCATCAGTTGTAAACGGATCACTTTCTTAGTGATAAATTACATGTAACCAACATCTTAAAATAGGGTCTTACCCAGGAATGATTCCAAGGTAGTCTCCTGTCATCTATCCACTCTTGAAGACATTAAATCAGTTATGCCAAAGGTCTCACTTTAGAAGAGGGGTCACATGTACTAACATACCTTTATCATGTAGTAGAAAGGGAACCAGAACAGAAAGATATCAGAAAAGAATTCCACTACGCTGAAAACACCATATACAACCCAGTAAGTCAGCCACTGTGTGTCATCATCTTTGTTGGGGCTTTCAATTGCCTTGATTCTGCAAGGAAAACAAATCAAGTGAGCAGATCAACAGCATCATTCTCATCTGTAATGGTGAAGGTTTTATGACTCAGCTTCATTGTTACATACCAATCCTCAGAACTTTATTACTCTGCATGCTCTACAGAAAAAACAATATGCCCAAGATCTTTGAACAACAAAGCTTTTCCCTATATATCAGATAGCAAAAAGAAAAGATACTCAAGCTAATTCTAGCTCTGTGATTACAACAGAAAAAAAACCCAAAACAAAAAAAAACCAAAACAAACCAAATTAAAACCAAACCCACCCCCCCCAAAAAAAACCAAACAAAAAATGAAACAATCAACCAACCAAAACCCAAAAAAACCCATGAACATCATGACCTTGTTTATGAGACAGTTCATAGGATAGAGAAGACAGGATAATTTTTTACCAGTTCCAGTTCTGAATGCATTCTGGCAGTCCTGATCAAAAGACTATTGTAAATCAAAACATTAGTGACCCATGCAACAGTTAACCTGAGTGATCCCTGGCCTGTGCTGCACATACAGCCTGGCTTACAGGCCTGTGCTGTGCTGCACGAATTCCCTGATCACAGAATAAACCCAGTAAGCTCACCAAAAGAGAGAATCGCCACAGCAGCTCCCACTGGGTACCAGTAATTATACCATCTGCATGGCAGTGCCTGTACCCAATAGCAAACACTCTCTTTCTCTGAGAGTAGGAATGACGAATAGAGTTGTTGTCTGGAAAGAAAAATCCTGCAATAGCTTGTATTATCAAAGTGAGGTAACTTTGTCTACAGATGAGGTCTGTTGCTGCATGTGGACTGGAAATCCATTCACTGGTGCACAACTTGAGGTTCCCAGCATCTACACGGATTTATGATTGTCTATACTATTCTCTGTTTATAGTGTTAGCTCTAATAAATAGATTTTAAATGAAGCTTTAGGGAATCTGAATGCAGACCACACCTCCTGGTGCAAACAGCTTCTAGATAAAAATTTTAAGTCTAGTTCAGCGTTCCATAGTATATCTCAAATACCTTATCAGTAAGGTGTATCAGTATATCTCAAATATATATCAATATATATATCAAATATATAATATATATAAATATATATATCAAATATATATATATCAGTATATCTCAAATACATTATCAGTAAGATAATGTACATGAGCTGGACTCTGCTTTGAAAAAGTAAACTGTAAGATTTGCTTTAACTTCTAACAGAAGCATTTGCAGACCAAGTGCTTCTTGGTCTTGCCTACAGCAAGTCCCAGTCTGTACAGGGAGGATGTATCTGCATCCCAATTGTTTTGCTCTATAAATCCATTCCTACAGAACTTGCAAATCCTGACATAGACTACAGTATTAAAATCAGGGTGGAGCAACCTCTAACAAAGTCTTGGGCTTCCTGCATAATGACTGTTTTTTTTTGTTCTCCAGCTGTTAGGAAAATGCAGTTCAAATTTATACAGTTCTAAAAATAGTAAGCTGGAAGAAAGACATACATGTGCTTCCTTCCGTAAACGTAATGAAATGGAGACTCTAGACTTGCTAAGTTCCTGATTAGCAATGTAAGAACTTTAAGACGGAAATGCTAGCTACTTTAAGCCTAATAATATGAATTTTAAGAGTATTGAAAAGCATTTGCCCTCTCCACTCGTGCTGCAGAATTAATCTGCAGACTGAGTTTAATGAATTTACGTGTAATTCTTTTATAACTTATTCCTTTAACATCACCAATACTGTTCCAGAAGCAGCCTCTGTGGAATCAAAGGTGCAGTTTTCTTTTAGTCCATAAAAAAAGACCTAGAGTTAGGGAGGTTTACAAAATAGAAATCATATAGATGGCTGGCTGTGAGTACGTTTCCTGGTCTGTGAATTGAGAAACTCTGATTCAGTCGGTTCCTGTATCTGTAAATTATGGAGGTAGGGGAAGAGGAGAAAAAATATCCAACATATGAAATGTCATATGTTGTAGCAAAAGCACTGGTAAAACCCACCAAACACATGAGAGAACTTGTGTAGCCTCTGGACTGAATTACTTTGAAATGCAGTATGAGGATCCGATACTTAATGTATACATTATTTCCATCAGCATGTGGCTAGCCAGGAAGGTTCTGCAATGAGAAAAGCAATAGCCCTTGCCATATCCCATCATGCACAATAAGGCACTGTTATTGAGGTGCATCAGCACAACTGGAAAAACAGGTTTCCCACAGGTGGACACCAGCAACTCTGCTTACTGCTGTTCCAGCAACACCAGTTCCCAGTGTTGGGAAACAGTAGTCCAGCCAACCTGCTCAAAGGCAGTGCCAACTTAAGATGTTTCTGCCCTCCCACTATGAACCACATTTCTGTGTCCCCACCTCTCAGGTATTTCAATATCAGCAGGTGAGGGGATTCTACAAAAACAACCTCAAACCAAACCCCCCAAAACCAAAGTCAATCAAAGAAACAAAAAAAAAAAAACAACACAGGAGGTAAGGTAGAGGCCTATTAATCTATTTTAAAGGTCTGAAATTGTATTCCTGAAGGCAAAGAAAAAGTTCAAATGACTAGTACAGAAGTTAGAGTGGTGGATAAATGGAGAAAGGAACTAATGGCAAAGCTTCTAAATGTTAGGAAAATTTGCTGTAGGTTCATCAGGTGAATTTCTCTGGTTCTGCTCATATCTTCATTTGAGGCATACAGGAAAAGGCTCTTTTTACCACAACAAGCATGCTAGCTTGGTATTTGTGAAAGAACCCTTTGCAATGAAACCACTAACAGTCTTTCTGTTTTCCAGTCATCATCTGAAGTCACCCACGGATTTAACGAAGCATTGTTTAACTTTTTTTAGCATTATTAAATCATCTTAGCAATCGTGAAAAGCAGTTTTCATAAAAAGCTCAGAATCTTCAATTCTGTGGCAAAGGGCAGATGGCATATCACTGTTATTTTCTCTCCTGTAACCATGAATGGCCTTTGAGAGTTCTTAATGCAGTGACATGGGTGTGCTCTCTTTGAAGGTTCACCATCTTCTCCTTAGTTCCTGAAGGTGATTACTTGGAGGGAATACACAAAAAAGACACTTTCATAGTCAGTCACAAGCAGTAGTACAGTTAGACAAAACTGCATTTGATTTAACCATCTGTATACAGCATTAAATCCACATGCGGTGCTTTCTTGCACACTGCAGGAAACAGCACATATCCCTCCTTTTCTGTAATGGTCTGATCCAGGTATGCACCACGGGACAAGCTCAGGTGGCAGCCCCCCACCACACCTGCTAAGGGTCAGCTCTGAAGGAAGAGCAAATTGCATTTGTTAGCAGTGACTCCCTCCAAATCAGTGGGAGGGAAGGAAGGGAAAACCAGGATATAGCAGGGCCATCAGTGAATCAAAGTTCTCACTGAAGGAAAAGCAAGAATTTTACAAATATTTTGTTTCTGAAAGGACAATGTGTGCCTCAGCTGAGACTGCCAATTGAAAATCTAACATGTTCCTGTTAAAAAAGAGGGCAAAAGTTATCTCCATCCTTTGCTACTTACACACTATTTCAATACTAAGCCATAGAAAATAGTCATTATCCAAGAACAAGGACAGGAAGTTATGCCGAGTATCTGAATGGACAGTGGGTTAGGTTTTTTTTTTTAATCCATCTGTAACCCTAATTAGACTTTTAAGTTATTCTGTATGTTACTAGGTAACATATTCTATATGTTACTAGTGTATTGCTCTGCACGATATATCGACATATATGTTACTACAAACTAAGAACATTTTATTCTGCTCCATGTTATACCATGAATCAATCAATCTGATACTCAAAATGCAATCTCCATCAATAAATTAAAAGATACAGATCAAGAGGCTCTGGCAATACAATCAGCTTTAGGACAGCCTTCTTCTAATGGTTATTTATGTGTTGCAAGAACAAGTCAGTCTCATTAGTACATAACATTAACATTTCCTAACAAAGGAAGGAGCAGCCAAAGCCAGTACCTTCAAATTTAAAAAAAATATACTGCTAGTTTTTGTAAGTTTTTTCTAATACTGATTTGACTACATTCCATGCTAGTGACAAGTAGTAAAATGTCACAAAGGATTTTATATGGTGCTTACAAGCTAACTGTTGATTAAAGAAAGTCTCAAACGATTACATACAGTAGTTCTGCCTGTTGGGAGGTAAAAGCAGTCACTAGGAACAGTTTCCAGTAAACTCAATGCTAAATAGCACAACTCAGTTATTTTAACAACAGATGCCTTCCCGGCAGTGAAACAGCCTTTGTGGGCCAGCACTGCAACTTGTGCAGACAGATGGGGACCTAAGCAAAAACCTCATTTTTAGCCAGATCTTCTCCCCAGTAACTCCACTAACTGGTAATGCCAGCAAGAAATAACGGATGCTCCAGGGCTCGTATCAGCTACATGGCTACAAGGGCCAGCTCAATTTTGACTGTGTGCATCCCAGAATCAGTCAAATTGAACTCTAGATCAAGTGTAGTTACTTTATCCTCTTACCTGACAGTAACAGTTACTGGTCCAATTTCAGTAAGTTGCCAAGCTGAATTCTTTCACTTAAGGTATCTGACTCATTTCAACAAAAAATTCAGCTCTTTTACAAGAACAGACACTCCTGCATTAGCTCTGGCATAACAAATAATTCTTAGAGTTAATGCACATGTGGAATACTCACAGAATAAGAGTATTACAAGCACACCAGTTATGGGTTTGGGATGGTCTATTTGTTGATTTTTTTTTTGAGCCGAGTTCACATGTGGAATCCAGAAACAGATGCCAAATATTCTTGCTTTACTCTGTGAAGTGATTGCTCAAATCCTGCAAAGTGCATAATGATTCTTGTATAAATAAAGTTACAACTTTAAAATAGATTAGCCTCCATTAAACCCAGTGCTCATGTTGTGGCTAGGGAAGACAGGAACATTCTGTGCATCCTGCATTAACTTTTCTAGTAAGTGCTGTACTAAATGAGTAGGCAAGTACATTTGTGACCCTATTAGCCAAGCATAATCCCTTTTTTTCCTCATTTAAAATAACTCTAGTTCTAGAGTTACGGTATATACTTACTGGTCTGCCCCAACTCTTCACAGCACACTGCAGTAACTCAAAAATAATTTACTTCTAGCTATCTGTTCAGACATCCCTGCGGCATCAGCACTCCACTACCAGACTTCCTCAAGCTTGGTGCATCCTCATTTCAGACTCACTGTGACAGGCTGCCTCCAAAACATCTTGCATCATTTCAGTGAAACAAGTACCTGCACATCTGTATTTGTTTTACTGTTCTGTCTTACACATTTTCACACATCAGTTAAAAGCCTTCAGTCTTCCATCTTTCTTCCTCATTACTGATTTTGACAGCAGTCATGCATTTGCTGATACTGAAAACATTTTCCTGCCAAATGTACTTATGCAACTGCTGCAGTGTTGCTCCTCTCTCAAAATTTTGTATATCCAGAAGATGGCAGCAGACAAATCCAAGGATAGCAAGGGATGCTCACTCTCTGTGCAGGGACAGATAATATTAGAAGACAACGTATGAAAGGTGCTCTGAATATGACAATATGATAGTTACTTCAAATCAAATGGAGACTGAGGAAACAAAAGGACCACATGCCACTTGGGTCACCAGTGAAGGGAGTCTTACATACTGCAGGTTAACTCAGCACAAAGCTAGAGTCCTGCCAAAAAAAAAAGCAGCAATCTTCATTTCCTTGCTCTCTGCTAGTTCTTGGCCTGTGTCTTTTGCAACAAGTATGTGTAAGGTCACATGATGACTTAATTCCTCAGTTCTGACTCAGGTTAAAACCAGCTTCCCCTAAACATGCACTCACACAGCTGTTTTTGCTGGGATTAACATGTGTCAATGCCTCAGTCCAGCTTGTTGTGCTACATAGGCTGGGCAATGCAGGTGGTGCTGTGCAGCAGGAGCTCCAACAGCCTTCATCTCTCCACCTCTGAAGAAGCCATCCATACACTCTCTCTGTAATGGGGATTTCCTTCAAGCGCAAGGAAAGTCACTGGGGTCTTCAGCAGTGCTCACTTCTCTATGTAGTCTCAAGCTTAGCTTTGCCAGGTTTACTGTTGGCTGTACCTGTCCACATCAGCAGTTAAACCAGCAGTTAGATTGCTGTAGCGCTGCCTGCTAGAGTCTAAAAACCCTGAGTTGAAGTCTAATCCCATCTTGTACTACAGAAGTCTTTCAGGCTGTCTTTCCTGAAGATATTGAAAAAAAAAAAAGAGAAGTGGCATGTAATAAGGGAGCTTTGGGAAAAGCCACATGCAAAGGATCCACATCATGCTCCTCTACTAGTGACAGACACTTTTCTTGCATAGAAAAACACCTTTCACATTCTTTGGTTGCCTCTTCACAGCTGTTCCTGTTAAGGGTGGAGGCACAGAGTTCAAACAGTACTGTTGTAAACAAATGAGAAAAACTGGGCACCTGCTACATGCTTACAACAATACAGAAAGAAGAGAGTTACATTTTCCTGTCAGTCCATGCTGCACTGTGAAAACTATAGTTCTAGCATAATTTTGTTACAGCTCAACTACAGGTTTTCATTTCTGTTTACTCCAATATGGGAAAAAAATATAGTACTGCCCGAATTTATACAAAGGTACAGTAAAGCATGAAATTACAGTGCAGTGCTTTCAGACCTGTCTTGCTAAAATTCTGTTTCCATGTAACCACTATGTGAGGAGGTTTTTCAAACTAGAAACAAAAGTCCTACAATTTTAATTACTGACTGTAACTAAAAAATTGTCTCATCAGGGAATAGGACATAGATTCAAGTTTCAGGCTCAGGACTTGCTTCTGGGTTGAGGCTGGTTTGCAGAGACCTGAAGAATTTCCTTTATGTGTGCAGTGCCAGCTGCTAAGCTGTGTAGCAACAATCTTCTGCAATTATTCATAAAAAAAAAAAAAGTTTTATGTAGCATTCACAGGCCACCAGATGGAATTTTGCATTTCTTTTCCTAACAGCTGAAGGAAAGGTTTGTTATGCTTATATAAAATTGTGCATCTTTCTCATTGTATGCATAGTAACAAGACTTCCTTTTGGGACAGCAAGCTGTTGCTAGCTCTCCTGTGTCACAGGTAGTGTCAGCCATGAAAGAAAGACTTTGAAAATGTGACTGTAATACATAACCAAAACAAAATCAGGAAAACAAGAAATGCAACTACCAACCATGCACTCTTTTTTTTAATGTTATTTTTTGACTCCAAGTCACTAGAGGTCAATACAATAAGAGAGAGGAGTATGCGCAAGCTACAGTACTGCAATGTATCTTGACCAAAAAAGTCAGTAAAATGCCTTCATTTATGCATGAAGCATATCTGCAGTCCCTAAAAATATTATCTACATCAATTATAAACTGCAAACCTTTCAATGAGTTTAATTCAGAATGTGGATCTGCCTGTAAAACAAAGACGTTAAAACTTTTTTAACCTACATTTAGGACATGGAGGATAAATTAAAATTTTCCTACAGTAATCATAATATTAAGAGTCCCTCTTGTACCTAACCACTTGCTGTCTCTAGAAAGGAGGACAAATCACTTATCCAGCCCACAGATAAGAGAGCTTCTAAAAGGCACACTGGAACCTGAAAAACCTGAAAGACAAAAGGAAGTATGTTTGGAGGAACTCATTTGGCAGAACATATACAAAAAGTCAAAATATACGTTCTAGTGTCTGAAGCTCCATGAAAACAGTGTCAGAGAGGAAACAGTGTAAGTGCAGCCAGATTTGGAAACTTTCTACTTATATTCATACTGAGCATTATTAATCTGATTAGATACACTACATCTCTCAAATTGCTTTTATAAAGCAGCAGCTTTAGAAAATTACTTGTTAACATTAGCATATCATGCAACATTTTCTATAAGGGGAAAAAATAAGCATTCTCCTCAAAACTTGCTAAGAGAGGGCAGATGTGCTGTGCTAGCTCTCCACAAATACAGGCATGACTTAACGTTTTCTAAACAACTGTGACCAAAGAAAAGCAGTGTTCCCATTTCAGAGGTACAGAAGAGACAAAGGAACTTGGGGACAGGCTCAAGACAACACAATATTCAAATAAAGACTTGAATTAAGCATTTATACTTCTCTACAATCAACCTAGATGGTTCCCTGTTTGTAAATGCTGCTCTTCAGCTAAACTGAACTAACAGCATAAAATTAATGCATGACTGTACTACATTGCTTTTCTACCCTGAAGGCACCAGTAATAAGTTCAGACATTGTACTGCCCAAAGCTATTTTTATCTTTGCAATTTTTAAATCCAACATGACAGCACTTCTGAACTTTCCAATCCTTTGCACATATTTCTTAGTCATCAAAGGCTCCCTTCCTGCTTGTGCTCTCACATTTTTTTTGAGGCAGTTAACCACCACTGGCTATGGGTGGAGCTTTATTTAAACAGCTAGCTCTGGACATTTTGAAGAAGCAGTGAAAATATTCACAGTGTTATTTATATACTGCCGACACTCACTTCTTCCATCTACTAGTCTGAACATCGCCTTGTTCAGTTAAAGCTCACTAGAAGTACAAACAGTTGCTTCTATCATCTGTGGTACACTTTTCAAAATCGGTCTACTGCAAATACAAAAGCCTGCAAACAAATATGAAGTTTCAACTTAGAACTAATTATTCTATTCTATCATATAGCACTAATCAGAATTTTAGGGACTAAGACTAGTGTTTTATGACAAACTTTAATCCAGACTGTCTGACTTACTGGGAAACAGCCAGGTGATGTTTACTTGGAAAACTACTGCTTAATTTCACTTACATTAGGGACCCTTTCTGGTAACATGGCATAGAAGACTCATTTTTTTTGCAAGATTCTGTACTGATAGAAAAGACACTCCTCTGTGCATAAAACCACTAAAGACTTACAGAAAGCAAAACTGAAGGTGAACATAGATGGGGAAAGAAGAAAGGAAACAGTAGCTGTGCCTGCCTGAAACTGTAACAGGCATTAACCAGGGAGAATTATACAAGGCTAGACAGGCCTACACCTGCACATCTGCAAAAATGCCCTTGTTGCATATGTAAACAGGCTGAAATCTGAGCTGAGCATCCTTCTCTGGGTTTATTTCCCATATATATTTTCTTTAGGGAAGCACTGAGATTAACAGTAACTACTGTGAACAAGGCAACACAGAACTAAGATCCTAATAAAAGAGATTTATAACATGCCTAAAGGGTTACTCATATGGTAGCTGTCTGCCATTTTAAACAACTGTAAGGACTCTCTTGCAGAAAACAGACATCTGTCCCACTCCTTCATGAGTGTTGTTTCTGCTAAATAGAAGTCTGACCTAGTACTTTGTTGCTTTTCACATTAAATTCAGTCACTGACAATGCGGAAATGATACACTGATATAACTCACAACAGAAGAAAGTAAGCTAATTGGGGAAGAGTAGTCTGCTTTTTCTTTCTCAGTACCTGAGACATTTCAGGCCT
The DNA here is from genome assembly GCF_012275295.1 of Melopsittacus undulatus. Taxonomy (NCBI): domain Eukaryota; kingdom Metazoa; phylum Chordata; class Aves; order Psittaciformes; family Psittaculidae; genus Melopsittacus; species Melopsittacus undulatus. Next base: position 67,043,715 of record NC_047557.1, on the reverse strand, counting down.
GGATCCACTGTTAAAATACCTGTGTAAATATCAAACTAACAACCTGCACAATATTTTCTGTTTAGAACTCCTGACCTCTTCCAGAAGCCACAGCTTTTATAGTAAAAGCTGTTTGAGGGTGTTTACAGCTGATGAAAACAGCTGAAAGCCATTTTCTGCCCAATACTAGGAAGCAAATCTCATTACTGTTAGTTCATACAGCAGGCTCTTCAGCAATCTGTTCAAGGGGGACAAGCCAAATAAAAGAGAGGAATAAACAAACCACCCTGGCTAGGGTCTTTAAGCTTTGGCTCTTAATGCTTGATAAGCATGGGGGACATCATTTGGCAGCACCCTGACTGCAGTATAGAATCCTGAGCAGCAAGAATGAAAGCAGGAATCACTTCTGGTGATTCAGCTTTATCTCCCTGCAGCTTAGTCCAGCATTAGGATAGAGATGCTACAATAGACATGGAGTAGCATGGTAGGACCAAACGAAAATGAAACCCATGTGGTTGAAGAAGGGCAATCACCAAAGAGAATTCTTGCTCTTTTTCACGGTCAGGCAGCCCATGCTTGACCACAGACTGAAAGCCACCTCAGGAGATAGTATCACACAGGCTGGCAAGGGCTGCTTATCCTGAGTTCACACACCTCACTCCTAAAAAAGGGAACCTGAACTGGACCATGAAATGTATGCACTGGCACATGTCCTCCTGTGTCTTCTCTGCACCCACACTGCATCTGCAGGCTTGCAGGCAAAGCAATGCATGTTGGAAAACACTACAACACTATGTACCTGCTCTGTACCTATGAAAGAAGAAAGAGGAGGGGATGAAGCCTACCTGTGCTGTTAGCAGGCTGCTTCATGAGCTGGAACAATGAATGACACTGGCATGCAACACATCACATGCATTTTAAATCAGATTTTCATCCAAGATTATAATTTTGTCCTCAAAATATTTCAGCATTAAAAGGACAGCTAAAGGGAAAACATTAACTGAGCATGAATTGGAAAAACACATGAATACTATGTCACTTCTGTTTATGTCAATAACATCATTTTTTTTATTTTTCTTTTTTTTTTTATTTAATTAAAATTTGTAGCTAAGGACAATGGCAAAATGACAAAACCAACCAACCAAAACAACCATGAAAAAAAAAATAACACCCCACAATACTAACATCTGGGAGGTAACTTTTTGCATTAAGATACATGTAAATTCACCTTCCAAAATGAAAAAGGGTAGACATCCTACAAAAGAATAAGAGAAAAAAAAATCCAGATTTGGAAGGAAAACAAAAAAGGGAAGATAAAACCTCATTCTTCATATTTGATTTGCCAATGTCTGTGAGGCTTCATCCCCTCCTCCCTCTTCCTTCCCAGTACCCAGCAGGCACATAGTGTTGTAGTGTTCTCCAACATGCACTGCTTTTCCTGTAGGCCTGCTGATGCAGTGAGGGTGGAGGTAAGACACAGAGGTACACGTGCTTTGAGGCTACATAACTGTAAGATCTTTCATTATCAATTTATTAACCGTAGTTGCATAATGGCAGATTTAAAAATATAATCCCAAACCAGTTTTAAAACAAATTAATAAATTTAAATGAGATTTTAAGAATTGTCAGTTTAAAAGTAACCTAAATCAGACAAAATAGCACACAAACATAAAATTCCTACACAACTATCAGCTTTGTTGGCTGATATTTTCACTTTCAGATTTTAATGAAAAAACACCTTTTAACTAATCTTCTCACTAAACATGGCATTACAGAAATTACAGGAAAAGCCCAAGTTTCTCCAGAGTTCTTGGCCTATAATCTCCTAAATCAGTAATCACCTGAAACACCATTTTACAAAAAGCACATCTCAGTTTTAAGCATCACAACCAGAACATGTTTCAAGAAATTCTATAGAAAAAAAACCAACCCCCCCAAAGAAAACAACACACACACAAAACTCCAAAAAAACACTAAGCACAACAACAACAAACAAACAAACAAACAAAAAAGAAAACCCAAAGTGGAAAAGTGGAGGAACCCGGTTTGTATTGCCCAGGAGCTACTTAGCTAGTTACTTTTTTTTAATTGCTGGCTGTATCTAAATTTACACAAATGTCAAGCGCTGTGTTTCAACAATATGGCAGTGTAGATGGGAAGAACTTCCATTTTATGAACTGTCAGGCTACAAGGTTTTTATTCAGTACATTTATGAAATCTTCTGGCACACACTCCATTGGGGTTTTACCGAGCTAGGAAATGCATTCTGGTCTCACAGCCGTGTAATGCCCCTTGAAAGAGACCAGATACTTTAAAAACAAAAGCATCTTAAGGAGGCTTTGAAAATATGAGTATTCTTAAGTCTTTTACCCCAAGAGGAGCTACAGTGTCTTCCTTTCCACCTTCTCATCAGCGAGGTGGTTTTGGAGTAAACAGCATTCCATAACGCATCTGTTTCTGCTCCGTTAGTTACCAGTGCTTCATACCAAATATATACTGACAGTGCACCACTACCTTCCTGCACACCCGAAAGTGTCTTCAGCTAAAAATACCAGCATGAGTTTTAGCAACTACAATTCCAACCATTCTCTCTCCTGTTACTAGCAGCAGCTACGACAATGCAATCCACTTAAGGTGACAAAGCTGAGAACTCAACGCGAAAACATAATGCACCTTAGGAACTGGTTTTCAAGTGCAGAAACTACCCAACATCTTCCATCTCTAATTTATGACACAGAACTTGCCAGATGAAAGAAGCCTCGTTCTTTACTCAGCACCTTGCGCCTATATATTGTAAGGGAAAGCGGGATGGGGGGAGAGAAATACTTTTGAGCGTGGTCCACCGTGACAGACCGCGTCCCAGGGCACGGCAGTGATTTTGCACCCTTGTTCCCTCCCCCAAAAGTAACAGCGCCACAGGGACGGGAGTTGCGACACTCACGACACGTAGGCGGGGTAGCCAAAACCGATGATATTGCAGAGCAGGGACGCGCCGTAGCCCACCACCAGGTACACGGCCACCGCCCCGACGACGGCTGCGCGGGAGAGGAGAGAGCAAAGAACCGTTAATGCTGGCAGCCGGCCACTCGCTCCACGGCGCCAGGGGCGGAGGGCCGGGAAGGGCGTAGCCACCGCCATCGGCCGCTCGCCGTTGAAGAGACCCGGGAGGTCTGGGGGTGGAGCGGCGGGAGCTCACCGAGGGCAATAATGGCGCGGTTGACGCCGGTCTTGCTCTCGATATGCTCGAGCACGGCGGTCATGCGGTTCTTCTCGTGCAGGAATCGGTCAAACCACTCCCTCATTGCTGCGGTCATGGTGAAGCCTCCCGCTCTTCAGCCGCCAGCCCCGGCTGTACATCGGAAGAACAACACGCTCCGCCTCTGGCTCCGTACGACCGCCCACCTCCGGCCGTGCCGGGCGGTGGCACTGCGCCCACCTCCGCGCCACCGCACTTGGCCGGCGGGAAGCGCTCTTCCGCAGCGGAGGGGTGGCGGGGAGTACTAGGTAGCCATGTTCTGTCGGCTCTCGCAGCCGCGCCGCGAAATGGAGGTGGGGGTGAGGCCTGGCGGGGCGAGCCCTCTTTGTTTCTGGGGTACCCGGGCACAGGGGAGGGACAGGACCGGCCTCTCCCTGCGGCCTCCTGCGAGCTGTGTCACTGCTGGGACTGATGTAAAGCTTAGGGAGGCGGCCAGAGAAATCCTTGCGAAAAACGAGCTCATTTTTTAAGCGAGCAGGTAGTAAATCCCTTTGTAAACGAAGCAAAGGAGGAGGAGCAGCCACATGTAGGCAGCTCTAGTCCCTTGAAATTGCTCAAAAGAGCTTAAGTGTGGTATGTGTTACCGATGATTTAAATAGTCATCAAAATTAATGGCAGAAACTGACAGGCCATAGAAGAAAGGTTAATGGCAACATCATTTATTTACAGCTTTTTACTGTGAGAGTGGTGAGGCACTGGAAGAGTTTGCCCATAGAAGTGATAAATGCTCCATCCCTGGCAGTTTCAAGGCCAGGCTGGACAGAATCTTGAGCAGCATGGTCTAGTGTGAAGCTTGCCTGCCTATGGCAGAGGGCTTCAAATGAGATGATCCAACCCTAATGAATCTATGTTCTGTGATCATTGTAACAAATCTATGTTCTGTGATCATTGCATGGCTGCACTAAAGGTGTGTGACTAGACAGGGCAGTTGCTCCTAGCTGTAACTGTACCCTGGAATTTGTGGTGTTCACAGTGATCTTGCCAACTAAGAACATTTTATTACGTATGATGTAGTCCTGGATACTTCCCTGGCTGGAATGACCCTTCACAGCAGCTCCTTCGCATCTGAATCAGCATTACAAGTAGACCCTATGTCTTTTCAAATCTTTTTGTCACTTACAGACTCATAAATCATAGAATAGTTAGGGTTGGAAAGGACTTTAAGATCATCTAGTTCCAACCCCCCTGCCATGGGCAGGGACACCTCACAGTAAACCATGTCACCCAAGGCTCTGTCCAACCTGGACTTGAACACTGCCAGGGGTGGAGCATTCACAAATTCCTTGGGCAACCCATTCCGGTGCCTCACCACCCTTAACGGTAAAGAATTTCTTCCTTATATGCAATCTAAACTTCCCCTCTTTAAGTTTTAACTCATTACCCCTTGTCCTATCACTACTGTCCCTAATGAAGAGTCCCTCCCCAGCATCCCTATAGGCCCCGCTTCAGATACTGGAAGGCTGCTATGAGGTCTCCACGCAGCCTTATCTTCTCCAGGCTGAACAGCCCCAGCTTTCTCAGCCTGTCTTCATACGGGAGGTGCTCCAGGCCCCTCATTATCCTTGTGGCCCTCTTCTGGACTCATTTCAACAGTTCCATGCCCTTTTTAAGTTGAGGACACCAGAACTACACACAATACTCCAAGTGAGGTCTCACAAGAGGGGCAGGATCACCTGCTGGTCACACTTCTTTTGATGCAGCCCAGGATATGGTTGGCTTTCTGAGCTGCAAGCACACACTGAAGGTGGCTCATGTTCATTTTCTCATTGACCAACACCCCCAGGTCCTTCTCTGCCCAACTCGTAGCTGTGCCTGGGATTGCTCTGACCCAGGTGTAGTACCTTGCACTTGGCATGGTTAAACTTCATGAGGTTGGCATCAGCCCACCTCACAAGTGTGTCAAGGTCCCTCTGAATGGCATTCCTTCCCTCCAGTGTATCAACCGGGCCACACAGTTTGGTGTCATTGGCAAACTTGTTGAGGGTGCACTCAATCCCACTGTCCATGTCACCAACAGATGTTGAACAAGACTGGTCCCATCACTGATCCCTGAAGGACACCACTTGTTACTGGTCTCCAGCTGGATATGGAGCCATTGACCACAACTCTTTGAGTGTGACCGTCCAGCCAGTTCTTTATCCACCGAGTGGTCCACCTATCAAATTGATGACACTCCAATTTAGAGACAAGGATGTCATGTGGGACAGTGTCGAACGCTTTGCACAAATCCAGGTAGATGACATCAACTGCTCCACCCCTTGTCCATCACTTTTGTAGCCCTGTCGTAGAAGGCCATCAAATTGGTCAGGCAGGATTTTCCCTTAGTGAAGCCATGCTGGCTGTCACCTTGTTAATTTTCATGTGCCTTACCATGCCTTCCAGGAGAATGTGCTCCAAGATTTTGCCAGGCACAGAGGTGAGCCTGACTGGTCTGTAGTTTCCTGGGTCATCCATTTCCCCCTTCTTGAAAGGGGGGGTTATATTTCCCTTTTTCCAGTCATCGGGAACTTCACCTGTCTGCCATGCTTTTTCAAGTGTGATAGCCAGTGGCTTAGCAACTTAATTTGCCAGCTCCTTCAGGACCCGCGGATGGATTTCATCAGGTCCCATGGACTTGTGTTACATTCATGTTCTTAAGATGGTCTTGAACCAGATCCTCTCCTACAGTGGGCCTAGGTTCTCCATTCTCACAGCCCCTCCATCCACCTTCCAAGACTTGGGTGGCGTGGTCAGAGCAAGTGAAGACTGAAGCAAAGAAGTCATTAAAAACCTCATCCTTCTCCAAATGCATGGTAGCCAGTTCTCCCGAAAGCTTCTGGAGAGTGCCCACATTGTCCCTGGTCTGTCTTTTATTTGCAATGTCCCTGTAGAATTCCTTCCTGTTATCTTTCACATCCCTGGCCACGTTTAATTCTAACTGGGCATTAGCTTTCCTAACCCAGTCCCTAGCTTTCCAGACAACATCCCTGTATTCTTCCCAGACCACCTGTCCTTTCTTCCACCTTTTATAAGCCTCCTTTTTTCCTTCGAAGTTTCCTCAGCAGCTCCTTATCCATCCAAGGAGGTCTCCTGGCCCTTCTGCTGAACTTCCTTCTAGTTGGAATGCAACACTCCTGAGCTTGCAATAGGTGATCCTTGAATATCAACCAACATTCTTGGGCCCCCTTGCCCTCTAAGGCTGTTTCCCATGAAACCTTACTAAGCAGGTTCCTGAAGAGGCCAAAGTCTGCTCTTTTGAAGTCCAGAACAGTGAGCTTGCTGCACGTGCTTCTCACTCTCCTGAGGATCTCAAGACTCGACCATCTCATGATCACTACAGCCAAGGCTGCCCTGGAACGTCATATTTCCTACGAGCCCTTCCCTGTTGGTGAGCACGAGGTCAAGCATGGCACCTCTCCTTGTTGGCTCCTCTATTACTTTCAGAAGGAAGTTGTATCCCATACAGTCAAGGAACCTCCTGGATTGCTTGTGCTGGGCTGTACTGTTGCTCCAATAGATACAGGGTGGTTGAAGTCCCCCATGAGAACAAGGGCCTGCGAGCGCTAGCATGCCAGAAAATACAAATCAGTCTTATGAAGGCTAGGTATTTTTTGTGTCTTCATGTAAGTCAAATTTAAAAGTAAATAGCACGTTGTGCTTTCAAGCTGCCATTGTTCTGGGGAAGACACTGCAAATAATAGAAAACAAACTTTTTTTAACTGCTGAAATATGTTTTCTTCTTTGAAATAGCTGTTTTATTAACAACTGGTGAGGAGAAGAGGGAGATGAATACCTAGTCCATAACCCCAGTTAAATGGATTGGCCATGCAATTTTTTTGTTTTGTTTAATGGAATTATACAGTACAAAGGGATCTCTGAAGATTATATATTCCAGTCTTCTGCTCAGAGCAAGGGTAATGCCCTGAGATCATGGTGCTCAGGGTTTGGAACACTGAGGGCTGAAAATCTTCATGGATTGAAATTTTGCTACCTCCTTGGGCAGCCCATTGCTGTCCTTACCTGCAATCACTGAGAAGGATTTTTTGCTCATGTTTGGAATCAGGTCACATGACATCAAGTTGATCATGTCACATAACATCAAAGGAAACTTGATGTCATGTGTGACTGTTTTCATCTTGTCCTTTGTTTTCATCTTTGTCCTGGGTACCTCTTAGGAGGATCCAGGTCTCTTCAACCTCCACAGAACTGAAGGTAGCAATGCAATGTCCCCACTTTGCCTTCACCTCTGAGAAGAAGCAGAAAAACCCCAGACCCCTGAGTGTCCTCCTGTGATATGTATTCCAACCCCTTTGCTTTCCTGTTCTTTGTTAGCCATATGTATCTAAGGCTGTGGGGGGACTGTTGGGACAGCCACGGTATAGCATTAAGGGTTGGTGTTGCTTTTAAATTGTTGTACAATCAGTTGTAACAGAGCCAGATATTATTAAGAAATGGTCCTGATTCAGAGAAATCTCCGGGAACTCGACAAGAAAGTTCAAGTTGACAAGCAGGTATTCTTTATTGCGGTGCCGGGAGACACGGGGGATAGCTCCTCCTAGCGTGTTGCATCTGACCATCAACCAGGCTGTGATTATATTGCCCTTAAGCATACATATTAATGAGATTACATACATCATAAACTAATGCCCACTAATGTGTGGTAGTGGGCTTTGGGACCCCTGGTGGTTATTTCTTCATCATTGCATTTAGGATTGTTATCATATCAGTAACCACCAGTGGGTTCTGGCAAAGCTTATCTTAGTAATTTCCTTTCCTCTATAGTTGCTAACTAAGCCTAAAGTCCTTGAAGTTACTTATTTACAATCCTATTCTTCAATCAACCCCATTCTTCAATCCACCCTGTTCTTCAGTCAGCCCCATTCTTCAGTCCTTACAATCCTAACAAGATGTGTGAGTTTTAATTCTCAGCTGCAGCCAGAAAAAAATCTGTACCTGCATTTAAAATACAGCAGTATTTTAAAGGTTAGCAACTATGCTGAGATTCCCTTTTTCTGACAAGTATAAAGACATTGGTATGTAGCCTTGCCCCATTCCGACAAGAAAATTTTGCTATTCTGGTGTGCCTAAGGGTTAAAGGTGATGTAAGGTAAGCAACAACAGAGGATGCAGAAAGCATGGCTCTTAAGTTTGCTTATGCTGGAATATGGAGAAATTACAGGGCCTGCTAAATTCTACATGTGCAATTCTCAAACTGAAAAGGGATCTGTAGACTTAGATGCGGGATTGCAAGCCCTGTGGGAGCTTGCTAGCATAAGAATGCACACATAACCACCGGAATGGTTTTATGAGGTGCTTTATTGCAGCGCTGGGAAACCAGGGGCACTTGCCCAAATCTGGCTTCGACCCCGTCACATCGCGTTCACAATTTATACATCAAAAGTTTTGCAATTAATGCATATTCAACATAAATTGCTACCTTAACTAATACATATGCATCAGGGATTGCCTCATCAGTCCATTACATCAGCCTCTTCTGCGCTTGCACAGCCCCCCTCTGGTGGTCGTCCTGATGAAGTAAGCAGTCTTTCTCAGATGAAATAAGAAGTCTTCCTTGCTTTGTCCTTTTCACCTGTCTGTTCTTTGGACAGGCCCCAACCATTATGTGGATGCCAGTATTCTCTTGTTTTCACTTGGCTGCCTCTGGTCAGTCTGCATGTTCTGCTTGGATAAGGTTTTACAATACTTCCTTAAATCCACCCTTGCCTAAATTACAATTAAGGTACAGAACAGCAAAGTTACAACTAAGGTACAAAACGATTAACTAAGGTACAGAACAGCAAAGTTACAACTAAGGTACAGAACAGCAAAATCAAAGGCCTACTATTGATTTGCAAACATTCAAATATATTTTTTTAACATAAAATTTCACCCTTTTCTAACAAGCTTACTCCGGTCTTTTGGTTTCTCTTCTCACAGTAAGGTCCCTCTAAAATTCTGGTTTTCTTCTTTTTTGTCATACCTGTAAGGTTGAAGGACTGAGGAGAGCAAATAAGACACAAAACTATTCTAGAAAAAGGTGCCCGTGGCAGGGAGTTGGAGCAGAATGAGCTCTACAACGGAAACACTTGACCTCCACTCAACTGCGGGTCCCCCCGGAAAACAAGCACCGCGTGACTGGCCGGGCCTGCGCGGTGCCGGGGAGAGTGGGGTGCACGGTGCGGAGGCGCGGTCGTTCGCTGTGCTGCGTGCCCTGCCTCAGTAGTCACTCTTCCGCCTGCTGCCGCTGGAAGCTGAGGCCGCCGTACCGACGCTGATACCGCCGTTACGTCCTGTGACGTGGCGTGACGCGTTGCGCCCCGTAGGCGGGCAACTTTCCCCCCCCCCCCCCCCCCGCGGCGACCATTGGCTGCCTCCCGCCGATATTGAGAGCACCGTTCCCTCAGTAAGTCTGCAGCTGATTGGCTCGCCTCGCTACCACGAGGGGGGGGGATTGGAGTCGTCGGCTGCAGACGATTGGCAGAGGGAGCCTGCGATCTCCCGCCTCTCTGCCGCGCTACCGTGGCTCGGGCTTCGCCTCAGCGGGATGAGCCGTGTTTCCCCATGGAGACCAAACGGGCCGAGATCCCTAGTAGCGTCCTGGACGACCTGTGCAGGTAGCTGCGGAGTGGGGGCGCTCTCGGGCCTTCCTCACACCGGCCAGCCTCGGCCCACCGGCGCCAGCTGTCCTGTGGTACCGCGGGCAGTCTGTTGCGGGGAGAGGGCGGGCTGAGCAGCCTCCCTCTCTTCCCTTCCCCTCTTCCCTCCCCTCTCCTGTGCATGGGGCTCTGGCTTCTGGGGACTGCTTGGAGTGCTAGGCGGGCTCATGGGGCTCTGGGAGGAGTGGGGCGGCTTGGACTGGGGAAGGGGGTGGCCCCGTGAAAGGAGCGCGCTAGGCAGTCCCGCCTCGGTCTGGAAGCGGAAGGAAGGGGCTCGGTGCTGCTCCCCCTTCCATCCCCTGCTGTGTGGGGCAGCACCCGCCCCCGTCAAGGCTTCGTATCCTAGGGCGCCGCCCTCCTGGACGAAGCAGCCCTGGTGGGGATCGACTGCTCTCTGCCGCTGACACCGTCGGCAGAACCCGGTGTAGGGATAACCCGGTGGCAGGGAAGAAGTCAGGCATGGACATGGTGTGTGGGGTGTTTCTTACGGTGTTGAGAAGCTCCTGCTGCTGGGCCGAGGAAGAACTATGTCGGTGGTGCTTGCGCGGGTGAGAGAAGAGTTAAAACTGTAATATTGATATGATGTATGTAGTGATGGCTTGATGTGGTATTCTACCGTTCATAAATGTGGCTTCATTTAGAAGTGGTGGCGGGAAGTCCCCTTTGCTGATTTAGCTTTGATAGAAGAGAATGTTTCAGTGAGACAGAAAAGTAAGAGCCAAAGGAATATCCTTCAGTCTGACCTCTCTTGCTTATTGGTCCTTTCCGGTTGAAATGGTTAGCTTTTCTTATCCTAAAGGATGCACATTTAAATTTTCATAAAACGTAGATTCTGTTTTCTAGGGGTTGGGGGCTGCAGGTTTTTCCCCTGAAGATCTCAGTGCAGCCCTTTGGACCTTTAAATTCACCTGTCACCCCCAGAACTTGATCTGATATTTAGCATGAAATTTTCCTGCTGTCTTAGCACCTGGAAAGAAGCCCTTCTGAAGTGTTTATATACAAGAGGGAAAAGTTATTAGAGATGAAGGATTTACTGGAATTACTGTTTTCAAAAGAGTGAAAATGCTTAAAAGTGAGAATACCAGAGGAAGATAGAACTGCGTTGCTCAGTAGTGTTTTGTTGCTTATCTAATGCAAGAGTTGGAGTTTGCAATACACAAATGCATTTTCAGTTCTCTAACTCTGGTCTCTGAATTGTGCTCATGTTTCCATCTTGTCTCTTTTGGACTCTATAGAGGGATGGGACTTGTCTTCTAGGTCCCTGCTCACATAAAAATCGGGGTTTAAGACTATTTCAGAAAATCCTTTGGGAAAAACAATGCTTACAGAACTGAAATAGCCTGTCAATGTCTCTCCTGGGGGGTGGCTGATAGAAGGGCACATGGATAATCAGATCTTATGCTGCTGTAGGGTCAGTTCCACTGTCCTACTGTGTGTGTTTCTCTGAGCTGTCATGTTCTTCCTTCGAAATGGTGTTTTGTCTTACAGCTTATATGAATGTAGTTGCATGGGGTGGTTTTACTTAAAAATCAGAACAAAAAAACCCCTGACAAACGGCCCTTCCTCTCAACCCCAGCCCTTCCCCCCAGTTTAGGAAGGTAGATCAGGGGCTTGTAGTTGCTGTCTTGCTCCTTATCTTTTCCTGGTTCACCTCGTTGACTTTCATTAGTACTAACAGATCAGCCCAGCTTCAGATATGTTGCCTTGCTTGAACATGACAAAACAACTAAAAGGAGGAGCAGAATCACCAGCTTTTCTTGTGGAAAACAGAAGGGATTCTGGTATGCAGTGGGGGAGTAACAGGGCCTTGGCTCAAGGGAGGGGATAAAGCAGTAAATAAGTGAAAGATCAGTGGTGCTGTCTTCATGCTATAAATGTGTTATTAAAATACCTGTCTCTTCCCACAGTCTTCAATCTATATTTATGGTAGTGGAAATTTTGGAAGAGGCAAGAATTTTTTCATGCACAGTTACTGAGAAGATTCAGAATATTTGCTAGCAGAACCTATACTTAATATTTCTCTCTTTTTTTTTTTTTAATTCTGCCAGCAGGTTAAGCTTAAGTACAAAAATAATTATAATTTCAGTATAACAGGTTTGGAAAGTTACAGGACCTATACAAGTTCTCCAGTATCTTTTCATATGACCTGTAGCAGTGTAAGCTGCAAATTTAAATAACTTAGTGAATTTTTAGGAGATGGCAGTTGTTCACATTACTTTTACTAAGCTAAACAGTCTGCTTTTAAATCAGGCTTGCTCAGTACTTCTGAGATTTTATTTTTTTAGTGAGTGTTTGTTTTTTTGTGTGTGTGTGGTGTAATTGAAAAGCAAAAAGCTAAATTAAGGCTTAGATGTCAACAAAATAGAACTGTTGGTTTTATTTGTATCTGTCAGACTTCTACACTTTGAACAGGAATACTTTCCTTTGTCCTGAAGCAAAAGGCCTGGATTCTCTGAAGAAAACTCTTCAGAAGTTTGTGTATACAGGAAATGTAGTCATCATTACTTCTTACTGTATCTGCCATTCCGCCTCCGCCTGCTTGATACACTTTACATTTGATACATTTTTCCTTATGACAGAAGGACCATCAAGATCATAGAGTCATAGAATGATTTGGGTTGGAAGGGACCTTAGAGCTCATCCAGTTCTAACCCCCTGCCACAAGCAGGGATACCTTCCACTAGGCCAGGTTGCTCCAACCTGGCCTTGAACCTTGCCAGGGATAGAGCAGGCACAGCTTCTTTGGGCAACCTGTTAACAGTGTTTCACCACCCTTATAGGAGACAACTTCCTAAGATCTCATCTAAATCTCACCTCTTTCAGCTTAAAGCCATTCCCCTTTGTTCTGTCACTATTTGCTCTTGATCTCAGTACTCCTGTTTTGTGCACATTCATTCACCAAGGGTGGAATTTATCTTCCCTATAATGACAGGTCTGCAAAATATAGCTCAGCAACTGATAATGTGTTGCTGAATTAAAATGTGTTTGGATTTTGTTTTGAGCTGAAGCACTTCAGATTCCTCACATAGGTTAGACAGGCTGGTCAAAGAGCTGCTTGGATCATTTGCAGCTGTTCCAACTAATTTAGCCAGTTAGTCTAAATAAGAATTCCACTGTTTGGGGCAGCTACAGCTGTTTTAATGCCTGCAGGTGATTCTCATGGCCTTTGGCAGCTCCAAAGGCATACAGAGGTGCCTTAGATGGTATCTTAATTTTGTATGTCTTGGAGGGTGTGGGGGCGGGGTGGTTCTTTTGTTTGTTTGTTTTTGTTGAGCCTAATAGGTTAAAAAAACCCTATGAAGTACTGCTGGGTAACCTTTACTGTTATAATCGAATACTGAAATTTTTAAGCACTGAAACCTGTACTAAAGAATCAGTATAAGCTGGCTCTTAAAAATCCCGAACAACCTCCTACACCCCCCCCCCCCCCCCGCCCCAACAAAAAACCCCAGACCCACAGCTTTTTTCCAGCGGTATAAAACAAGAAGGCTTTTATATTCACCTATTGAGATCTTTGTGAGAACTGAGTATAAGTGATAATGGTGGTGGTGGTTATTAAATGCCTTCATTGCAAAACCATTCTCTGAAGGATAACAAAAATATGATTAAAACCACTAGTCTAATGCACTTTCATTTAATTTTTTTTTCCCAGCTGTCACAATTTTTCTTTTCTGGTAAACTAAAGAGAGTGCTGCACTTAAAATTTGTATTCAGAATAAAATGCTACACATCCATTCTTACTCAGAGAGTAGAATTGCCAGCCTGTGAAAACAAGTTGAAAGCTAAAGCTGGTTATATACGTCTTAAAACATTTGCTGAGTTCCTAGGCTGTTTTATAATTGGACAGTCCAAGGATACAGTTTGTTCTAGTTCTGGTAAGCTACTGTGTGTTTCAGCTTCAGTGGTAGGACCACCACTGAGCCATGCTGTTAAATAACAAGTCACAGATATACATGTCATTTTTTTTGTCATGCTGTCTTGTACTACTGAGTAGTCCTTTACTGTAGAAGTAAAGTGGAGATAAAAAATCATGACGTACGTTTTGGGGCTTCTTAGTGCTCTCTTTCTCCTGTAACCAAGTGCTGTTACCCCATCTTTTGACTTCAGGACTGTGGTGGGCTAATCTTGGCCTGCAGCCAGGTGCCTGCCCAGCCACTCACTCCCTATTTTCAACAGAATGGAAAACCTTGTGCCTCAGGGAAGTTTGCATATCAGTTTCCATCATGGGTAAAACAGACTAAACTTGTGAAAATTAGTTTATGTTGTTGCCAGTTTAAAATGGATTTGGATGGAGATAAAGGCAAAAAAAAATTCAGATGTCTCTGACCTTCGTGTTTGTGATACCGTTTTACGCTTCTTTTCTCTCTTCCTCTGCTTGTATGGCATTCTTGGCCTTTCTTAAATACAGTTCTGTAGAGGCACCAACGTTGTGGCTGCTGGCTTCAGCTGTGCCCTGCAGTATGTCTCCGGGAGCCCGCCATGTCCAGCCCCACACAGCTTCTGCCGCTTCTCAGCGAAGGCCACCCTGAAGCCCCCTGCTTGCAGCACATGGGAACGTGCACTTAGCACAACCTAGGGATAGCTGGTTTTAGCACTTCCATCACTCTAAGTAACTTAGGAGTTAACTTTGTGATTAATAAGTAGTGTTCTCATTTGGCTTTGCTCATGTTACTTATTCTAAGCATAATGGTGTTTATTCCTCTTTGGTACTACTGCATATTGTGTCTTCAGATTTGTGTTCAGCTGCGGTGCTGGGCAATAAAACACCATCAACTAATTATAAAATAGACCTATTCTTTTTTACCTTTATAGCAGCTTTATAGATGAGTGTTGTTTTCAGCAGTAATTGAGTGTTCAAAAATGAACAGTTGTGCAGTGGTATTGCCTATTAAAAATTAGTGAATAGGAAAATCATGGAATGGGTTGGGTTGGAAGGGGCCTTAAAGATCACCTAGTTCCAACACCCCTGCCACAGGCAGGTATGCCTCTCACTAGACCATTTTGCTCAGAGCCCCAGGCCAAAGTCTGCTCTACTGAAGTTCAGGGCAGTGAGTTTGCTGCACACCCTCCTTGCTGCCCTAAGGATCTCAAACTTCACCATTTCATTGTCACGGCAGACAAGACTGCCCTTGAACTTCACATTCCCCACCAGCCCCTCCCTGGTGGTGAGGACAAGGTTGGAATATTGTTGAAATTAATAAGGTTATTTATGTAAGGGCATGTGTCTGCTTCGTTAGGGCTATCTGGTTAAGGACTTTTTTTCAGGGAAAATTGAATAAGAAAGGTAGGAATCCATAAACAAGAGATACAGGGGCACAATTCTGAGGGGGGAATAATAAGGGAGGCAGTTATGAGAATTAAACATGGTATTGATTAATGAGGGGAGGGGTGGGAATATTCCAGCAAGTTTATTTGGGTACCTGCTTCTGGTAAATGAAGGGAAAAATGAGGAAACTGGAACCCAAAATATATAGAGACAGACCTAAGAAAGCAGAAGTGGAGACAGACAAGAACTAGCTAGCCACACGAATTGATAGGCTATCAAGAAACCACACACCTCAGCCTGGTCTTTGCATGGGATAAGACTGTAAAGCGAGGCGAAGGTTGGAAGTGATTATCCCACACTGCAGGCTGGAAGAGGTGCAGCAGAGGAAGGGGAGAGGGGCAGAATGGGGGTAGGCAGAAAGGGGTGCAAGAAGAGCCAGCTGTGTTTAAAAGTGGGCTGGTCAATATGCTTGTCTGGCTGAGCCTTTTGCCTGATAACCTTGATCTGTCTTGTCTTGCATCTACTTATAAAATCTTTTCTTAGTTTTCTCTCTGTGTAATCTCACTCTCCACCCAATGTACATGTATGCTGCAAAGGATTCAGGGATGAAGTGCCAGCTAGTGGTGAGAGTGACTGTGAGGGGATAGGGTGTCAGCTACTGGAGTGAGGGGGGATGTCTCAGTGCCACTTACCCACATGGGTGGGGATCTTGGCTTCCAGCTTCTGGCACAGTGAGGGTCCTGAGAACCAGTTACTGTGGGGGAACTCTTGTGAGTGAGGGGCAGAGCGCTGGTGGCTGTAGCAGGACCCTGGGTCACAGCCCGTGTATGTGGTGGGGGTCAGTGTCTTATCTTCCCCAGATCTGTTATGCACATGTGTTCACAGGTGAACTTCAGGCTGGACCAGCTGACAGCACAGGGACCTGTGTGATGGGTATGAGGTCTTGGAATCTGGGCAGGAGTATTAGGTGAACAGAGGGAGCTGTGGTCGCCCTCTCGATGAATCTGTGTATATTTACGAACCTGAAGAACATCAAGTGTGTACTAGCAAACCTCTGTCTGCACTAACAACCTTCTGCTAGGAGAGTACAACACGTGCTGTGTCTCTGTGATTGTTTCATGTGAGCCGTCTATGCAGGTTCTGTTGAATGCAGCACTTTGCGGCAGCCGATGAGACAGCTGTGATAGTCTCCTCTGTGTGTGTGTCCCTGGAATTATATGATGGGCTGTCGTGGTTTAAAACCAAACTGCACAGCTCGTTCACTCACACCCCCACCCCCCCCCCCCCCCCCCCCCTTGCTTCCCTGAGAGTTAGGAAGGAGAATCCAAAGAACGTAGCCCCCATGGGTTGAGATAAGAACAGTTTAAAAGCTAAGGTATAACACAAATCACTACTGCCACTACTACTACAAATAATAATGATAAGGCAAATAACAGGTGAAGAGAATACAACACCTCACCAGCCACCGACCCATAACTCACCCCACCCTGCCTGACTGAGCACTGACCAATACCTTCTCCATCCCCCCAGAGCTCCAGCCCTTCCGGGTCTCTCCCGGTTACATCCTGGGTATGACGTGCTATGGTATGGAATATCTCTTTGGCCACCCTGGGTCAGGTGTTCTGTGTTTCCTTCCTCCCGGCCTCTCCTCCTCCGTGGCAGAGCATGAGCTCAGAAAAGGCCTTCGACAAACCAAACATTTGAGCAGTAACTCAAAACATACTTGCTGTCAGCAACCGTTCTCAGCCCAAAAGTCAAAACACAGCACTGCACCAGCTACCAGGAAGGAGAAAAATGACTGCTACTGCTCAAACCAGGAGATGGGCTTTGCTGCTGTTTCAGCCTGCCAAAGGGAAAGCTGCAGCTGTGTCCTTCAGCCTGGGCAAGGGTCCTTCGCTGGGCTCCAGTGGCCAGGCAGGAAGCAGTACTTGGGTAGAGTGGCTGGAAAGGCAACCACTTTTGACTTCCTGTAATTATACTTGTCAAATTTTAAGTAAAGATGTTTTCTAAATGTTTCTGGTTCTGGCAATGATATAATGCCAGAACCAGAATTTAGCTGTTGGTACTCAGGAGCTGAATGTAAAAGATCTGTGTTAGATGGTTTAAGTTCAATGGGGTAGATTATCTTAAATTTCTAAAAAGAAAATTCTGTTGATCTTCTAAATAAATCTTCTTCTGCTTAAAAAAGCTGGCATACAATGCTGTTTACACATATCTCTGGGAATTTATATATTTGTGCCAATGTCTGAACTAAAGCATAAAGTAGACTTGAAAAATAAACCAATTGTCCCTGTTTTAATAGGATTGTATTGAATTTTAAAATCTATCTCAACAGTTTACTGTGGTTTTAACTGAAAATACTGTGTTCAGGTTGTGTCCAGACAAAAATGTGTTGATATCTGTTACCAGAGTTTACAGGACATTTACTGGACATTTAGAAATGCTTTCATTCTTGTAATATAGCCATTTATGTAAGATGTCCTTACCCTCCCTTAGGTAATTTACAGAGTTTATTGTAATTGACTTTTATGAGAGAATATAATGATCCATTCTCTGTCTTGATTTAAAATATTGTATTTTCCTTTGATGTGGAAACCCTTTATTGTCTAGACTGCCAGGAAGATCTGGTGGTCTGTTGCTTTATTCTAATGGATCAGGAATTACACTGTTGTATGCATTCTTGTTGTTAGATCTATTTAAGTTGATAGATTTGACTAGTCTTACTCTCCTTTCTTTTCCTGCAGCCGATTTATTTTGCACATTCCAAGTGAAGAGAGAGATAATGCAATCAGAGTGTGTTTTCAGATTGAACTTGCCCATTGGTTTTACTTGGATTTCTATATGCAAAACACACCAGGATTACCTCAGTGTGGGATAAGAGACTTCGCTAAAGCTGATATCCTTTTTTACTGTGATTGTTTTCTGTCTCGGTGGCTAAACTGCAAACTGAATATTGTTCATGAAGTATCATACTTGCAGCAGGAAAATGTCAGTTTGTGTTAGTGATTATAAGTTAATATTGCTACCTGTGTGACTTTTATCTGTAAACTGCTTCCAAAATTTTGTGGCATCCACGAGAGAGCTGTTTCTCAGACTGCTAAAGAACTATGGGAAATAGGCAATTTCTGATCTTTGATGATTTGTCTTCATGGTTACATTGTGGCAGATGAGGTGGGTTTCAGAGATGAGCTGTTGGAGGTCTTCATGGTGTTCTGTCTCCTTAATTTAATCCCCTTCCAAGTAAATAGTGACATAAATGTTCATACAGCTGAGGATGGTCTGTGTTCCCCCAGTGGTATATATTTGTTGGAAGTACTGACATTTGTTCCTACAAAGCAGAAAACAAACAATCCTGTTGATAGGGGAGAGGATGCATTTATTCTGAATTCATATGTTTGGCTTCTGCTTTTTTACTTGCTCACAAGGACCACTGGAATGTGCACTGTATAACCCTTGCTGGAGGAGAAACTTCTGGCTTTCATCCAGCAAGTGTTTGAGTTTAAACTTTTGCTGTATGTTCTTTATGTGGAATTGGAGTTTTCCTTCTAACTTTCACAGTAATATTGTTCGTGGTTTCATTGCACAAAATACTTCACAATATTATTATCTGTGGTTTCACTACACAAAATCTCTGTTTGAAAACTAAGATTTACTTTTTGAAAAACTACAACATGTATTTTAACAATAAACTAAAAATATTATTTTTGTTGCTCAATATGATGTGGTTATTTTTTATTTTAGGTATGGTTTTAATTATAAATATATTTTCAGACTGAAAGGATTCTTCTGGTAATTGTAAGCAGGGAGGAAAACATACAATGTAATTGATGCTATTTGTTCATTTCACAGAATCAGCTTGTTTGGAAAAGACCTTTAAGATCAAGTCCAACCGTTACCCCAGCACTCCCAAGTCCACCACTAAACGTGTCACTAAGGGGTCACTGTATGGTTTTTGAACACTTCCAGGAGCAGTGGTTCCACCACTGCCCTGGACAGCCCGTTCCAATGCTTTATCACCTTTTTGGTGAATAAATTTGTCCTGCTATCCACTCTAAACTTCCCCTGGTGCAGCTTAAGGCCATTTCTTCTTGTCCCATTGCCTTTTACGTGGGAGAAGAAACCAGCCACCTCCTCACTCCATCCTCCTTTCACATCCCCCCTGAGCCTTCTCCAGACTAAACATGACCAGTTCCCCCAGCTATTCCTTATTGTGCTCCAGGTCCTTCACCAACTTGTTACCCTTCTCTGGACCTGCCTGTCTAGAACTGAACACAGGATTCAAGCTGCAGCCTCACCAGTGCCCAGTACAGGTCACTGCCCTGGTCCTGGTGTCCACACTGTTTCTGATACTGGCCAGGATTACATTGACCTTCTTGGCTACCTGGGTTTTGTGGTTTAAACCTAGATGGCAACTAAGTCCCATACAGCTGCTTGCTCATTCCCACCCCTGTCCCCCTGTGCCCTATGTGGGAGGGAGAGGAGAACTGGAAGAATTTAAAACCTGTGGGTTGAGTTAAAAGCAGGTTAATAATTGAAACAAAGTAAAAGGTAGTGCTAATAGAAATAATACCAATGAGAACACTACTGATAATAGTAGGGAACAAGAAAAAAAAGAGAAAAGAAAGCTCAGAAAATAGCAGTGAAGCACAATACAATTGTCTGCACCCCCTGACAGACCACTGACCAGCCTGACATGAGCAATGATCTGTCTCTTCCAAGTGACTCCCCCCAGTTTATATAATGGGCATGATGTGATGTGGTATGGAATACGTCTTTGGCTAGTTTGTGTCAGGTGTCCTGTCTCTGCTCCCTCCTGGCTTCTTGTGCCCCTCCTCACTTGGCAGAGCATGAGAGACTGAAAAGTCCTTGATCAAAGTAAGTGCTATCAAGCAATAACTAAAGCATTGTTCTCAGACTGAAGCAAAAACATAGCACTGTGCCAGCTGCTGGGAAGAAAAATAACTCTGTCTCAGCTGAAACCAGGACATTGGGCACAAGCTGGTTCATGTTCAGTGGCATCGGTCATCAACCCTAGGTCCTTTGCCACTGAGCAGCTTTCTAGCCCCTTCCCCAAGCCTGTAGCAGTGCATGGGGTTGTTGTGGTCCAAATGCAAGACTGGGCACTTTGTCTTGTTGAACCCCATACCACTGGCCACAGCCCATTCATCCAGCCTGTCTAGATCACTCTGCAAAGCCTTCTTATCCTCCAGCAGATCTACACTCCCATGAAGCTTGCTGTTGTCTCCAAACTGAGGGTGCCCTTAATCCTCTCATCTAGATTGTTGGTAAAGATATTAACACTGATCTGAATACTAAGCCCTGGGGGATACCACTAGTAACTGGTCACCAACTAGATGTGACATCATTCACCACTTATCAGCCATCAGGCAGTTTTTTACACTGAAGAATCTACCTCTCCAGGCCACGAGCAGCCAGTTTCTCCATGAGAATGCTGTGGGAGACAATGGCAAATGCTTTACTGATTTCCACAGCCTTTCCCTCATCAACCATGTGGGTCACCTTGGCCTAGAAGGATGTGAGGTTGGTAAAGCAGGACCTGCCTTTCATGAACCCATGATGACTAGGCCTGATCCCTTCGTTTTCTTTCCCATGTGTGCTTTATGGTCTCACTTGGAGTCATCTGCTCTATGACGTTCCCTGGCACTGAGGTCAGGCTGACAGGTCTGTAGTTTCTGGGATCCCCCTTCCTACCCTTTTCACAGAGAGGCACCACACTGGCCAACCTCCAGTCCTCTGATACCTTCCCACCAGACCAGAACTGCTAATGCATGATGGAGAGTGGGTTGGTGAGCTTCTCCAGCTCACATTTGTCAGAAATATTTCTGCTGCAGTGTTGTATTTTTAAGTACTCTGCTATGGAATATTTTTAATCAGTAATATAGTTTTATATATAGCATACAATATTTTACTTAAGGGCTTGTAGATTTGCTTTCAGAGTTTGAGTTACAAAAGTTGTTTATGTTTTCTCTGCACAGTGAGTTTTGGTGAAGTATATTAGAATTCAGATCTCTGTAACTTGTTACCTTTAAAATAATTTTTTTACATAGTAAATACATAAATAAAGATTCTGTTCTGTAGTGTAACAAGTGATTGTGGGAAAAATTTACATCTGCTTCAGACATGAGAAGAAACTGTATTTTTGTTTGTCTTTAAAATGAAAAAGTTCAAAATAACTGTTATGTGGATACTGTTTCTTCAAAATTAGGGGAGACATTCCTTCAAACAAGTCTTGCTCCATCTTTTATTCTTAAATTGTTTTGTATTAGAATTGCCAAATTACTTGATGCTTGCTGACCTTTAGAGTTGATAATGTGTTATTCATATTATTTTTTACTTCCAAGAAAATGTATCTTGTGAACAGTTAGGGGAGGGAGTGCTGTTATTGCAATTGTTGAATCGATATCTCTTCTATGTCTGCATGTGATTTGAAACTGGATGCTTAAGTTTATTTTCCTTAACATGCTGCTATACTCTTCAATCACTGCCCCTTTTTACTGCCTCAAGGTGAAGACGTCCAAAAGGTTTTAGACGAGTGGAAAGAATACAAAATGGGAGTACCGACCTATGGTGCAATTATCCTCGATGAAACGCTTGAAAGTGTGAGTACAGAAATAGCTGTAAAGGGCTGGAGGGAAGGATGGCATATGCTGGCAGAAGTAGTCTTTTTGTAAGCAAGGGAAAAATAAGTACTTCAGCTTCACAGAAGTCTGGCAGTTAGTTG
The DNA here is from genome assembly GCF_012275295.1 of Melopsittacus undulatus. Taxonomy (NCBI): domain Eukaryota; kingdom Metazoa; phylum Chordata; class Aves; order Psittaciformes; family Psittaculidae; genus Melopsittacus; species Melopsittacus undulatus. The sequence continues at coordinate 67,021,837 of NC_047557.1, read as the reverse complement.
ACACTGTTGAGTGTGTACAGAAATATATGGGAGACAATAAAAACACTTTCACTTGGTTTTCACTTTCCACTTCTTTATTTATTTAAAAAGTTTTGTTTCATTTTTATTCAGAGTTGCATGACCCTAGAAAAAAAAAGTTACAGTTCTTGCTAGAACACAGGTTGCTTCCTCCAGGCTAAAATATCAATTTGGTGAAGGGGAGAGATCTAACAAATTGGTTAGAATAGTAGATGTTTGACAGTTGCATTCCCTTGCATTTTGCAGGTTCTTTTGGTTCAGGGCTATTTAGCAAAGTCTGGTTGGGGATTTCCAAAAGGGAAAGTAAATAAAGAAGAGGCTCCCCAGGATTGTGCTGCTAGAGAGGTAAGCTGTATTTTGTTCACTTAAATTTAATCTAAAGAAAGGAAAATATTGCTGAGAGCAACAGTGTATTGGATGAAAAGCCATTTTACTTGGATACCGCTTTAATGAACTCAGGTAAATAGGTATTCTTGCAGAAGTCTTACGCTAGAGCTTTTAGTGCTTTTCCGAGTTCTAGAGTGATAATCAAGGGTATATGGTTATATAATTTTAAATCACTGTCAGTGTTTTTGTTTTGCACTAACTTGTTAAGTGAGTATAATTTTTAAAGTTCTTTGCTGAACTATGTACTTTTAAGTATTATTTTTTGTGCTTGGGCAATCTTCTGTACTTTGTGGATTTTGCAATATTAATTTTAAGGGCCACCATGACTGTAAAAAGGTAGAAGAACAGGAATTTAGTTTATGTACACCGGGCTATGTAAAGAGGATAAAGAGCTGAGTTGGAAGTTGTAAAACATTAAGTAAGAATTGTGAAGAATTTTGCTTTTCTGTTTGTTAGTGATGCAGAAACAAGGATCAGTGGATATGGAAAATAAAACCTGAAAAATAATCTGTGGGATTTATGGCTACTAGAGATCTAGATAGATAGTGAGGCTACATATTAAAAATAGCCTGTAAAAGAACATTTTCATGTAACATCATGCATTCAGAATTTTTGAGGGGGAATATTAAGGTAAAAGTAGCAAGATGAATTAGTTTGCTTCATGGTTGGACTGAACCAGTATCTGAGAAATTATAGATTTTTATTTTAAATATACCTATCAAAGATGCATGAATGAAAAAATCCATGTTTTATGATTCCCTGTTGGTGCTTTCTGTACCACTCACATATTTAGTATGGACTTTGAAAAGCAAAATAAGACTTTATATATTAACATTGCATAGTGTTGTGGTTTAAAACCAAGTCCGCACAGCTCGTTCACTCACTCCCCCCTTGCTCCCCCGACTCCCGGAGAGTTAGGAAGGAGAATCCAAAGAATGTAGCCCCCACAGGTTGAGATAAGCGCAGTTTAATAGCTGAGGCACAACACAAATCACTACTGCCATTACTACTACTACAAATAATAATGATAAAGCCAATAACAAGTGAAGAGAATACAACACCTCACCAGCCACCGACCCATAACTCACCCCACCCTGCCCGACGGAGCACCGACCGATACCTCCTCCATCCCCCCAGAGCTCCAGCTCTTCCCGGGTCTCTCCCGGTTACATCCTGGGTATGACGTGCTATGGTATGGAATACCTCTTTGGCTACCCTGGGTCAGGTGTTCTGTGTTTCCTTCCTCCCGGCCTCTCCTCCTCCCTGGCGGAGCATGAGCTCAGAAAAGGCCTTGGACAAAACCAAACATTTGAGCAGTAACTCAAAACATACTTGCTGTCAGCAACCGTTCTCAGCCCAAAAGTCAAAACACAGCACTGCACCAGCTAACAAGAAGGAGAAAAATGACTGCTACTGCTCAAACCAGGACACATAGTTATGTAATGAACACACATGAAATACATTATGTCTGCTGCAGAATGGACTCAGTCAGAGATCAATATGATCAAATATCCATCTATTGCAAAGCATTAACTCCTTATATACTATTGCTTACACACACCTACAGCAGTTTGGCATATCATGATTGGATACTTGTCTTGAAGACCCTTAGTGACTAACATATAATTGGTTAAGCACAGGTGTGAGAACTTGACCTTGAATGCTTGCCAACAGTCCACAGTTCTCATAACTCAGTGAATTACAGCTTCTTCTTATCTTGCTTGCTTAAGCTTTCTCGGGCCTCCCACAGCCTTGCTGTATCCCTCGGAGTTATTCACAGCTCATGTACCAAAGATCCATTCTCCTGTGAGAACACTGTCTCCACAGATGTCTGACTGTAGGGCATTATATAGTATTAAATGACTTGCTAAAGACTGAAACACCTGAGCTACCTATTCAGTGAGCTGTCACTGCAGAACAAAAAGGCTAGGGACAGATGAGCAGAGACTTATTAAGGTTAATTTGATTATTACTTGTATTTCCTGTGGAGATTTTGAGGACTAGGAATTTTCTAAAACTGGGTATTTACTTAGCAAGCTTAGAGGCGTAATCTGATTAAAAATACTGAGTGTCTTTGACATAAGCTTTTTTATATTATAAACCTTGTATATTTAAGAAAATTGTCAAAAGTAAGTATTTTGAAGTAAGGGTTCGAGCAACCTGATCTAGTGAAAGATATCCATGCCTGTGGCAGGGGGTTGAAATTAGATGTTCTTTGAAGGTGCCTTCCAACCCAAACCATTCCGTGATCCTTCACTGTGAGACCATAATATTCACTGTAAAACAGAAAATTATATTTTAAAATACTGTCTTTCTGGTAATCTCCAGCATATGTGTATTTTTTTTCTTTAGCTAACAAAAACACCTTGAAGTTTGTCAGTGTGGATATGCAGCTTGAATTTTGTTGTAAATGTTTTGCTACCTTGTTTTTGGGTTTTGGGATGAACATAGAAATGAGTATGTGTATTGGGGTGGAAGGTTCATGAAGTAGGAGATGTGTTGAAAAAGATGACAAATTGACGCGCCAATAAACCTGTCTAGAATTTTAAGATGTTTTTACTCCTCAAATAGTAGTTTTTATTGTGAATAAGATTTCCAAGCGTCCAGAAGCATGGAGGAGCAGCTAGAGACTCCCCATCCATATTAATTAATTACTACATGAAGGTGTAGTAGAGTAGTTTTATTACAGGTCTGTTTGGTTTAAAGAAATGTAAGGAACATAGAATCTTAGATTCTTTTTCAATTATTGAGAGTATATCTGTGTGTAAAGGCTTGTTTTCCCCAACAGCGGCCTGCTTTCATGGATAGATCTGAAAAATAGTCATTCCTTCTTGTGTATTGGTAGGTTCTGAAAGAATGAATCTGAATATACACACAGATTTCATAGAATCATCTCTGTGCTTCTCAGGTGTTTGAAGAAACTGGGTTTGACATAAAAGATTATATCTGCAAAGAAGAATACATAGAGCTGCGAATTAATGATCAGTTGGCACGCCTGTACATCATTCCAGGAGTTCCCAAGAGCACAAAATTTAACCCCAAAACTAGAAGGGAAATTCGGGTATGTGTTATCTCATTTTAATCTATAGAAACCTTGTGTTACAGAGCTTGATTTTTAAACCTAATGTTCTGTAAAATAATGGAACTTCCAAGCCAGAAGAATACCTCTAATACAAGGTAGAAATGGTATCTTTGTGTTGTAGGGTATTGTCAGTTTCTTGTTGCGAAAGATAGAAGCAAAGACTAAGGTAGCAGACTTGTTGGAAACTTTGTTTCTGATATCCGTAATTTTGAATTTTACATACCTTTCTTATATTGCAGTTCAGTTTAAAACATCCCCATATTTTCATGCTGATGGTGTTATTGAACTGGGCATCTGCCTTTCTAAATAGGAAAAGGTACTTGTAGTTGACTAGACAGGATTGTCTTAATTTCTTGCATTAGAGACCTGTTTCCAAGATGTGAATTAAAAGATTATGAACTTTGTGGTTTTTTTAAAATGTTGTTTTTTTTTAAAGCACCCCCCTTTGTAACAATGACCATCTGTGTGGGGTGATGAAGAGTTCTTACAGTGACAGATTGTGTCCCTGATGAAGTGCTGTCTTCATCTGATCTAATACAAATGGGCATGCCATTTTTGTGTTCCCTTATAAAACTATATTGAAAACCAGTTCAGCCTGTAACTTCTTTACATATTATGCATTTTATCTGGAGGTGGGGTTTTGGGGCTAGATTCTGCAACAGAAAAGCTCATGCAGGCTTTTTTATACTGTGTATTCAGAATTCCTTATTTTGTTCCCCATTCTGCAAGGTATATAGCTTTTATATTTAAAATAACGTAGCAATTGTAATACAAATCCTGTCTTTTACCCATGTTTTTAAAAACAAAACTTGAAACCTATTCTGCAAATTTATTTCCCTTCTTTCTCATAATTTTTGAACTGGTGTAGGTGGTCTGGTTTTGGTGGCATTTTAAATAAGACCAGCAAAAATTGCAGTGGCTTTAGAAGTTATTGAAAGCCTCTACCTTTATTTATGGCATTAAGTGTACAGTGATTTGGTTGGTGTTTGAAACCCTCATTCTGAATTTAGTTGCTGGATAATACCTTTAATATTTTAGGTGCTGTATCTTGCAATGAATATATGCTGTACCATCTGTTACTCTGTATCTGAGGTCAGGAGAATGACTCCATTGTTAATTAACCTTTTGTAAAAAACCCTGATGTGGTCTCTTAATTAAAGTCTTCCACTACAGTTTTAGAAATAGAAATAATTGGTTGATACATATTTGTAACGTTATGTACAACTACATAACGTTCTTATGTTCTTCTTGTTCTTCTTGTTTTTCTAGAATATTGAGTGGTTTTCAATTGACAAATTACCATGCCACAGAAATGACATGACCCCAAAGTCCAAGCTGGGTTTAGCACCTAACAAATTTTTTATGGCAATTCCCTTCATCAGGTATGTTTGAAATGAGGCAAAGGCTGGGCCAGTGCCTTTCAGACAACTTTAATTTCTTTAGATTTGTTTTGTAGTAAGTAGGTCTTGTCGCACTTCCTGCTCACAGACCACTGAGGGAATGGATTTCCCGAAGGAATGGAGATTCCTCAGATAGTGACAATGGATTTTCATCTACAGGGAGCACACTCTCCAGGCCCAACTTGGAAAAAGCTAGGTAAGAACCAGGTCAGTTTAACACCTCTATATACTTTCTATAAAACATTGTTCATACAAGTTGCTTGTCCTTTTTCTCAGAGTATTTGTGTTTCAATATGTCATGGGTTGACCATGTCTATACACCAGGTGCCTACCAAAGCTCCTCTATCATTCCCCTCCTCAGCTGGACAGGGGAGAGCAAATATCACAAAAGGCTTGTGGGTCAAGATAAGGACAGGGTGAGATCACTCATCAGTTGCTGTCATTGGCAAAAAAACACTCAGTCTTGGGGAAAGAGTTTAATTTATTACCAATCAAATCATATGAGAACTCAAACCAAATCTTAAGAACACCTTATCCCCCACTTTCCCTTCTTCCCATGCTTAATTTTACGATTTCTCTAACTCCTCCTCACTCAGTGGTGCAGAGGGACAGGGAATGGGGCTTGCAGTCAGTTCATCACATTGTCTCTGCTGTTTCTTCCTCCTCAGGGGGAGGACTCCTCACACTCTTCCCCTGCTCCAGTGCGGAGTCCCTTCCAGAGGAGACAGTCCTCCACAAACTTTTCCAGAGTCCTTCCCACAGGCTGTAGCTCTCCACAAACTGCTCCAGCATGGGTCCTTTCCATAGGGTGCAGCTGTTCAGGGACAGGCTGCTCCAGTGTGGGTCCTTGCAGGGTCACAAGTCCTGCAGCAAACCTGCTCCGGTGCAGGCACCGTTCTTCACGGGGCCATGGTTCCTACCAGAACGCTGCTCCAGTGTGGGCTTCCCACGGGGTCACAGCCTCCTTTGGTCATCCATGGGCTGCAGGGGCACAATCTGCCTCATCATGGTCCATACTACAGGCTACAGGAGAACCTCTGCTCTGGTGCCTGGAGCCTCCTCCCCCCAGCTTCTTCTTTGACCTTGGTGTCTGCAGGGCTGCTTCCCTCTCATGTTACCAATCCTCTCTCCAGCTGTAGTTGCTCTTGCACAGTATCTTTTTTTATCTTTTCAAATAAATGCTCTATCCCTGGCAGTGTTCAAAGCCAGGTTGGACAAAGCCTTGTGTTTAGTGTGAGGTGTCCCTGCCCATGGCAGGGGGGTTGGAACTAGATGATCTTAAGGTCCTTTCCAACCCTAACTATTCTATGATTCTATGAATTATCTCAGAGATGCCACAGCTATCACTGATGGGCTCATCTTTGGCCAGTGACAGATCCATCTTACTGCTGGCTGGCACTGGCTCTGTTGGACATGGGGGGGGAAGCTTAGAGCATGTTCTCACAGAAGCCACCCCTGCAGCCGTCCCACTACCAAAACCTTGCAATGCAAACCATATAAACAGTAATAGAATGTGTTAGTAAAAAACCCTAAAATTACAGGCATGTCTCATAGGTCTCTAAATAGGATGAGTAGCTAATTAAGGTCATTATACCACCTTTTTGGTAAATTCACATGTCAAAACTGATTCTAGAGTCACATCTATGGGGATTCAAAACCCAGAAGCTAGAACCCATAGATAACTTTCAGTGTGTCAAGTTCCGTGATTTTTTGCACTTCCACAGAGGAAAAATAGGATATTTAAAAGTAGGTCTGTCAAGTACCATCAGAGGTACCTAGACAGCTACAATAGTGAGGGAGTTGGTAGGGGAACGGATGCTGCTGGCTTTTGACTCGGCTGAGTGAAAAGTGGTAGAGCAAACTTTAAAACCTGTAGGACCAAAGAGAAGGCTATGCTGCAGTAATTAGACAAACACTGACCACAACAGGACAAATGCTAACATGAATCTAATCTGCTATTAGTGCAGAACATAGGTTTCCTACAAGTAGGCAAAACAAAGCTGCTTGAAAGCAGTGAGCATTATTACAGTTTCCACTTTTAGGTTACTTAAGCTTGTCTTCCAGGTTGGTCTCAAAAAGCAGAAAGTTCTTTCGCTATTTTTTCTGCTGCCAATAGGTTTGAAGTTGTGTTACAAACACTGTCCCAGTTTCAGCTGTAACAGCTATTTTCCTCCTTCTTAGTAGCTGGTGCAGTGCTGTGTTTTGGCTTTAGTCTGAGAACAATGCTGATAGCACACCAATGGTTTAGTTGCTGCTGAATAGCACCTACCCTGATCAAGGACTTTTCAGTCTCTCATGCTCTGCCAGTGAGGGGGGGCACAAGAAACTCAGAAGGAGCAGAGACAGAACCCCTGACACAAACTGTTCAGAGGGATATTCCATACCACAGCATGTCATGCCCAGTATATAAATGGGGGGCAGTTACTGGTAAGGGACTGCTTGCTGCTCAGGTCGGGCTGGTTATCAGTTGGTAGATGATGAGCAATTGTATTGTGCATCACTGGTGTTATTTTTCTTCCCTTTCTAGTTTTATAATCCCTCCCCTTTTTATTTCCCTTATCACCGTTATTATTAGTGGCAGTAGTAGTTGTTTTATATCGTACTTTAGTTACTGGACTATTCTGATCTCAGCCTGTGGGGTTTATGTTCTTCTGATTCTCCTCCCCATCCTGCCCAGAGCAGGGAGTAAAGGGGGATGAGTGAGCAGCTGCCTGGTGTTGAGTTACCGACTGGGCTTAAACCACGATGCTCTCTTTTCCTGTACCAGATCCAAACTTCGCTGCAGTCAGCAGGTATTTACAGATGGCTTTTCAGGAGAGCAGTGTGTGAAGCCAAAACAGCCACAAAAGCCATATAATCATACTGAGATGGCTGAAGTTTTGAAAATAAAGGTAGGCTGCCTCATTGGCAAACATACGTATCTGGACAATTGAAAACAGATGTCTTTGTTCATAAGTATTCTTCTCTGGCTTGAAAATACTGAATTTTGTCACCAAAGCATGCAAAAAAAAATGGGGGGTGGGGTGGGAATTTTAGGGGTTCTGAGATTTATATGACACTAGAGGTGGTGGTTGTATTGTTTCAGGTATGTATAGTAATTGCTACTCACCATTTTGGTGTCCTCCCTATACCATTTTGAAATATTTTGGGTACCATTACTGTATATGTATCAGTGTATGGGAACTCACTGAGCTGAATTTGTTTAATGCAGTGTCTGTAATAGTGTAAGCTAGACTGAGTAGCAGCTGGTGACGCTTTGTAACTTGAGTGCATGTTTAGTTAATTCCACTGTGCTTCAGCTTGTCTACAAAAGATGCCTTTTATATGTTTCGAGGTTATTTGGAGAGCAGATTTTACTGGTGTTAGTGTAGTGATGTTCAACTCAACTCTTTATTACATTTTGGACTTAATAGCAAAGTCAGAACTTGAGGAGCAACGGCAGAAAACAGTATCAAGACATTCCCACCCAAAAGAAGCGAACAAATGGAGCCCATAGCCAACCAGTTAAGCCAAATCATACCTTGGTAAGAAATAAGGGGTGGGTGTCTCATTTACAGGTTCCAGTAATGCTTAACAAATGTTTAGGCCAATGTCCTGCTGAAAAAGAGCACATATCTATCACAAGTATATTTGATCAGAATATTTGGTATGTGTTTGTATAAACATGATATTTCTTACATTGTATGCGTATACATCTCTAGACAAGCATACTATAAACTTCAGAGTTCACATTTTGGAAGTAAAGACTTGTTATAGCAGTTGAAAATTTGCCAGCTGTTTTAGTAGACCATAAGCTTTCCAGATTCTTGTCAGGTAGTAGCCTCCTGTGGTGTGTCATAAGAAGTCAGTGCAGTGTGTGTCTTTTTTTATTAATGTAGGATATATTATTGTAAGCATGGAGTTTTGTTATGCAACATTTAGATACAAAGTGGTAATGCATGCTTATTGTTTCCCTTTTCTAGCAAAAATGTTATGATACAGACTTGACTTGAACTGCAGAATCTCATAGAATTTTTTAATCATACAGTAGAACTACAGCAGTTTGTATATTCCAGTATGACATTCTTGTTTTGTTACCTTTTCCCTGCAGTAACTAATTGTCTTTGTCCCCGCAGTCCTGCTGGCTGGGAGAAGACTCGCTGAGATATCTCTCTTTTTTAAAATGCAATGTCTATTTCACACAAACACTGATACCCACCCTCTCTTACCCTTCTTTATGGCTCTCCAATTCTACTTTGTTGACTCTTGTGCAGCAGTGCGCCTCAGTTCTGCATACAGTTTGGCTGGCTCATCCAGGCCCTAGTTTTCGTTGTTTACAGGCTGTAAACTAGATTCTTCCTATTAGGGCTTGTGGTTATTATCTTTTGTTTTTCATGTAGAAGTGAAGAAACCTTAAATTCTTGTCCTGTAAAACCCTCAGTATAGCAAGAAATGCTTAGTTGTGTTTGGGTTTGAGAATAAAATGTGAAAGAATTTGGCTGTATAGGAAAAAACTGGTAGGGGAATCTGTAGGTTCTTGAGGGAAACAAGTAGAACTGTTAATACTCCACAGTCACATTGTAGGATCTTTACAGACTTTTCTAAATACTTCTGTGGTATTTAATTTGCATTTTCATGATTGTCAGTCTTTTGAAGTTTAAGTATTTCATGTCCCTGTGATAACTTTCTAATACAATTTGGAGGCCAGGGAACTCTTAATTCACACAGAGTGCAAAGTGCCATATTTTTCTCGATATACTTACAGCAGCATACCTGGGACTAAAACTGAACTCCTCCCTGGAGAATTCCAACTTTGTGTCTGTAACTCATGCTCATTTAATTGTCAGTAGTAGTGTGTTTGCAAATGTATTCCCCTTGCCTTCTGGGACAAGCTGGTTGAAGAAAGGTCTTGTGGATGTGCAACTTTTATTCCGCACCCTCATATGCAAGACCTTTCCAGATTAAAAACATTTAGAAAGCATTCAGAATTTTCCCTAAAAGTCTGCATTTTAAAAATTATTTGTTGACTGTTAAAAGGTTGCATGCTTCTGAAAGACTTTGTAGACTTGAAGCATGCTTACTAGATAAAGTGACATGACAGAATTCATGCTGCGTTATAAGTAACACAATTCACACACCAGGAGATATATGAAAGTAAAGGTAACCAGCATGCCTTTTAGGTGATGTTTAAGCTATACCCCAAGAAATAGAATGCTCTTTCTTTATGAAGTGTGTAATGTACGGTCATTCTTTTAACCAGAAATGTGAAAAAAGGCTTAATCCAAGAAGACTTCAAGATAACTTTGAAACAGGCAAGTGCAGTCTGAATTTTCATCCATTGTCATGTATTACAGGCTGGGTTTTTCCTTGTATTTTTCCCTTGTATTACAGGGTTTTTCCTTGTATGCTACCCTACCAAATGCCAAATGTTATAAAGCCATATTATTTTTAAGGCAGTGTGAGTTGTTGTGGGCTGGTTTAGTTTTTTGTTGTTGTTTGGTTTAGGTTTAGTTAACTTTGTATGCTGTTGCATGTTGTTTTTCAAGTCTTCTAAATTTTGAAGACTCAGATTAAATCTGGTGGCTGAGTGAAAAGTAACTAATTCAAAGCTGTTTTAGGAAAGTAGCCTCTGATTCAACATAATGCTGGTAATTGAGTGTTGGCTTACGGCTTTCTGTCCCTCTAGTAATTAGCTGCAGTTGGCATTGGACTACTCTGGAGAGTGCTCAGAAAATAGGGCCATATTTCTGTCCTCCTTATTAAGGAATAACTTGGAAAAATCAATACCTGTGGGCAAAGCTGGCTATTGAAAGTGTCCCCAAACTGCTGTGACTTGGAAGATTTGTTCTAACCACTAGATGACTTGTAAATATGGTTGAGATATCTTCTCCTGTTTATGAACAGACATATAGATTTTGTCATAAGTATTAACTAAGTATACATTTGAGGTACGGCTTTGAATTGTTACTGATAGTTTTACTGATGACTATGTGTTTAATATTCATTTCATGCTGTCTTCTCTTTAAGCAGATGCAGCGTACGAGATGTGTTGCTCCATTGAAGATCCACTGACAGAACAAGTGGACAGACAATCTGTGGCATGCAATGGCCATTACAAATTTGCTTTCTCATCAAGAGCTTTCTTGAGTTTCAAGTTTGACCATGATGCCATAATGAAAAGTTTTGACCTCTGACAGCACACTTATTAAGAACAAAAATTAGACTTGCCTGTTGCAATTGAGGGGGGTTTTTATCCAGCCTTACTCTTTCTCAGGAGTTGTTTTGTTTTACTTTGTTTGGTTTTAAATGCAATGCAGGGACTGACTGGTGGTTTGGAAGGGTTTGTTCTTTGTAGTATGGGAGTGGCATAGTCAACTGTTGCACTTTAAATGCAGTATAGCCTTTGTCCACGGAAGTACCTTTCCAGTGTTCAGTTCACTTGTTCCTAGCTGTGCATTAAAGGGCATTCTTTTTTTTTTGTAGTTATTAAACTTGCCAACTCTTTTGTAGAATGTCACTGATTTTAATTTTTTTTAACTGTTAAGAGCATACCAGCTTGCTAAAACTGCAACTGCTCTGATGTAAATTATTGGACCCATTAAGTCATTTTGTGTAGTACATTGCAGTATTATGGCAGTGGCAATGAAACGAACTGATTCTCAGAGGACTTCTTTGTCCTAGTGATTTTGAAACCAAGTTGCACATTTCAAACCTAGCCTCAGCCTGTCATCCTTTCTCTGTCGGTTGCTTGCCCAAAGTAACTTCTTCACATGGAGAGCTTCTGATGGCTTGCAGTCAGTAGTATTTGGAGCCAAATGCATAGCATGTTGACTTCCTTTACCTACTCTGCCTCTGTCTTAAGTAAAGATATATAATTTACTTAGGTAAAGAATGGCAGAACTTAGGTGTTCAAAGTGTCTAGTTTCAACTCTTACGCACTGTCCCCAGCTGGGTAAGAAGCTGTGAAATGTTGTGTTATCCCAGTTGCAGCCACTTTCAAGAAAGCAAAGCTTAAGCTTTGTCTGTGAGAGGTTACTTGTGTAGAATTTATACTGAATGTAAATAAGCCTCTGTAGATCTTGCTGAGGAGGAAGGCAGGTGCATGGATAATAGAGTCATTGTGTGACACTAAATGGCTTAATCAGGCTTGCAGTAACTATTGTAAGGGTGTCCAATATTGTATTCTCTGCTGTTGTCCTCAGTTCTCTTGTGTAGTGTATGCTCTGTATATATCCAGTAGTATTGAATTGCACTGGCAGTTAGCATTTGAATGATGTAGCCTCAGTTATTTTCAGCTACAAAGCTCTCTTAGTTAAAAATATTAAAGATGGGGGGGGAATCACACCCCAGAATTATGGTGACAAATGGTTAAATCGCCTTTGTGATCCAAGTTAAGGGGTTCTGAACATGTGCTTTGCAGTTGAGAGAAATGCACTGAAATAATCTGTCACTGCAGCTTGTGGTAGCAAGCATGTTGTCCCAGGTTTAAAAATGGACTTTTCTCTAAAATGACCGTAATTAGTAACTTCATAGGTTGAATGAACTACACCCTTGTCTCATCACAGTGTATTGCTCATGCACTGTGTCTTTATGCAATTTGTGTCATCCAAAAAAAAAAATCCTGGTCTTCCTTCAGCCACCTTACTTCATCTGCCCTGCCTAATCTGTTAACTAGTGCTTTTCCTCAGAAATAGCTTTAGAACTCTCTTCTGGTTTATTTACTTGCCTGGCATCAGGTGGTTTGGGACTCTTAATCCTGTAATAATCTTGGTGGTAGGAATGCTGGACTTCTGTATCAGGCAAGAGGAGAAACAGACTGCAGCATTTCCTCCCTCTGGAAGACCTGAGGTCCTGAGGGCCTTGTCTTCCAAGACCAAACAGTGGAATAGCTCAATCTAGCTCTGTCTCACTTTGTAAAAAAAAAAAAAAAAAAAAAAATTCCAAAGGCTGTTCAAAACAGTCAACGGCATAAAGCAGTAATTGAGAAGGTGAGATAATGCTGGAAGAGGTTTCAGCTTCAGGTGAAAACTAATCTTTAGTTACTTCTTTAGTGCAAGTAGTTGATTTCCCAGCAAAAGTGCCTTTACTCATGGTGAGGCAGAAGTTTGTATTCATACCTTAGGCTGCTACTGCCTGTGGAGTTAAGAAGATTCTCCTAAGGCATGATTAAATATCAGGCTGTGGAAATCTTTAATAAATAAGTTGACTTTTCAGATAAATTAGTTATTTTTCATCTAGTGTTCTGTAAATAAAGGGGATGCTAATGAAACAGTGAATTTGGAGTTTCTGTCAACTGTTTGGGAAATCAGGTCCCAGACAGAGAAAATCTGTTGAATGAAGCAACTGTGTCCTATAAATAGGAGATGCTGCCTGCCCTCTATATTCACTGGATCATATTTTTTTTCTTCTTAGTGAGAGATTGGTTTGGTGTAAGAGAAATTGGTTGCTTCATTAAGCAACCCAAAGTGGGGTTTATACATGTCATGATTTTAGTAAATCTAGCCTTAATGTGAGTTGCAAATAAATGTGATAAATATGCAATAAATTTTACTTTTTTTGTATAAGGGTACTGTTTCTTGTTGTAGCATTGCTTTCCGCTTTCTCAGTAAGATTTTTAAAACAATGTAAGTGTGGTGGCATATGTTCTAACTTATGGATTCCATTATGCCCTGCACTGTGAACTTTTAAAATTGTTTACTATTGTTCATGTTGTTTGTATTTCACCATTCATTTATAATTACTTCTAAGTTCAGGAGTACAGTTTACATTATCCTCTGTAAAACAGTGAAGAAGTAACAACTGAGATACAGAATTTAGTTCCTTGAGATTTTATTTTATGGGAGCTAGACACAGAGAAACAAGTAACTGTGTGCATGTCAAGCTGGAGAGCTGGTATCAAGATACTTGAAAAACATATATTGCTCAATTTAGAAATGCTTGCTTGTATGGGACTATTCAGATTATAAATGGTCATGCAATCTTCTTGAAATTAAAGAACTTGTGGAATAAACAAACATTTAACAAAAAAAACTACAAATGTGTGGGTGCTGGGAATCTAGTACTGGTTCATGGTTTCTAGAACTACATAAACTACCTGTTTTAGTGTGAGATTTTTAGCACTGTCCTTCACAGAACGATTTGAACTTTGAACTTAGACTGAAGAGTCATCTGCCTGATGGAATGATGTACGTTCTGTGCTGAAGTGCTGTTAACTTCCACTCTTTGACCAGCTGACATGCATGCTTTTCAAAGTAGCTGTGTCTTACACAGTTTGAAGTCTGGAAACAGTGGTACGGGAAAAAAAAAGGGCGATAGCTTTATTTATTACACAATTAAACATTTTTTTTAAACACAAATGTAAATTCTTTAGACCAAACTTGCATAAATAGGTTCAAGTAAGATTTTGGGTCTAGTCACAGTTCCAGACTTCTCTGCTGTGCTCCAACTTCCCTAATTTGGTGTTTTGAGAACACTACTTGTATGTTTTTCCTTCACCTACCTGTGGCTGCTACTAACAATTCCTTTTAAAGACAAAGCAGGCTTCAGGTCTGGATATTCTTAATAGACTTGTTCTTGCATTGTCATTTTAGAGTAAGAAATAATTTTTTTCAACTTTTACTTACTGTAGTGGAATTGCTTTTTTGGATTTCAGTTCATAGCAGCACTCCTGTCATTTGATGTGAAGAGTAAGAATCTACACCAAGAATCCAAGCCCTAATGTTCTGTGATACAAGACAGCACTGCTGCTCCATGGGTGACCGGCTTTCTAGTTGTTTGGGGTGTTTAATCCTCACCTTCCTGGACTTACAAATTCTGAGCAACAGAATTTTTTTCAAAGGTGAAGTCAGGTGCTTTAATCGTTTAAACCAGGAGGTTATACTCTAAATGTGTTAGAAAGTTCAAAATCATTGAGAACTGGTAGAATAGCGTCTCCTGTGGATTTTGAAATCAGTTTATTTACAGAAATTGAGTCTTGCACTGTAAACGTTAAATCATCTGGTGCTTATACATGACTTCATAATTTCAGATTGTTTTTGCTAATACTGTATTTTAGCTTTTGAAGCAACCAAATTATTTAAGATACGGAAAATTTCTACAAACTAACTGAAGGTGCTTTTACAGTAGATGTGGCTTGGAAATATCACTACTCTTGCATAACAGGTTTTTTGTTCTTATGCATTTACAGCAATAGTGTAGTTTTGAGAATGAAAGTAGGTCTAAATGCTAGTGTTTGCACTGTTTTTAATCCTGTACATAAGCACTGATAGATGCAGTAGGATTTGTGCTGTGTGTGAATTTCACTGGTTTGACTAAATTGTACAAGGAAGATACCATATGTAGCAATTTCACTGCCTGTATTCAAGATTGTACAACAGGAAATATTCTGGATTAGTAGTACTACATTAAAATTAAATGCTTGGGTTTTAACTTTTTTTTTTTTGTTGAAAATTTTAGGTTAAGCTAGACTTAAATTTTTGTATAGATTCAGCTTTACAGAAACCCTTATTTTTAGATTGTTCTCAGCGCTGGAATACTTCTGGGGAAGGAAGTAAAAGTGTTTTCAGTTTCTCCTTCAGTACTTGGAGGAAAAAAAATAAAAAGCTTGTTTTAAGTAATTATCAGAATTTCAGAGGGTACAGAATGTTTGAATTTGAATAGGTCCACTATGAAATTTGCTGACAACACCACTGAGTATTTTGTCACTCTTAAGCCTTTATATTGTTCTCAGAACAACCAGCATCTCCATCACAGTTCTGTGCCTTTTAAGAAAATTATTACAGCGAATGGAGCATGAATAATTTAAAAACAAGGCATCTATAGTTTTTTAAGAAGGTAGATCCTGCAAACCCAGTTCTCTGACTCACTTCCCACAGTGAGAAAAACTTTGCAAATTTTTTTTCAGCATGCTTGAGCAAAATTACTAAATTAGCTATATGAACCATTTATATCTTACTGGTTGGCTACGTACTCTTGTTATGCAGGAAAAGTATCCAAAATTGCAGTATTAAGAGCTCTCAGCAAATACTTCTTGTCTATACTTAAAACAGAATCCTTAAGTAACTATACTACATCTGCTTGGCACTGCAGTGTGTGGAAGCTGTACTTCAGTCCTGAGGAGCAGTTTAGCTGGGTTTGCCAGGCACTTTAACATTAAAAAGCAAAAGAGACTCCACAGAAGGTGGGGTTTTGTTCACAAATTTTAGCATGCTAGACTGCTGTATGCATTCCAGGACGTAGGCTGGTTCAGGTATTGCTGGTCAAAGATACCACTTTTCTGTGCAGCACTGCACGCCTCATGGAAAACAAGGAGCCCGTGTTACATTATATGGCTCATGTATGAAGGGTTATGTCTTCCTCTTGTTTAAAGTTCAAGAACTTGATCTATTTTCCTCACTGGTATGTAGGGGGCATATCAAAGCTAATTAAGTATAAAGTATGTACAGCTAATAGGATTAAAACAATGTAAAGTTACAGATTTTACTCAGTTTCCATTATGTTATCTTGAAGAAAGTCTGGATAACTCAATTTTAGTAAAGGAAATTACACTTCAATTTTAGTAAACAAAATCTGTAACTATAATATCTGTACTAAATGCTGTACTAAAGATTGTGATTGTTATTCACTGATTCAGATACTGAAGCATACTATTTACGAGACTATGACTAAATTGACGTTTTCTTCTATACTGTAATTTTTCTCAATAAAATTAAATTACTTTATGTATAAACTTACTGAAGTACTGAAGTATGAATATAAACATTGATCAGTGTGAAATACAAAGCCTGTGCTAGTGGTGCAGGTTATTCTTTCAATGCAGTGTTTAAATGTTGCCTTAAGCCAGTCAGCAGCACTGATTACACATAATGGCAGGAAAAGAAGTATTTTTTAAAGTCAATTTTAAAGGTGCACAAGGGACCCACCAAACACAATGGAAATAAATGTTTTAGACTGGAGAAAGGAAGCACGTGAACTTTGTTCAGTGCTTTTAAAGTATTTATGAAATAGCAATTTTTTTTCTTTGTCTATATAACCTGTTATTAAACAAACAGAATGCATGGAAATGGTTTCATAGGTGCTTTTCAATTTTTATAAAGTGTTCATTGAAGCTGTAGTGGGTCCGTAGCAAGTGCTACTGTTCTTGACCTCAGGTAAAACCTATGATCAAATCTATGGTGAGTTCTTAACAACTTTTCATGTCCCTAGTATGGAAACTTCCGTGATGGTGTCATACCATTCATTTACCTCAATAGCATATTGTGGAGAAAGTCACTATTTACCTTTAGGCAAACCCATTCAACAGTAAGATGACAATATGGTAAAGCAACCCCCAAGGCAAAGAAACAGCATTAGAAATTTATTCAGAATATAAGAACATTTGTAAAGTATTATAAATGGCTCTGTATAAATAAATGCAGTTTTTACAATTCTACATCAAATAAACATAAAATAGTTATTTTACAGCAGCTAGGAAACTAAAAAGAAGGAACACATTTAAAGCTAATTCAGTAAGGTGAAATGTTTCTAGAATTACCATATTATGGTACAGTATTAAAGGAGGAGCAAACACAAAACCAGTAGAACAATATTGACATTAATACAAACTTTGCAACATGTGCTTTGCAATAGCTAACAGTACATTCAAGCTGGTGAAGACTAACACATTTGATAAGAAAAAAAGTATTTTTTTTCTGAACACACTGTAAAATACAAAATCTCATGCACCTTTGTGACTTAGAAAATTAAATAATACAGCCTAAGATAATTAACGAGTGAACAACTTAGGTTCTGTTGGCAAGAAGCATCTATTTTTGTTGCTTTGCAAATATATTTCTTCTGCAACAAGTGTTAAGTGGGTTGCTGTAACTTAAGGTGATTTGCACTCTTGTGTGTAGATAGGCTGATGTTTCTAGCAGCTGCATAAAAAGAGTTAGGTTTTTGGCATGTATTCTCAGGGTTAGTGCCTTTGTAACAAGTACACTGGAATTGCAGCTGATTGTCAATAACAATTTTCATAATAACAGTAAACCTTTTACCACTTCCCTGTTGACCTTTTCCAATATGCAAGCAAATGAAGCAGAAGCTGCTCGCTTAGGCAAGATACCTAGTTGGTCTGGCCAACCATAGCTGCTGCTGAGGCTGTAGACTATCAAACCAGCCTTGCTTTTTCATACAGAAACATTATGGGAGGAAGAGGCAGTGGTTTACATTTACTAGTGATTTATAATTTATTCTAAAACAGTTTCAGAGCATAGCTGGCAGGGAAGACACGCAGTAAATATAGCAAAACAATGTTCAGTTGATGCAAAATCAGCAATGTTAGACCTAAAAAAGGCACCAAGGGACACTGCAGCCTTTTAAAACCTTTAAACCTAGATGAATTTTATACTTTCTTAATTTGTATATTTCCTTTAAAGACAGGGTGCAATTTAAATGCTTTAAGCTTCATGTTATTAATAGCTTCTCTAGCTACAGAGAAATAGAAAAATTGAGCCTAAGGGCAAATGCAGTGCAACAGTGGTTTCTAGTCACCTTAAGTGAAAGGTATTTCACACAGAGAGTCTGAGATGACCTCAAGTTACATGGATGTTTCAGATACAAGAATACAAACCTGCAGCTGCATTTTTGCTACTGTACAAAGTTGGTAAGTCTCTGTTTCTTCAGAAACAAGTATGATCAGCTACCTACCACTGAAGCTTTCAGCAAAATGCTATATTCCCATTGGTGAAAAACTTGCTGGCCAAAAAAGGGAAATGCCATAGATAGATGCTTAGGAAAACCAAAAAGACAGTAAGAAATCAGTGTGCTTGCTCCCTCAACAGCTGGGTCTGCAAAAATTTCCATTTGCTTATTAATTTAAGAAGTTAGAGAAAGAAGACTGTTCACAACCATTCCCAGGGCACTGCTACCTACAATGTAATTTTGAAATCAGCATTGTTTTAACTTGCTGTAGCAATCAATCATGTATGATGTTGGCTTTGTAGCAGATATATCAAGATTGTAGAGAAGCAGGAATCACTAAGAAGAAAACAGCAGCTACAGTAATGAGAGATGTCACAAACACCAACAGCTACAGTTTCAGTGGCAACCAACACTTAACAACAATGCTGTATTCTGAACACATATTCGCACAACTGTTTGGCTGCCTGGCCTAACCAAAGAGTACACAAAACCAAGTCCTCTAAAAATACTTCCTTAGTACTAGAAATTAGATGAATAAATGAAAGAAGTTACCATAACTCTAAATACACTAACAAAACTTCATGTGCAACTCAACATATAAAGCAAAAAGGATAAACAAGTCCTGAAATCAGATTCCCTTGAAAACAGAGCCTGAAAAATAAGAAGTAGAGGTGTAACAAAGTAGCAGGCTTTGTTGAATGGACTCTAGTTTTGCGTGTTAAAACAAATGTGGAAACTGTTTTATGTACTCAGGTCAAAAATAAGCAAATTCCAAATGAAACCGGTGCCTCTGTATTTTACCCCCTAGAGAAATCTATCTGATCTACTTTGCTTGATGTTCATCACCATCACAGGCCAACATTTTCAGTTCAGGCAGTTTGATAATATAGTAATGAGACTTAAAACAATCAGCAGTAACAAAAAGTAACCTAACAATCTGTATGAAGACTTCACCATTCACATTCTATTTGTGTCTGTATATCCATACACCTACACATTTATAGTTTTGTGCCTATGTATTCAAAATTAAATGGGTACGTAACTCACAGGTACCTTTTTTGGTCAAAACTAGTATAAAAAGAAGAAATTCTACCTCTTGATAACAGAAAGCTGTAATAAGCACTATACATGTGACAAAAATGGTACAGCTTCTTAAGGAAAACTTTGGCTATAATGTAATAGCAAGAAACCCCCAACTTTCTCAGAGTAATTGCAAATATAATGCAATATTAATACCAGATTCCCTATAATTTCTTACCCAGCCTTGGCACAGACGATCTGGCATGGTGAAACCTTTAGTCGTCTTTACAAACTGTTAAGAAACACAGTTGCAGTTTTCAGAGCTAGAACTAGGATTTCTTGTTTTTTTCCAAACCAACAGTTTTCCTACCTTTTCTGTGCTGCGAGCATCAGTGCTGCAATTACAATGTAAAAAAAATAAGCCAGCTGATCATCTTCCTGCTTTGAAGCTGCCTATTTAGTTGATTTAACCACAGCAGCAAGTCTTGAGGGTACACAACACTACTGTGTTGTATGGAGAGGGAGCACAGGGATTGTGAAAACTCAGATTACCTCCAAACTGCCCAAACTGAAAACTCTGTTAAGAATTTCGGTATGACACTGTCACCCATAGGACATTCAAAATGGAAGAGAAGCTGTAAGAATACAGACATAATGACACAGACAACATATATAATTATAGCATGATAATTCAGGCACTGCCATTTTACATTACAAAACAGTCCTTAAGGTTAACATATTATCCCCATAACACCTCTCTGGGATCCCAGAGAAGGTTGTTGTTGTGTCAGCATTGACAGTAACGGCTTTTAGCGTTTCAAGCTACCCAAGTCAGCCTCCAAAAGAAATTTGTAATGGCACTAAGCATCTTTGAAGGAGATGCATTTAAAGTGAAGTTTCATTGGTGTGTGGTCTAGAATTCTCTTCTTCTAGTAAAGCTATTCTTTGTTTGAGCATCCTTACTTGTGTTTCGTGTCTCTCCACCATGGCCATCATTTGCGATTCCAATTTCTTCAGCTTACTCTGATGCTTTTTCTTCGCTTTTTCATAAGCTCCTACCAAGTTGCTGTTAGAAATACAAGGCAATACAAGATCATTAAAAAATGCTTGTTCATATCAAGTGCTACAGAAATCCACCCCAAAACACCAGCTTCAGGGAATCTCAAGGTTTGGGTACTGATCATCTTCCTAAGATTTACTAGTACTTTAAAATGCATGAGATCCAAACTTCAGTCCAAACCCAGATCAGTGCTAATCATTGACAAGGCGTGTACTGGCTCCAAAAAGATACAGAGAAAATAAACTGGTTACTGAAAACAGTTTTAAACATAGATCTAAGAAAGAGCCAGCTAGAGGTTGCTGGTGATGACATCCCAGAGTACGCACAGCATCAGGACACACATAATGGCATCCTGTGCTAATCTGTCAGCCGCTAAGTATCTTCTGTGCCTCCACCTTGACTCATTAGGAAAGCTGGAGATGGGTACTGCTCCTCACCACATGGGCTTTAAATATGACTTATAAATGAAAACTGCATTGTGAGCAAATAGGTTTCTTGCAGGAAGGGCAGCTACACTTCATCATATTCTCTGTATATTCAAACACAGTGCCAGTAAAAACTACTGAGTGAGCAATAAAATTTAAGTGTGATTATCAAAGCCAGCTTATTAATAAAGAGACTGGAGCCAAAGAAATGGGAGCAATTTTAAACAAAAAAACATTCATAATCTGAATAAATGGAAGTTTTTTGTTTGTTTTAATAAAATACATTTACTGGTACCTCAGTTAAGATTAACCTATTTATTTCTGTTCCTGTGTTCTTAGCTATGTACTTTTCAGCATCTTACATGGGAGGCTTATACCTCCTGCATCTCTAACTATAACCTTAAAGAGTCAACATGGGTGAAGACAAGGATCCAGAAACTGCTCATCGAAGTAGGGAAGGATTACAGTGCAGAGCATGGCAAAAAAAAAAAATCAATGGCACATCCACCTGCTGGAAGATCTTTTACCTGTTTGCCCGTTTAAGATCATTAACAAATTCTGCGGACTGCTGATGTCTGATTTCACTGCTCTTAGTGAGTCTCTCCAAAGCACTCACTAACTCTTGCACTCTAGCCTTCAGTTTCTTCTCCCTGGATAAAGGTAAAAGGAGGAAGAAAACTATTTTCAAAACAGAAATAACACTTCAGCTAGCAAGTACATGAATGGTTGTCCTGTGCTGGGCTGACAGGCTGAAAATATGTTCCTTCCTACTACTTGGATAAAACAGGAGGTAGTTCTTACATTAAACTTTTCCACAGGTTGATTTTTCTAACATTCACCATTTTAGAATATGGGATCAGAGGTGCAGAGAAAACAAACTTATCTGATGCATCTTGTATGTATCAAATTACAGTAACCACAAAGATACATAAAAAGAATACTTGGCACGTGCCACCTACTGTGTCTTGAATGAGACAGCAAAGAGAACTACCAAGGAAAAATAAAACATCATGTCTAACACATAGGAATTTTAATTAAAAGTAGCACAACAGGATTGTTATCTAGATCAAGTTGCTCCAAGCCCCATCCAACCTGATCTTGAACACTTCCAACGATGGAGTAGCCAATATTTCTCTGAGCATCTTGTACCAGTGTCTCATCACCCTCAGAGCAATTTCTTTTTTTTCAGTTACCACCTCAAATTTACACAAGTAATTTATACTACAGTCTGTATTACAGTAGATCACTAGGCTTCTTTTAGGAGCCAGCAAGTTCAGCCTATGTGGCAGCAGGAAACAGAAAAAGTTAAGAACAAGAGAGGGGAGTATTGACAGAAAAACACAAATACAAGAAACACAGAAGACTACAGAGCACAGACATTTTCTTCTGTGAGCTACACTCTTTTTCTTTCAAATGAGCCACAGTACTGAAGTTTAAGATGTCAATATAATTACCAGTACCTAACACTTACAAACCAATAACTAATTACCTGAAGTGTGCCAAAATGGAAGTAAGGTGCACAGTACAAATGCCTCTATGAAGGAAGGAAAAAGCAAAGATGGCAGACATTTTGCAGAGGAGCAAGTGTTACAGCTTAGGGTTTAAGCTGGCTTTACAAGGCACTTCCCAGCACAAGCAAGCATATGGCATTGAGGCTGGTGCTGCTTCTTTAGGAGCTCCCTGCAGCACAGCTGATGACTGCCCACAGCCTGCTCATACACAGACACAAGACTCTCCCACCTCTTGTGCAAGGGTGTTGATGTGGAGATCCAGAAGCCTTTCTCTGTGACCCATCCTCATAGCACAGGCATCCCAGAGAGAAAACCATCAGAATTGAAAATTTTACACAGGGGTCTAAGAATGACATACAGCTGGGCTAAATTGGGACAAAGTTACATTTAGATTTAGTTAGATTTTAGTGTTGAACCTTACACTGGGGAGCTTTGCATGTATGGAGACATTTGTCAGTGTTTTCCTGCTTAGAACCACTTTGCAGTGATCTGCCTTCCCTTCCTGTTTTGGTTGCAGAGCTGCGATGTGGGTAAATTTGACTTAATTTCAGTAACAAGACATAAAAGCACTGAGCCGCATAGGAATGAATACCCCACAGTGTGTGAACACTGAATGACTACCCCCTAGCTCTGCACAGATGCCCCTTGAAATCCAGCTCACTAGCCTGTAGTTCCAATGCTGGACTGGCAATGGCAGCATTTTACAACCAGAGAGTAGGGCAGTACATGTGGAAAGTTTCGCTATGCAAAGCTTCAGCAACAGAAGGGCTTTCACAGTCAGCCATGGAAATATTCCAAGTTAGCAGTTTATCCCAGCATGCTGCAGACACTGGTTTACTGGCCAAAGTAAGCAGGACATAAGAGGAGCCTTGTTTGATGAAAAATAATCAGTATTCTTTATGCATCCTTACCAAAGTAACATATATCAGTTTTCAAATTACGCAGTATTTTCCCTAGTAATGAGCTTTTAGCTCATTGCCATCCACCTCAAATAAAAGTTTTATTTTTATACCCTATTGTAGCAATCAGAAAGACACAGCACAGTCTACAGTCAAAACAGGGGCCAAAAAGAAAAAAATCCAGTTTTTACTTGCTAAATATAAGATGTATAAGATTAAGAAAAGATCAGACTTGGCAGAAGCCAGACCCATTACCTAATGTGTGTATGGCACTACTGGTATGACAGAACACCACAGGGTAAATCTAGTCCTTGTCTGCTCCCAAAGGGTACTACAGCCAAAGGCTCTGGGCAGGGCTCAGGAACACTGCACCCAGCACTGTGAGCTAAGCTTGAAGACGAAGTGCAGCAGAATAAGCATTCACAGTATTTGGATGGGAGGAAAAAACTAAAAATCACAAGAGGTTGTTGATTTGAGGTTGATTTAGCATCATGTGCAAGAAAAGGTATAGCTGTGAAAACACTGCACCCAGTCAACACGGGATAAAGAACCTTGCAGAGATGCAGTTTACTGCAGCTGGAGCTCTTAAGATACCTTCTGTAATTAAAGCTGTGTGGAAAAAAAAAAACCACCAGTAAAAAGACCTGAAAGCACGTGTGATACAAGTTTAGTTGTCACAGTCACTACTACTTGATAATATTACAGCACCTGACTATTACAGCACCTTTCATCTGTTTTTGCACTCACACCTTTCAACCTGTCATGTTCATCCCAAACTCCACTAAACATCAAAAGTATTTCTTTACATCTGGCCTGTAACGTCTTGCTACTTGGCAAAGATATAGGGGCAGAGAAGAGGTAAGTACCCTGGGCCTCCACAGGCTAGTTAAACAGATTTCAGATAACAGTTCAGAACTGCCTAGCTACATAGGTAACAGTGGGTAATCCTTCACATTTACAGATGTCTCAAATTTACATTTATACCAGCAAAACACATACATTGCCTGAGCTGACAAGATCCACACAGGTTTTTTTTTGGCTTTTGCTGATGTCTTTAAGCCAGTGAAAACAGTGCTAGCCTAACTCCCACCTTCATCTCAAGTAAACCTGATAGCACGTGCTGAAATTCCCCAAATCTTATAAAAACAACACATAGGGATCTACTTTTACACTTATTGTTTCTGATTTAAATCTAAGTATCTTTAGATATTTAGACACAGGAAATGCCTCATTTTGGTCTGGAAAATGGAGATGCGTATTTGGTTAAAGACTATCGTGTGCTGCAAAAAACATGTAAGGCTTTCTCTGAAGTGTGGCACTTTTATTCTAGTATCAGATGAGAGACCTCAGAGTACCTTACCTTGACCAGAAAATGCTCTATCCCTTCATAAAAATCCCATGCCTTATAATGCTAACCCTTCTCAATTCTCTTCATTCCCATCACTAATTACCTCAGTTTGGACAGTAAGAAATGTCCTTACTTGTGTCTCTCCAAAACTTATTGCTTAGTTGGGCAGTGAATAGGAGTAATAATGGATCCTAAGGTGCTATTTTATTCCTTTAATGCATTACAGGGTTAGCTGTCTTTACAGGATTTCTACTATCACTTCACTTCCTCCATTGCTTTTATAAATCAGCAGGTTATGAAGAATCAGGCTTAATAAACAGAATATTTTAAAACAACAGTCCTAGTAATATGCAGCATTTTTCTTGAATGAGAATGTGTCAAAGCTACAAATCAGGGACGGAACTGCACTTCACACAACAACCATATGAACATCTTCCAGACACAGATGCCATATGGCTCTGGCATAGCCTTCTGCTGCCAGCCAGAACCTGAAGAACAAATGTGCACAGAATTCATACTGCCATCATGCCCCAGGGCTGTAATATGGACCAGTATGGATCCTGAGAAAGCATTCATGTGTGTATTTTGATGTGAAGAGAGAAGGAAAAGCAAGTATTTTTAGCAGAACACAATTTCTGTGAGCCCACAAATCAACTGGACTGCAGAAGTCAGCACAGATTTTGCTTTCAACATTTCCTCTTTCAACTGGGTACTGCCACTGGAACTGCAGAGAATAGCTGCAGCACCTCGTGCACATAGAGAAAATGAGCACATATTCCCAGAAGAGGGAAGAAGCTTATGATCTGTGGGCATGGCTCGCTTCCAACACAAGGGTTCTCTGTTCTTGGGGCACTCGAGAAGCCTGCTGGGGAAATACCCACCTGCTCCTGTTCCAAGAAAAAGATGAGAATAGGCCTAGAGCCTACTCCATCTTCTAAAACCACTATTTTCAGTGAAATGCCTAAAGTGTTGGTAACAAAGACTTTTGTATTTGTACAATCAAAACACTCAGTGGGCAGTTGCTCATGGGTTTTCAAGGGCTTTCTGTTTCAGCCTTACAGGATGGTTTGCACTGGAAGGCAGATAGGGGCTGACATCTCTGGTTTCAAGGCTACTGGAGAGAGCAGGGAATTCTGCCAGAGCTATAAAGGAAACTACCATCAGGCACATTTCTGCAGTTTCTGTGAATTTGGCCTTCACACAATGACACCATGTTTGGGCCAGAATAATGTAAGCAAGGTCTTGCATACTTTATATTTTCTCTCCTGCCTGGGCAGGAGACACATTCAGGTTTCATTTCCAGACACTTTCAGGTTTCATTGTGCCAAAGCTTTCCCAGGCAGATTTTCCTGTCCTTGCTCATTCCATTGAGATCTCCCCAGTGCTAAGGAAGCTGCACTTCCCTGGCACACAGAAAGTGGGTTTTTCTGCCCCTGGCTTGGAACGTACCTAGCTAACTGTTGCCCCTCTACCCTGGGCTCAAGAACACCCATAGCTCTTGGTGAATCTGGAGCAAAAGAGGAGTAATGAGCTTTCTCCAGAGCAGGAGGCAAGAAAATTTCCCACAGCTTGGCAGAGGAGTCAGCGGCCTTTGGGGACTATCCTACACCTTGCCATCCCTACGAACATCCATTTACTCACCAGGAAGCATTGCCTGCTACAAGGAAACCTCCCTAGATTCTGGCTCCCCTGTCAGAGTGGCTTCAGCTCAGCATCTGCCCCTGAGCTTCACAGACACAAAGCTCTGGTGCAGCAACAGGGCAGCCAGCTTGGGAGGATTGAGGTCTGAGTGTTCCTGGGCATAGGTACCCAGGCAGGGTAGCCAGCACCCAGGCATGTGGGGTTTGGGGAGAGGAGGGAGAAGAAGCATCTCTAGCATGTCCCCTAGCTTTCTGCATGGTCCCTGCTTTGAACGAGAGGCACACACCTTCCATCCCACACTCTGCTCCTAGTCCTTTCCCTATTACCTCTTGTTTTAAACCTGGCATGTTCTCTCACTCTCTTCTCTCTTTTTTCCAGTTCCAGCTGAACAGGGTGACACATGATTTGTTTTTTTTTTGTAGGCATTTGACTCCTCTCAGAAGATAACAGCTGGACAGTTAAAAGGAACTCAGTTTCATCAGCAGTTTGAGCTAACATCTTAATTCAGGCTGGCATGCAGAATCTCCAAGACAATTTGAATGCATGCCTGTCGCACTAGTGCAGCTTGGCCTGCTACAGAAAACAACTGGTATTTAATAGAACTTTTAAGAGACAACAAAATATCACTATGCAAATGCCAAGAATCTTAAAATCATCCTCTTCAAATTTCCCTCTCCTTGTCAGTGGTGGGTGTGAGATCACCTGTGCTTCCTGCTGCCTGTGCAAAAGTATCCTTTTCTGACCACAGAGAATATGGAGAGAGCTTTAAAAAAACGCCTTGCTGGTGTAATGTACTGCATTTTTGCTGAATATCAAATGCTTAGAGCAGATCTAAAAAAAACCAGATGATACCACAGACACGCAGCATGCAGACAGGTCAGGTATAGTCCTGGAAACAACAGACTGGCAGCAAAAAGAAGCCTGGAGGAAGGCAGCAGCGTGCCTGCCTCTCTCACTGCTCAAACCTCCCACCAGCTTTGCCAGCCCAGCCTGAGAGGTCTCCAGACCTGCAGCTATTTGGAGCTCCCTGTGATGACTATATCCAAGTGCACAGCAGCTCGGCGGTGCAAAAAACCACACTGTGGTAAGGAGAACTATTTATTCCATGTAAAAAATACAGAAAAAGAAAAATAGTTATCCTTGATGCTTGTAAAAAAAATAGCTACCCAAGGCACTTCTGAGGAATCTGTCCCTTGTATCTCTGTAAGTCATTTCTTTTCTTGCAAGATGGTTTCTCTCAGTGGGGCTCTCCAGGGGAATTTCCAGAGACAGTCCATGCCTCCTGAACACCTCAGGCAGCCAGGGGAAACCACAGCAAGAGACTGCAACGTCATAAAAAAGACAGAGATCCCTGAAATTTGCCATGACTGCAGTCCATGCCTGTTCGGCCTTCAAATGTCTCCAAGTTGCTTATTTCCCCATTTAATGGATGTGATAACAAGAGAACAGAAATAAGCAAATGTAACTGACAAAAAGCAAGTGATGATGCACTGAAAACACTCATCAGTAGCTCCTGTATACCAAGCCCACCTCTCTCTTCTCACTTTTATCTACTGTATGATCATTCTGTACTTTGGCCAAACAGGAAAAAGATTTTAATGATTCAATACTTAATAACCATTTTGTATCTGAGTCATGTGTTTTTGGCATGTCCCTTTCCATTTCCAAGACTTAGCCTTACTGATGGTCAAGATATGCCTGAATTTGAGAGATGTTTCTGCTTGCTCCTGGATCCTGTTATCATGAAGCTAAGGGTGGCCCTGAAAATATGCCAAGCTGTCGTCACATGAAGTCCATGGAAGTTTAAAATAAAGGAAGGTGGCTTGATTTATCTCTGGGTGACACTGTGTCGGGTGGAAACAGTCACTGCCATGCCTTGGCACATCCTTCTGTTGAAATTGTTGCTCTTTCAAAACAAGGAGTTTGGCGCAAGACAGGGTTGAGGTCTTCAGATAGGCCTAAGGACCTAAGACTGAAAAGGACATTACAGTGTCTCAACAGACACATGAAAGCTACTGAACAGGATGAATTTTCAGTGTCCTACTAGAAATACCTGCAGTTTCCACTTCCAGAGAGGTAGGACCACAACACTGTGCAAAAATGTATTTTATGTTAAGAGAAAAAGAACAGTTCAAAACAGTTTAATCCTACTGATTACCACCCTTTCCCCTCTCCATGACAACTTCCCAATTAGTAGCATCACTTCCTAGGTTATCTCTTAGTTCAAAAGTCATCAGACATGGTAAATATACAGCTGCTTTTTGTGTTGCTAGATGGAAAGCCATCCTTTTTTGAGGGAATTGTGTCTATACTGACACAACTCATGTAACCCTGCACTGACATCAGAGATCGTAATTTTTTGCAACTGTTGATCCAGCTGAGGTCTGAACAGTCAGTCAGTCTAGTTGCAAAGTGTTTTGTCTGCCATGGTCCTTACCTAGGGGTCATAGTCATATCCTTCCTGCCCAAATATTTTAATGCTTACAGAGGATTTTCTAAATGCATGCAGAAAATACAGTCCTATGCAGACAGAAAAGCTATCAGCAACAAGTAAGAGGAGAGAATGCAAGGAGGACCTCAGCAATCAAAACATTTCTAATAAGGCCCAGGGAGAGAGAAAAGTTTCAGACTTGCCAGCTTAGCCATTTTTCATAGAATGGAAGGAATTAACAGAGAAAAAAGGGTTAGTTCTATCACCAACATTGTCACCCTGCTAAAAGCAAATATGTTTTCTATGTGGAATTCTTTCTGCCACCATCCTGCCATCTTTAATGCATCTATAACCAACCACATGCTTACTAAGTTACAAACTCATACAAGCAACATATAGCGCTCCCTTCCCCTGCGACAGCAATGCAGAACATACCAGCAAGAAAAATGTCATTCTAAGTTCTTCTTCAGACTGTGTAATGTGTCTGATTTTGGGGGATTCAACCAGATCCCCTCTCGCAGCACCAGCCTCCTGCATAGTCATCAAAGTGTCAGTGCCAGGCTATGAGGATGCTGGGAATACATTTTTGCCCTCCTGCTAATAAGGTACTTCCTGCCAACATGTTTGTTTATGGATGTGTCAAACTCAAAAGTCTTCATGTCCACTGATATATTCCACCATTCCACTAAGAAAGGACATGTAAACAAAACTGAAGTCTCTGGCATAAAGTATTTATGCTTGGCTGGAACAGAATGTGCCTCTAAATTAATAGCCTTAGCCTGCAATACCAGAAATTTGGTAACCTAGATGTAACTTTTACAACATTAAACTAACCAATAATTTACATTTCTACTAGTTAGCATAGGGGTGACAGAAAAGAAAAGCTATTTCTGTGGGAAGGATGTTAAGATGGGTTTTAATGTTAGCACTGCTACAGGAAACCCTGGGAAAAACACCCTGTCCACATATCTCACAGGAACTGTGCTTAAGCCCCACTGGCAGGAGCAATCACATTTAACACAGTTGTATTTCCATTACATAGAAAGTCTTTACTCCAAAATTTATGTACAGTGTAATCCAATTAATTTCTTCCCCATTTCTACCTGACAAACTGTGCTTGCTAGGCCCCTGGCTGGAAATTCATTCTAATCAACTTAAGGGCTAGTAGATAAAGCAAAGTTGTTTTCTCTGTGGTGTCAGCAACCTAAATTTCATTACTATAGTCAAGCCTCTGATAATTAAGGTTACAAGCATCTTCTCAAAATCCAGGGCAAATAACAAGAACAGGAAAAGGTGCAGCTTGAGTGAAGGCAGAAAGTGCCACTGGAGATGCTCACATATTGCATATTCTCCACACTGGGACAGGAATGTGAAGAATATGGGATCTATGGCTCTGTGCAATGTTTACGCAAATTACATTGTTGATGGGTTTTATCTGCCCACACACAAATGACAGTTTTGATTATTTTAACCACAGAATTTTGTTTCCTGCATCAAGCAAACTAAACACGCTGCAACTGCCAGGCTATTAAGCAAGTGGTATGAAATGTATTGATTTTGAAGTGGTAATGATCTTACATTTCTACATAATGCCTTTCAGGCTTAAGTGTCCTTAGGCACATTAAGAGTTGCACCTACAAAAAAAGCACTTCAGGAATGAATCACCACAGCTGCTTAAGAGGTCATTCTACCTTTAAAGAACATGCAAATACCAAAAAGCCAAGACACTCTTCCCAGCCAAAATTCTTAGTAGAATTTTGGACAGGTTCTAAATACAGTAATAACTAAATTAGATATTAGATAGCCATGTCCTGGTGGAACAAGTACTAAAAAACCTACTGAAACAATGAATATTTTTGTCATGAAGTTAACCACATAGCTAGTGCAGCAAAAAGAGCTGTACAAGCAAGTATCAAGTTAACGTGTAACTGTAATGAAAGCTTTGTCTTAAAACCTGGCTGTTGACAAAAGCAGTTTGTCAAGACATCAATTTTCTCTCTTGTGAGAAGCGAGGAGATAATGCTTCACACAACAATGTCATTTGTTAATTGAATTGTGGATTTACTTACATACTCAGGATGCAAATGCAGCATCTGAGTCATCAAAATCACTGCAGTTCCCACTCCTGTTAACTCCTACCTAGGTTTTAATCTGTGACCAACCTTCTGAACCAAAGATCACACCTCAGATCCTGTCTTCACTAGAAGTTTTCTGCATGCCCTCAAATGAGTCATGTAACTGTTTTGTGTCTTGTGTTCTTGCCTGCATATGGACATTCTTGATGTTTTCAGGGTTTCTTAGGGATACAGTTAATCTGAATTTTATAGAACCTCAAGGAGAATGGAGCAGAGCACCATGTGAGGACTTTCATTAGCTGAAGAACTACAACAAAAGAGAGGGGAAGGTTAGAAGAACTTTGTTCCTTTTCCTTCTCACACAAAAAAACCTGTGATTACCCTTAAAATCACCTAAGGGTTAGAAGTGAAGGCTCAGACCTAAACTTCACCTCGGACCTACAGAACAAGTAATACCTCTGGCAAAGGAAGCTGCTTACCGCCTGAGTGCGTTTGTCAGTTCAGCAGTCACTTCACTCTCGTCGTATGGGCTCAGCTCAGCTAGTGTTAATGCTGTTGCTGCTGCGGTGCCATCACTGCCTTCCTGAGAAATAAGGAAAGGCCATCAAAGTTGAAGTTACTTACCCTCTTGATAGGAAAACACAGAAGACTTCTTAGTTTGCAGCTACTTTTAAAATGGGGAAATAAACATCACAATGTCACAGCAACATGGCAAGTCTATCAACATAGTAAGAAATGGACTAAATGAGTTAACGCTTCACAAATCCTTCTAAATGTTTCTTAAACCACCACAGCTCACTGATTTGCAGAATTCTGCTCTAGTGTGCGTAACTGCTACTGCATTTTACTACTTTGGACACCACAGTTGAAACAAAGCAGCGCTGGATCTAACAATTCAGATGATGCTTTGCCAGAAATAAAACAGAAAGACACAATTACACACTACTTCTGAAGTTTATTTTTTAACACATTACTGAGGTTTTCTGGAGACACAGCTCTAAACAACCAGAGTAATTTTTTTTTCTAGGAATCACTATTTATGCAAATTATTAATGTAAATATAGAAATCTGTTTATTTTGCATTATACTGAGGTGGGACAAATTCTTCATTCTTAAATTATTACAAACTGTCTGATTAGGGCAAAGAGATTGTCATCAAAAGGCTCTAACTGCTTAATTGAAATGGTATTTTGCTTAGACTCTCTTACAGTGTTCCCAGTGAATGGCAACAGGCAAAACACAACATGTTCAGCCACAGTAGCTTGTATATATTTGGCAGGAATGGTTCTGTGGTGCTCCTCCCCAAAATGACCATCTTATTTTAGCCTGGCTTAACAGTATTTCTGCAAAGTTCTCATAAATTACACCACTGAAAGGATCACCTAACAACTGCAGAAGAGAGAAAAGACACACGTATAGCCAAAAGAAGAGAATTATTAAAATGCTAAAGGCAGGGAGGGCTACAATAAATTGTGTTTACTTTGATTTTATAAATTTGTTTGACTCCTGACCTTGCCCAATTTGTCTTTGCTTCCGCTGCTGGTTGAGCTGAGAGACCTCATCCTCTCTTCTTTTTGTTCTTCCACTTCAGATTTCAAGTGCTCAATATGGATGAGGTAGGCCTGCTCCTGGGCCTCTCGAGTGCTCAGTTTCAATTCCAATGCCTTCTTTTCCTTCTCCAGCAGGTAAAGCTGGGCCTTAAGCTCTGCCATCTCCTCCTGTTGAAGAAACATTATCAGCATGCTGCTTCGTGAGATTACATACCTAAAGTAAGACGTTAAACAAGGTTTTCATTCACTCCTATTACTCGAGTGTTCTTTCCACGGGGAACACAATCAGCATCCAGAAGGCTTTTTATAATCACCTAGTGTATTTGTCAATGGATCAGGATATCTTGAGACTAAGTGGTTATAATGAGCTGTGCCATCCTTTAATCAGCCTCAAATAACCTCACAGGCAACAGACCAGCTAATCTGGTGCTGAAATTACAGTTGACAGATCAAAGAGGGTTGTGACAGCTGCTGAAATTTCTTTGGTTGTACTCTGCCCTTCCTTCAGAGACCACTGCCCTAAAACCAGTGTCTGAGTTTCTTGTCAAACAGCTCCCTAAATGCCAGATTCCAATTTCTTATTAATACCTAATAATTAAGAGTTGGTATCTCATTACAGTGGAACAGGTTTGAAGGACAAGGACAACAGACACAGATCATATATTCTTGTCTCATAATATCAGCCTCTGTAGCAGAATGCACTAGTCAAAAAGGGCAACTGATGTCCATTTTTAGTTTTCCTCCTCTAGATAGTTAGAATCACACCTATGCACAACTGGAGGGTCACAAAACTGCACTCACATTCTTCTCATGAATATGATCCACTGAAGATGGACATTGGTACTTCGTAGACAGAAGCTCAATTCTAAGAGCTAATTCTTGTGTGTAATTCTTCTGCTGCTCCAGTATTTATGACAAGGCTGACAACTACTGTAACACAACACTTGCTGCCTGGGACAGACTTCTGCCCTAACATCTGCTCTGACTGTGCTGGTCGTGAGTGCAGTGACTCTTCTTTCAGCACTTGCTTCCAGCTTCCTATGAAAGCCAGGGGATGGGTGTCCTGAACGAGAAGACTCTGTGTTTAACAAAACTTCAGCAAAGTTTCTTCCACAAAATGTCCCAGGACAACCCATCATCCACAAAACACTAAAGAGACAGACATAAAGAGATAAACATAATTTATATTATGTGTTAAAAACCATCATCAAACAAAAAGACTGCCAAAAAGACTGCCCTGAAACATGTTCTCACTGTTGAGCTTGCCATGCCTTAGGTCACCTCATGGGTGATATACTGAGTTAATGCAGCCATTTTCTGTATCAGGGTTCGTTTCTAGACTTGTTCACTATGTAAACATCTCTGAGAAATAGAAGTTTCTTGTTGATGGCCAGATTTTTGAAACAAAGTATTTGAGTCACAAAAACATTACAGTTTATCACCTTACCCTTCAAAAATAATGCTTTTGGTATTATACCCATTATTAAAAAAGATTGTACAAATGCGTATCTTGGCACATATTTAGACCAAATATTCTGTAGAACGAAATCTATGTCACTACCAAGAATTTAATGTCTGGATTAAGCATAAGCAGTGCACAAAGGTGTAGACAGTTACAATAGCATACAGTAATCCCAGGTGATCGTTGGATTATTCAGAATCACCAACCATGCAAAAACAAAATCCATATCCTAAATCCCGTCAAGCTTGGAAAGATTCATATGAGCTTTAAAATCATTCACTTAGTCATCTACTTATTTGTGAACTGAGGGTTAGAAGCACAATCAGTTTCATCCAATGTGGCTTACAGAAATCTAGTTGTTAGGAAAACTTACCATCAAGTTCCTTTGTCTACAGTAAAGATGTAAATAATACTGATAAATAATGACGGGACAATTTAATTACAGAAGTTGAACTGGTATACTCAAATGGACACATTTAGCTTCTTAAGCCTGCTTCTAAAACCATTAAT
The DNA here is from genome assembly GCF_012275295.1 of Melopsittacus undulatus. Taxonomy (NCBI): domain Eukaryota; kingdom Metazoa; phylum Chordata; class Aves; order Psittaciformes; family Psittaculidae; genus Melopsittacus; species Melopsittacus undulatus. Next base: position 66,987,359 of record NC_047557.1, on the reverse strand, counting down.
CTACTTAGCCTGCTTAGTGAAGGCTGAAGAGTCATTTGAGCAGAGTATTCTGGCACTTACATGAATACTCTTGATAAAGGGCTATCTATATGGGAGGGTCATGTAAAGATTTTACCAGGCTGGAAGATGAAGTTAGGCAAGTTCAGCTTAGAAATAAGGGACATTAATTTCCTAAAAAAAAGGTGAATTTAACCACTGCAACAATGGATCTATGGCACTGAAGTTTCCCATCAGTTGAGAGTTTTAACTTAATGACTGGATGTTTGTACTACATATCCTAGCTGAGCATAAATTTGAGGATCAACGGTTAACTCACTTGTTTATGAAGACAGTAAGTCTATGACATCATATGTGAATTCACAAATTTGCACCCTGTACCCGGAGACATACCATGGACTCTAAAAGCACTCCCCATGTGTTAGCTTCCTCATACCAAGACAATGTGACTTTGAAACAGAGAAGCAAACACAAAGCAGGGCAAAAGTGGAAGAACCATCAACCACTGTCTTAAAGAGTGGAAAGGGAAAGAGCAGCAAGGGATGGACAGGCTGAAGTTAAAAGTTGAGGGTTCTGGTATGGATGCATAATCTGTGAGGAGGGGTGGCAAAAGTCACATTTCACATGGGAAAATTTAAGTAGCTCAGATTTACTTTGAGAGTTAATTATTCCTTACACAGGTATCTTTTTCCATGAAAACACATTTTTTAAAGATAGCGTCTAAATTTCATTTCAATGACAACATCACCTTTGTATATTTACTATTCCTTTCTTTTTTTCTTTTCCTTTTTTTTTTTCCCCCTAATTACTGAGTGCTAGTGAAATATATATGCAGTTTAACATAATCTGTTTCTTCAGAGTGTGGGCCTAAAGTGACATTTACAAAATGAAACCCCAAAGGAAGTTGCAAGTAGTCACTCTTCCAGTTTTTTGCAGAAGACTTACACAACCTGTTCAAATTCACAAGCTCCAAGCACTATATCTGCCAGTCAGGATTAATTAACTGAATATTGAGGAATATTTTGTACTTGCAGTCATACTGTAATTCTGAATTTGGGTGAAAACTTGACGACAATTAAACAATACCCCTGAATCAATACAATCCGAAACACCACATCATTCTCAAAATTCAAATCGGTATTGGATGTGGTCATGTCAGAATAAAACAGCATTGACTCTTACGTGGCAAAAAATTCTAAAAGTCACGAAAAGGGGATTCTCAAAGGATCACAGTACACAAGGTGGAATATACCAGCCTTCAGAAGTAAAACAAGTATCAGAGCAAATAAGTGCCATGCTCTAGTTAACTGTATTTTACTACACACATCTATAAGAGCATGAAATGTTGCAACAAAGATGGACAAGAGGATTCTTCACATTTTCTGCAAAGAGTCTGTAGGCTCAAAGCACATTATGAGCAATATTATAACAACCTGTACACAGAAGAGGAAAAACTATCTGTGTAGAAAGCTGAAAATGAAGAATTTTTTACACCCATCAGAATTAATCTCCTTTCTAACTGGGGCATGACAACAACTGACCTCAAAGCAAGATCACTAAATGATGACGAACCACAGACCAGAATGTATTTGGAAACATAATTAATTACTGCTTGAAGCAAAGATTTGCATTCTATAGTAGTACTGGAGAAACACTACATCTTACACTCTGGACAAAAAATAAATAAAATAAATAAAAACAAACAGGGCAACAGGAAAACCATCCTCAAATCATCTTTTTTATGGATAATTTTCATCAGTAATGAAGAATTAATGGTATAAAGGCATTTTTAGAATATTATCAGCATTAACACATAGATACAAGCAAAACGACTGATCTGGACATCAGTTTTTACTAGGAATCATTAAACGAAACATGCTAAAAGATGCAGCAGAGATTCCAACACAAATACGAGTTTCAGGAAGACAGCAGCAGGTGTAAGACCCAGCAACACAGAAAATCCTGGAGTAGCTTAATCAAGCTGTACCATCCTTGCTGGTTGATGAAAAGCCAAGACACTCAGAAAGCCAAGACATCCATGAGTTCTGCCCTTAGGTTCAGCTATGTTATAGCTTGTTGAACACGAGCACGGTGTAATGCAGACCTAAGCAACAACCATAAATGCTAATATGTAGCACATTCTCTTGGGACCAAAGCAAGCAGAGTGTTGTTGTGCCTTTTCTAATGCTTTATGCATAGAAGAAGTGTACAATTTTCCTATTTCTATAGCAGGAGAGCACTTACCAACAAATCTATCACAAGTTTTGACAAACCTAACTTTTTACTATGTCCCTTTCAGAAATGCAGGAACTTCCTGAAGTTCTGAATTCCAGCAAAGTGCAACAAATTGTAACAAATAACAATGCTACCACTTTTTCTGAACCAGAAAGGACTTCAGCCACCTGTGTAAAATGTGTGGATTAGCACTGTGCATAAACCAATCCAGAAGAAAGATTGCTTTTTCTTCTAGAGACAATTCCTGCAGTGAAAACCCAATTTGCTAGGTCAAGCCAAAAGTTATGAGTGTAAAAAACAAGTTACAAGATCATTTAGTTAACAAAACGATTACCAGCACCCAAAACTGTAGCAGAAATTATGATATGCAATTGTTGGTGTCCCTGTCAGGTCAGGGAATGCCAGAGCACTAACCGCAAAGCACAGCTCTGCAGTTTGCATTTACCTATGAATTTAGAGATAGAATGGTATATGAGATTTCACAGAAGATCTGGATGCAAAAGAGGAGATATGTGATATCTGAAATATACATATAATTATCTGTAAACATTTTCCAGTACTTCTTGAATGCTTTAACTGTGGAGAATATATTGCTTTTGGCCACAATATATTCTAATAACTAAACCAACTTTAAATCTTCTGACTGGTAGCAGGCACTCTTTCTTCTTTGAACTGCAAATATTGAATGCATTATTGTAAAATTGTATTTGCCATCATGGAACAAACAGTACCACTAAGAACAAAATTATCATTTCCAGACTTAGCCAGCAGCAGCACATCAGAATGAAAATCTATAGCTTTAGGGGCTTATAAAACTATTGGGATTTGCTGTTACACATGATACCATCACCTAACATATATCTGCCATTAGCTGTCTAAAACAGGACTTGTCAATATGCAGAAATTAAACTTATTTAAACTGAACAAGACACAGACAATTTCTAAATGCAGTCATGTGCTTGTATAAGGCTTACTTGCCTTTGATAGACTCCTGTATTTTAGTTCACTCACTCAATACAGAAGCCAAATTTAAAATTACATGAGTTCTATACCTGGTCAACAAAGGTCAGTTTTTCTTGATAACGTCTTTAGAATTCTATGTATAAACCAGGCCTGAAGGACTAGTGTTTTCTCCAAAAACCTGTGTTACAGCAAATCACTACACACCAAACTCTTTGCTCAGGCTCTGAACTAAGCTACAGATTGCAACACAGTGCCTAGAACAGCTCTGGACTTGTGACAGACCACTGGAGAGCATTAAGGATGATAGCTTCTGACAGACCATCCTCCCATGACAACATTAAAAGGAGGTAAATCTGTTCTGCTTCAGCTCCCAAATATTCAAGATGCACATTTGCAAGCTTGTGAGGAACTGTCTCTTGGGAAGATCTGTATCATGCTTTTGGTTACCCTCAAGCAACTCAGCTGCCGCATCTCTCAGGGAGAGCATCACTGTCAAGCAGACCATTCCAAGTTCAGAGCTATGGATGAAGTCCTCACCTAATTCAAAACACATGTACTTTGTCAGTATTAACACACCACTTCTCTCTTTCTGACTACTGGGTGTTCAGCCCTGTTTATTTGATTTACTACCCTTTATTACCCAGTGATCACTATCAAAGCATCCGACATGTGTGACTGAGCGTGTTTTGTAGCAGTTTTGTAGGGGCATTGTCAGTAGTGCAGTGAGCCAGTTGGATATAAATAAAATACCTTCATTGCCATAAGTTCCTGCATCAAGACTGCATTTTCCAGGTCTAGCCTCTGGCTGTCTCCTCGAGGTTTAACGTCATAACTAAGGGGATCAATGTGGATGCTTTCCAGCTCCAGCATTGTCAGTTTCACTGCTGCTCTGTCATTTTTCAACTGCTGTATGTAATCCTTCAGTCGTTGCTCATCCTCCTTTGTAAATTCCATATCACAACTGCTTGCAGTTGAGCTGGTAGTACTGGAAATAGAAAGAACAGTATTTTAAGAAAGTCTGGAACGTAATCTGTATTTTTACATCAACGTCCCCTCTCACCTCCGTCCCGAGTAGTTCATCAGCACATCTGAGTCTTACTTAAAAGTTCAGAGAAAGGACACAGAGAAAACAAACTGGATGTTGCAATGCTCAGAACATGCAGAGGAGTATGACAAATTCAGAAAATAAATTAATTCTGTAAGCTGCATGAGAAAATTCAATCATGTGACAATTTCCCTGCAAAGTATTTAGTGACACATAACTGAAGTGCTTTTTCTGGAATCATGTCTTCTGAAACAAGATTTTTAAGTAAAAAAATTAAAATAAATAGCTATTGAAGATTTCTTAGCAGTACCCTAGCACAGCAAGCTTCTCTGCTGCTCAGACACTAAGTCTTCATCTTCTTTGGGAAGAAGCATCTGCTAAAAAAAAAAGAAGCAGGCCACACTTCATTGATCTTTGCTGACAGCAATATACATTATCAGCTTGTCCTGGTTTGAGCAGTAGCAGTCATTTTTCTCCTTCCTGGTAGCTGGTGCAGTGCTGTGTTTTGACTTTCGGGCTGAGAACGGTTGCTGATAGCGAGCATGTTTTGAGTTACTGCTCAAATGTTTGGTTTCTCCAAGGCCTTTTCTGAGCTCATGCTCTGCCATGGAGGAGGAGAGGCCGGGAGGAAGGAAACACAGAACACCTGACCCAGGGTAGCCAAAGAGGTATTCCATACCATAGCACGTCATACCCAGGATGTAACCGAGAGAGACCCGAGAAGGGCTGGAGCTCTGGGGGGATGGAGGAGGTATCGGTCGGTGCTCGGTCGGGCAGGGTGGGGTGAGTTTTGGGTCGGTGGCTGGTGAGGTGTTGTATTCTCTTCACTTGTTATTGGCTTTATCATTATTATTTGTAGTAGTAATGGCAGTAGTGATTTGTGTTATACCTTAGCTATTAAACTGTGCTTATCTCAACCCGTGGGGGCTACATTGTTTGGATGCTCCTTCCTAACTCTCCGGGAGTTGGGGAAGCGAGGGGGGGAGTGAGTGAACGAGCTGCATGTGGGTTTCGTTTTAAACCACGACACAGCTTAGACATTTTTAATGGACACTTGCAGGAATCAACCAGAGCAGAATTACACTGGTAATTGTCAGGAGTACACTGACATTCTTTAAATTCATATTAAGATGTATTCTTCAGTTCACTGACATTCTTCCAGTGCTGCAGGGCTTATAATTCCTAAGTTAGTAAAATTTTTAATAAAAAGTCATCATCAGATTTGGCAGAACTTCTCCTACTTACAAATAAATGACTGCCCATTAGTCTGCCCACAAATCTTTACACAGAGATCACATAAAGGGAGAACCAATGCCGTAGAGAAAGGGTGGCTCAATGCTGCCTAGCCACTTATACACACGCCGGTGCTGCAGGGGGCTGAAATTGATACCATCATAGCATTCCAGGGCTGAATATAACTGCAATAACACTAAAAGGAAAATAAAATGCCATGTTGTTTCTATAACCTCACTCAAAGCTGCCTACTGTCTCCTGAGGTCCTGTAATCAGCTGCTGGGTGAGGGATAAGTCATCCATTAACTGCTTGTCTGGAATGCTAGATGAACTCAGTTATAAGCAGGGGAATAAATAATTTTCTATGTCAAATTGCACTGCTCAATGTTTTTGAAAGAATTAAAAAGCCCTATGTGCTACATGTTATAGGAATCAGGATGAATCCTAAAATATATTATGCATGTGAAAAAGGGGAAACCTATCAAGACAGGCTTGATTTTTCTCTTTTCTTTTGGTTCTACTGCAGCTAAAGCTGAATTGATTTTTAAGTGCCTCTAATTGCCAGTCTTCCCAGAAATTCCAAGCACAGCCTTGGAGCAGATGGAGAATTGGCAGTTCTACAAACACTTCAAAATCCTTCCCTCTCATGAAATATTGCATTGCAGTTTTTTACCACAGATTTATCTATCAATTTCCCATTTTTAACTTCTTCTTCTTGGGGTAATAGGTGCCATATTTACCACAACTGTAAACTGGTCTTTGCTTTTGTCTTCTGCCATTACTATATACAGTGAAGCTAAAAACACCCAGTACCTACACTACATAAAATCCCTTCCAGACTGAAACAAATGGTTCACAGAATAGTTTGGGTTGGCATACTTAAAGCTTTTCATTAGAGAATCTTGAAATAGTAAAGCAAGATTTACCGAGTCTAAAGCTATCTTTCTGAAGTAGATAGTGATATAAAAATCATATGGATAACAATGTAAGAAATACTTAATTCTATACCAAAGTCATGTTGCAAGTTTCCTCAGCACCCAAAGCAATTGCACAGTTTTTCCAGATTAAATACAAAACAGCTGCTGTTGCAGAGAGAACAACTTTTAAAACCTACACAGGCTTCAAATCTTGGGGCACAAACCAGCTCATCTCATTTAGCATCAAGATTTTACCCAGAAGATTGGAAGCAGTATGGGGTGCAGAAAGCTGGGGTATAAAGCCCACTTTGGACTTTTGTAAAAATAAGGCTGAGTGATGAGGAATGGAAACACACTGAACTCCCACAGAACAGCTCTGCCAGGGTGTGTTCCCTCAAAAGCGCCACCATACACCTATCCATAACGCTAGTTCATTGCTGCGCTATTTAAGGCCCACAGCTGGTGAGCATATGAACTTGAGTTTCAGATACTGTTCTCTCTTCTTAACAGCAATCAGGAAAAGGAAAACAGACTGACAGAATGCATATATAGGATAATGCATCCACCTAAAAAACACATGGAACTCTTGCAAAAGATGGGCAGTTTCTCATGTCTAAAGCATATAGGTAAGGACAGAGAAAGGATCATCATTTCACACAACAATCTGCTCATTCTCACTGGTGTTGTATTCATAACAAGCAAGAGAAATGCCCTTCTCACTTGCTTCATCCCTCCAGTCTTTCACAATGATGCCATGCCTGGATGATGTCAAGCCTGTGGGCTTTTCCACAAGCTGGTGGAAACTATGTAGATCGATAAAGCTTAATGTGCAGTTTTATTTGCTGGCATGTGTGTGTGTGTTCACATGCACATGTATGTATATGAAACTCAGCAGATGGATAAAATGAGGCTTCCAACATGTGTGAGTAACTCCAGTACATTACAAAATTTTGTCCAAAAAAATCTATAAGCTTCAGTTCATCTGTTAAAAACCAAATCAATAAAGAAATCTGCAATTCAGCAACTGTGCAGACAATACAAAAGTTGTCAGAACTGTAACTCTGTCAGAACAAAATCCACAAAACTTGCTTGAATGTCTGCATGCAACCATACACTGCAAAGAATGCATTTGATAGAGTATATACAGGCCACCATCTTCTAGGTGAGTGTTGTGGCTTGTGATATTAAAGAGCACAAAGCCAAAAGATAGTAACTTCCTGAGAATCTGAAAAATACACCAACCAGCCAAAAGACAAACAGTGTACCTGGCTAAAGTTAGAATCTTCGGTGAAACTACTCTGCTTCCTTCTGAGAATAATTAGGTCCAGCAATGAAGTGCTAAATAACATAGAAATATCACAACAGGTATCTTATAATCTTATTTGCACACTTAGCCAAGATAATCTTGTCTGTAAGCTACTTATCAGAAATCTGAGGTAATTCTGATGAGAGATACAGTCCTACATTTGGCTGAATTCTGATGTTCTGTGACACTGTGTAAAATTGAAAAGAATTCCCTTTGCATGTAAGAGATCAGATCTTTTCCCCCATGTATCTAGATGTAAGGTTGGGCTTACTAGCACTGCAGGGAATAAAATCCACTGTTTTCAACTGATATTACCACCAGAGTCTTTCTGTTTCTTTCTCTTTAAGGTACAGTCAAACCTTGTTGGAAGTGTTAACAAACACTTCTGTCCATTAAAATAATCATGACTCCCAAATACACTGCAGGGCTATTCTATTTTCAAAAAATGAATTGGCAACATTGTGGTGCTGCCAACTAAATAATCTGAGATGCTTGCTATTATTTTTATCTGCTTCAGCAGAGCATCTGTGATACTCTTTCGTTGCATTTCATTTATTTACATTTGAGTTGCTCCCTTTTCCATTCCTAACACTTGTAACTAGTAGCTCACTAAGTATTTATTCTCAGAAATACATTCAGCAATTTGACATTCAGAATCTCATCTGAAATGCCACAGGTAAAAATGGGTCAACAATTGCATTATAAATTCCAATTCTACAGGATTCTGAACAGTGAATAGAATTACTCATTTGTCACAAGTCTCAGCGAAGAAGAGTTTTCATCATGCCACCACCTCTTTGCTCAGTTAGTTTCAAAGGGAAAAGGTAGCAATATATACAGGCAAATAAAAGCATGCAACACTGGAACAACCATGGCAAAAGATCAGTCTTGCAGATTTGGAGTATGTTTGAACCACATAATGTAAAAACATTTTCATTTCAATGTAGTGGTCCCCAAATGGAGGTTCATACAGCGCTCACTAGTGATGCAGGCTTGTTCTACTTGCCAGTTTTATAGGCGTTAAGCCTGCAGGAATAGAATCATAGAATCATAGAATCAAGCATATTGGAAAAAACTTAAGATCATCAAGTCCAACCATTAAGTAGCTAGAAATCTGTAATCTGCTTTCCTATTTGTGCTTGGATTGCTATTGTAATGCAATGTGAATGAAAATGGAAATCATCAGCATCAAAGAATCAAAGAGAGCTATAGGTCTGCAGCAAGGGGATGTGTGTCAGAGCAGCAGGGAGTGACGTAGCAATGGAACACACATGAATGGATTGAGAAAGCTGACAACATAGGCAGGATAATAACAAAAAACAGGAGTAGGGTCCTGGAGAGAAAGAAAAGGAATCCAGAATGATAGGGAGAGGGGAATCATAGGCAAAATCATCAATTTTTTAGACCAGAGAGGTAACATTTACTGATATAAATAAAGTATGTGCCTTTTAAACCAATACAGATTTTCCATCTATGGGCTGTCACAGTGTCATGTGTCTCTAAACTGAAGAGGGTATGCCTCTGTTGTGAGACAGGGTCCACAGGAAGGAGAAATGTGAAAACACCACATTATCACTTAACACAACAGAATGGAAGAGTTGTATTTCATGGAGAAGCTGAAACTAAAAAAAAACATTTTCACTGACATGTATGTTTAGACAAATTAATACTGGTTGTGAGGGGAGTGGAGAGGGATGACAATGTCTAAATGACGATCAGATTGGGTTGCCCATATGACAAGTTCCTGACTTGCTGTGTGCCCTTTGGGTGACTGAGTACTTTTCTCTCTCATGTTCTACATATATCAAAGCAGGCAATAGTAGTTACCTTATTCACTATAGTATCTTGCTCTGTATCAGAAAAAAAAAGAAATCCTACAATGATAATGACTTTTATCTAAAATCTTGCACAGAGAAGAATTTACATTTGCGTTTTTACATTTCATGACACAGTTTACACTGATGAAATATAAAATCCTATGCTATTTTAATCATATTCTGTTGAAACTTTATATACTCAGTCAACATGTGCACATGTACGCACCTGCCAGCTGAACACAAAATGTTCAAGGTAAACAATGAGCATGAGGGATGATTTTCTTCCTCAAACACATACACATCCATTCCTTATCCTTCCCTTCTAAAAACCAAAAATGTATTCAACAATGCAAGGACTGTAAAGACTATATTCTTACAAACACTTTCAGTGAAAGGCTAAGAGAACAGACAATAGAAGAGGAATCACTTCCTCCCTCCATTTCCCCCATCAATACTGGAAACTAGCTAAACTTCAATAAAAAAAGATGCTTTAACTACATACCAGATATTTCACAAAGAAAATCACTGAGGTGTAGTTATAAAAAAAAGGACCCTTTCAAATAATAGCATGGACAACTAGCTCAGCCTAGGTAGAGGTACTGGGTTTTGTGGTCACAACCTATTCACACGCAGGTGTAGATAATGGTGTAAGAGAATGCAAACTGAGGCGAGGCAAGTCAATAATCTGAAACAGCTTTGTACTTTTGAGTGACCAACATGTTACTAAGTGCAGATGCTGCCACATTAATTTCTGTGTAAAAATATAGCTTTCTTGCACTGAAAACACATCGTAAAATTCTTAGAATAAACCCTAAAAATTTACCTCACATTTGGACCCTGTTCCGTCAGGTTATCTTTTTGCTCACTTTTCAGCTTTTTCCATATGTCAGGAGATAGCACCCTTTAGAGAAGACATCAGCAAGAAGAAATTATACGGTATTAAAATAAACTTCTGAAGTGTCAAAAATGACAGCATTTGAATAAAGAACTGTCTCAAAACCTGAATTAAAATTAAATTTTAGAGTGAATCTGTGGAACCAAAATATCTTTTAAAAAGAAAAATTATCATCTATTTTTATCCAGGATGCTTGCCAAAATAATATCCATACACAAGCACAAGTGCACATATTCACTGTATAGAGCACAATTATATCACAGGCAGGCAATGATTCAAAATGAAGCTGCTAGCAGATGCATTTGAACTGGAACACTCCTGCAACAATAGCGCATTTAAGTTTCATTGTCCTACAGGTCTTCAGAAAAATTGCAGTATCTATCCTTTCCTGGAAGAACCTACTCTGTGATGAAGTTCATTTGCCACTCCACATGTGAAAGAACTGAATGGGGAACTTGGAAAAGGGGCAAAGCAGAATGAGAAGAGAGAGGAAATGGTTTAAAACACAATGACTGGTTTTGCAACATTTACAAAAAAATTCTTGAGTACTCCAAAATGCTCATGAAAGCATATTTCAGATCTCTGGTTCTCAGTATGTCTGTGCTGTCTGCATATAACAGATATGAGTAAGAGGTACATGACTTGAATTCCAATAAAACAGCAAGAAAGTCACTGAAGTAGAACAAATGTAATGGATTTGCCCTTTATGAGGAAGATGAAAATTCAGCATCACTCCTTTGCAACAGATTTACACAGAACTCTGCCTGTCTGGAGCTGCTCAAAGACTAAAGCCAATGAGACCACTGACATATGGTGACTTACAAACCAAAACAAAGAAGCCAGTGGACTGAGGAGAAGGAGGTAGTTCAGCAATGTGGGGATATTAGGAGAGCAGATGAGCTGCAGTTACCTTGTGTGGCTGTTGGATGACAGGCTTTCCCAGGGCTGTACGCTACAGCCGGTGATTGCATAGGCTCCCCCGCAGCTCCCATCTAGTTTCATCAGCAAGGCTTTTGCTGCATTCTCAGCTGTCTTCCGGCAGTCATGAGCTCTCTTAAGTATTTGAGTGATGTTTTCATCACCTGCCTGGTCCCCTAGTTTTCAAGCAAACAATCTGTTTCAGAGCTTTCAGGAGGGTGATAGAAATTAAGGCAAGACTAGAGAAGCTTCTATGTGCTCTCAGTTTATACCAAGAAGATGACAATAAATTACCAATCTGTGGTGTAAAACAGTTTTACTTCTGTGTGAGCATCAGTGGTAACTGATGCCTGAATAATACATCTGCCTCCCAGCCACAAGCTCCAGGCACTTGCTGCTCTGGGTACATGTCTTAAGTAATGTTTTATCTTAGCTAGTTTGTCTGTTTGTAAGCGTGTGCATTAGGATCAGGTTAGGATTCTCAAAATAATTCAATGTAAAAACATTTAGCCTTAATTACAAATTTTACTCCAATCAGTCCAGTGCTGTTTGACAGTGCTGTCATTTCCAGTGCTTTTTCTCACAACCACCTTCAATTCAAGCCTAATGGTTTGCTAGAACATCTTCTTACAGGTTGCCTTTCCAGCTGATAAACTGCATTACAGCTTAGAAGCAGCCTTTCAGAGTTTACCATCATGAATACTAACCTCAGTAAAAACTAGGACTGGTGTTTCTTAATTTGCTAGTAATTTCTAGTGGTTATACAGCATTGTGCAGCTGGTAAGCCATCACTTTAGTAGAGGCAGGACATAAGCCACCACTGTCACCATGCTTACTTACAATCTTAAGTCCAGCAGAATCATTGAAGTAAGACACATTAGTGGCTACACTGAAATTCTGAACAAATCTACAATTTATTCATAGTTTACCAAATTCAATGCAAAGATGACATAAAGTATTAATAAACCCTCCCACCCCTGGTTTGCTCTATGTCACATTTTAATTTTATCCTTCTTTGAGTCAAAGACTAATTACCCAAACTTTGTACTTGTTAATAGAAGTGCAGTGCACTAAAAAATAATGTGAAAAGAATTAAGGGAGAATTTTTTGTTAAGAGCAGCTGCATATGCTTAGCTCTAAAGTGATGCAGAAGCAACACCCATGAATTTTCCACTCACAGATGTTGATAAAACTTGGCTGATCTTCAAAAAAGAAAATCTGCTATCTAGGCATTTTAACTGAATTTCATGGTGAAGTAAAGGTATAAAAACCAAACAATTTCTTCGAAGTTGCATCATGTAATGGGAAACGGTCACTATTTCTACTATAGGGCTGGAACTCGTAATACCATAACTAGGAGCTGTAGACAAACATCTGATAAAAACTAAATGACACCTTCTTTCATAAAAGGCATGTGACATGAAACCATAGTCAAGCCAGAAGTATTTCCCTCTTCTAAGATTTCTTTCTGTCACCTTCGTGAATCATAGAATCATAGAATAGTTAGGATTGGAAAGGACCTTAAGATCGTCTAGCTCCAACCCCCCTGCCATGGGCAGGGACACCTCATACTAAACCATATCACCCAAGGCTTCATCCAACCTGGTCTTGAGCACTGCCAGGGATGGAGCATTCACTACCTCCCTGGGCAACCCATTCCAGTATCTCACCACCCTCACAGTAAAGAATTTCTTCCTTAGATCCAGTCTAAACCTCTGCTGTTTAAGTTTCAACCCGTTACCCCTGATCCTATCACTACAGTCCCTAATGAATAGTCCCTCCCCAGCATCCCTGTAGGCCCCCTTCAGATACTGGAAGGCTGCTATGAGGTCTCCACGCCGCCTTCTCTTCTCCAGGCTGAGCAGCCCCAACTTTCTCAGCCTGTCCAAGAATAAATTCACTTTTGGTGGCCACTTATCTCTGCCAGAGGGGTAAGCTCCCTAGTACACTGTGGAAAGGAAACACCAGAGTCTGCAAAAAAGGCGATGAAAGTATCAGGCATCCACTCTAATGTTTACTGCATGGCACACACTGCACAGGCCAAGACATGTACACAAGGGCCTGCTTCTAACATTGGCAGAGATGCAAAATAAGGGACATGATTAGCAGCACTGCAACTGTGGGCTGAGTGCATCTAGTCATCTGAAACAAGAGATTGACCACGTCAGGCCAGACGGTCACTGTCTCTAAAAGCTTTCTGTTTACACTTCAGTGATTTCTGAGAAGCTAGTGCTGTAATAGCTGTCTCAGCCAGGCAATTACTACACCTCAGCATAGCATGAAGAGCTATTTTTCTCTCTCCAAGTTTTTCACCTCTTTCTTCTTGAAGATTACTATTGCTACCTTCTCCTATTGGTAAAAGAATGGGGCTATAAAACCCAGATTAACATTCATTGTGTAAACACCTCTTTCTATTTGAAAACAATAACCAGCAGCTGTACCTACAATAGTGGCTCATTCCGCTACTTTGTAAGCAGTATACCAAAAAACACCACCACCTAGCCACAAGATTAACTACCCACAAAGTAAGAAGAAATCCAGAACTTACAGGTTAGCACCCCTGAAAACACAGTAAAACATTAGAGTGTTTTAAAATTTCAGAGAAAAAGCAAAATGTGGATTGAAAAACTAGAGCCATTTTTTGGACACTACTCAATATTGCCTTTATATTGTCTTATCCCAGTTTTTCAGACTATATGCAGCTTCTAGGAGGTAAATGTTTCTGGTTCAAACAGTATCTGTCCTTGCAGTTAACACAGCTGTATGGCCCTAAGACACATATGCTCATGAGTATTATTTAATAATTCCACTCTGTTCAGTTGCATGCCTGTAGGTGAATAACCTTTGCCAGAATAGGCATCTTTTTGTGGTAGCATATGTAGGTGAATTTACACTGCTGGTGAACTTTATGGCTCAATTCCAGTCTCCTTCTTCCCCAGTTTTTTTTATGTGTTAAATTATTTAGTTATTTACGATCAAGAAAAGACTGGAAAGCATTTTTAAGTGATGGGTCATGAGCTGATTCACTGTTATAACTAAGTCAAATGTAACTGACATGAAAAAGAAAAAGTGATTCATTGACATCTTACCAACTGAGCCAACACCTGCAGCTCTGAACTGCCCAAGAATAAGACTCTGTTCGCTTTCTGCCAATGCCAACAGCAGTTCATATGCTTCTATGCACTGTTCACTGAAAGAGAAAATAAACCATAGGAATCTCACAAAATATATCTACTATTTAGAGGGGAATAATACCTGCAACAGAGGTAGGTGATGAGCTGCATGATTCCCTACACTTGTCTAACAGCAGGAATATTAAATGACATAACATGCACAGCTTCTATCACAAACATCCAACATTCTGTCTTTCCTTCTGATGGTCCCAGATTGGCCTCCAGTAATGTAACAAGTTGAAAATGGAAGAGAATGACCTGATGTGAAGTAAGCTCTGGAAGCATGCTTTGAACAGTCAGCAATATGAACGGTAGTTGACACAATCCCTTTGAGAAACTTTGTTCAGGCCTTCTTATTATACAAAACAGGGTATTCTAAACTCTGCTAATATAACTATACTATACAAAGTATGCTAAGAAGACAAGAAAATACTTCTTGCTCTGTCCCAGCTGTAAGATTTTCTTCCTTACAACACAACGGCTTCTCAATACAGTTGTGAGTCACTCATTCCTGTTGCATTCCAATGGTTTTGAAAATATATACACTAATATATCTATTTGCAATTTACATTTCCTTGTAATTTGCTCAAGGCTGATAGTAACAGAGTACATTCTTTAAAAGGCCCAAAATTTGTCTTAAGACCAGAACTGCCTGTTCTAAATTAGTTGCAGTTAGAGGAGTTAAATGACACCATCTTCTACATACAGTTTTGAGCAAATTTAGATACTCATAACCAAATACCAAACAATTCATCTACAACTCCAACTGATGTATTATAAAGTCACTCTGAATTATGCTGAGTACAATAATACTCCTTGATCCACTCTCTTGTGAAAGGTGTCAGCATAATACAGAAAATAAGTATCTTACGACTGGATGCAGCCGAAATAGTTTGAACCTACACACAACCCCTAATTCAAATGCTAATCCAGTATTTAAAAATAAAAAGATAAATCTGTACATGTCAGATTGAGTTGACTACTGCTGGTAAACCAGGGCTTAAATACACTTGTATCAGTCATTTCAGTTCAGTAGTTTTTCATGGAATTTAACCAAGGGGGCATTTTTTCAAATAGGAAACAAACCTAAACAGTGTTATTATGGCACACCAACCATTTCACTCTCAAAGACTTCTATCCAGTATCATCACTCCCTCTTTTTCTCTCTGAAACATCCTCTGCGTAGGTACACACCTGTACTGCAATGCAAGCCTGAGCGCTGTGGCATTGGACTCGTACTTCCCAACAAGCATGCTCATCCTTTCAGCATTGCTCTTGCACTCTTCCAGTGTTATTGTCAACAAGTCATTCTGGGATTTCAAGTGCTCAATGCGGCTGCAGAAAAGGAAGTAATTTGTAACCTTCAAAATTAGCTTGCAGACAGTCTCCTGAAAACTTGAGAACAATCATAATTTAAAACAACAAATACCATCTGGTCTATGCAAGGTTTTTAATGAAGCTGCCAAAATATGTAAGTTCTGTGTTCCATATCAAGAACCAACAGGATAGTTAATTTCTCTTAGGACAGCCTCTTCTCCTCTCCTCCCCTCCTCATAAAATGTAATTATAACCCTATATAACAACAGCAAGCAGAAAGCTTGTACCCTTATTCTGTAGCCACAAGACAGTGTAGGCCAGTTTCATAATAACCTTTTGCTTAATTTTTCCTCCCCCATTCCTCACTTCCTGCTGCCACACTTGGTTCTTGTTTGAAATGGTGTATTCATTAGTGCACCTCGGTGTGTGTAGGGATCATGCAGCTGCATATATTCCCCCTTTCTCTGAAACATACTGAATAACCATTTCACTTGAAGTCATTCTGGTTGTGATTAGAGAGGTAACTTCCAAAATAGAAGAAGGCAATGAAATCTCCAAAAGTTCTGGCAACAGTCAAACAGAAACTCATATCAGAAATTAATTGCAATGTTCTTCTCACTGAGGTTAACTCTGAACCTGAAAATGAGGCTTCAGAGTATCAGTATTACAGTTTGTTCTCACTGCTAACAACCGCACTATATGTCAGTGTACTATGCCAATAGTTAAAGTTGGACATACACTGAAAACAGACAGGCACATGATTTCAAAATCTGGACAGGCACCTAATGAAGAAAGTGTCATCCAGAATTCTAAAATCACTGACTTCTTAACAAACACAAGAAGAGCTAGTATATCATTTATTCAGTGATCAGAATAAAGCCCTGACTTTCTTAGTTGCTAGAATCATAGAATCATATAATGGTTTGGGTTGGAAAGGACCTTAAGATCATCCAGTTCCAAACCCCCTGCCATGGGCAAGAACAACTCACACTAAACCATTTCACCCAAGACTCCATCCAACCTGGCCTTGAACAATGCAGGGATGGAGCATTCACCATTTCTTTGGGCAACCCATTCCAGCACCTCACCACCCTCACAGTAAAGAACTTCTTCCTTCTATCTAACCTGAACTTCCCCCTGTTTAAGTTTTAACCCGTAACCCCTTGTCCTATCACTACAGTGGCTAATGAAGAGTCTCAGAAGCTTCACATACTGTATCTTTTTTGACACCTCCTGTATGGATACACTGTCAAAGCATAATGGTGCAGGGCACAAAAAAAATGAGATCAAACAAAAAGAAAAAAAGAGATTAGATTTTGCAGCAATACAAAAACAGGAGCGACAAATAAAGAATGTACTGATTAGACTGAATTTGAGATAGGTGTGGGGAAGAGAGAACTTGGCAGGAAACATGCTGAGACATGATTCTCACATTCTTCATCCACAGTTTTTATCTGCCAAAAAAGGACATGAAATATGGATTTTGATAGAGTTTAGTGCAGTATTTTAACTGCAATCAGATACGTGTAATTTTAGTTCTGCAGACAGAAGTCTATTTACTGGTGTATATGCCACGCCACCATACATCAGTACATTCATTGATAAAGTTAATGCTTCTGATAAAGTTAATGCATTGATAAGTTAATGCATTGATAAAGTTAATAATTCTGTTTCTTCAGGACAAAATGAAGCAAACTAATTCCAGAATGATGGAGAATAAGTTATAGGAATCTCTATTTTTCGCAGTGATGTGCCTTATGAAAAAAGATGCCATGTCTAATTGGTCAGCCATGAGGAAGGACACTACAGTGAAAATTGTCACAGGTGAAGGTGTCATGCTGATCTAATAATGTATGGCCAAACTGTCATACTAATAGAAAGAATCCTTAGTATACGATTCAATCTTCATCAATTACATTTTATAGTATCTGAACTACATTCCACTGCAGATGCCATAGTTGAGCTGGGACTGAACTAAGAAAAGGATAAAAAACCTGTTTGTTTGTTGATTTTGGTTTTGTTTTTTTTTAACAAAGATAATAGCAGACAACACATTTGAGCCTGTATAACTTTTCACCTTACCTATTTAATCTTTCTGTCTCCACTTCAAACTCTCGGATTTTACTCTCAGAGATAGCAGATCCATGTGAATAAAGAGTCTGGAAGATTTCCTGGATGTTTGAGCAGTCTTGGAGGGAATGTGCCAAATGTTCAGCCACAGTACTAGACACCTGCACATGGCAATTAATACATCATTGTGAGTAGGTAACAACTGGGTTACTCTAACAGTAGTCTGCATTGAGAGCTGTATTTGCTTGCATACATGCACTTCAAGGCATTCATTATCCAGTTTTTATCATGAATTTTACATTTAATAAAATATTTAAAAGTTTCCACTTCAATAAGCTGTTTTGATTTAAAATTCTACTAACCGAAGGGTGAAGCCCACTGTTTCATCATGTACTTAAAAAAGCCTAATATGTAAGTTATTTATTTTCTTGAAAACTTAGCAAAAGGCAAGAGCAAAGCTCCGCAGTGAAACAAATATTAACACATAGTAACAATAACATTATGGATTGACACTGGCATCACAAAGCAAAACGTGGTTCTCTGTTGACTGGAAGTTGTGAAATGCAATTGAATAGTGTTTCCTTGAAGAATAATAGTTTGGAGGAACTGACTCCAATATTATCCTCTTGAGGTCACTCAGAGAATGATTTTTAGCCATCAGTTATGAGAAAATGAGATCTTAATAGTGGGCGAAATATTCTCTGTTGAAATATTTTTCCCAAAATAACTTTAAAAGTATTTTCAATTAGCAAGAAAACAATGCTTTTAATGGAACATGAGTCATTTTCAGAAGGTATCATGCATGTACATAATTATTAGTCCTTACCCCTATGCTGCTGATTTCTGATCCTAAGACAGGCCTATCAGATGATGAAGACTCTGATCTTGTCTTTGACAACTTCACTCTTTCAGCAATCTGGAAGTCAGAATGCTGCACAGGTTACAAACTCAATAAAGATTACATAAAATGCATTTGCTCACTAGCTACACTTGCAAACCTGGAATAAACTTAGGTAGAACACAGGTGTAAAATTGACACCTGTGTTGTAACAGAGAATTACAATAATTAGCACTTAAATCCTTTATGCAACTAAAGTTTAGGGGCCTGCTTAGGATACCAGAAACTCTAGAGATTCCAGGTGTCTTCCAGTTCATCACACACTTGTACAGCAGCTTTGCAAAAGCTGTGCTTTTCCCTGATAATCACAAGTGCTACTGCAACACACAAGAGCTCACCTTGGCTATGGGAATGTCATTGCTACTGCTGCTTGTGCTCAGCTCTCCCGTGCTGGGGTTAATGGGTCGATTGGCAGAAGTGAGGCGACTTGGGCTGGATGGGCCTGTGGCCTGTACGCTTTGTAAACGTGTTTGCAGCTCCCGAACCTACAGTAAAACATAACATTCTGTTTTTTCCACTTTTATGTTTTAAATAGTTTGAAGATTTTCTCACTGTTTAGTCAAGGCTAACTGCTTCTGGCTTGAGCACTGAAGTTGTATTTTGTCCTGTGGTGGATGCAAAGTTATCATGTGGGAAGCAGATGAATGGAGGTTGTTTTAAAATTTCATTGTCAGTTATTTTAAACAATCTGCAATGTGGAAACATGCAAATGTAATACAGTAATTACACATAGTTTCAGCTTGTTTTATATAACCCTATCAGTGCAGCTGTATTATATGTACAGAAATTATTCTCTCTAGGGTGAAGCATGCTCCAGCCTATGATTATGTTGTCCAAACAAATCAAATTAAGATTCTGCTGTTAATGGAAAGCTCCAGTGTTTAAAACACTCCTGACATAAATATATCAGATGATGACTTTGACATAAAGGTCAAAGAAATTAAAATATTAATTGTGCTTTCAAACCTACAGTTAAGTAAAGCTACCAAATACTGAGTAATGTACAGACACGAAAACTCCACCAAAGTACCTAATCATCTGCAGAACTGCTCTGTAAACATACACTGCAAACACTGCGCAGTCCTCAAAACACATTGGATACTTGTAGCATTGACACCAAAAGATTCTCAGGACTAAAGGGTAAAAAAATCTGCAGGAGCCAAACTATAGCTGAGTTAAAGATTATAGTATTTATCCTGGAACAGACAAAGACTAAATGGCCTGCCTAAGAGAAAACAATTATGCCACAGAGTAAAGTGACAGAGCTCATTTTTCCCACAGAATCTCAAAGGAAGAGTGTCAGATGAGAGAAGAGGGAGAAAGCCACCTGAAGAGGAAACTTCCCGAATATGGAGTGTTTAATAGTCAAGTCTCTGTGCAGATTTTGTTGTAACAGTCCATCTACAAGACGGAATCAGTGAAATTTTACCAAAGGTCCAGTGCAATGAGGCATTGTTTAAAAGCAAACAAACAGGAAAACCACTAGGGATGTATTCTCCATAAAAATCAAATCCCTGCCTCAAAATCTGACTTAAAAATTGCTAAAATATTATTCTATCCCCACAATCTAGTTCTGGAAGATTTCAGTACAAAAGCAAGTAACAGTCCAAATTTAAGGCAACCGGAGCATTAAAGTCACTTCAAATGCTAAGCATTTGTTAACTCCAAAGCTTAAAACCACGTTATGTAAGGATAACATTATATAAAACTTTAATGCAGATAAGTTTCCTTGTAGTGTTTGCTTTATTACTGCACACTATTGTCCATGATTACAAAGCCAATTATTCTTAAGGATCTGTAAAACAACATTAGCAACAGAAAGAAAAATGAGCACAGCTAAGACTGTAGCCAGGCAAATCTTTCCTCAGGAAAGCATTTACAAAAGAAAACTCAAAGCACAGCACAGTTATCAACCTACGTAAATGGCTGCTTTCAAACTGTATCATAGAAGCAACCACAGCTTATATACACTGTCTACTTATTAATGCTTCTTGATGTATTCACTGATTCACACCTTCATTTGAGAAATTACACGCTGGATTAATTGCTATAAATGGCTGCACTAACTTTACCAATGATGAGTACTGGTTGGTGATTCTGAGCAGGATATAGGTCACAAATTCATGTGACCTATAAAATCACCTATTTCACAATTCACACATTCACTAAGCCAGAGCTTCACCACTGGATTGCCCACTCACCAGACTGCCCAGAGGCAGCTTGGGTAACTATTTCTGGTCATCAAATCCTCCACTGTAAATAGAGCAGTAATGCACAATCTCCTCAAAAAGTACTTTTCCACACTAGTAGTTATTTTACTGGAAAAATAAGGAAGACCAAAGAAAAAGAATCAAGAAAGAAAAAAACAAATTCCAAAAACCCAGTTTTTTCTCTGGATTCTTGAATGCATGAGTTTTGAAAGGACTAGTTAAAAAGTATGATTAAAAATACCTGACCACCCGTGCTCAATGTTGCTACTCATTTTAAGTGTCATTACCAATATAAATTAATCTGAAGGTAACATTTATTAGTACAATGAAAGTAACTGCAGTAATGCACATGAGGGACAATAAACACTTGGGAGAGAGAGAAAGGTCAGTCCTTAGAGGAAATGGATGACAAAATTGAAAAATCTGATAGGTGAGACAAACAATGAAACAAAACCAAAAAAAGCTCCACTGAAAGACACGAAAGTATAGATTTGTGTGTTGGGGAGGAATAACAAGGAAGGATTTAAAGACAGATTTCTTCAGCTCTTGCATCATATTAGGATATAAAAATTGCCTGAGCGTCCTAAAACTCTCAATTGGAATGGAAAGTGGCTGACTGGCAGATCTAATTATATGATCAGGAAAAAAAAACCCAACCAAACAACCCCCCCCACAAAAAAAAAAAAAACCCAAAAAAAAACCAGAGGAAAAAATGATAAATTCAGGGAAGAATCTGTGAATACCACAATTTAAAAAAGGAAAGAGCAAAGGTTTTTTAAACAGCTGGAGGAAATCCAAAGAATTACAGAAGTAGAATAGTGCTGGAACCTTGGAAAAAGCAGAAGCCGCGGCATTAAATGAGACACAAGGCAACAGAACCATTAGACCTGAGAGCAACAGATAGCCTACATATCAAACAGATGTTTTCACCTGATTTACAGATGTTCTCAAATTATTAATATAAACTTAAATAACTGGAACTTCTATTTAATTACTATTTGATGTTTAGTAATATGAACTAATCGTTTACCATTTTTTCCTCTGAATGCTGAGAACTGGATTAGGAAATAGAGAAAATAATTCTTTGTGCCATAATACCTTAAGAACTAAATAAAAAGCAAGAGTACAAGAAAATATATTACAGTAAGACTGGATTTCTGAAAGATTTCATAAGTCATTAGTAGGCATTACAAACTTGTCTCCAGAAATACATAGTGCGCTTCAGAAAATAATCTGATAAAATATTATCTACAATCATAAATCTAAGAAAAATAATTGTACTGTTTGTATTTTACACATGCATACTCACGACTACATGATTTGTAAACATATCCTAAATTTGAAAAAAACAAACAACAAAATAAACCCACAGATAAAGACTGCCTGTTTTGTCACTGATTTCCATGTTCAAAGGACAATTGCTTCTGGTCGCAAACCAGTTTCACAAAGGGACATGGTTGTGATTCTTTTCTTTCTACCCTACCTGTGGCCTGTTCCATCATGCAGCATCTTTGAACCCTTCAAGCAGTTAACATTTTTACCACTTCAGTTTTTTTCCTTGTTATATTGTGGAGGAAGATGAAGTACAACAAATCACATGAAGTGAACAGACCTCTCCCACTTTCTAATCTATCCATGCGTACTGCATGGATGGTGTCATGGTTTAAGCCCAGCTGGTAACTCAGCACCATGCAGCCGCTCACTCACCTCTCCCCCCTTCCTGGGGATGGGAAGGAGAATCTAAAGAATGTAAACCCCATGGGCTGAGATAAGAATAGTCTGGTAACCGAAGTATAACACTACTACTACTACTACTATTACTACTACTGATAACAGAAGTAACAAGGGGAGAGAATATAAAACTAAAAAGGGAAGAAAAACCCCAATAAGCAGCAGTGATGCACACAGTTATGCTCAGCACCCACCAACCAATACCCAGCCTGACCTGAGCAGCAATCCGCCCCTCTGGGTAACTCCACCCATTCCATACTGGGCATGACGTGCTGTAGTATGGAATATCGGGTCAGGTGTCCTGTCTCTGCTTCCTCCTGGTTTCTTGTGCCCCTCCTCCTGGCAGAGCATGACAGATTGAAAAGTCCTCGATCAGGCAAGTGCTACTGAGCACCAGTATGTTAACAGCATTGTTTTCAGACTAAAGCCAAAACACCGCAATGCACCAGCTACTAAGAAGAAAAACAACTCTATTCCTGCCAAAACCAGGACAGAAGGGAAGATGGAAAATGAAATAACCTGTGTCACTTCAAGTGGCTCTGACTCGTGAGGGCCCTTCCCAGCCTAAAGAACTGTTTACCTTTCCATCAAGCCCAGCCATTGTTATTTTCAGCCAGGTAGCTTTCAGACCCTCTTAAACTCTTAGCACCAGAGCTAACAAAGTCTGTTTTTTTACAGTTTGTCTGTTGTGGTCGATGGCAGTACGGTAAAGAAGCCTTTCCTGGTACTTATAAGTGCCATCTCCTCAAGGAATTCTCTGGAGCTGAATGAGCTTAGACATCTTCTCTGCATTTCTTAAATTCAAGAAATATGTAAGAGCTTAGCTGTGACTAGGAGTGCAGATCTGAAAATCAATCTGCAGTTCAAACAATTATTTTGAGGAACAGAGAAAGACACAACAAGCTATGGGAGAACAGGTATGCTACTACAGTTTATACATACGGCTTTCTTAACTGGCAAGAGAGGTTACAGTGATAATAGTCTCTTAGTAAGCAAAGATTCCTGTGCTTCTGACACCTTTCAGACAGAAGTCCCTCTGTGCAGAAAGAAAAGCTGGGTGCTGCATCTCTATAAAGGATGCAAAGCAGCAAAAATCTAGACATGGACGGACATAACATGGGAGATAAGGGTGGATTCCGTAGCTCTGACCACAGCTGAAGTAGCAGAGAACAGAAACAAAACACAAGTGAGGACAGTAAGTGTATCTCAGGCTTTTTCTCATTTAATTTCAGATTAATCACTAGGTATTTGCATACAAGCTTGGAAGCAGAAGCAAAGCTCTAGTTTGTTACCAGCTAAGGGGAGATACCACTGCATATGCAAGGATGCAGAGAATGGAAATAGATTTTAGCTGCTACCTCAGGCTTCTGGTGTGCACCAAGAGACAAGGAGACAGAACAGTACAAGGATCAGTTTGAATTGCAAGCTCACAGTAATCTCCAAAGGCCCATAACATAACATATCAGCCTTCTCTAGCAATATGGAACAATACCTTTTGATCCCAACGCATGGTGCCAAACAAGGATAATGAGCAGCTTGTGCCAGCTTTGTGTTACCCAAGAACAGTTTGGGCTCAAGAATGCCTGCAAGGAAAACGGATCTGTCTGCTGCTGTGGTCTGGGTAGGTTTGAACTTCTTGCAAGAACAAGGTATTTTGGGAGAGTCCTTGTACTAAAATAAAGTTTCTCAGAGTGGGGACAATCTGGGCAGCTGGAGGGATCACACATTAAAGATGGGACTTCTATACTCCTCTGCAGATTAGTTTTCATGCAGCTCTTAAATTGAAGATACCTAAAATACTAAGTCTGGTTTTGTTCTCGTCAGTTTGCTGAATTCGGATGAGTTTGGAGAACATACAGATTGATTTTCACAACTAAAAGCATCCGATTAACTGAACAAGTTGATATAGAGCAGAGAACAGACTTGACAGACTTTCAGACCTGGAACTGCCTTTTCACTCTAGGGTTAGTTCTTCAGAACAACCTCAGGGAAGCCTGAACGCTGCCACACCTACTGCTTCTCATGCCAGCAGGCTGCCTGGGACTAATCATGTGGTAAATTTCATGGCCAGTAATTAAAAACCTGCAACTTTGTACTCACAATGGAGTTTATATGCTGTACCAGTGCTGCTCACCTGACTCCCCTGGTGGATACAAGAGATTTTGTGTAAGGATGCCACATTACTTTTTCTACTACTATTTAAGCCTGTTTCCACAAATAACAATTGTAAACTTGATTACAACCTTATTCTCATGTAATAATAATCCCATTACCTAGTACAGAAGTTTCACAGCACCTTAACTGTATTACTAGATCCAGGATTATGGTCAGCTATACATAAGCATTTTCTAAGACACTGACTAGCTCAGACTTTAAATAGATCTGATTTTTAATACAGAGGTAAAATAAACCGCTGTGTTATGAAATTAGCTGCTACACTACAGGCACCCTACAGAAATAAGAGATTACCTCATTTACTTTGACCCATGAGAACAAACTCCATATGTATGTCGTCTCTTAGCTACTCTTCTAGAAAGCAGCTCACTCTGTTAACTGAGCACAACAAATACCTAATTTAATTACATTTCCAACGAGCCTGAGAAAAATGTATTGAAAGCACTCTATTTGATTACAGATTGTCTAAAGTAACAGACCTATTGATCTGGTCAACTTCAACCTTACTCACCTTACCCAATTTAATTTGAGAAGAACAGTAATGAGATTTTACTTGGCACTCCTTCCCACTCTCTAGGGAAATAATCTGAAGTAACTTTGAGTTCAGGTGGCATACAGAAAATATATGATAGGTCAAACATTTATTTTGTTGCAACTATGGACGCAGAGTTACACCAAAAATGCAAATATGGTTTCCAGTGAAATAATTACATAGTGTTGCTTGCCGGGTCATATCCCACGAACAAACTTCTCTGGTGGGGGTAATAAACTGGTTGTTCTGCAAGTTCAGGATGACATTAAAATCCATATTTCAAGAAAGTCCTCTATATGTGCAAACTAAATGAAAACTATCATAGGGGGAAAAAACCCCTAACCAACTAACCAAAACACCACCTGCCAGCTGTGCCTGAATATAGAGGCTGCTTGATTTTGCTACGCTCTGTGCCAGTCCAAAATTAACCCTTTGTCTACCAGGTAAGACACCCATCCAATCTGTCCAAGAAGAATTCCTGTAATTAAAGAAGAATGAACATTTAAATTGGCTTCCTGTTTACAAAACACAGCTCATAGTCTCTACAGAGCAGACTCTGCAGACTCTACTGAACACTGGGTCAGTAATATCCTGCTGCCACTACCACCCGTAACTGCTGTAGCCACTTAGATGATAAACAAGTTGATGACCTGAATTCTGTTTCCACCAGAGATGCTTCCATAACAGAGATACATTAAGAACACATGCAGCACCCCTGATAACAGATCCAGTAACATATCCAACAGATCAGCAACTAGTAGATCAGCATGATTTTAGCCTAGGCCCTGCCTACGGTAAAGAAATTGTGAAATATTCAATAATAAAGCCAGTATTTGTGGGGCTCCACCAAAGGGACTGACCAAGTCATAGAATCATAGAATAGTTAAGATTGGAAAGGACCTCAAGATCATCTAGTTTCAACCCCCCTGCCATGGGCAGGAACACCTCACACTAAACCATGTCACCCAAGGCTTCATCCAACCTGGTCTTGAACACTGCCAGGGATGGAGCATTCACTACCTCCCTGGGCAACCCATTCCAGTACCTCACCACCCTCACAGTAAAGAATTTCTTCCTTATATTCAATCTAAACCTCTGCTGTTTAAGTTTCACCCCATTACCCCTTGTCCTGTCACTACAGTCCCTAACAAAGAATCCCTCACCAGCATCCCTATAGGACCCCTTCAGATACTGGAAGGCTGCTATGAGGTCTCCACACAGCCTTCTCTTCTCCAGGCTCAACAGCCCCAACTTTCTCAGCCTGTCTTCATACAGGAGGTGCTCCAGTTCCCTGATCATCCTCGTGGCCCTCCTCTGGACTTGTTCCAAGAGTTCCATGTCCTTTTTATGTTGAGGACACCAGAACTGCACACAATACTCCAAGTGAGGTCTCACTAGGGCAGAGGGGCAGGATCACCTCCTTTGACCTGCTGGTCATGCTCCTTTTGATGCAGCTCAGAATATGGTTGGCTTTCTGGGCTGTAAGCACACACTGAAGCTGCCTCATGTTCATATTCTCATCAACCAACACCCCCAAGGCCTTCTCCACAGGGCTGCTCTGAATTTCTTCTTTGCCCAACTCGTAGCTGTGCCTAGGATTGCTCTGACCCAGGTGTAGGACCTTGCACTTGGCATGGTTAAACTTCATGAGGTTGGCATCAGCCCACCTCACAAGCATGTCAAAGTCCCTCTGAATGGCATTCCTTCCCTCCAGTGTATCAACTGAACCACATAGCTTGATGTCATTGGCAAACTTGCTGAGGGTGCACTCAATCCCACTGTCCATGTCACCGACAAAGTTGTTGAACAACACCGATCCCTGAGGGACACCACTCCTTACTGGTCTCCACCTAGACATTGAACCGTTGACCACAACTCTTTGAGTGCGACCATCCAGCCAGTTCTTTATCCACCGAGTGATCCACCTATCAAATTGATGACACTCCAATTTAGAGACAAGGATGTCATGTGGGGCAGTGTCGAACGCTTTGCACAAATCCAGGTAGATGACGTCAACTGCTCCACCCATGTCCATCATTTCAGTAGCCCCATCATAGAAGGCCACCAAATTGGTCAGGCAGGATTTTCCCCTAGTAAAGCCATGCTGGCTGTCACCAACCACCTTGTTGCTTTCCATGTGCCTTAGCATGCCTTCCAGGAGAATGTGCTCCAAGATTTTGCCAGGCACAGAGGTGAGACTGACTGGTCTGTAATTCCCCGGGTCATCCATTTCTCCCTTCTTGAAAGCGGGGGTTATATTTCCCTTTTTCCAGTCGTCGGGAACTTCACCTGTCTGCCATGATTTTTTAAATATGATGGACAGCGGCTTAGCAACTTCATTTGCCAGCTCCTTCAGGACCCGCAGATGGATTTCATCAGGTCCCATGGACTTGTGTACGTTCAGGTTTTTAAGATGGTCTCAAACCAGATCCTCTCCTACAGTGGGCCCAAGGTCTTCATTCTCACAAGTCAAGCAGAACTGAAGAGCATCTTCCTCATCATCTAACCCAACCCTCTGCTACTGCTGTCAGCCAGACAAAACATGATAGTTTTGAGCAGAGATACTATTGCTATCTCTAGAATTAAGGCAGCTGTATTAACTGAACCAATGAAAAGTTCACTTTTTTGCTTTCCTTTGGATACAATCCTAATGTAACAATCCTGGTTTTAATGGTTATCCCTGCACAGTATTTCATTTCATTATATAAACTTTACCTATAACTCTTTATGTTTATACATGAATTATATATATATATAAATATATACATAAATTGTATATGTAGTTCATTACATATAACTTTAATATTTTAAAGCTCTATATGTGAAGTAGTAGCCGTATTCCTTACTGTTTCTTCAGAACCACAGTCCTCTTGTCTGTTAGATACCTCATATTCTAATTTCTGGCCCAATACAGCCACAAGTGGTTTACATTAACCTCTTCTTGCTCCAGTTTTGTCCCAGTGTTTGAGTAGCCATTAGTTTTTATTCTTACCTCCTTTCTCGAGTACTTGGAAAGAGAAATCAAACTCAGATTTTGCTTTGCAGCTTGAAGCAAATAATCTCTTTAATTCACTTCTCAAAGTAAGCTACCCATTCCTCTGAGCATCTTCTACATTTTTTTTGCCAATTTAAGCAGAACTTTTTCAAGTGTAAGCAGTAAGAACATTTCAGACCAGATCTCACCACTCTTTATACAGTCTTTCCAATCTCTACTGGAAATAACATATTTGGTACAACCTAGGATTGAATATGCCACCATGCATCAACAGCCCCACCACTGCTGATCCCTGAGGGTACAAACACCAATTGTTTCCCTTTTTCTGTTTTGGATTTTTTTTTTTCTGAGGAGTTCCTGGCTGTCAGCATAAATGCTTGTTACCAATCTTTTAAGCACCTTAACCTGTATTCTATACTTCACAGAATCATAGAATAGTTCAGGTTGGAAATGACGTTAAGATCATTTAGTTCCAGTCCCCCTGCCATGTACTTCTCACACTTTAAGTCTTTCTCTATTAATTCTATCCTCAAGGCTATCTATTTTTGATTTGATACCCCAATACTTATCTGTATCATCTGATAATGTCAATATCTGCATTTTGTGTAAGCAAATTTCAGAAGCAAATACTTCTGTTCTCTGCTCACTTACCCCTTCTTCTCCCATCCCTATCCTGCAACCTGCAATAATTCACTGGGTGCATAAATGCTACTTCTATAGTTCAAGGGGTAGTACTGCCTCTGTTTAAAAAGAAGCTTCAGTATAAAACCAGTCCAGAAACTTCAGGACTGAAGACATCTTACACTTAGGGTATATCACAAAAATAAATTTTACAAAGGAAAAGTTGAAATGGTCCTGTTTTTATCTGACTGCACATTACTATTCTTCCATCATCACACGCACCTTTTCTTAAGGAGAGTCTAGACAGTTTTTCAAAAGTAATTTGTGACTCTGTATCTGAAGATTGTAATTCTCACACAACAAGATTCATGCTAAAATCATACAGTCACTAGGGAACTACATTGTTATAGAAACTGTGTTTGTCAAAAAGGTTGATCTGCTGCCAACAGGTAAAGAGCAACACTTACTGTAATTTTACCAAAATACAGTCGCCTAAATTGTCACCCAGATAAACTTGAAACTGCTTGTTCTAAAAACAAAATTATTTCCTATCTAGCCAAAACTCTGCAGATTCAACAGGGACCAGTTAACAAATTTTAAAAGTAATTGAGCCCGAGGTCATGTTCTTTTGGAACTCTCATCCTCTGTATATCATTTTCCAGGTTATTTTACTCTGGACTCCACACAAAGCACAAAGGCTTTATCTGACCTTGCAGCACTACAGAATGTAGACAGGTAAGCAGGACATGTCTGGGATTATTTCATTGTTCAGTTCTGAGAATGATTACCCTCTGACAGGAGTCCTGCTCTTTTTCTTTCTCCTAATCACAAATTGCATTCCCATCAAAACCAACGAAATATCTGTTAATTACAGGAAAAAAAATGCCTCTCAGGAAAAATCACTAAATGAACATCTGGTTTATCTATAGCCAAGTTACATACGCTTCCTTGGAGATGAGTATCAGGTTTTTTGGTAACTTGTAATTTCTGACATCAGGTTGTTGTACACTTTGGCTGTTCATCAGACACTCTTTTTCAATTATATTCAGGTTTGTTCCAGTTCTTTAATTTGTATGGCTCAGCTTTAAAAACAAAAAGCCCTACAGTCAATGCAGGACACAATATTAAAGAGAAGCTTGTTGTGGTGACAAAATCATACAGGTTAGGAAGAACAAGAAGCATGATCAATGCAGCCAGCCTTACCCTTCTACGCAGTCTGTCCCTTTCTTCACGAATAGCATTCATGGTGGCCTTGGTCCTGTTCAGCTCCTCCTCTTTGCTACACAGCATGGCTGTGAGGCTCTCGTTCTCTTCCCGCAGGCCAGCTAGCTCCTTTTCCCATTGAGATCTCTCTTCAGACAGATTTGGATAAAGATCACCTCCCAGTACACACTCAATCTCTTCCACAGTCTGCAAAAATACAGTCATCAAAAACCAGAAAGAAGCAGAGAAAAAGACTGAACAAGACCAATGGTACAAAGGACATGAGTGTAAAAGGCAACTATATATACATTTTTATGTACCTACCTAGCCCCACAACACCATTAGTTTGCTTCTTTCGTTTCTCAAGTAATAAAAAAAAAATGTTGCTTATTTTGATAGTTTGGCCATTTAATCAAAATATTTCATACTGACCAGCATACATTTTATGATCAAGTAAAACATGTCACCCAAGGGTGACAGCAATCCTGGTAGTTTTATCTCAGAACACTTTAAAAAAAATTAATGACACCTTGTCATGGGTAAGCACTGTGCTGCTTGTTTCCTGCCTGAATGATATGCAGAAAGTAGCAGCCTGTAAATGTGCATAGCGTGGAGTCTTTCTTAGTTCTAAACCAGCTCCACAAAAGAGGAAAGAGTGGGATAGTAAAAAAAGAGGAGTCTCCTTTCCCATGTTGCTAAGCACGTTCTTTCCTAGAGGTGACAGAGGGATAAAATAACACTGGCCTCAGCTGGGCTTATGTTATACAGAAGATGTTACAGCCCTTCTAGTGCCTACAAAAGGCTAGGTTTCTCTGGGACAGATAATGCTATTCAGCATTTTCTGCTCTATTCCCTTGCTCAGAACTGTGCCTTGTAGCAGCCATTCAGCACAAAGAATATTTAGCAACTTCCACTGGGTAAAAATAAACTAGACACACACAGCCCCATCAATAAGGCAATACTGACATGCCTAAGTTACCATCAGACTGGTCATTCAAGATCTTGAAACAATGTCTAACACTCAGTGCATCAGATAACTACATGCAGTTCTGATCCTCCTATGCAGTGTATGCTGTCCTCATGTTCAATTTTTTCACTTATGAAACAACAATCGCAATCAAAAATCCTGTAAACATTGCTTATAGCTCTGAATCTCTCCAAAAGCCATCTGCATTAAAATAATAGGAAGACACATGGAAACTAAATGTATATATGATGCAGCTAGCATTCTAGAAAGTTTCATTTCCTTGAATAATCCAAGAACAAACTATAGCTAAAGCCTATATTTTTAAGTTTAATATGGAAAATAAATAACTCATGTACCAAGATAAAAAAGTAGTTTATTTAGTTGTAGAGGACATTGAAAAGGACTTAAATTTTATATGTAACAAAAATTACTAACTGAAGTTTATGTCCTTAATTTTGGAGGGACTAAAAGAAACAGCTAGAGTACAGCTGCAAATAACAAACCAAGTTGCAAATACAACTCTGATCTTTTTTCTGCGAGAAATCTTCCAAGTGTTTTCAGCACTGACACTGACATATCAGTGAAATTTTATTATTTGTCCATTATAATGAAAACTTGGTTATTTATTGTTATCAATACCAATACATTAATCTTGAAAAACAGATTTTGGCTACAGCAAAAATCTTTAGTGAGGAAGAAAAGACACTCATACAAAAGGAAAAAAACTATTTTAACAGCTAGTTCAAGATGCCTCTATGGAAGGAGCAGGGACAAAATGTTTGTAATCAGGCTCACTTCATCCTTTAAAATCATATTTCAAGTCTCTCTTCAATAAAACTGCAGTATGTTTAGAGTCAAAAATATAAATTTCTATTGACAGAGTATTGACACTGTAATTCCGCTTACACATTAGGCAGTAAGCTTAAACTTTTCTAAAAGAGCGATGTCTTGTATCAGTTTCACTTGGACCTATATGTCTGAAAATATGACAAGGTAAGTTATTTCAATACTACATGAAGATGATTTTAAGTTCTCAATAAGCACAGAGTGGTTAATCTGACAGTCTGAAGAGAACCTCTATAACAGCAGCATTCTTTCTTGATGATGACAGCGTTCTTTCAAACAGTGACTCTTCATTATTGTGTTCTCTCCCATCTTCATTCAAACTCTTTCTTTCCTGCTGTTTCCTCACCCCTCTAATGCCAAGTTCTGTTGCTGCCTCCTTCTACCTTATTCCCGTGCTCCTAGTGTTGCTATTTTTGTAACCCCTCCTTTCCCAAAGACTCTTCTCCTCAGAGCACTACTGGGGATAATAAGCCTGAAGCAACACTGAAAGACTGTAATGAAGTAGCAGTAACAGGGGCTTATAACAGAGCTATCTTCAGACAAACTGCTGCTGTTTCTCCAGACTCCACTGCTACCATCTGCCCATACAAGTACAAAGTTCAGGCAGTGACAGCATCAGCATGCATGTGACAGTCATACTAAGGGCTGTGCTGTAGTCCTTAACAAAGCTGAGGGATCTTTCTGCATGTGGCTATGTTCTTTCATTTTGACATGACCAATAGCCTTTTGCTCACTAAAATATTACCACAATTCTTCCATCTGACAACCAACACTACCATCCTCCATGGTAAATAAAACATCAATACTATATATGGATATACATATGTAAACTACCAGGGTTTTTATTTTTTTCTAAAGCAGTATCACAGAGCAGTTTTATCCAGCCTGCTGCTGCACAGCAGATAAATTCAGGTATAATTTCATGGATCACAGGATCGAATTGCAATGCAATGTAGTAAAAACATTAGTCCACCAGGGAAGAAAAAAGCCAACAGTCAAAGCAAAAGACAGAATATTTCAGATTTCTTTTCATGATTCCACCCATTTTAAGTCTCCAAGTTCTCTGTCTGAGAAAGCAGGAAAGGAGCCATGGGTGGAACTTTGCAGAGGAGCTTTACATGTAAGTTTCGCTATATTAAACATATTGATGACACATTTCTCTAGCATATAATGGGACCATGTTGAAGAGATTCCTATCTTACTGAAAGGTTAATAACCTTAGCATGCTATCACTTGTCAAACACAAACAATCCCAGGCTCTACAGCATAGGCAGTGAGGAAAAGTCTTCCGCAGAAATGGCTATCCATGTAGAGATCACATGAAAATAAAACACCTGCATTTTGGACCAGGAAAAAGTTGCTGACAGTTACTTATAAAAATTCAACTGTAGTTAATTTGAAGCAACAGCAAATAAATGGGGTTAAAATAAAAATCTTGAGAATTAAGCTTATGGCAACTACTTTGACATTTTGTTGAAGCTAACCTCCTGTGCAAGTTTTTGTTTCACCTCTGTGGACCTTACACAGACCAGCCTCTATCTGTTTTCGAGGATCCAATCTTTCTCTTGGTGAATATTGCCTTCTAAGGATACTTACTCTTAAAGCATCATATATATTGAGTAACATTTAAAAGTATTGATCCTAATCCTTTAAGACTTTCAAACAAACTACTTTAGGACTGTTCCCAAGAAAACCAGAAGTCAGTCTGTCTGTTGCTCTCAAATATACCCACAGTCTTCAAACTACAACTCAACATTTACTTCTTTATAGACCTTTATACACTTCAGGCACCACCAGGAAGAGAGGGGACCTTTCCCAGTAGTATACAAAAGTGTCTAAGCCATCCAGATTGGTCACAGACCACCCCACTTTAACAGCAAACTTGGCACTGTATTTGTTTTTATATGAATGATTCACTGACACAAAACACTTGGTCATCTCATTCCATGTATGTAGTAAGATACTTTTCAGTTCTCTTGGTTTCAGGTTCTGAATTACAACCCCTTCATTATATATGCTATCGGGCATTCCTCTTGTTCTGTTTACATATCCAATAAAACCAAGACATACAATCAGTTGAATTATTGTTCCTGTGTCTGGCATGTCTCATTAGAATTAATATAACAGGCATGCTTTGTGTTAAACACTAGCTTCATATTTTTAAGACAGTCAAGCCACAGTTTAAGTTTACAGTTTGAGTCTTTTTATCTTCAAATTTCAGCAAGTATTACATACTGTGCTTTCAGTTACCTGTCAGTGAGTAGCTGTGTGACCTGTGACCTTGGGCAAGTCACAACTTATTTACTCCATAACCTTCAGAAGATATATTAAATGCTGAGTGTCCCTGTTTCACTGAAATGAGTGTAAGACAAATAGATTTCTCATTTGTTACTGAATTTTTACTACTAGCTTCTCTGGGCCTTGGAGAATTCAGTGTAAAACAGGTGCGCTACTGCTTACCCAACACACAGTGAGCTGGAGTTGATTTCTGTGAAGTACTTTACTTCGACACCTTTGGAAGTAAAGTGCTATTACAACAGAATGCGATAGGATGTTTCAGGCAAAGTACATGCTGCATTTAGAGCCTAATGTTACCATTACCTTAATGGCTAAATCACAATGTTCGCTGGCGGTAGTGAGCTGTTCAATATGTCTATCCACCTCTGCTACCGATAAACTGCAGCTGCTTTTCTTCCTCCCGCAGACAACATTTTCCAGACCTGTCAGCACTCTTTGCAGTTCTGAATTCAAGTCACTACAGTTATCTAAAAGAAAGCAAAATGAAACAAAAATTATCTCAATAATTAGTGACTCAGTGAAAAAAAAAAATTAACCCAGGAAGTGCCTGTTCCAGAACCACTGCACTGATATTGTTCAAGGAATGTCCTTTCAATATGCCCATTTTTCCTCACAAAGTGGCTTAAACACCATAACCACATTAACTGAAATAAGGAATTACCTCCCATGTGACAAAAAACCCTCCCCTACCTATCTGAAGCTTTTTATTCAAAGACCTCTTCTTTTCCGAAGAACATCACTTTAAGACACCACATGCTCACATAATACGGATTTTCTTTTTTGTTGGGTTTTTTTTTTTTTTTCCTTCCTAGAAATAGGCCTTTTCAGGGCCTGTTACTTTGATTTTATCACGCCTACAGGGTTTTTATCTGTAAATTCAATATTTTTTTTCTGCCTGGTATACTCACTGACACTATGACTTCACATTTTTTTGAAGGAACTTTTGTGGTTGTACTTATGCACTGCCTGATTTTAAAAAATTCTGGTGTTTAGAGAAATGATCCCTATCTATATGTTTCATTTTTACAACTATTTCTTCTTCAAATGCAACTGTGGAATATTCAGGAGCCATAACAGCACACCTTGTTGTTTGTTATGTTCCATAATTCCTACAACCATGATAGCAGCATATACAACACCATTTTGGTTATAAAATGTGACAGTCACTTCCTTTTCTGTCTTTAGGCAAAGCTCTTCTAGTGTCTTGGGCATTGCCACAGCATCCTCCATTTCTGTGAAAAGCAGTGGTTCTCAGTACCATGCTATCTCACTTCAAATAAATATTTTAATTTTTCTTAGGCTTACACCTGGCAACAGACAGTGGCAGTTCATAAGGCAGGCACATGGCAGAATTCACCCTTGTGCTCTCTTGGCTGTGCTGATTATTAGTTCTGGCACACTAGTTCAGAGTTTGCAGCAACTATCAACTATAAAGCATGTAAGTGGTACACTATGATAGAGCAGTGCTATACACTACTAAAACCAATGGCAGGCATCTCTGCTGCAGCACATTATTTCTATGCAACTGCTGCAAACATTTTACCTTATAGCTGTGGCTCTTATAGGGAACTAAAATAGTGTGACATTGAACTGTGTCTGAAATTTAACAGACATGAGACACAAGATTACTGTAGACTGCCTTGATATCTCTCTGTGCAAGAGAAGACTGAAAGCAGTAGGATGAAGGGACGAGATGATCAGAAAGTAAAAAAATCCTGTAAATGTGCTGCCACAAAAACACCTCAACAGACTAATGCAGAAACTTGAAAGTATCAGTGACCAGAAAGAAGAGTTTGGAATGATGTCACAGTATTGTATGAAAAATGCCAACGGCCAGTACATACAAAACTTTACTCCTAGAAGTCATATTCACTAGTTTCTGACTAGCAACCAGTCATCTGTTGTAGTAATTCCAAAAATCCCTCTACAGTAACACTAACTTATGAGCAGCACATACTGTGCATGATGCTTAATTGTAAAACTCTCTATTTTGTTTGAATCTGTTTGTTTCCATAGCATCTCCTGTAACAGACATTTTGCCTTTTTAAACAAACTTCACAAGACCTTGTACACTTTTGTTTCTACAATAACACTGAATAACACTGTTCCCAGAAATTCGGGTTTTATAGAATCCTAGTATCTCAGAATCATACAATGGTTTGGGTTGAAAGGAGCCTTAAAGCTCACCCAGTTCCAACCTCTTGCCATGGGCAGGGACACCCTCCACTAGACCAAGTTGCTCCAGATCCTATCCAAGCCAGGCCTTGAACACTGCCAGGGATGTGGCAACCACAGCTTCTCTGGGCAACCTGTGCCAATGTAAGACCACCCTCACAGGGAAGAACTTCTTCCTAATATCTAATCAAAATGTCTGATCTTTAAGCTAAAAGCCTCTCCCGCTTGTGTTATCACTACATGTCCCTGTAAGAACTCCTTCTCCACATTCCTTGTAGGCCCCCTTTAGGTTGGATAAGAACTCTGTTTCTGCCAGAAAACCAGTACAAACCAATCACAAGCACTGGAGAATATTCATACTTTTAGCTCTTGGTGTTTTACTGCCTGTAGTAGTAGAGTGGCATATCCATATGCATTAGTGTATCATGTTATATTATTTATTAAATCAGTGATGCTCATTACATTAGTGCAGTAAGCAAGGTTGTGCACATGGTTATTAGGTCATGACTTTTTATCCTTTTATACCTGTATCTAGAAGAATAAAAAATATTTCCATATTTCTGCATATATACATGTGTGCGCATACACACACAATAGGATTTATTTTCTCAGGACTACAGACACAAATCCCCAAAAGGACAGAATCTACAGAAGAGTTACATGGAAAAAGAAGCAAAATATGGAAAAAATGCAAGAATCCCTTCAGCTAACATTCTTATTTTCTCCATTGCTGTATTTCATTTTATTGCCATGTTTCCCACTGTTAGAAGAAACTTAGATGCATGACTTGCTGTTATTGTGCACAAACCGTGCCTCAGCTCCAGACCATTAGAAATAAAACTAAAGCTCTAACCTCAAAATAAATGATGAAAAGTAAATCACTCAGAATTTTTTAGTAAAAAAAAAGGGGGGGGGGAAAGAAAATTAAAGTCCTAATGTTAGAATCTATTCAAGTAGAAAATAGTATGTATCAACTTCTGAAAGTAAAGGCTTTAATTTTTGAAGAATAATGAAACCTGTACTAAAATATCTTGACTCCATACAATATATTATTAAGTATAATTTGAATTAGAGATGTGCACATCTATGGGGATATGACATTGTTGGAATCACAGAAACATGGCGAGATGGCTCCTGTGACTGGAGTGCTGGAATGGAAGGTGACAGAGTCTTTAGGAAAGACAGGCCACACAGAAGAGGAAGGAGTGTAACTATTTATGTCAATGATAAGCTGGAAAGTGTGGAACTCTGCCTGGGATGAGTGATGAGTCAACAGAGAGCTTGTGGGTCAGGGCCAAAGGGAGAACTGCAATGGAGGACATTACTGTGGAGGTCTGCTACAGGCTGCCCGATCAGAAGGACTGTGTGGATGTAGCCCTCTATAGATATATATGCTCACAGGTCCTTGTCCTTGTGGGGGAGGAATACATGGACACTGCTAGGGAAGCTACGGACCAGGTCTTGCTTTTATAAACATACAACTCCAGAGCTGGCACATTCATTTCAATTTAAGAAATTGTACATAAAACCTTTTTTATATGGTTGCTTACAATATCAACATGTTTTCTTCATTATTAAAGTCCACTTGAAACGCCCACAAGTCAGCCTGCTCTGGAGTCCATACCTCTAAAAGGCACCATACTGAAACAAGCAGCAAGAAGTTCTCAGTAATAAAGTGCACTGCTCAAACATGTGAAAACTGCTTTAATACAGTTTCTTACGTATGGAAGCAAATATTGCATGTTGCATTATAACCATCAAAGCCTCATGTGGAGTTAAGAGTTTATTCTTTAAGCATCACAACTTCTGCAACAGGGCTTAAGAGTACTGTTTCAGTGATTTCCTAGAGCACTGGTCATGTACATTATCACCAACGGAAGTTGCCAGACATTCAGCTAATTTACCCAGGGAAGAAAATGAAGACCAACTATTTGATTCTAAATATAAATTAAAAGAAATAGTATTCTGAATAGAATTCTGGAAATCAGTCACAGTGAGGATTACATGAGACTTCTGCTAGTCTACAGCTGTAAGGGTGGTAAGGCACTGGAATGGGTTGCCCAAGGAAGTTGTGAATGTTCCATCCCTGGTGGCACTCAAGGCCAGGCTGGACAGAGCCTTGGGTGACATGGTTCAGTGTAAGGTGTCCCTGCCCATGGCAGAGGGGTTGGAACTAGATGATGACTTGCTGAGGGGGGTGGCTTGAGAAAGGACGCCTGTGGCACTGGAGCGGAGCCGGGGGAGATCAGCGTCCAGAAGCCTCACCACAGAGTGACAAGAGCCACTGAGGAGGGAGCCTCAAGTCCTTGACAGGACTTGCCCAAGAGCTCAGCTACTGCGAGGAGGTGACTCACTGGGGGCGGAGACAGGAGGAGTGGCACCAACTGTGAGTGCTTAAAAATCTACCCAGGGAGCGTGGCGAACAGAGCGGGCAAACAGAGCAGGTCGAGGCAGTTTGTGCAGCAGTTTGAGCGGGCAGGTGAGCGGGATGGTGAGCACTCGCCCTACGACCAGGGTCTGGTCTGGGCGCTCTGCCCTGGCTGCCCCGGTGGTGGCCAGCGTAGGCACCCAGACAGAGCCGGTAAGTGGGGAGGTTGCGGTGCAGAGCTTGGAGTGTAGAGAGTGTCTGCACTGGTCTTGTGAGGGAAAGGTGCAGAATGGGCAGGGCTGCGCTCGCTGCTCCCTGATGGAGGTCCTCCTCCAGCAGGTGGCTGAGCTACGGGATGCTGTCAGTAAGCTTCAAGATGTCAGGGAAGCTGAGAGGAAGCAGGACTGCTTGCTCCAGGACCAAACAGCACAGGGGCCTCAAGATTCCCCTCTAACTCATGGAGGAGAGAAGGGGCTGTTGATCAGGGAAGCTGGGAATTAGTAACAAAAAAAAAAACAACGAAAGGAGGAAGAGAGCAATTAAAAGCAAGGGGCTTCCTCCTAAATCTGCTGTACCCACCCAGAACTGCTTTGCTGTCCTGCAGGGGGCTGATGAGGAAATGCACTTGCACCAGAAACAGCCGGCTGGTGCACTGGTACACAAGATCTCTACTGGTGCCACCAGGAAAAAGCGGCGGGTTGTAGTAGTAGGGAACTCTGCCTTGAAAGGGACAGAAGCACTCATCTGTCGGCCTGACCCAGTCGCAAGGGAGGTGTGTTGCCTACCTGGGGCACGGATCAGGGATGTTGCGCAGAGGCTGCCTGCTCTAGTAAGTCCCACGGACTATTACCCGCTTCTAGTGATACATGTGGGTGCTAAGGATATAGATAGTAGTAGCCTGAGGAGTATAAAGAAGGACTACAGAGCTCTGGGAGAGGTGGTCAGGGGTTCTGGAGCTCAGATAGTCTTTTCGACAATTCTCCAAGACACAGGGGAGGACCTTCCAAAGGCAAGGAGGATTGGACAGGTTAATAAATGGTTAAAAGGGTGGTGTCATAGTCAAGGGTTTGGGTGTCTTGGACATGGGGCCCACATTTGTAGGCCAGGCCTACTGGCGGCTGGTGGAACTGCTCTGATAAAGAAAGGGAAGAGTGGCTTTGCTGGAGGCTTGCCAGGCTTGTCAAGGATGCTTTAAACTAGTTGTGTTGGGGGAGGGGAGCATCATTCCATCCCAACACACCCAGTCAGTTGCCAGCACCTATAATAAATACTCTGAGCAATGTAGTAACATTCTAGCCACTCCAGCCACTGAGCCGGCTTCATTTGGAGCTCGGATCAGATGCCTCTATACAAATGCCCGTATCATGGTGAAAAAACAAGAAGAACTAGAGATGTGGGCACATCTATGGGGCTATGATATAATAGGCATCACCGAAACATGGTGGGATGGCTCCTTTGAGTGGAGTGTTGGAATGGATGGTTAAAGGCTTTTTAGAAAAGACAGGCCCGGTAGGAGGGGAGGGGGAGTTGCCCTTTATGTTAGGGATAGGCTGGAGAGTATGGAACTATATCTGGGGACAGGTGATCAGTTAACAGAAAGTTTGTGGGTCAGGGTTAAGGGGAAATCGGTGACGGGACACATTACTGTGGGGATATGTTACAGACCGCCTGATCAAGAGGAACCTGTGGATGAAGAACTCTACAGACAAATAGGAAAAGCCTCACGCTCACAGGCCCTTGCTCTCATGGGGGACTTCAATCACCCTGACATCTGTTGGGGCGACGGTACGGCCCAGCACAAGCAGTCCAGGAGGTTTCTCGATTGTGTGGAAGACAACTTCCTTCTGCAAGCAATAAAGGAGCTAAAGAGGAGAGGTGCCCTGCTTGACCTCGTGCTCACCAACAGGGAAGGGCTCGTTGGAAATGTGACTCTCCAGGGAAGTCTTGGATGCAGTGATCATGAGATGGTTGAATTTGAGGTCCTCAAGACAATGAGAAGAGCATGCAGTAAGCTCACTACCCTGTACTTCAAGAGAGCAGACTTTGGCCTCTTCAGGAACCTGCTTAGCAAGGTTCCATGGGATATAGCCCTAGAGAGCAAGGGGGGCCAAGACTCTTGGTTAATATTCATGGATCACCTGCTACAAGCTCAGCAGTGTTGCATCCCGACCAGAAGGAAGTGCAGCAGGAGGGTCAGGAGACCTCCTTGGATGGATAAGGAGCTGCTGAGAAAAATTCACAAGAAAAAAGAGGTTTATAAAAGGTGGAAACAAGGACAGGTGGCCTGGGATGAATACAGGGATGTTGTCAGGGTAGTTAGGGACCAAGTTAGGAAAGCTAAGGCCCAATTGGAGCTAAACTTGGCAAGGGATGTTAAAGATAATGGGAAGGGATTTTATAGGAATGTAGCGGCTAAAAAACAGACTAAGGACAATGTAGGCCCCCTTCGGAAACTTTCAGGAGAACTGGCTACACAGGACTTGGAGAAGGCTGAGGTTCTGAATGGCTTCTTTGCCTCGGTCTTCACTGGCAAAGGCTCTGACCGCAGCACCTGAGTCTTGGAAGGCGGACGCAGGGACTGTGAAAACCTAGACCTTGGGCCCACTGTACATGAGGGTCTGGTTCGAGACCATCTTAAGAACCTGAATGTACACAAGTCCATGGGACCTGATGAAATCCATCCACGGGTCCTGAAGGAGCTGGCGAATGAAATTGCAAAGCCACTGGCCATCATATTTAAAAAATCATGGCAGTCAGGTGAAGTTCCTGATGACTGGAAAAAGTGAAATATAACCCCCACTTTCAAGAAGGGAGAAATGGATGACCTGGGGAACTACAGACCAGTCAGTCTCACCTCTGTGCCTGGCAACATCTGGGAGCAGATTCTTTTGGAAGGCATGCTAGGGCACATGAAAAAGAGAAATGTGCTTGGTGACAGCCAGCATGGCTTTACTAGGGGAAAATCCTGCCTGACCAATTTGGTGGCCTTCTATGATGGGGCTACTGAAATGATGGACAGGGGTGGAGCAGTTGACATCATCTACCTGGATTTGTGCAAAGCGTTCGACACTGCCCCACATGACATCCTTGTCTCTAAATTGGAGTGTCATCAATTTGATAGGTGGATCACTCGGTGGATAAAGAACTGGCTGGATGGTCGCACTCAAAGAGTTGTGGTCAACGGTTCAATGTCCAGCTGGAGACCAGTAACGAGTGGTGTCCCTCAGGGATCGGTGTTGGGACCAGTCTTGTTTAATATCTTTGTCGCTGACATGGACAATGGAATTGAGTATGCCCTCAGCAAGTTTGCCGATGACACCAAGCTGTGTGGTTGGGTTGATACGCTAGAGGGAAGGAATGCCATTCAGAGGGACCTTGACTCACTTGTGAGGTGGGCTGATGCCAACCTCATGAAGTTTAACCATGCCAAGTGCAAGGTCCTACACCTGGGTGGGAGCAATCCCAGGCACAGCTACAGGTTGGGCAAGAAGGAAATTCATGGTAGTCCTGCGGAGAAGGACTTGGGGGTGTTAGTCAATGAGAAAATGAACAGGAGCCAGCAGTGTGCACTCACAGCCCAGAAAGCCAACCGTATCCTGGGCTGCATCAAAAGGAGCGTGACCAGCAGGTCAAAGGAGGTGATCCTGCCCCTCTACTCTGCTCTCGTGAGACCTCACTTGGAGTATTGTGTTCAGTTCTGGTGTCCTCAACATAAAAAGGACATGGTGCTGTTAGAACATGAGAGGAGGGCCACGAGGATGATCAGGGGAGTGGAGCACCTCCCATATGAAGACAGGCTGAGAAAGTTGGGGCTGTTGAGCCTGGAGAAGAGAATGCTGCATGGAGACCTCATAGCAGCCTTCCAGTATCTGAAGGGGTCCTATAGGGATGCTGGGGAGGGACTATTCATTAGGGACTGTAGTGATAGGATCAGGGGTAACGGGTTGAAACTTAAACAGCAGAGGTTTAGACTGGATCTAAGGAAGAAATTCTTTACTGTGAGGGTGGTGAGGTACTGGAATGGGTTGCCCAGGGAGGTAGTGAATGCTCCATCCCTGGCAGTGTTCAAGACCAGGTTGGATGAAGCCTTGGGTGACATGGTTTAGTGTGAGGTGTCCCTGCCCATGGCAGGGGGGTTGGAACTAGATGATCTTAAGGTCCTTTCCAATCCTAACTATTCTGTGATTCTATGAAAACACTGTCATACTGAAGGCCTAATATCTGCTCATGCTTACATTGCAAACTTTATGGAGTAATTATTCTAGACTTGGAGGTTCTTCAAATGATCAATAATTGTGCTTGGATGACAAAACAGATGACATTCTGAAAAAAAAGATGCTTGCCTTCTTAGTTCTTAACCAGAAAAAAATCAGTTACAGACTGTCTGGGGATACTCCCTCCTTGCACTGTATTTGAATAGCCTGGGTAAGATTTATCCTTGTCTAAATCCACTTCAGTAAGCTATCCCAATTCCATACTTCAAAAAGGCTGTCAAATTACAGAAAGTACAGATATCCTTTATAATTAGGCTGTAAAAAACCTGGACATGCTTTCCCCCCAAACTGTTACTCTGTCTGCAATTGTTTTTCAGAGTTAGACTACTTTACAGGCACCATGGTATGTGAACTGCTCTCTTCCCCCACCCTCCTTTCCCCAGAAGTCATGAGCTTTGCTGAACAATCATTCCATTTTAGACTCAATAGCTGTTCCATATCAAGGTACAGAGATTATTTCACATGTGAGATCATGGTCATGGAAAAGTTAAGCATTTTTTGTGAGTAACACAGCCTGGATTAATTTATATCTGTGAGATACACAGGAATGATTTGCGTCAGGAATTTAGGCGTCCTTGTCGCCATTGCACTTGGTGTGAAACCAGCCCTCCTTTGTGACAGTGATTATCATAAGTACTCCTGTCAATAAGGAGAAACAAAGGGGAT
Source organism: Melopsittacus undulatus (assembly GCF_012275295.1). Lineage (NCBI taxonomy): Eukaryota > Metazoa > Chordata > Aves > Psittaciformes > Psittaculidae > Melopsittacus > Melopsittacus undulatus. Next base: position 66,943,514 of record NC_047557.1, on the reverse strand, counting down.
AATCTCTCCTAATCAATCGCTTTGTTTTTCAAAGGGGACTTCCGTTTAACGGTTTGACTGGCCTAAGGAGATTAGATAACCAAGAGATACATTTTGTTACAGGATGTTGCAAACTTGGGTACTAGGCAAATAACCATATAAGGTATAGAACAAAATGTTAAGACTACGTTAAGCTTGTAAGCATTTTTCTGTTAATACATTACTAAGAAAATTCAACAACGTCTTCACCGGAGAAAGACCCCAGCAAACAAGAAAAGAACAAAGGAAAGGGGCCACGTCGACATTCGGGTAAAGAAGACAACAGGATTGGCTAAAACCCAAGACTGAGAAGTATAAGAGACTGTACTCCAAAGATTCCGGTGTGCGTTGCTGGTGGAGGGGAGACTCCCCTGCGCACCCAGCGCTGTTTTGCTTATTGCCTCTCTTAAATTTCTAATCAATTGTGAATAAAATCGATTGGGACAAAACCCGGTTTGCGGTAAATTTTTATAACATATCCTTGCAAAAAACTTTCAAAGGTATGACACTTTTCTGCTATAAGAATGCATCATGTTTACTAAGAAGCATAACTCACCTATGTCTGCAGTGACCATGGTGGACTGATTCTCTGGTACTGAAACAGAATTCTGGTCCATGCTGCATGAATCTTCGTTAACCTCGTGCTGGCTTTGGCTGAGCTCTGACCGTAACTCTGAATATTCATCTTCCTCCCTGTAAGAGAGAGCAAAGGCACAGAAATAAATCCTCTGAAGAAATACCATGACCCTTATTTCATACCTGTAATATGAAAGATTGTATGCTGAGCTGCAGGATACAATCCACACAAGTCTAAGTGTTTTGTCCAGCCAGCAGAGAAGGTTTTATACCCTTTACTGCAAAGCCCATAACAATCACTTGCAGCAGCCAGCACCTCGCTTCCATTTCTTTATTCGCAAGTTCATTATTACTCCAGATCACTGCACAAGGAAACAATGGGCAGAACTGAGTGCAAGCAAGAATGTGTACAAGGATATACAGTGCTCCGCAATAAATCCTGAAATGGCAATTCTTAATCAGCGTAAGTGGCTTTTGATCCCAAAGTGGATTAGCAATTACTGATTTTGGTCTCTTTTCTCAGTTCAAACATGCCATCAGCTGTGTGCAAAGCAAGTCTGCACATGCACAAACCTGCATATGTGTATCAAAATGCTCCTGGGGACACAAAAATTTTTCCTTTTCTCAAAAGGAAGAGAAGGTGTGAGTATAATGCTGAACTGCTGGAGTAAGTGGAAAATAAAAAGCTCAGTTACCTAGGTTTTAACTCATTTGTCAAGCTGGTTTTACTAAAATAACTGAGGACACAGGATACTTTAGCTAAAGCTATTAAGATTAAAAATTTAGGAGGGCTTTTCCTTCTTCTACACAAAGAGTTCAAAAAACTAGGAAAGAAGATAAGTAAATGACTAATAGCTTTGCCTGAAAACACTTGTAAACATTTTTTTTCTTTTGAGCTATTTGCTGATTCAACTATTTTTTAAATTATTTTTATTGTTTTTACTTTTCCAGTGACTGTTTTAACATTCAAGTGCTCATTTTAAACATAAGAACAACATCAGGTTATTCTAGTTCAAAGCCCCTCTGGTAAGTAAGCAAACAGCCTCCATTTTGCTTGAATTAAACAAATGTGGAGATTTGTTTTGCTGCAGATTCAGCAGAAAAGTGTGAGAATGAAACTCTCTGGATTTGGAACAATGAGAAACAGCAAAGAGCTACCTGGGGATCTGCATCTGGGAGGGGCACCTGTAATGTTAAGCCTGCTGTGTGTATGCTACATGGTGATGAGTGTTTCTTACAGAAGGACTGCACGATTCAGCCTGGAGACATGTCTAGGTTTGCCAGGCAATACAGCAGAGAAGATGGCCCATACATACAGAGAACAATGACTGAAGTAAAGTCTGATCTCAAAGTAGTAGAGGTGACAATTTGTGAGACAGGTCAACTCAAAAAAGGAGTTTCAGTTTGCTTGCCAGGAAGGGTTTCCCAAGGTCATTTCTACAGGAACTATTATGCTCTTCTAGCCCTTACATTCACTTCAGTGCAAAGGAAGCCTGACTTTATCACAAGCATTTAGTGACTATTATTAAACAAAAATGCAGGTCAGCTGGTTAAAATACAGATTTTGATAAAAAATAAATCTTTATGGTGTCATGCAGTACATGTTTAAAGGAGTGTGCGAACGTAAATGAATAGCAAGAATTAAAACAGTGTAATGAAGACAGGTAAGTGTAGGTTTATGTTACATGAACTTGTTTATTATTAGCCACAGCACAAGACAGGAGTAATTAGCTTTAGACAAAAACAATTCCCAAGCACTCTAACAGTTGCATTTTTTTTAACTGAAGGAAAATAATCCTTCCTTTTATGAAACAACTAGTTTTTAAAACCTAAATTGCTTCTACAAATGTGCAAATGTACAAAAGGCTGTACTGATCAAAAAACAATGCTGCACACAATGATAATGTCTTACCACTCTTCTTCTGGCTATAATTGCACAGATTTTTTGTTTTCAGTCCAACACAGGTTCTTCTAGCTAGCACTAGCAGTTTTTTTCAGTTTAAGCATCCTCAGTATCTTGAGGCAGTTGAAAAGTACATCACGCAGCAGGACTTGCACCTTTCCCAGTAGCTCAAGCCAGAATCGGTCTCTGAATGACCTAATGCTTCTAAGACCTGACCAGAAAGATCAGAAATCCATTTCTAGTAAAGCAACAGCAAGGTCCATCAGTCTCTCCATCACCAGTCTCATGGGGGAGAAGCCTAAAAACACATGGGGAAATCTGAGGGGACTAGTGAATCTCAAATACAAATTTTGCCTTTAAAACTGAAGTTGGTAGTAACAAAAGATATTGTTGGTGACTCCCCTTTCCCCAGAACAGGAGAAGAGTCCTTTAGCGGTACTGGAAATACAAGGTGCTGAACAGTTGCTGATGATGAAACACTGAACTCCTGCCACAGCACCCAGATGGTGGATGAAACACTGAACTCCTGCCACAGCACCCAGATGGTGGATGTATTACAATCTCCTGGTTGCTGTCATCATCTAGGACTTGGCTGAAGAAAGGAGATATATTTGTTCTATGTCCCTGATGGTTCACAGGTGTTGGAATGTCATTGTGAGTTGGAGGCAACTGAGATCAGACCAAGCTGTACTCAACACAGGGCAGCATGGGAACAATGCTGAAGCAAAAGGGTGTGTTTTATGGGAACATCTGCACCTACCTGCTTTCCTCATGTCTGGCTGCAACCAATGATCACAACTGCTGTATAGGCACTGAGTAAAATTTAAGTGAGTATTTGGCAAAATGGCACAGTTTCAGCATCCTTTCCCACCACTGACAAGTTCTTACAGGACAACGGCAAGGTGCACATTCTCTTCACAGTGCAAAGAATGCATAGCTTCACACTTTAGGTGCCCGCAACAATTCAACATTTTACTTGAACAAGTATTTTTAAAGCATTCTAAACCCCTCAGATTGATACTACCACAGGTGTATGTGCACTGCAACCCAGAGATTGACTGCTCCCTTTGTAAATACTCTTGAGCTGCCTCTGAACTATTTCACTTGTGAACAGTGACACACTTGAGATAACATGAGAATCACCAGAGCCAGGTAAGGCTGGGCATTGTATGTACTATTCACACCCACAGTGCTATTTGAATTGGATTCACTTAACTTCCATATAGAACATATTTAGAAGCTAGAATCAGACCTCCAGGTCATTGTGTAAATAAGATTGTAAGTACCATTTGTTATTTACTGTCCTTCTTCCTCATTAACTCCAACACAACCTACTTTCTGAATATATTTCAGATTAAAAGCTCAAAGTCTGAACAAATGGGTTTACAGCAATGGCCTACAAGCTTCTTGACACCTGTTTCAAATAACCCTTAGCACACACCAATATTCAACGGAGTGTATTTCTGTTTGGTGTTGTCAAAGTTACTATTTTTAGAGTTGCACAGATGGACCCAAACAGCCAGTGGTTTGGAACTAAAAGCAAGTTGGTCTCTTTCCTTTTGCTGAATCTCAATTTCACATGTAAGAAAGACTGTCAATCACGCATCAAAGTCTTTTTGCCAGCCAAAGACACGATTAAAAAGGGGAAAAAAATAAAAGAAAGAAAAGAGTTGAGTTTGAATTACTCTAAGACAATACTAAAACCTTCTGAAGTCAGGAGTATTCACCATATTCACCTTTAATGCAGATCTAATTCCCTTTTAGTATTTCAGTACTACTGTGTAATTTGTAAATCCTTTCTGTGCTTCAGAGTTATCTGGTGTACTGGTTATATCCAAGTATATACAATATGACTCTAATTGGGAAGACCCATTTGATTGGCTCTGCCATATTCCAAGTTGTACAAACTTGGGAGAGAAAACTGGAGAAGGCATACACCTTATCAAAGGACAGAGAACCTTTGCAATGTAAAAAAAAATGTCTTCTATATTGAAATAGCAGAAGTAGGGGTAACACTGCTCCCAACTTCCATTTGAAAGGCTAACAAGAACCCCAAGTTAGCACTACTCAGTGAAAGCTGTTCACTCTAAAGCAGGCAAAATGTGCTCTACCCTATATAGCCCCTTCCGCCCAGCAGTATTGCAGAGTTTGATGAAAGCTTGTGAATTGAGCCTTACAATGAACTTACAATACTAGCTACCTCCTCCCACTTTCTCCCTAGCAATTTTGACAAGAACACTGAGACAGTCACACAACTGTAATTTTCCAAGAAAAAATAGAGCAAAGGTTTACATCTCTAGACTGCTCAAATGAAAAAGCATCCTCATCCTAAGCAGAGCACTTTAGTGTCTTCTTGCTCCCAAACTGCTACTGTATTTAGGTGGTAATGGGTGAATTCTGCACTGTGACATGTGAAGAACCAGGTAAGCAAGAGGTTCATCTACTTGAATAGTGTGAGTATAGGGAGTATCAAGTCAGACAGAGCTGTATTTCAGCTTTCTACTTTTGTGAGGTTGTGCTTCCAAACCAGCTGGGCTGTCCACAGCAACAGCAGGGAGATGAGACAACTGGAGATGAATGTTGGCTTGCTCCCACAACCATGGTGACCTCATTTTCCTTAGGGAATGCTGGAACCACACAGTGTGAGAGCAGCAGCTAACTTCATGTGGGCACACACATGGAACTTCTTGTAACCAAGCAATTGCTATCAAAACCTAGAAAAATCCTGGAAACTTCTAAAAAACCTCCTGTAAGATTAGTAAGATGAGCATACCACATATAACCTGGGATGAGGCACATGTGATCTAAGCTCTTTTTAGAGCTTGTATAATTGAAGCACATGAGCAAAAGCCCTGACAGTGGAAGGACACAAAAAATTACCCAAACAAAACAAACCCATCAAAAATAAAGAGAAAAAAATTATTGAATTAAGAATACTAATGAGCTTATACAGCTTGCAAGAATCCTCAAGTTGCAATACCTTATTCAGATTTACACACTCTTTTTGCTTACTTTCTGCCCCACTTTCTCAGGGTACTACTCACATTCAAAGAGCTACAAACTTAAAGATAACACAGCTTAAAGAGGGTAGTCAAATATCCTCCATGAATCTCTGTTTTCTTCTAATTGTTTCCAGAGTATTTTTGGGTTTTGGACGGAAGCATAAAGAATGTTACAAAGCAGCAGCACATCAAGCTACATGTTAAGGTTTTTTTTTACAGCCTAAAAGCAATACATGACAATCTCTCTGTCAGCACTAGGGAAACATTTATCTGCTACACAATCCCTCCTGTGTTCTGGTTCAGAGGAAAGTATAACCTCTGAGTCCATAACAAGGCTGTGCTCACAAAACCCTTTTACTCAGGACTGTTTTGTTCCAGCTCGTCAAGCTCACAGTCCACATGGCTCCATCACAGCCAATGGTGGAGGCATTACGAGTCACACCTGTCCCAGGAGGGTCAGCAGTTATATCACCCTTGTTCCCTTGGGATGCAGCAGCTTCTTAGGGGTGATGCAAGTAGACCCCAGAGTGGATTTACAGACAGACACAAGCAGAAAGTATCAGTTTTCCTTCTTTCAATTGTCTTTACAAACCCTATGGAATCCCTTCAATTCTACCTCTGATTGCAGCAATATTACTTCTCTGTTCCCCAGACACCAAATTATTGGCCTGCAAACTATTCCAGTCATTAAAGGAAATAAGAAAATCCAGTAACTTAAAAAATATCTTGTTCTTATTAATAAAACCAGAACAAATAAAAACAGAGCCTCTCTGAGCAAAATGAGTTCTCATATGATAGGACCAAAGAGGTGGAGCATGCCAGCGGTGTGGGAACTGCTCAGCAGTATTGTTCTGATGCATTCAAAAGCCTGCAACTCCCAAAGGGGCAGCCAAACTGCACTTCTCATGAGAAGCAGTATACACTTCCTATCAAGCTCAGCTCTTATGCCTCATGTTCCTGTGCATGTTACTGATGTCATGCTTAGGACATGATTACACATTCACAGTATACACCCAATTCCAGTATTTTGTAATTGAACCAGTTGGCATTTAGCTTGCCACAGGGTCTTTAAACAAACCATTTTTATAGATTCTATGTAGTATTTTTCTTAAATGTCATGGAGTTACTTTGCCTTTCAGGAAAAATAAAAAAAATAAAAAAATCCATGCAGCTTCTCTGATTTTGCCTTTCAACTAGTCTTTTCAATGGGCGGAGCTTTACCAGAGAGGAGGGCAGGATGGCCAACCAGTATCATGCAAAAGAAAGGTGATTCAGAGCAAGACAAAAGAGAATTTTGTCTGCGGAGGTATTAAGCATGAACATACAGGGGAGTTACACGGATTTTTTTCAGAGAAGTAATACTGGTTTAGAAAATAGCTACCTGAAAAATCTCACCATGACCATCACTAGTTATGATCATCTCAGAATTGGCAGTATTTATCTTCTTAATTAACATAACATGATTCTATTCCTGCTTTTATAGTGGTATACATACATGACAAACCTTTTTTTTTTTTGCATATAAGTATTTTCATGGAAGTTTAAGCAAGTAGTTGTAACAACACTCCCTTGTGCTAGTAGAAATGTTTACAAGGAAGAGCAAATGAAGCAGTTATAAAAAACCTTGCAGCTAACAGGCATGGAAAACTGAAAATTTCCTGCTTGGTTAGAGCATCACGTCAGGATTACCTACACAAGAGTCAAATCTAACTTGATTTTATCTAGAAAATCCATAGAGTCTAGTAGTTTTACTGCTTAAAGCTCCTTCCTCATTCCAGTCCAACTTTCTCTATGTGAGAGTAATGTGTAAGAGCAAGTGAAGACAAGTGTTTTCCTGCAGTCAAACCTGAAATTTATTTTAACACAGTAACAAGTAATGACATAGTGTAATACCCCAAGTTTTGCTGCTCCAAAAACAAGCAACAGCGTGATTTTTACCATGTTGTTTTATCACAAATACCAGTACAAGTAGATGCAAAACCTACTGCAAACCATTTGAGCCATATTTTTCATTACATGTTAAAAATAGGGGATCTATAGCATACCACAAAATAAAGTTAAAAGTAGAGGTACAGGCTGGGTGGCTACATCTTTCTTTATCCATCACTGCTATCACATATCTGGTACCCTGGCATGTATGTTATGATAAAAAATATTTATACAGCACAGTGCAGCTCTTTGCAGTGATCATTAGGCTTTGCAAAAGTGTGATTTTGCCAGACAGAATGTACTCTCAGGGTGATACTCTGGAGAACACATACCATAATTATGGGCAGATACTCAGTACCAGTCATAACAAGCCTAACTATCTAAAAGTCATCATCAAATTGTATTTGTAGTAGAATTCATACCATGTTTTGCACCATTCTTGCACTGGCCTACAGTTTCCAGGAAGTTGCTGTACCTTATTGTTGTTCCCTGTAGTCGATCAATTTTCTTATTTAATTCAGCAATGATACTGTGCAGCTCCGTGATCCGTTCCTCGTAGCGTAGTGTCGTTTGCTCCTGCAAGTTTTCGTGCTCTCTCATTAGGTGGGATTGTTCACACTAAAGCAGAGAAGCAGGGAACAGAAAAGGTCTTACGAGTAATTGCATAGAGGTCAACACAAGGCAAAAGTAACATGCCATTAATGATTTTCTTACTCATCAAACCAGCACTGCCTTCGAAAGAAAAAAGGATGGGTATAAAATCAAGAGGTACACAAAGACAGGTCATTACAAGATTACAGATGGACTGAAAGACTATACACTGTACTCCTTTTGTCCCCCCTCCCCTTCTAAAGGGCAGAAGTTGCCCTTCCTTCTTGAACTAAAACCACCATTTGCAACTCAAAATAGCTACAAATATCTCACCTTTCAATCTGTGAGATTCATGATGCATAATGAATCTTCAAGGATCTTCCCTATGTGGTCTGAATTAGGACAAGTCCTAAGGCAGAAACCACATTATTATAAAGAAAACTAACCACACTTTGAGGTTATGACCTATTCTGTATTTGGTTTTATTAGCCTGTAAAGATACGATAGCATATTTTAAATTATTTTAATCCTTTATAATAAAATGCTTATTATTTGAACAATTTACGGGCTACATGGCTGCTTGGTTTCTATGTGTAAGACAAAATCCTTGTTTTAATTTCCCACAGAATTTTAAATCTAGCCCCTCTAGTTTGTTCTTCACATCAGCAAACACTCCAATCAGAACAGATAATTACAGCCTACTCCAGTTACAATTCAACAGTGCATGCTGATTGAAGTTAAGCTTGATAGAGGCTGGAAAGAGCAAGACTTCAGGACTTCTAACTTTTAGCTTCTGACCACCTGCATGAAACAATCAAGCCTCCTTGCAACAGCAAAATGGTATGCATTATGCTCTCAATAAAAAAGAAAATCACACACTGACTGACAGTATAAAAACTATACTCATTAATTGAAGACCTGCAATATAAGATGCAAGTGACATTTCTAAAGGCTGTAATTGATAGTAACGTAGAAAGTCGTCCAACATTGCTGCACCAAAACTTTTTCAAATCAAGTATATACTCTATACAGAAGTAACTCCCTCAACCCTTCATATCATAAACATGAAAATTTTACCCAAGCTAGCAACAATTTTCAATTTGCCTTCGTATTTTCTGGCCACTCACATTCATAGCTTGAGGACATCATTTACATAAAAGGCTGCTTGAAAACTAAAATTTATGTTAAGGTTTATGTTTTATTTAAATTTGAAATAATTTTTTTCAGTACTTCTAAGTTCCAGGAATATGCACATTGAAAGGTAGCCCAGACATAAGAGCTCCATCCCACAGACTGCAACAAAACTGTTTCTTAATCCAGCTGTAGTCAAAAGCACTTTTACCTACACCAAGACAAACAGACCCTATCTTTACACTGAAGAGTAAAGGACTGATAAATGTTCAGCTGTCTTTTAAGACTGCGTGTTCGCAGTGGTATAGTATAATGAATCTTTATTGTAGAATCATTCGACAGCTTATTTCTCATATTTTCGATCTTAACATTATCTGGTTGAAGTACCACCATGGCTTTCAGAGTACAGAAATAGTGTAGAGAAAATGTTGAACAAAAGCTTTAAAACAGATTTCCAGTGCAGTAAGGAGCTGTTGCTTCTGTCTTCCTAAACCTAAATTTCCTCTGACACACGCTGATACCCACAAATGCTACCAAAGCATTTATTCAGATCAATCAATAATGTGTTTTTTTTCTTTTAAACCAAAAGGATGTTTCAGATGGAGCAAGAAAGGATGTTGCAGAACTCAGTGTCACAGGATGTTGGAAATTCCAAGAATGTAAATGGATTAGAAAGAAGATTAGATAACTCCATGGAGGATAGGCCCATAGAGGACTATTAAAAGTGATGTACCCTCCTGTTCACAGATGTTGGCAGAAAGGTGGGGGAGTATGAAGGAGGACAGCTCTCTGTATGCATTTCTCATTATCTCCCTTCAGACATCCACTAATTATCATTATCAAAGTGAGGATATCGTGCCAGCCAGAGCTAGCAGAAAGTGCTACATTTCTTCTCATAACCACAGAAAGATTTTTGGAAGAAGACATTTGTTGCGGTGGACCAGTACAGCAAATTTAATTCAAGAGATCACTTCATTGCCAAATTGTACACCAATACAAACAGACAAAGAGATCTGCTATCTTATTGACATAATAGAAGGGTGTTGCCAAATGCTATAGCAGGTCTCCACAGACAGCAGTTCGGAAATGAACATGCTACAACAACCAGTGATCAATTATGTTATTTTATGAAATTTTAAGCACGGTGTATCCAACTGTCTAACTGCCATTTGTCATCTAAAATACTTCAACTGTGTTTCCCCAAATCACTTCCACCTTTCAAATCACTAATCCTTTCTTCCAAAGCATCTCACAAGCCTCATGAAATGATGGGAAAAGTATTACCAAAATGTGTTTTAAGAGCTATTTGTTCCAGAGGGCATTCACCACACCTGCTAAAATGAAAGATGCACTGCCTTTGTTAGTATAGTCCAGATGAAGAATAGAGATTTAATACTGATCCACTAGCATCTGAATACGGTTATGCAGAACCTCTACTACCTCGTATTCAATTTATGCCTTCTGAACCTCTGATTCGCATTAGTGAGGAAGAAATGCATTTTAGACAGAGGTTGTAGAGGAAAAAAATGTTTGATATTATACATGATATGAGTTTATGAATTTGGATGAATCTCTGTGGAGTGGGAGGAAAAGTTTAGAAAATTATGTTAAGTGAAGCATCTACTTTGGAAGATAGCCAACATACTTAACATGTGAGCTTGTCCTTGTTTCTTGGCTTATTCTTTAGGAATGACTGCATTTTATTTAATACACACAAAAAAAAACTATCTATTTGGGGGTTTCAAAAGAAAAAAGATTGAAAATAGCTGAACCACAAAAACTTTATATAAATTGTTCATAAAAAAGTAATTTTTTAATCTGACTTATTTTCTGATTTTATGTTATTCACAGTTTGGGTAGCAGCTGTCACTACACTTGTGTTCACAAGCACACAGCTCAAGATCACATAAAAATCTTCAGCATTACAAGCTGAGAACATGCATAATTTGTAACCCGTCAAAGAAAGCACCAAACAATTTTGTGCTAACAGAGCACATGTCAGTTGGTATTAAGGACTGATCCTTAATCCTGGTCACCATCAGTGGGGATTCCTTACTATATGGGAGAACCTACGAGGCACTCTTCACTGGCTAAGGGACAGTATCAGTATTTTTAAACAAAGATCTAGAAGTAAACCTAAAACATGAACAAAAACCTGTGGTTAGCACAAGACCCTGCAGAGTTATATGTAACAATAAAGTCAGTGTGGTCATGCAGAATGACGTGGATTGTTTGGATACAATAGATGCATGTGACTGTTTAATAACTATCAAATGCAACCTCATATCAAACTGTATGTCAAAAAGCTGCAGCAGAAATTAGAAAAGGCTCTCAGGATTACAATAAATAATATTAACTCCCAGCATGGCTCTGAATCACACATCAAGGAGAATGAAAACATTAAAGTGTTTTGTATTTCTTGATGTTGCATTGTTGGTCTGCAATAAGGGTATCACTTATAAGCCCCAAAAATTTAAAGGTACCTGAAAAAACATCAAGGAATGCAAACAAGGGCCAAAATATGGTTGGATGACTGAAGTAAGAGCCTTAAAATCTAGGCTGCCTAAACATTTCTGCATCTGGCTTAAGCATAAGCAACACAGAGACACAGGCTCCTACCAAATTGCACTGAAAATTAAGCCCCTAAATTCACAAGATCACAGAATGGCTAAGTTTGATAGGGACCTCTGGAGGTCATCCAGCCAACCCCATACAGAACTCAAGGGCGGTCACCTAGAGTAGGTTGACCAAGACCAGGTCAAGGTGTTTTGAGTAATTCAAAAGCTGGGGATTTCACAATCTCTCTGGGCAACAAATAAGATGCTATACTTTCACAGGACAAAACGCTTTGTGCCTATGCAGGTGTAGGTAAGTATACATTTTGAATTAGTTTTGAAACCTGAAGTACTGACAAAAGGTATTTCCCAGAATGACAGTATCAAAACCCACAGGTTTCACTACCTCTCTACATTTATCTTGATAGGAAAAGATTAGTTTTTTTTTTAATGAGCTGTGAAAGCACTAGAGTTCAGACCTTATTCTGACTTAATCCCTTGGCTTCCCACTAACTGTATTTTCTACAACAGATGCATACAAAACTGGCTTACTAGAAGCCAGATTGAGATGACAAACAATTCCTCATATACCATGAAAGCACTGCCAATTGTCAAGAACTTTTTATTAGTATTAATTTGTGCTGTGTTTGAATGTGACCTTGAACTGGAAGGGCCTGCCTTCCCAATCCACTCAGATCATGCTGCAATTTTTATATTCTAATATATTTCAAAGTAGTTGCTGTTTATATTGGCTTCAAAACAAAACTAATGTAATTATTTCTTGGTATTTTTTTAGAAGAATATCATCAGCACATAAAATCAAAACCCACTGCAACTATGCTTCTTGCAGTCTTCAAATTCTTTTTGTGACATTGCTCAAATATTATATCCTCTCCCCATGTATCACATTCCTTTCTGAAGAGCAAGACAACACAAAACCAAGGACCACCTTCAGAACTGAACTACTGCTCACCTGTGCTTTTGCCAGTTTCTTTTCCAACAGGTCACGCTCCCTTTCTGTTTGTTGTAGACGTTTATTAAGCTCCACTATGTCTCCCTTTAATGAAGCCAGGGCTGCTAAATGAAGCTAGAAGACAAAAGGAATGAAACAAATTAACTAATTCACAAGTCATTTGAAGATAAAAGGATTATACAGCAGCTAAAATATCTGGAATTCTGTAGTAGTTAAAAGGAACTTAGTACAAGAAAAGTCTAAAAGAAGCTCTCCTGTGCTACTTTATACAAAGAATTCTCCTCTCCAGACAGCACACATGTCCCTTCATCAGATAACATAAGGATAAATACAATGAAGTATAATTCAGCTGGAAATATGCATTAGTTTAATAGGAGATGGCTTAAGTTTTGTGTTATAAAATCTTACACTAAATTCTGACTCCAATTTGTATTATATAAGGTGCATCATGATTTAATGCCTTCAGAGATGTAGGGGTTATCAGTTTGGTGAAGGGAATAACTCAATGCACAGAACTCTATGTTATTTTGCAATTAAAGTTCACTCCAATTTGAGCTACTGCTCTGCAGCTGTTTTTCTCCTTGGTTCTATGTCAGTGAGTTTCAGTGATTCTAATCCACTGAAGCCACACATGAAGAATCTGAACTGTTTTTCTTTCTGCAGTAGATCCTTTTGATGAAAGACACATTCCATATTTAACTGGTAGCATGTGGGAATATATAGCAGACTAGGATAACTAACATAATCTAAATTACATCAGCTACACTAACTTAGAAATCAGGAACAACTCTTAAAAGAATCCTATATTTGTAACTTATTCACACTCTCTTCCTGTACTTAAATATCCCATTCATCATTACACTGAAGGCATCAGCTAGAATTCAGCACTCAGTATTGACAACTACAGCCAAAGAATCCAGGAGGAAAACTAGCAACTGATACTTTCTTTATAGTAGTAAAAAACCAACTGCAAGTTATGCTGCATGAGAAAACAGATGCGACCTTTCACACCGGACCAAGTAACACAGCAAACACTGCTCTGCTGCCACGATTCAGACTGAAACATACACTCTATTTCTAGTCCTTCAGCCAGTTTCAGTCCTTCACTCTGACACTTTATTGGGCAGGTCACTTTTAAGTTATTTTTCTTGTTCCATTTCCAGCCAATCTGCTACTGAGTCTTATTTTGATATCAGTTTTACGTTTACAATACTAGAAGCCAGCAAAACCAGAGGTGTTTTCACATACTGACATGAAAGTAGCTATATGGCGGCAGAGAGATTATATCATTTGACAGCGCCTCCTTCGCATACTGTATTGCTATAGAGGAAGCCATCTCTGGCTTCAAGACAGAAAATACAATTTTATGAAGATTTTTAGATGTGAATTTTAGGTGCTAGTAGCTAGTTATGATAGAAGCTCTGGACACCCTAATTTTTGAGTTCAGTCAAAAGTATTTGTATTCTGTCAGCTATGAAAATGTCTTACACATGTGCAGTTATTAATTTTAGTATAAATATACATGTACACACTTTTATGTTGTGGTAGGTTTAAGATTCTCGAGGCAGACTCATTTTTCATGTGAAAAAACAGTAATTAGGGCTGGCCACAGGTATATGCTATGTAACTTCTTTCAGGTATGCATGCTGGAATACCTTAATAAACGCAGCAACACCCTGGCCATCTTGAAGTCTTCTTGGTCTTCACCAGAAAGCCTTTCTTCCTGCCATAGGAAACTAGGCAGTGGTTTTACAGTGTGGAGGAACAAGAATCAACCGAATTGTGCCAATCTGTTTGTTACTTTCAATTTTCAGGAAAGCTAGTGACTTTATAAGCCCCTGTTTTACCTTATTTCCTTAACAGAGGGGAAGTGTTACAATGAAGCTCACCAGTTTGTTAATCACATCTTGCATTCCTCACTACAGCTTTCAAGTAACACATGAAAAAATTGCTACAATTCTCTGAATTGAGTAAGACCATGCTACACAGTCATATAAGTACACTATAATGAAACGATTGTACACTATAATTAAATGATCACCAGCTGTGGTTTTAATTAAATACCAGAGCAATAATGTCCATACACATGGCGCTGTAATACAAGAGGACACTGTTAATTTAAAAATCTCAGTGAAAAACAACTTGTTCTCTGAACATTGGAACTAATGAGGCAGACTTCCTATGGATTTCTTTGTCCTATTCCCACACTGCAGTCAGCTCAACTCTTCTTCACATCCCCTTGCACACCCCAAAAACTGAGTAATAAACAGCACTAATTGTGTCTAGTTTTATAGTAACACTGCTGCCTGGCCTGGCAGCTCCTGCCAAACAAGGATATCCAATGAATGAATTACATCAGCCACCCTGTCCAATACAGGGTCTCTTTCCTGCAAGTAAACAAAAGATGTCTTTATTAATTACAAGGAAAGTTTCTTGCATCTTTTATGATCCAGAATTATCCTTTCCTTTCATTACATAGACCAGTCCAGTTTCCAAGTATTAGTAAAACAATAAAAAAACCCAAACAAACAGCTTACTAAAAGGGAAGACTAGACAACGGGAAGTACAGGAAGCTGTAACACACAGAGGAGGGCTGCCTGGCATACTCTTCGGTTTCATGTATGCATCCAATCCACTCAGCAGTACGGCATACACCAGTGGTGCTGTGTCAGTGACAACAGATAATGGTCCGTGGTGAAACAAAAAAATAAAAAAGTACTGTTTGGCATGGGTTGTGGGAACATAACCTTGAAAACAGCAGAGTTAACAGCGCTGTTAGCAAAAGGCAGTCTTATACCAGTAAACATCTGTTCATATGCTGGCCACATGTGTGCTGATGTTGCAACTTGTAATTTTACACTCCAACTCAAGGGGGGATATAAGTACCTGTGCGGGGACAGATGGGTGAGAAGGCCAGATGCACATCTTGATTCGGGAGACACCCTGATGACGCACTGCCTACCACCCCTCTGACCGGCCAACATATTCCATCTCCTTGTGCTCAGTGGGTATCCCATGCAACCAGGGGTTGGTACATATGTAACCTGCTTCGCATTTATATATATATATATATATATATGTATATATTTGCTTTGCACTAAGAACTCAATGAACAGACTAGAGCATTTGATTGTTTACATTGTTTGGTGTCCAGTCTTTGCACACGGGATTCCTACAAACCTGGAACATAACTGGCAACAAGGATGGGATTCTGGTAGTACAAACACTGTAGACTGAGAACAGTGTTTGGTCAGCAGGGCGCATAGCTGCACCAAGAGGCGCTGTTCAGTGTGTACGAAAGCAGGGCTTGGTCTGTGTGTGCACTGTCAGGGTCATTTTAAGGTTGTTGTATAATACACTATCGCTGTATTTTGTAGGAAAGGGCCTCGGGCAGTGGCTCCTCCTGTGGAGCGAGTGGGGTGGATGCAGGAACCGTTGAGCATGTTGTGTGATACAGTAGACACCCTCACTAATGCAGGACCCGAACTGTGGGGAGCTAAGGACCCTACAGGAGTAATAAAGTATTGGGGTGAGTTTGTAGAAACCCCCCATACCTGCTTGAAAGAGTGATCAAGTCATGCCAGACACATGACAGGCTGCTTGCTGCTTGCCTACAAAGGCATGGTAGATAAGAACACAGAGCTGGAACAACAAGTAGCAGATTTACATTCCAAGCTAGAAAGGGTTAAAACAGAAGTGCTGTTGCAGAGGCAGGCATTTGTAGCTGCTGCAGAGCAGGGTGAGCAACTTGGGGAAAAATGTGCCACCCTAGCAGAAAAATATGCTGTTCATATTGCTAAAAAAATGAGCAATAAAAAAGATTTAAAGGCAGTTGAGGCCATGGGTCTGTGCTCTTGTGTCTGATCCTGACTGGGAGCCGGAGACATGGAATGGAGATATCTGGGGTACCAGTGAGTCAGAATCAAATACCGAAGACAAGGCAGATGTGAAAAAGGAAGGAGCCTATGCAGTTCCTGTGTTTAAATGTAAGATGATTACCGGGGCAAATGGGCAAGTAAGAACACACGAATTGACAGACTATAGTCCCGAGAAGATTAGGAATTATTATATAAATGCTAGCAGATACCAGAAGAGAAGCTCCAGAACTGGCTAGTTTGCCTCATGGAGGAAGGAGCCTATACTAGAGGGGGTAGATGTGAAAAAACTCATGGGACTCACCTCTGATCTGTGTGTACAATCCACCTTACGCTGCACAGGGGACCAATGTGTCACCATGACTGCAGTAGCTGCAATGTCAGATCTATATACTAATGATGGTGCCTGGCCACCTGCAGCTGAAGAGTGGACCACTCTGCGGCAAGCCTGAGGGCATGAAATTAACTGTCTTAGTGGGCAATCCTGAGCTTTATATGCAACAGCCCTTAATTCCCGGAACATGGAACACACTTTTAGAGAGATGTCCACCAGCATGGAAGGCGTACCTCATACCCATACTACTATCAGAACAAGGAAACCCCACTGAACAGGTGATTGAAAAGCTAAGCCAATTAGGGGATTTTACTGGGGCTGGGCTTAGACAAAGTGGTTCAGGACCAGGGGAGAGTAGGAAAGGAAGAGATACAAAAAACTTAAAGCCATTCCATTCCCACTACGTGGATAATTAAAAAAGAATTGCTGATAGTGCACCTGGGTCTGGAGCAGGCCAGGGATTGTTTGTGTGCATGGGTGCAAGGTCAGGCTGGCAAACAGCCTGACTAGTGATTGTTTACAGAATGGAATTATAGTGACTGAAGACAGTCACTGTGGTTGATGTGCTTTCTGTTCGGCTTCATAGCCCAGATCTAAACCCTCTGGTGTTCCAATGGGCCACCCTTGTGGCTGTTTGGGCCTGAAGGTGAGTGCCTGGATTGGGGGGGAGACTACTTCTTTCGTGGGTGTTCGCTGGGGGTCTCAGGAACCCTACGTGTCTTTTACAGACCAACTGGACAATGCTATGCAGAGGCAGACTGATGGTCACGGGACTGCTCATGCACTTTTATTTTGGCTATCATATGAGAGTGCAGGTGGGGACTGGGGGGCTGTGTTAGCCAGAGGAAAATTTACAGATATTGCCAAATTGGTTGGGGCATGCTGGGAAGTTGGAGCAGAGGCTTGGAGGGCTTCTGTATTCGCTGCTGCATTAATTATTCTGATTTTATTGGTCATATTAGGTTACATTCCAACTTGCCTGTCCCTTTGACTGTGGGTAATGACATAGCTGACTCCTTGACTGTTAACACTGTGCAGTTTACAGCAGCTGCTTCACATTCCTTTTATTCATCAGAATGCCTCTGTTTTAAAGAAACACTTTAACCTGTCTTCTTCTCAAGCAAAGCAAATTGTCAGGTCTTGCCCTGACTGTCAGTCAACAACTCAATCCTCATTTGCCATGTGTGTAAATCCTCATGGCTTAAAGGCGAATGAGGTATTGTGATCCTTTGGGCCTGCAGAAATGGGAAGGGTGAGTGGAACTGATAACCTGATGGAGGGGGTATGTTTGTGTTCTCCTACCCACAGGTCTTTGATGGTTGCCTGCAAAGTTTGTCAAGCCATACCATGAGCTGAACAGACAACTTGAAGAACCTGATGCCTCAGCTGCAGGAGCTGACCTTGAAGACCCCAGGTGGAATGAGACAGAGAAAGAAAAAAAGGAATGATCTGCAAAACATCACTTGGGGGCAACTAAAAACTAACAATCTGAATATGTGTGCTTGCAATGTAGCTATTGTTAGAAGCTGTGATTTTTTATATAAACCACCTGTATTTACTAGCCAGTTGCTAATAAGAAACTACACCTTATATTGTATGGAGCTGTCACTTGTAAAACAGGTATTAGAGCACGTAAATTTACAGCAGCTGCTAGAAAATGCTCAGGCAGAAGCTAGAAAGATTCTAATACAATGGGAGTGTTATAAAGCAGGTAATGGAACAAATTAAGAGGGTGGGAGAACACCACTGGTGGGAAATTTTCTTTGGCTGGTCCCCCACTGCCAACAGCATCTTCAACATGCTGCTGTATCCTGTAGTAGTTACACTGCTGATGTAAATCTGTGTGTGCTTTGCCATAGCAGTTAACTTGTTACTGGATAAAGCAGGTGAAGGTCTGAGGTTGGCCAAATGCCTGCTACCACAGTCAAGGGCAAGACTGGGCTGGCCTCTGCATTCGCCACCAAGAAGAACCTTTAACTCTGCTGCTGGCTGCAACACAGCAGGCGATGAGTGGTGGAGACACGTGCCATGCCAGACCTTGATGTGAGGAATGGCCTCCGCTGTTATCAGAGGGCCATCCAGGATGAAAGGGCAGGCCAAGCAGCCTGTGGCTGGCACGAGAGATGATCTAGTCCAAATCCCCTGCTCAAGGAGGGTCATCTAAAGCAGGTTTCACCATTAGCATAAGTAACTATTATAAGTAATAGTAACAAAATAAATAACTATCGTATCTGAATCTTCTATTCTCAAAGGCTAATGTCAAGAAGTTGCTCTTGTATGATTTAAGATTCCTTAAGCAGAAGAGGGGATAAGGACAGGCAAGGAATGCATCCTTGGAAGTAACAGCATCTATCTCCAGGTTCTCAATGACTCCCAGCATATCTGGCCAACAAACTGGTGAAACCTTGTTTTTGGAGCCTGAACATCACCACTTTGCTTTGCTTTTCCTCCATCATCTGGAGACTTGTTACCAATTAATATACATATATTTGCTTTGCACAAATAACTCAATAAATAGATCAGAGCATCTGATTGTTTACATTGTGTTTGGTGTCCAATCTCTGTACATGGGAATCCTACGGATCTGGAACACGTGCCTCTAGCTACTACTGGAATACATAGTAAGGTGGGCACAGCTACTATAGCTGTGTATTCTTTACAGAGGAGCCAAGCAATTCCAATTCCTTTAAAAAAGGCGTTACAAAATACTGTTTCATCTTCCCTTAAGGTGTGAGTGTTCGCACAGACCATGCTTCCCAGTGTTTCTGTATTGCACACAGCAGGGTGGGAAGTAGAATAGGATCTTTGGATGTTGCTGTAACACAAGCAAGTCAATGTTTGAACAAAGAACTACAGTCAACAAAAAATTCACTCCAGGCAAAAATGTTCACGTTTAAAGTGAGCTTTTAAAGTTGGACAGATTCCATTTAAAAATCTCAACTGGAAGACAGTAGGTCAGTCACAACTGTAACCCAGCAGAACTGAATCACTATGAGATATGATGACTGGAGGAAAGAAGAACCTGTAGCTATATGGCATACTGCTTTTTTCCTCCCCTCAGCAAACAGTGATAGACAAGGCAGACTTAGTATCACTAACACTCATAAAAGACATTTATAGCTCAAGGTGGGCTGTCTCTTAATGATACAAGATTGTGAAACAGATCATAATCTCTGTAGTTTGTGAAAATTAACACAGACACTGCAAAGATTTGTTTGTGTAACATATTGGTCAGAACTTCAAAGCAACATCTCCCATGGAGAATTACTTCAGAGAGAACAGTTAATTGACAAACCCTGTATTGAACATAAACTTCATACAGATCCAATACAGCTACTATTGAATTCCACCACTAAGTAATGCTGATGCACCCAATTTGTCCAACAAGACAGGTAAGGTCAACACAAGTGAGAGCAATAATGGAAAAGGGACCAGATAAAGCAACCAACTTACTTCTCTACCATCATCCAAGGAAATAAGAATTCTTACATGAAAGAAATCAGATGCATAGTATTAATAAAACTCCATCACCAATCTTAACTTGGAAACTACAATTTCTGTGATACTTTCAGCAAGAACAGGAGGCTCTTTTTATACCAAATACTTTCCTGCCAGTTTTTAATAAACTAAATATACAACAGTTATTATTAATAAACCCCCCAAATTGTGCATTGCATGCTATCTTTAAAATGCAAACCACTATACAGCTAATTTTTGAAAGACACAGTAATATAAAAAAAAATTACAAGCACCAACTTAGGAAAAGCAACCTCCCGACCTCTCTTCCAGCCTTCTTTATGAATGCAGTCTCTTCTCCAATATACTTGCTTCTACAAACTTCTCATACAATACCGTATACAAGATTAAATAATGTACATTTTGCACAGTGATTTAAACAATCATTTTGGTGCTGGGTGAAATATTCTGTGTGGGTACAAATAAAAATGTTTAAGAATTGTTGCAATGTTTGCTAGCAGTCAGTTTTCTCAAGAATTTTGTAGGGAAAAGAATACAAAAGCGGATGGGAGAGTAATGTGAACTGAATGCCAATGAAGCAGGGGCCTACTTGTCTGTAGTACATATCGCTGGAAGTGTTCTGAGGCCATGAACAAAAGAAAGATGCAGAGGGCAATGAAGGAAGTTCCTGAACACCTGGTAAATTAAGGTTAAAGCACTGCAAAGCTGTAAATTACTCTTGTGCTCAGCATTTATTCCCTACGATTGTAAACTGTGACCCTCATCACTAAGTTTTCCACATTTTTCTTTCCATCAGCCTGGAACCAGACTAATAACATGTTGCTCAAAACAGTTGTACTCACTGCATATGTTTACTATTTTCAACACAATAATCATTAAAAGGACGTAAGAGCACACTTCTCTGTGAAATTAAAGAACAAATCTTTTTCCTTATTTCCTGCCTTCCTCAGGTACAATACTGCTGCATATCAGTTTCAGAATACGTAGATGGTCAGAAATGTAATCTTTAACTTCAAGGAAGCTATAAAAGCATCAAGATCACGATAAAGAGATACCAACACATACATTAACACAAAGCAGCCAAACACCAAAAGACCAATTTATTCGTTCTGGGCGTGTCCTCTGTGACAGACCAGTAAACCCCTACACCATGGGAGACAACTCAAAGGAGATGGGCCAGGGTGATGAGCCTGTGAAACACAGGGAGTAATGCAGAGTTTTACTATCATAGCTGTTGCAAAGAAGCTGTCTTGATCTCAACACCAAGGGGATCTGGGGGTGGCATTTGGTTTAGGTAAGCAGCTATCAACAACTTGAGTGGATCACATGATGGTATAAAGGCTTCTCTCCCTGAAAAGGCTTTCTCCCTCAGAAAAGTGTGAATGTCAGGCCAACAAGAGGAAAGCATAGATGTGACTCAGCACAATATAGCATATAAAACCCAGAAAACTTAACAAAATAAATTCAGAAAGCAGTGGGCCTGAGCTAGCTTCAACCCACAGATATCCTTCCTACCAAAACTGAGGACATGCATCATTGTGACAGTGACCATGTTATATATAAATTAGTACGGGAATCACACTGGTATCATGATTGAAATATGTATTGCAATTGCTATATTCTGCTATGGGTAACTTACGTTTGTATTGTGTTCTTGGTATGTTTTGTGTCACTCTGCTAAATGAGAAATCCCATGCAGCATCAACTATCTTCTAGTAAGTAAATCTGATGTTAAATACGACACCCTTCAGCATGGTGTTTCCAGTTTCCTAAAGGAAATTGATCAGGGAATATTGGGCTCTGACATCCTCTCTTTTTTGTTTGCCTTTTGCATGGTTTATTGCAAGTAGCCCACAACACAGATGTTTTCTGTGTATTGCTGCTACTCCTTTCAGTGACAGACAGTATGCACAAAAATAGCTGATGTTCAGAACACTGCCTCACCTCTAAAAATCTCTCCACTCTTTTTCTTTTTTTTTTTTTTTGTTTTCAAATGACACCAGACACAACACCGGATTTGAAAGCCCAAGCTGCTTTGTAAAAACAGAGATGGGAGAAGTAGAGGACAGGACAGAAAATACAGTCAGAATCTCAGCTGAAACTGCAGAAAGGGCAAAACCAACAAAAGAATTAAATTGTATTTTCTGTCTATAATGCTGTCAAGGAAAAAGGTTGGTAATGTAAATTCATAATGAAAAACACATTTTAAAACACAGAACAATAAAACCTTCCCTGGATTTTAACTTCAGGAATCTGTTTAAAAGAACTTTTCAAGAAAGAAGTTAAAGATACAAAGTTTGTGTTACAGACATGGGCTGCACATAAAAACTCAAATGCATTGTCAAGTTTACATTTTACCAGGAGCACAGATCAGCACTATTTTCACTAATAAATAATATTTAATCAAGGCAATCATTCGTAAATGTGTAGCTACTCTCAACCATTCTCCTTCTCAGTCATACACAATTTTCATATCACCCTCCCCAGCCACGCTCCATGAAAGGTGCATTTTTATGGTCCAAGAGATAAAATTAATGTTAACAAAGTCCACTCCTGTGAACATACTGACATGATGGAGTAGAAAAACTTAAAAGAACAACCATCTCCTAGAAGCAGTGAGGGGACAGCTCAGTATCTCCTAGACAATTTGAGCTGTACGATCTCTAGAGCATAGATCTGAATGCTACAGTCAACAGCCTTTTAAGTAATTACCTAAGGCAAAGTCCAAATGACTGGAAAAGCAGTATCACTGAATTGCTGGATGTGCCCACCAACATGCCTCAAAACTATTGATGGCTTGGCTTCTTGAGCAAAGATTTTGGGAAGGGCTTTACCCACGCTTACTACAAGCGTGATGACCAAGGGCATGTGGGATAGGCAAATCTGGATGGAAAAAAGGCAGCTTAGACAATCAGGAAATTTCTGACCAGGACTGTCAACTCCTGGGGCCATCTCGAGCAACCCATGCCCTGATCTGCTCACATGCAAGGTTGGATCTGCAGCTTCCCATGCACCTTGTCACCTACTGATTCAACCCTCACCTGTCCATACTGACAAGTGAGAGCAAGCCCTTCCAGCCTGCGCAGTGGATTTTTTAGGTGAGGCACAGTGAGTGCAGATTTGGCCCCACCCTCTAAAACAACTGTTATGTGCTAATACAAAGCTTACAGAGTTTTAGTAACACCCAAAATGGACATTTGGTGACTACGCTGCTGAAGCACATGTTGTAGTATTAGACATTAGAGTTACTTCATATGCTTGTGAAATACTAAACAAATAATGTGCCAATACAAGCCAGGATGGAGCCATCCAAGTTCTAGAAAAACAAGACATACTTTGTTTTAATTTGAAAAATCCGCAGAAGATGTGTTAAATTTGCTTGCATTATTTATGAACAATTTCAACTGAGGTTTTTTTTTTTAACTGGAAATTAACATTAGCAGGCACTGCGAATATTTCAAACCATTTCTTAAAACAAAAGAACCAAAAATCTTCCACCTTAACTGTAGTAAAAAAGTGTTTGATAAGTAATCTAATGCTCCTGCAGTGAGTATGATCAGTTTTAGAATGTATTAAAAGAAAAAAAAAAAGTAAAAATGGGAAAGAGAGTCCTTTGAAAAATTAATCTGACAATTCACACATGGCAAACGGAGCATATTGCTAATTTGTATTTCTAGTAGGAGACCCTAACGGCTCTAGCTATGTTACAACAGATGTTTTACATCTTCATGGAAAAGAAAATTGTAGGTGACGTGAGAAGAAAACCCTAAAAAGGAGACTCACAAGTAACTATAGGAGACAAACATATGAATCTGCAGACTGCATAGAACAACTACATTTTGCAAATCATGCTCTTTGGGGATTCTTAAGCACCTTAACTGTCACAGTGCAGGCCAGCCCACATGTCCACACCAATAGTCTCTTACCTGGCTTTGCACCATGTATGAATGCTCAGCCTTGGTTTTGGTCTCCACAGAAGGAACCTGTTGCCACTTCCAGTGAGGGAGCAAACAGTAATACAGGAGATGGAAATGGGTTGATGAGGAGACCACGCTTAGGACAAAAAATTGTCTTCATTTCAACTTAGTCTGAACACATAGTCTGCAACCGCAGCCTTTAAGTAAAAAAAAAAAAAAAAATTAAAAAAATTTTAAAATTTGGTGTTAATACAGCATTATGAGGGAAGGGAGGCTTTCATGTCCATACTGAGCAGGATTTGGCCCACTGCAGTAAACTGAATTTAGCATTCCTACATTCCTTACAATTATTCTCAATATAATTTAAGTAAGGCAAAATGACAGAAAGAGGAAACAGACCAATGTTTTTCTATCTCCCCTTCTGCCCAACACAACTGGAGAAAAATAAAGGAGAACAGTGGTGTCCAGTGCAGATACTTAATCCTTGTAAATCTCAGGATGCCAAAACCCTTCCCTCTGTTCCTTTTCAGTTTGCAAGGACCACTACCAAGATGACAGGCATACCATTCTTCCCTCAGGAAAGATAGGAGTAGAAAACTCATCCCAAGAATGAACCTCATCAATCATCATTAAAGTGACTCACATTCTAGTGCTGGATACAACGGTGTCACAGACAGGGTGTAAGCTCATCTACATTGACTTGTTTTCCAACAGATCCACCATTTCTCATATCACTTTAACTTGTTCATTCAGCTTCAGCCTCTTCTGACTTAAGAACAATCCAGATCTTTCAAAACAGAAATCACCACTCAAGAGCTACTCAAAAATAAGATAGTACTTCCTACGCTAATTTAATAATAATTTTAAAAAGCATGCCATGGTTCTTGAGCTCTTTTCAAAACTTCTCAACCAGAAAATTATTTCTGATTTCCAAAGATAAGACTGTGGACTAGCAGCAAAGCTGTACTTAAAGTGATACATGGATCTTTTGTCTCCAGCATGAGTCACATGATCTGTTGTCATCATAAATTCACAGAAATAAAATTTGTATTGTCAGGTCAAATCATAGATTCACTACATCCAGCACCCTGTTTCTGACATAAACCAAAATCTGATGCTTTAGCGAGGAAAAAAAACCACCACAGAAACAACCCCTCCAAACCCCCCTAAGATGCATTTGTCCAATTGTTTGATACTTACAAAACCAAAACATCTTATCAGTCTTTCTCAACTCATACCCTTTGGTGCTTTATTAGAATGTCTGATACGTAGCTTCCGAACCTACAGCTCTAAAATTAGTTTTAAAAGCATCTCAACAACTTTAGAGCTCCCAGTTGTAGCAGCAAAATCTCTGGATGAGCATGTGCTTGATTAACAAAATACATTCGTTTCAGTTCTTAATTACTTCCATCATCTCAATGTTAGCTGCATCTCTGAGACCTCCATACTCCCTTTGCTGCTTCTTCAACCTCAGGCCACCAGCCATACCCTCCCCACAGGGCTTCTGATGACCACTCCTCCCAGAGTCCTCTGCACCTGGAATTGCACCCACCACTCACACATTCTTTGGGGTAGGTGAAGAACAAGCAGAGAATTAGTTGATGTTTCCAATGACCTCCTCAGTTCAAGAAAATAACAGTAATAGGTTTTTAAAATGTTTTTAGAAAGATAACATGCTATAAACTGCATTCAAGTTGTATATGGTTTACCAACAACACTCCTGGCTGTAAATCTCAAGACTTGTCCATGCTACATACCCTGGTCAGTGTCTCACTACTGCAGGTCAATTCTTAGTGCAAGTGACTGTCCTCTCGGTCAGACTTGCCACTTTAGGCAGATACCAGTTCTTCTGCTCAGCAATCTTTACCTTCCAACCAGTTCAAAACTGGATGTGCGTTTTTTCCAATGGGAATTAATTTCTTCTAACTTAATACAAATCCCTAGTTAGGAAAACTACTTATGCTACTGTAACTTCAGTTTCTGCAGGAAAACTATCACATTTTCCCTATAGATACACGCCATAAACCTTTGTAAATGTTATCTTTGAGTATTTCACTCACAAGGAGCACCCAGGGCACTTTGTCATTTCCAGACTTCTCAAGCTCTGCATCTTTCATTACCTACTCTTTCTTATTACCTGGTCAATACACCAGGGAAAAGCTGACTAATTTTACTGAAAGCTTTGTAAATGGATCACAAACTGCTTGCAACATTACTGCCTCTTGAGTTTCCCATTGCACTGGATATTATTACAGAAACTATATATATCATTTTGACAAACTGGATAGAAAACAATCACTGTTGAAGAATACAGCCCTGACAATGCTCTGTGATGAATCAGCTTTATGAATGAGCATGGTACAAAGAAAAGTTTCATAAAGTTACTACAACACAGTTAAAGTCTGTAACAGAAAAAGCTAAAAAAGCATCTGCTTAGCTTGGTTTTAGTACACCAGGAACTAGTCCTTGTTTTTTTATATTTAGAGAAACAGCTAACTCCACTTCTTGATGAAAGCATGTTAAATAAATAAAAATCTCAAGCACAGTTTCTACATTCTATCCTAATAAACTCCCACCTAAAAAGAGTCCATAGGTCTGTCCAAGTTCTTGCCCTCTATGGTGTAATTCTTGAAATACATCATTTATTGAAGAATTCCACTTAAAACCTCTTCCTCTTTTTGGAAAAACAGGAATGAAAAAATTGCACTAGTGAAAACCACGTTTGGGGTTTCTTCTGCAAGACCAAAGCAGTGAGTTGGAGGCCTAAGAACCTGAAAATGCCCTCCACCACCTTGTTATCCTCCAACTGATACTAGTTACTTTTATGTTCATATCTGGTGCTAAACACTAGAAAGCTGTATGCAAGATGTCTGCATGATGCCTCAAAATCCTGCCTGATATCAACTACCTTTAAAAGGAAGCAGACAACACAAAGACATACAATTTGTGAACCAGACTTTTGGAAAGAAATTGAACTGCATGAATGTATTTTTCTTTCCAAGTCTCTATAGGGCTTGTATTTTAAGCAATGAAACCTCCAGTACACAAACATCTGAAAAGCTAAAAATAAACATCAATAAATGTTTATCATAAATTGCATCAACACAGACAAGTCTGCACACCTAGCACACTTCAATCTGTTTACTGAATAGGAATTTACTTAGACAGGTTGTTTAGTATTTCAGTAACACCTGGATATATTGTTCCGTTCAACATAAGTATTTTCATTTGTTGTGCATGGACTAAACCTACCACCATGTCTTTGTCTGTTGTATCAGGCATTGTAATTTGTTCAAGTGGCTTCATACTTTTTCAGCCATTTTTATGCGGGCTTCTCCAAATACAAAAGCAAGTAGCTGTAAAATTTGCATAGAATCAAGTGTCTGTAGCATCATAAAATGATACCAGAACATAAGTCAACGGGTGACAGTAATTTGTAAAGACAGCATCAAAGTAATTCAAATATAAAAGTAGCGAGTATTACAAACCTGAAGCTAATCAAACTAAATAATTCACAAATGTAATGGATAGAATTCAACCCAGTTCACAATTCTGTCTCCAAAACTCATGGATTGGAAAAGGCGTCTGGCAAATCCTGGTACAAGATTAAATCTATTTCATGTAACTTCTCCTTTCACAAAGAGCTCCCCATAAATTCTACTCCCTCCTCATTTCTGTTCTCTGTATTACAAATTCAGATTCAGGGACTTGGCAGATGAGCTTTAGTTCTTTTCAAGTGAGGATGCCTATTTTAAACAACAACAAAACCCAAAGAACATACCCTTTGTTTACCAGGAAAAAGTGCTTACCAATTTTCTGAAATGTCAAAAATTTCTTCAAATGGAAAAGCTACTTTCTAACCAGACTAATGTGAATTTAGTTAAGACTACTCCTTTCATATGAACTTTCCCCTTCAATTTCTCTGTAAAGGAATTAAAGTTAAAATTTAAATTGTTTAGACCATCTACTGGACAATTAAGTCTTCACTGGTTATATACACACACTCAAAATTTCATTGCACTTACTGAAAATGCAGATGCTTATAATTAGCAAGGTTGAACAGTTCAGTCAAAACTTAAAAACAGCAATTGTTCTAACATTTTGATATTAATTTACGTAGTATTTCCACTATTATATGTCTGTCTCTACCAAGTCCAAGGCAAGCTTACTTCTTCTCTTGTGCTACAAATGCCAAATTTGACCCCATATTTCACCCATGAAATAAGATTAAATAAACAGGAGTTGCATAGATATTTATGAGTCCACAGCACAGTTCCATAAAAAGTGCACATCCTATGAGATTGTCATTCTCTCCCTGAGTGCAATTTTGTTTGCTTTAAATCATCAAATAATAACACAAAAAAACATTACTAAACTTCTAAGGAAATCAGAACAGCACAGGAAGTTACTTCTAAAGCATTGAATAAAATGATGTTTTTATGTTTGTATCATACAAATGCATGCCCACATATGTGCATATATAAAAGAAAATTAGGGTCATGACAAGACTATATTTATAATTTAAAGGCATTGTATGTGTCACAAATCCCACTTAACACTTCAAAATGTCTTCAGCCTTCTTACGACCACTTTCACTAACACAGAAAATAAAAAGACTTACTGTGAACATGGCTCAAAGAGCTTTCGAGCAGTAACTGGCACAGCTGTAAATCTACATAAGGTTCAGGGAATAAATCTTATTCTCTCTTTTGCAATATAGGAACTTTAATCTTAAGAGGAACACAGTATGGTACCTCCTTATGTGTTTAAAGTAGGGCAAATATTTTACTCCTGCTAATTGACCTGACAGAAAAGGATCAACACTGTATTAATTCATTTAACACATAGCTTATTTTTCATTATAGCAGCCCAAATGCTTGTTGATACCAAAGCTAAAACCATCCTGTGTTAACTCTTCTTCATCAAGCATGCTTAGCATGTGGCACATTACTCACATAATTTAGTAGAATGAAAGTAGAAGTTCCTTTTTTCATATTCCATGCTTTCACTATTTGTGTAACATGACACTGCACAATTTAGGTGAAGAGTTACAATGCTGCACTATTTATTTTTATTTTATAATACCAAAAATAGTTCCTGTGAGCTCTAAAATCTTGACATATTTGTATTTTCAATGCAATTTTAATACCACAAAAATAACCAATCTAATTGAAGAAACATCAGTGAAAAATAAAGAGGATCATATTTTCTCCACTTTAAAGCAAGTTTCCTGGTTCAAGGAGCATACTTAAGAAGTGCTGTATCAGGCCAGACCACAGTCTGAGAGTTCAGCATCCTGCCACTGAGAATGGTGAATCACAGTAGCTGAAAAAATAAGTGGCTATGCATTTGTAATGCTTCTCTGGTATTGTTTGCATGTTCAGCACCTCAAGGATAACTTCTGATCTTGTTGGTATCATTCATGAACTTATAATGCTCTCTTAAAACATATGACCCTTTTTCTCCTCTTATCATCTGAGGATGACATGCCCTAATCTAATAGAAAATGTCTTTCATTTTTGATCCCTTCCTTTGCCTTTTGTTGCAGCAGTTTTACAGTTCTGGCGCTCGACACATTACAGTGGGACAGTGGTTGGCTGCACAGCTGGCATGGGTAACCATTTTTCACTGTCAGCTACCTAAATTATGTCACTGGTCTCTGCTATATTAACATATGGGTCAATCTAGCCTGTACATAAGCAATCTTTGTATTCTCAAATATATCTCTGGGGTATATTCTATGGTCATTCGTGCTGAGCTGTTTAGAGTTGTTTTTCCCCTCCTCCTTCTCAGCTAACTGTATTAATTGCAGGAAAAGATGTTTCTCTTTAGGAGAAAGCAGTGGGAAAGGCATTAACATCTCTATGAAATGGGTAGGCTCCAACTTAAGCATTTTTGGGGGTTTAACAGGTATTGTCAGCCACAGAAGTAAGCATCAATTCAAAGTGCAGACACAAGCACTTTGAAAGGTTTTGTGTATGAATGCTGGTAACAACTATTGGTATGTAAGGAGAAACACAAGACAATTCTCTACACATAACAGGACTAAAAAGAAGTCACTTTCAAGTGACGTCATTATGGTATGTACCAGAGATGACAACTGCCAAAATTGTTCATATCCTACAGAGGTGTGGATAACTCGACTCTTGGGTTACTGGTGTCAATGAACCAAACTCCTATTTTGACTCCCATTTCAACAATTGCCACAATAAGTGTGCAGTTTTGGTGAATCACTGCCACATACACCTAGCATCCATCCTAAGCATCATTCCTGCACTTTCTAAAAGAGCCATCTAGCTCAGCTAAGTATGCCATTAACACAGTTCTACTGTTCTAGTATCTAAGCTACAAGTACACTATACCATGTTGACTTAACTGTAAGCCTTGAGTCCACACAGAGAGGTCAAGAGCATGCAGGTGGCTGCACGTTCCTGTCTAGTCATCAGTTTCAGCCTGAACTCTCCCCTTCTTTGCTTCTGCCTATTATGATTTTTCCTCTCTCAGGGATCCAGGCCTAGGATACTTTTCCATGTCTTTTCTACTCTGGATTGTTTATTAACATCCCTACATATCAGTCTTCTCATCACCAAAGCTGGCACGCTCACCACAGCATCACCCTGTGCAGACCAGAGCCAGCAGTACAGCAGCTGTTTCCAATCAGTCCTGTGGTTCCTCTCAGGGCAGAATTAACCCTCTCCCTCCTGTTGTTATCCACTGATGCAGCTATTTACCTAATTGCAGAGAGCAATTAATAATGTCTCTGTTTGTAGAGACCATTTTTGCCTATTTCAACTGGAATGCTGAGTATGCATCAGAAATGGCACTCTCAACTGCCACAGACACCTACATCTCAGCATAAAATCCCAAAGTCTCTTTCTAAAAAAGTGAAGTTGATAAACAAGTATTTAAAAAAAACCTTTGTGACAAGGATCAGATTTACAACAGCAAGGGCTGAATCTAGAACGTGTTACTGCTGGAAAAGAGCAGCAATATTAAAAGGTAACCTTTTCTTTTTCTTTCACAAACATAATCTGACTCTGCAGTAAGGTGCTTATTCCTCCCAAGCCCACTCCACCTTTCTAAATCCACTTTCAAGTAACAAAGAAGCATTTTGTCTGTTCCAGGGTCTACACAGCAAGGTACTGCTGGCTATCCTCTACGCACAGCTACACCTCAGGTGTTTCATCTGACTCTTGGAAGTTGAATTTGTCATTAGATGGACACAGGCTGAATACCCACACTCAGTTTTACACAAAACTGTCATTTTAAAACAGCTAAGCTTGAATCAAGTTGCACAGCTCTCACTGAAGTACAAGTAGCAGAGCTGAAGTGACTACCTGGGTAGAAGCAGGGTAGAATTCAGTGTCCACAAATCAAACCATGATCAGACAAACGGCAGCATTCCCCCTCCTGCACTCCTGGGAATGCAGGATAGCATTCTCTGTCTGATAGAAGGCTCACTCTGCTAGCAACAGACCTTCACTCCACCAAAGGCCCTACTGTTTCCATATTGGAGGAAATCTCACTGCAGAAACTGGGACACAGACAAAAAAAAAATCTCCTGGCATCACACAACTGATTCTGAAACATACACGTAACTGTTTACTAATTTTTTCTAAGCAAACCTAAGACTGTACTGGGACTCCTTCTAGCCATGTAGGTGTTGAAATTTCTGAGGGAGATAGGACTGGGTAACAAACTAAAAGCAAGCCAAGTTTCCTTCCAAAGGAACCCTTACTTTGTGATCTCAATGCTGCAGACACAGTTCACTTTCAGTCACAGCATATCTCAAA
Organism: Melopsittacus undulatus; assembly: GCF_012275295.1. Taxonomy (NCBI): domain Eukaryota; kingdom Metazoa; phylum Chordata; class Aves; order Psittaciformes; family Psittaculidae; genus Melopsittacus; species Melopsittacus undulatus. The sequence goes on along the minus strand of NC_047557.1, from coordinate 66,911,440 downwards.
GCACTCTGCAAAGCACTCTTGGAGTCTCCTCAAATGGAAGTGTAAAAGAGCTACAGGCTGCTACAGTTACGACTTTGCTCTTACTTGGGGCTTACAATGGCATATACCTTCCTGCCAACTTGGTTGCTCTCACACCTCCATAAAGCAGTCTAATCAGTAGGAAGCCAAACATCCACTGTTACAAAGAGGAAAAATAAAATCGGATTTGACCCAGAAAAAAGAGGGAAAACAAGTAATCTCTTGTTCCAAGGGTCCAGAACCAGACAGTCTATTTATGAGTCTGTGCCACTCTAAATAAAAGCCTACTGATATACATTGTATATTGCTAGAGTAAAAAGGTGTCAATCTCCCTCAGGATGCACTTTGAAAGAGCTATTTCTAAAGCCTGGATTGAGAGAGAAAATTTATAAAAAACATATTCCACCAAACTTCCATAGTGGAGGTAAAACAAACTCCAGTCCAACTGTTTCCTTCTCATGTCTGTCCTGGGTTCAGCAGTAGCAGTCATTTTTTCTCCTTTTTAGTAGCTGGTGCAGTGCTGTGTTTTTGACTTTCGGCCTGGAAAAAGCGCTGATAACACCAATGTTTTTAGTTACTGCTCAAACAGTTAGTCTGATCAAAGACTTTGTGAGTCTCATGCTCTGCCAGGGAGGAGGGGAAGCCAGGAGGAAGCAGAGACAGAACACCTGACCCAAGCTAACCAAAGAGGTATTCCATACCACAGCACGTCATGCCCAGGATGTAAACTGAGAGTTACCCAGAACGGCTGGTTTACTGCTTTGATACTGGGTATCAATGGGTGGTGAGCAGTTGTATTCTCTTCCCTTTTTATTTCCCTTATCATTATTATCATTGGTGGCAGCAGTAGTGGTTTTGTGTTATACCTTAGTTACTGGACCGCTCATATCTCAACCTATGGGAGTTACATTCTTTCGATTCTCCTCCCCATTTCTTCGGGATTGGGGGGGAGGGGAGGAGGAAGGGGGGAGTGAGCAAGCAGGCTGCTTGGGTCTGAGTTACTGACTGCACTTAAACCACTATAATGTCGAAGAAACTGTAATCATAAAAGTGTAATTGCATATACAGTGTGGTTTAGCTATCAAGGATATGTAAATTTTAGCGCAACTTTTCATGTTCCTAACACACCATGTACCTACATCCAAATTCAAGCGCAGCTATTGCTTGAAGGAAGGGAGCTGCAAGGTAGGAAGGGAAGAAATGCTTTCTCAGATTGGGTCCATCAACTATGTAAGATTTTTAAACTCATCTCCTCAACTCCAGCAGAATATTTCTGTTAATGTAATTTGTAGTGCTCTTTAATCCTGTTAACTGAGATCTCCCATCCTGTCAATCCTGTTAACTGAGACTGAAATCTGCTCCAGTCTCAGCAGCAGAGAAATAGTGGTGACAGAAGGTGCATAACACCTCTTTTTGGCCCACTATGAAAGTAGACGTCGCTGGCCATATATTTCAATACTGCCCACCAACCATACTCTTGAATCAGATTCTGCCTTCTCTTCCTGTTCATATGATGATACATAAACAACAGCTCATACAGCCCTTATCAGGCTGTGTACAAGCACCTAGAGAGACATCCAGCTGTAGAGCTTACATTTACTCCATTGTATTCAGCTGCCCAACCCAAAAGTTCTCATGGCACATTGTATGGACTTTATCTGCAAATGGTGCTGTGAATTCTGTGAACCCTGTTCCGAATTAACATACTTGAGTTTCCTGAGACATAAGCTAGCTGCTTTTCTTGAGTAAAGATGTTAAGGGCTTTTCTAATTAACAGCAAATGTTCCATTACATTACAAAATCAGAAAATAAGATATCTGAGAGTTTGAGGACAGTATAAATCAGGTGGCTCTAGGCAAGAATGTTTTATATGAACATAAACAACTTTCTGCACAACTCCTGCACATTTTTGCAGTGTTAACAGTTCCAGCGTTATCGCATATCCCAGAACTACATACTGTAAAAGATGCAGCACAGACAGGGGAAAATAAAATTCTGGTTTACATCCTCATCTATGTGAGCATCAATTAATAGACTTGAACTGCCAACAAAAATGATGGAAACTATGAGAACCAATCATTCTGCTGAACTCACTCCTCAGCCACAGGCAGAATGTTTGGAGATGGGAACAACCCAGCCCGCTGAAGTCTCAGCAGACCTTACACATTGTAACTTAATTTCTATCTGAACTGGTTTTGGGGTTCTAATCCTTACACACAGAAAGGAGCTATTTCTCCCATGAGTCTCAATCATCCGCTTTGAAATTATTACCCCCTCCTCCATATGCTCCACAGACTATGAGAAGACTGGACACTCTTCCATGCCCAGTGTGACAGAATTACACTATTATCTTTTAAACAATTAAAAAAAATATTACATGGGCAGAGATTTAAGAAAAAGTCCTCAATTCACTTAAGTTTCTCAACTAGGTAAAACCAAACAGTATTGTAGCATTTAACTGATGCAATTTACATGTTACACTAAAAGAAAACCCAGCAACAAATCAAACAACATCCTACAACATCTCCTCAGAACAATGACAAAAAAACACAGATAATTTCATATTCTTGGAGCCCAAGTCATTTAGTCTGACCTTCCAAGTAACACTGGAAATAACATTACATTGGGAAACTAGATGATCTTTAAAGTCCTTTCCAACCCAAACCACTATATGATTTAAAGACAGAGTTAGGAGGTTCATCATGGTCACCTCTTCTGAAGTAAAACCTGCAGACACCACATGCTACTATTTAAGGATGCTAGGGATTTCCTCAGCTGAGTCAAAAAGTAAAATTAATAATACTTAAAAATATTTACATAAGAATTCCCATATAAACACTTTGCAGAAATGGGTAATGCTACTTCTTTCAATAGACAAGAATAAATGAGACGGTTTTATTTCTGCAAACATCACACATGGTGGGAATGGCAGAACCTGCCACTGGAAGCCAGGTGTTTCATTTCCCAGACCAGTGCTGAAATCATTCACCCATACTGGCTTCCACTGAATTTTATTAATACATATTGGCAGGCACAATATAGTGTTAATACTGCTTACTACTCTATTCTACTGTGCATGAAATATATGCTACAGTACTGATATAAAAATGGTTAGTTCTTAGAAACAAATAAAACCCTGAGGTCAATACTCTTTTCCTTTTTTTTAATTAAAAGTGAGGTGACATTGACAGGTTTTTGGTCACAAATGAAGGAAATTTTTTAATTTTTTTTTTCTTTAGATTAGAACAATGGGAATTGACAAGCTTGTTTTGAAATAGTAACTGAGACATTTAATTCACACAAAACCACCAGTGATTTTATCTGTCTGAAGCAAGAACATTGAGAGAATGAAAGAAAAGCTTTTATTGTTGTACTACAGTGAATACGGAAATTATTTTTTTTTCCACTGTAGATACTAAAATTTGGCAATACTGCTTTGGAAATTCTGTTGTAGATATTAAAATCAAGATATATCAATCTGCCTTGGCTGAACAGAAAACCAAGAAAGGTGTCTGCAGCCCCTCTGTATCAGAAACAAAGAAAAAAGACTTTATAGATCACCATATATACCTTAAAATATATTAATGCAGCAGCTATAATGCAGCAAAAAGGTAAGCTAAAAAGGAACAAAGATATACACAAACTACACTCAGCACTAGCATCCAAATGGAGTGTGTTAAAGTGGCTGTACATTATTTAGAGTTAAGAAAGCAGGACCTCAAATGGGAATTGAAATAATAGCTATAGTTTATGCTAGTTCCAACTTCTTTGTATTTCATGGAAGCCCTGCAGTCATTTCAGAATGCCCTGTTTTCTTTTATAAATTAATCGTAGTGTTCTCTTGTCAGACATCATGGAAATACAGGACCAGCTGACAAAGAGAGTTCTTACCTTCATTTTAAATGATGACCAAATTAGTTCTTGGCAAAGCACTATCAGTAGATAAAAATACATCTGTCAGTGTATTTAAGAGGTATGTTTGAAAATGCAACCTGAATTTTAAAAGACCTATAAAATTAGAGCTAACCTAACGTACATGCTGTTACTTAAACAGGTAAGCAAACTTTGTGACATGACCAGTCTGAAAAAGATTGGTAGGTATAGGTCTGCACACTTACTGCACAGCTGGGTCTTGAAAACCTTCATGCAAGGAAACTGCACAACCTTTCTTTTGTAACCAGTTCCCCTGCTTGACTATTCTCACAGGGAAATTTTCTCCCCATATATTCAATTAATTCCCATTTCAATTTATGCATATTGTACATCCACCCTCCCATTGTGCAACTCAGCAAGAGCCTGACTCCCTCTCTATGGTAACAACCACACAGACACAGGGGACTTCTGTCACATCAACTTGAAGCCTCAACAAGCCCACATCCCTCAGCTTCTCTTCCCACAGAAAGTGTTCTTGACCATCTTGGTAGCCCTCTACTGGACTCACTCATCTTTATGGAACTGTAAGGCCCCAAACTAGAAGCATAGTCATAATACACATATAGTGGTTTTAAAAATAGACCACAACAACTATTATTTGTTAGCTAAAGAGCTTCACCAATGATGCTCACCTGCTACAAGGTAAAAAAAAAATGTCAGAAATAATGAGGAAGTCTTCCCAAAGATCCTTACAGAAATGCAGTACAGCTACAGCAGGAAGTAGCTTCTCTTCCATTCTGCCACTATGTTCTGAGTTCAGCAGTAGCAGTCATTTTTCTCCTTCTTAGTAGCTGGTGCAGTGCTATGGTTTTTACTTTCAGCCTGGGAACAACGTTAATAACACCAATGTTTTTAGTGTTGCTTAGTAATGTTTACTCTGACCAAGGACTTTCTGAGTCTCATACTCTGCCAGGGAGGAGAGGAAGCTGGGAGGAAGCCAAGACAGGACACCTGGTCCAAACAAGCCAAAGAGGGATTCCATACCACAGCACGTCATGCCCAGTATATAAACTGGGTGGAGTTACCCAGAGGGGTGGATTGCTGCTCAGGTCAGGCTGGGTATTGGTTGGTTGGTGCTGAGCATCACTGTGTGCATCACTGCTGCTTATTGGGTTTTTTCTTCCCTTTTTAGTTTTATATTCTCTCCCCTTGTTACTTCTGTTATCAGTAGTAGTAGTGTTATACTTCAGTTACCAGACTGTTCTTATCTCAGCCCATGGGGTTTACATTCTTTAGATTCTCCTTCCCATCCCCAGGAAGGGGGGAAGGGGAGAGGTGAGTGAGCGGCTGCATGGTGCTGAGTTACCAGCTGGGCTTAAACCATGACACCATCCATGCAGTACGCATGGATAGATTAGAAAGTGGGAGAGGTCTGTTCACTTCATGTGATTTGTTGTACTTCATCTTCCTCCACAATATAACAAGGAAAAAAACTGAAGTGGTAAAAATGTTAACTGCTTGAAGGGTTCAAAGATGCTGCATGATGGAACAGGCCACAGGTAGGGTAGAAAGAAAAGTATCACTGCTCGGGTCAGGCTGGGTATTGGTCAGCGGGTGGTGAACAGTTGTTTTCTCTTCTTTTGCTATTTCCCTTATCATTATTATTATTACTGGTAGCAGTAGTAGTTTGTATTATACCTTAGTCACTGGACTGTTCTTGTCTCAACTTGTGGGAGTTACATTCTTCTGATTCTCTTCCTCCTCCCTCCAGAAGAGGGGGAAGGAAGATGGGGGAGTGAGCAAGCGGCTGTGTGGTTCTGGGCTACCAGCTGGGCTTAAACCATGACACACTACAACTTTGTTAAAAAAAAACAACAACAAACAAACAAAAAACCCCAACTCAAAAAAAACCCCAACACACACACAAAAATCCCCAAACCCACCAAAAAAACAACAGTGAAACACCTAAACAAAAAGGCCCTAGATGTTGCATTCACTGAATATGTTCAAATAGAAACATCAAGTATCTCACAAACACTTAATTTCAAATTTTATTAACTTACTTGTACTTAGACATAATACCACAATACAGTAAACAAGGTGGTAAGCTATGCAAAGGTATGAACTGGGGAGTCCCATCTTATCTCACTTCTTCAGTACCTGTAAAAGGGAACTAAAAATGTACTAATGACGTCTGCAAATCAGAGTATACAGGGTGGTGCCAGAAACACCAGTGAAGACTGAGAAATAATGCAATGGACCTACAGAGATGGCTTGGAAATTTAAGTAATTTGTAAGAAGGCCAGGTAATATGAGATAAGGTGATATTATGCTAAGAGGGAGTTAACATATAGGAGGACCCTGATGGAGGCACAGAGGGAAAGTGAAGCAGGGAAGGAGAAAGAACTGTGTCTTTATGGAAGGATTCTTTTCAGGGAGTCGAGATGATGACAGCTCTTATGTGTGCAGCTCAGTAAGAAACCATCTGAAATAATCCATCAGTCCTGAGAAACTGAACATCAAGTGGAGACTAAGGTACTGAGAGAAATTAAGAGGGGGAAAAAAAAAGCCAACCCAAAACCATATAAAGCCACTAACCTCATTGTTTTGTGTGTCCATTTACCTACTGTCAACTGCCATCTTCATCACAACACTTTTGTACATCTGTGAGGCACATGAAGATGAGGTGCATAATCTAGGTAAATGGCAAGGAGCATGAGCAGTTAATTCCAGGGTACAGAACCAATGAGGAAATGCATTTTTGGCCCACAAAAATTTAGATACAGAAGAATAAGGGAGGGACTATGATTTTTTTTTTCTGACTGTATGATTTCACTCAATTCAAACAATCTCCTAAGAGGCATTTCTGAGTTTCTATTTAAACATGTTAAAGAGTTGGAAAAGGTTCTAAAATACTACATAGCAGTAGTAGACAAAAGTATACAGAAGTACACTGAACACTAGTGTTAATAACAGAATAGAGAAGAATCCTGCATTAACTGCAACAGCCAAGCAAATAATCTGTAAGGCCTTTACCACAGCTAGTACACAATGACACCTTTAAGAACCATCCTTGCATTTAGTCCTCTTAATCTCATATTTAAAACATAAAAGTGTATGTGAAAACAAAAAACCAAACCTCAACAAAAAGGGGAAAAAAACAAAAGTATAGAATCATTCTTCCCCAAAAGTCTTAAAAAATACAACTTACATTTAGAAAGAAACAAAACAAAACTTAGCAGCACAACTAGATTTTTACCACCGTATCTTTATTACTGTATTTCTATCTCTTCTGCATAAGATAGCAGCTTTTCTCAAAACACATCTCTGGTAAGAATAAAGAATCATGCCTGAATTCTTTAGAAGAGTTATACTTGTCATAAATGGGCAACACTGTAGGAAAGCATTAAAATCCATTAACTGGATAGCCTCTTAAAGTTTTGATTGGCATTCTTCTTATCTTGCATTTCATCCCTGCTGTGGGGCAGTGAGTGAGTAAACAGCCCAAAGCCTGGCTGCCAGAGGGGCCAACCCACCACAGTGCTCCCACACACTGAGGGACCCAGCATGCTCCCAGGTGAGAGAATACAATCACAGTACCTTGATCCTCTCCTTTCTTCCAAATATACTCTAAAGATAATTTTGTTTCAGTATGTGATTACAACCATGACAACAGAGAGAATGAAGGAGTAAGTAAGAGTAGTAAGTAACTAAGTCTAGCAATGTTTTTGTTTTTTTCAAAACTACCTAAATTTTAGAACTGTAAAGATGCACTAATGTAGCCTGTTAAAATGAACTTTCCAAAACCTACGTGAGATGTTATATAATTCACTGAAACACAGAGACAATACTCTGTGTCAGAGCAGAAAACTTCGACAAGTACCTAAAACTAACTTTCAAAAAATGAGGAAATTCACTTCCAAAGGAGAGACTGACTTTGCTGCTTTCATGCTGGCTGTAATCCAATTCAGCAAGAAAGAGGTTAGTCTCTGCAGGTCTGCCTAATGCACAACTAATTTCAGAGAGAAGCAATCATCAAATACCAATCTGTTCTTTATCCTCTAACAGCCAGAACACAAAATGAGTTACAGGAATAGCACATGGCGGTCACGTGCACTGTAGCTTTTCAGAATACATCTGAAATGAGTTTTACTACAGCCAAAAGGTTCCTTCTCTTGGAGTGAGAACTGACAAAAGTCCATGGCCATAAAGCATCTTCCAGATTCTTCTCAATTAAACCTCTGGGTTTTTTTACGGAAGCTCTAAGGGAAGAAAAAAATGGACAAAAATGATAGCAAAGTAACTGCCAAATAGAGGGAGCCAGGGAAACTGCTTATGAAGCAAGCCCCAGAGATTCTATGACCACAAACCCTGGTCCTTAGTCAAGAGCACGGAATTAGCCTACAGCAGTGAAAACAAGTATCAGAGTAAAGATCAAGGGAACAAATGCTGTCTCCATTGCCAGAGAACAGCATCTCGTCCTGAAAGGCTTCTCCAGAAGAAAACAAGATTCCCCGGCTGAGATACTTCAAGGAAATACCTATTTTCTCAGTCCTCCTGACCATTCTCCATGATTCACTAGTAAACTCAGTAGGTCACAACTTAAATTGAGCTGCTTGTTAACACTGTATCTCTTCAATGTGTACATGCACCTTCATACACTCCTGCAGATCTATGCTGCTAGTTCCTACCTGCATTCTGTCTAGAGCCAGTCACACACCGTACTATTTACTTGCACCTTCTGTCCACATAATGAAGAATGTATCAATGATCTCTCTCTTTGCCCAATCTCCATGTCACTTGGAGTGGGAAAGCTAGTTATCATCCTTCTGGCAATACTCATTCACAACAGAGAAGGGCTAACCGGTTGATTCACAGTGAGATTCTTCCTGAAGTTTGCTATTTCTTCCTCTCCAGTGCCTTCCTCTATTGTTAAAGGCCTTCTTTGTGCTTTGGTCAGTTGTACCTGCAGCTCCTCCAAGATACCTAAAATGGCTTTCAAAAACACTGTTGTCTTCACATCCTGGCCTGCACCACCTCTCAAAATACTTCTGCTATCTCTATGGCATATTTTTTGACCCTGTCCTCACAGGCATTTCATTTTATAGAGTTTTGTGGGGACAGGCTCACTTTTGCCTGGTTTTGAAGTTATTCTTAAGTTAGTCTTCATCCATCCCATAAAGGAGAAACAAAAGCTGCCAGGTAAGCAGGACTGTGACAGATTTACCCAAATTCTGAAAAGCAAAATGGCAATCCTGGTGAGAAATGAGTAAGTCTGCTGCTGGGCTGTGATCTCTCAGTTTCTACATGCTTGCTTATGGTTCCTAGAGCATCCTGGAAATAGGGAGGTAGCATTTATCCCCTCTCACACTGTGAACAAGTGGGTTGGGGATGTTTATAGAAGATAGAGAGAGCATGTGAGCAAGCAAGAGTGTCAAGATGTGCACGCCTGCCTCTCCAGGCACAGAGCAGTCTCCCAGTGAGATCTGTAACGCATGCAATGAGCTCAAACAAGGAAGAGGAAGAATGCACAAGAGGAAGGCCTGTGGACAGCTGAGTCTAACCCTCATTGTTTACTTTGCTATAGTGTTACACAATGACAACAGGATGGGAAGGGAGATCTCCAACAGGAACAGTAACATGCATATTTTGTCTGGAAATAGAGGGTTTCCCACACTAGATCAGGAAAGTATTCTATCTGAGGTGCTCTCCTCAGATTTGATTAATGCCCTGCATTTCAGAGGAAACAAGGACAATAAAATTTATGTTGTTAATGAAATATTCTGCATAGAATATTAAAATTCTTATTCTCTACTGCATTTGGGTTGAGGTAATGTGGACCACATCATCTTTTAATACTAAGCTGGATTACACAATGTACTGGTAAAAATAAAAACACCTGAATCATGTCTATGTAACAGCTGCCTTTGTGACAGCAATGCAGGAAGTGAATAAATGGTTTGAACTTATGTCACTCCTAACACACGGTAGAGAACTTGGTAATAGAGTGGCAAACAATGAATGTGACTTACTCTAAGGCCAGAGTGACAAAACACACTATATCCATCGTACATTCCATTCTTACACAAAGTCTGGAAAGATCCTCCTTTCCAAGAGGAGGAGGAAAAGGAACATAGCAAAAAGATAGATGGTAGCTTCTTCTCTAAGTGTAAAGTTTTGGTGTATACCGGTTCATAGAGGATGGATACAGTGCTACTGTAAACCAGCCCAAGCACCTCCAAAAGGAAAGGAAAGAAAATAAAAGAAGGTCAGACACTTTGAAAGGCCTGCACTAACAAAACAGTAAGCCATGCATAAAAAAAAAAACAAACAGTAGCCATCATCAAAAAAAAAAAAAAGCTTCTAGTGTTATTTAGATGACGCCAAAAAACATACGGCGAAAGCGACAGCTGCTGTACATATTTTGCTTATCGTAATTCCTAAAAAGGCTTCAAACTTTAGAACCAAGGTGAGGAAATAAAAAAGTCTCTGGGTTTCCCAAGAGTGAGTTTTGGAACAGAGCTCACTCCCAACTTCCTCAATAACAGGAAAATAGCTAAATGGAGAAGAGGATCCTGTGTTATAAATCTTTCCTGCCTTGTCTCAGCCTCTCAAGCATAACAACTATTAACAAAGCAGAGGCAGTGTTCGTAGCATTCTTCAGAAGCACTGATCAACTCAGTGTGAAAACAGGTTTAGAAGCAATCCTGGATGTAGCACAGACACATTCATTACTGTAACAGATGGAAGGAAAGAGTGAAATGGACTGCCTCTTTCTACCTCTTTTATTGTGGACTTGGTAGCAAGAACTTCCACTGTCTGAGCAAATCATGTACAATTCCTCCCATTCCTACACCTGCTCCAACTTCTCATGAGCTCTGTGGCTGTCACAGCACCACCAGAGTCTTCACCATGGCCCTTTCTGTCCTTTCTCATAAGACGGAAAAAAAGTAAACGCATTACAGGCTGCTGGAGTTTACCTCTACGAGCAGGCACAAGAGCTGTCAGCTGAGGTTTGCTTTGTTTTCTGGTAAAGAAATCTAATTTATGCAAAAATGTGGAGGAAGGTTAAGGCTGTAACAACAGTTGTTATATAAGGATTGAGGTTAAAGGGCAAATGCTTATTTAAAAAAAGTTTTGTATCAGCAAACTTTATTACCATTATCTCTATTCAGTCTGGTCCAAGACAGTTTATGCTTGAGGTAAGAATGCACAGAAATAAAGTTTCCCTCAACTACAATACATTCAGATATGTAGTCTAAATGCTAATGATTATTTTAGTTAAGTATTATCTTGTATTTTTTATTTGTGTCTATGTCTTCTGTACTGCCAGGCAGGGTCACATCAAAACTGTATCTGGCATTACAGTAAATGTACTAACGTGAATTAAGAGGATTGATAGCTGAAAATGTGTCTATTCCTACAGCTGACCTCTGCTATGTTTCCAGCTGGCAATGCCAGTAAAAAGATAATCAAAATATAATGGCATATATTCTTTATACTCAGGTAAAATTTGGCAAAAAAGCCATTTTAAAATGATGACAACACCATATCCTCTGCAATCAGCACTTTAACACAAATGCAGGCAGAATTTGTTAAATAGTTTAAAAAAATAAGACATTTTTAGTTAAGAAGTTCAAAACACTATTTATTTCCACTACATAACCACTGTAAAAATTTTCTTAACACTTTCTATAAAATAAGCTTGTTAGTTGTGGGGATGGAAGTCATTAGAAGCTAGGGAGAAGCTTTCAAGTCAAAGAAAAACAGATTTATTCTGACAGAGGTTTTGTGGTGGTTCATTTTTAAGACTGCATTTCCCTGTAACTCTACATCTTCCACTGATTTAGTCCTCCTAGTAAGTAAAAAATCCTTCTCATTTTTAAAGTTTCAGTGGTCAGCTCAGTCAAGTCATTAATCTCTCCTGTGTGTCCAATACATGAACTCTTTCGTTCTTCCACTGGAGCTCTCATTCCCATTAGCTTATACCTGAAAACTTCATATCCAGGCTGCTTAACTACTGCCCAGTGCCACCAGTGCGTCCTCTCCATATAACCTACGTCTACATCCAAAATACAGGGTAGCAACTTCAGCATGCAGCTGAGACTGAGAATTTTTGAGTTTTAAGACTCAAATCGGAGATATTCTGTAAGCCAATTACTCACTTCCAGTTTATACAAAACAAAAGGTATTTACGGTCCAGAATTAAAAATTAACAGAATCATGTTCAAACTTGCTGCTTCTCCCAGTTAAGATCACGCAGAGGTTAAACAAACAGGATGGGAACACTTACATTACAAAGCCCAACATCCATGTTAAAACTTCGGTTAAAAAAAGGTCGTGTTCACACAGGCTGGCACTGTTTGAGGTTTCCCTAAATACTCGTCTCGTTAAAAGCAGGAAAAAAAGAGCTTTAGTTGGAGACAATAGGAAGTCGGGGGAAGCCATAAAAAAAGCGCACCCCACTGCCGACCATCCAGTCCCTTGCTGCCTTACCTGGGGATTTCATCCTCAGCCCTGCAACGAGTACACACAGCTGACACGAAGGGCTGGCGAGAACACCGCTTTGGGCACAAAAGCAAGCTGTCCGTAGCAGCCCTCCAGGCTTCCCTCGGCTAACTCCTCCTCCCTCCCCGCCCCCATCCCGCCGAGCGCCGCACGGCCACAAAGGAAAAGCTGCCGGTCAGGAAAAACGCACAAGGCGGCCGAGGTCTTTCTACAGCACAGCGATCCCAGCCAAAAGAAGTTATGCGAGTACAACAGGGAGGAAGGCAGGCCGGTGTCAATAAAGATGCCTACTACTCTATTGTCATGCCCACACAGCTGCAACAGGATGCAATAATAGTCCTATCCTTATTTTAGCAGACAAATAAACCTAACAAACTCACCTAGGACACAAACGGTTTGGTTTTTCACCCTGAGCTGTATTTCCGGCTGCGGGTTTCGTGCTGTCCCCGCACGAAGAGGATGGAGTTAGTACCCAAAGCTTCCCAGACAGAGCCCTACACACAGCCATAAGTTGTTTCAGCGACTGTGCACTTCCTCTGGAATGTCCTTCTTGTGCACCTGGTGTGCCTACATACTGGGGAGAAGAAAGGGGTGAGAGCCAAATGCCCTCTCTCAGAGGAGTGGCCAGTCTGGCAACTAGTCCTTCAAGGACTCTGTAAGTGGCAAGCTCCGTGACGGGCAGTAAACTTACTTTCTTCAAACTGGAGAAAAAGCTCCTCCTGCTCTATCCCCTTGCCTCTTCATCTACAAACCGCAGGCAATTCTGTATTCCTTGTAGGTAAAATCATGAATACCCATCAATACATCTCTCACCAAGTACCTTCAACTATCAAAGTCTAATACTGGAGAGGCACTTTGCATAATTCTGCTTTTTTGGCCATTGCTTTCTCTCACTACCTTCTGTGCAGCCCTCCATATTTCTGCAGATATTTATTTCTGCTTTATTTGCAATTTGTACAGAACATCACAAAATTTCATAGAATACTCACTACTTGTGAGAATTTCTGTTTTCCTGTTTCTTTATGAAAGCTCCACATGAACAGGAAACCTTATGGCAATCGCTCTCCTCCCTTTTGTTAAAAAACACTCCTGCTGACTGCCTGGGAAGCAAAAACAAGTCCGTCCTGCGTTCAAAGGCATTTCTGCATTCCAATTGTTTCTCTGACAATGCTATTTCACAGAGCAGCCATATTTTTCCCCCTATACAAAGCAGCAAACTGCACTTAAAAAAAACCCACGTGCACAAGAAACAAAGGTTCTTGTATCTGCTTAACAATGCCGTTACCTTAATAAACTGCTTACTTGTCCCATTAGCATTGAGCAGAGCATCTTACATCTAACAAACTTAGCAGTTTTTTAATCAGTGCAGTTTAATGAAACATTAGCTCCTTTCACATCCTCAGTCTCTGAAGCATAGGAAATACCTCAGCTTCAGTCTTCTTTATGAGCAGATCTCCCTGTCTGCAACTGGTGTTATGATGAACATGTGACAGCGAGACTTCTCCACTGAGACTCATCAATAACAGCTTTCAGGATGACCCAAACCACAAATTACTCTACATCTCAGTGGTACTTTCCAGACCTTATCTGGAGGCTGGAGAGCATTTCCTTTGTATATCATATTTCCAGATTAGCAGGAGATTTATTTTTAGGTGCTTACATTTGTAGTAAATTTATAGTACATTTCCAAGTAACAAATCTACAATAATAAACATGCACATACAACAGAGAACAATACACTTCATAGTTCAACAAGGCTAGAAGTCATAGATTAGAAACAGAGGAGAAAGGGAAACAACTATTTTAATCTAAAGACATGAATGCTTTTGCAGTGCTAAGTATTGATTTCATAAAACACTACTACAAATTAAAACACATCACTTTTCCATATAAGGGGCATCCAGAGCATACTATAAGAACTGTAAAAGCACACAAAAAGATACTCTTCTGTGAAGTAATAGGGTTGCTAAGCCTAAATCTATAGTTGTAATTATCATTAATGAAAAAATAAGAAAGCGTGAAAACATGACATATACAAGTTTATTCTAATGCTCAGCAGAAGACCAATAAAATGAACACGTATCTTTGCCAATACTCAGCTTACAGATGTCATCATGCTAAAATCCATTCCAAACAGTTCTGGATTGCAGATCCTAACAACACAGACAACTTCAGTACATTGCAATGTAGACTGTAATTCTACTATTCATGTTTGATCCTTTATGTTTGAAAAGGCATATTATTTGTCACTGCTGCTTGCAAACCTTTGCCTAGAAAGGCAACTAACTAGTGGTCAGACTAATGTCTCTACAAGATAAAAAATACCACAGAGTGGTTTCATGTGGAAGGAAGCCACTTAGTTTGCACAAATCATCACAAAAAAAATCTGCATTAATTGGTACTCACAAGTTTGGTTTGAATATTAATGATAAATATAAGTTTTAAGATATTTTACTGAAAACTGAATTCCCTAAATACATACACTTGCCCATAAGAGTTAAACACTGGAATGCATGAATACTTTTGTATAGATACATGTTCCTGTTATAAGCAGTAATTTGGAAGTTCGATTAAATACCATAAAGTGAATTTTGCTCATTATTTCAAGATTAGAAATATATTTAAACAAAACTGAATTATTTGATGATAAATACATTAACGAATGGCTCCTAGCCATCTTGAGTGTCATAGAGCTTCCTTGGACAGATTGTTCTTGGAGTTCCTAACCTCATTCAGCAGTGTATGAATGGCATATAGTAGTCATTCTAGGTTTACCTGTCCAAGTCATTGTTTCCCTTTACATTCTACAGCTGTCCTGCCTCACACACTTTTACCATTACATGATTTAAAACCAAACCAAAACATGTTATTCATGTAGTCTCGCTATTCTATTACACCAGTATTAGAAGCACAGGTTTCCCCAGTTAATTTTTCACAATTTCCCTGTAACTGCTCTGCTGCAAAGCCTTTTGAGGCTCTGCCCTGCCTCAAGTGCCATACTACCATTGAGTTATGCATCTGTGATGCTTTCAATTCCCTTCCTCATAGCTGATACCAGCATGCCTCTGCAGCCCTGAGGAGCTCTTCTGGATTCATCATCAAACTGTGGAATTTTAAAACGTGATTTAACTGATGTGCAGTTTTTCAGGATTTATCAGTTTTAGACACTTGCGTGTTCAAAAGCTTCCTTCTGTTCTTTTTAATCCCTTTTGTGCTATAAATAAATAATAAACTAACTGAAATCAGCTGAATAAAGTTGCTTAAACTGCTTCCTACTACCTAAAGTGAAAAAACTCTCCAATATTCTCATTTAAATGTATCCTCAAAGACACAAGGTTCTGACTGTCACGTTAACATCATCAAAACACTTTAATAATATAATGTTTTTAAAGAATCAGACACGAAAGAGGTAGGCGCTTCTGACAATGGCTTATGTCACCAGGAACAACCAATTTTCATACTTCAGACGGAGCTTCTGAAGGAAAATGGAAAAAACTCACATTATAGTTCAACGAAATGACCAAAGCCAATGAGCATGCAAGCACATGGGCTATGGCCCACCAGCCTCTGAGGCACTCACATTTGGTAGATATTTGACATGAAACACAGACAGGCATCCTGCCAATGGGCTGTAAGGAGCTACAACCAGTTCCCCATTATCCAAAATTACTTTTTAAATCTGTATTTTTGTTTCAGAGAAACTAAATTCATATCCAGCCAACAACCTCAAATATTCAGCTAAACCATATAAATAAAACTAGCAAGGGGTGTCAGAGAAAACTAAAAGCAAGAGCTCTATACACAGATTTCCTTTGGATAGGCTGTGACATATTTGTCAGACAATAATCAGAAAGATGTGCTGCTGTACCAAAAGCCTGTTATGGGCAGTACTCCTGAATTACATTAGAACAGTTAGCAGCTTCATCTGACCTATTTATGTTCCCTCTTTTAATGGGGATAGTTGATTCCAAAGAAGAGCTATGAAGACCATCTGCTGGAAAGATATTTAAAAAAGTTTTGAACATATCAAAGATAACAGTGACTGCAGTATTTATTAATCTTTCCATTAAAAATAAGCCTTCACAGTAATTTTTAATGAGCTTTAAGTAAAATTTATATATCTCAAATGCAGTTGTTTGAGAAAGACACTCAACAGACTCATCATCCTATCCCAGACCCTGCAAAGTAGGAGGGAAATCTACAGATACCAGCAAACTAATCAATATTACATAATGATCAGTCCACCTACAGCAACTATACCATTTGAATTGCTTCAAATAAAACTAAGTATTCTAACAGACAAATAAATTGGGGCAGGGCAGTAAGTGCATAAAGTGGTGCTGCCTGAAACCTTATTAAAATGGGAGCAGTGCTTTGACATGTATCCCATTTTTCAACAATTAATCTCTCCTTTGGTATTTTTATGTATGTGCATTCATGTAACAGTGTTTACATACTTCATGCATAAAAACTGTGCCTGAAAACCTAGCCTTTCTATTCTCTCAGCAATTCTCATGCAAACAGTGTAAAATTTTGCTCCTCTGGGCTTCAGATCTGGCCTGAAATTGCATGTACAGGTGAATTCATGCCTGCAACCAGCAATTGTAAAAATAAAGAGAGATAAAGATTTACCAGAACAGGTATAGGACTGCTAATACATATCTGAGCTGCTTTTTGCATTATTTTAAAGTATAGCAAATACATCTGATTGAACCAATCTTTTGTCCAATCCTGACCTGTACTCTGAAATCCCAGTGACAGAAATGGAGTAAGTGTTCATTTGAACCCAACCAACATCATAGAGAAGGCTCTAAGCAACAGCAGTTTACTGCAAACTGACCCATCTACTTTGTCCTTAATTCTGCATTAAGAATATAACATATGCAATATATAAAATACTCAATACATAACAATAATTCTGCATAACAAAATTCTGCACTGTGTGTTTTTCTTACTCCTCTTTCTAAACCTGAGTGAAGTACTGCTCAGTTTGAAACAGGTTCTACCGATTTAGCTTAAGTTAGTCAATAATACCTTCATTTCTAATTAAAAATTCTGTAATTCTCAATTCCCCCCTCTTCTCCTGAATTAACTCTGTCACACAAATATGTAATTTTTAAAGCTCCATTTTGCTTACCACACTGGCCTATGGGAAAGCTCTTCAGGTGGAAGGCAGGCAGCTCTGTAACAGTGTGAGCCACATATGGCTGCAAGCTGATTTGGGTGTGTCGGTGATAAACGAGTAGAGACAATGATTGCATGAAACAGCTGGTTGCATTACAGTACAGAATTTAAAACCAGAAGAAACAAGTGATGATCTAATCTGACCTCCTGCATAACACAGGCTGTATAACCCCACCTAGCAATTAACTTGCCTCTGTGACAAGTTTGATATGGTAACTCACCAGCACTGGTTTTGCCAGATCCATTTTGAAACATTCACCTACAATGCTAATTTGAAGCATGCTGCATCAGCCAGATTTTGCACCTCCCAAACATGCTTCCCAGAAGACGGGGGGATGTCATCTTCTTGATCCAGAGATTACTGCACCGCATCACCAGTTCATGGCTGTGCTGACAGAGCAGTCCCTCACCAGCATGAACAAAGCAGATGAATTAGCTCACAGAATTGCTCAGCAGCACAACTGTCTGCCTAGTGCCTGGTGGAGCACATGCACTGGATGCAACACCCAGGCATTAGCAACAACAATTGCAACAGTCCAGACAGCAGGGAAAGCCTTCACTCCTTCACTGTTTTAGCTCAAGGACTTGTGCCCTGCTTTAGGATGAATGCCTGGGGATTACCCAAGGACGTTCTCTTGCCTGACTTCAGTGGGCTTCCACAAGCCTTGTGAGAACAAGGTATCCCATAAGTGTAACACCTCAATGAAACAACCTGAGCAGAACATTTATTCAACCTGTAAATTTCAACCCAAAAGGTTGCCCAAAGAAGCTGTGGCTGCCCCATCCCTGTCGTGTTCAAGGTCAGGTTGGACAGGGCTTTGAGCAACCTGGTCTAGTGGAAGGTGTCCCTGACCATGGCAGGGTGCTGGAACTGAATGAGCTTTAAGGTCCCTTCCAACCCAAACCAGTCTATGATTCTATAATTCTAATTGGTTTTGGCATTGTCAAAGAAATTATTCAGATATACTAACAGACACCTATTCTTCCAATACAAACATCTTAGTAAGATTTACATCACAGATATGTTTTGTAAATACAAAGACATTTTTTTGTGTCACACAGACAAAACCAATTAGATTAACAAGATGACTTTATTTCACTTTATCATATTTATCACTAAATTAGGCTCTATACATACTTAATCTCGTATATAATTATTTCAGCTTATTTGTTTGATAGCCTGAGCCCATATACAAATAGATTTAAAAACAAGTTTTAAACTCTTGCTTTCTTTAGAACACAGGATTTTTTAATGAATTTATTTTAATTGGTATATTTCACAAATCTATGAGATTTTAAAAGAAAGCGCCTCCCCTCCCCTCTCATCCCCCCAGATTTAATGCATTCATTATAGGCATTCAGATACTGAGAAAACTCTCCCAGAAAAACATTTGCTTTCTGACTGCAACCTACACACTCTCTACCCATAATTTACTCTTTCAGTATTCATCATGAAGCAAAACAAAAGAAAATAACCAAAGTGGTTTACCTCAGAAATTTATATTCAAGCTAATTATTCCTCCTGCCCTTTCAGGTGCAGTAATAATCAGCCGATCAAGCATTTTGCACACTGTACATATCTTCCTAGTCATTTCACACAATAAGAACTTTTTGGAAAAGCTGCAGCACTATGAATAGGTTGTAATGCAGAAGCAAAACAAATAGCTGAAGTGCTGTTATAGTTAGATAAACACAGTGTTGTAACTGTATCCTTTAATGCAGTGTACCTTCTCCTTCTGCCTCCTCAGGTAATAACAGCTTAAAGAAAAGAGGGTTTTCTGTACTGCTAAAGAAAAGAGGTTTTTCTGCCCCCCCTTCCCTCCCCGGTATAAACTAGTGTGTAAGCTAAATATTAAATTCTCCTTCATTTATCACTAACAAAAACACCAGTCAGGTTCTAAAAGCAGAAGTGTTTCTGCAAGATATGAACAAAGCCACCATCTGCCTTTTACATTCTAGGTCACCTTTTTCAGTTACATGTACTGTCTACATGTTTAATACAGATACAAAAGTGCAAAGATAAAATCTTCAACAAAATACAAGGGCTTTTTTGTTTTGCTGATGCATAAAGTTGCCATGTTTTTTGGCAACTTCCAGTCTGACACCCATCACAATGAAGGACACAGTATTTGAGGTCTCTATTCTGGAGACACTTCTGCCTATCCCTGTTCAGTATCTTACTCAGTCTATCATAACTTTCTGAAGAATGTTCATTCATAACTGTCTGGAGAATGTTTTCAGCATTTATCAGCCACACAGCCAACTGATAAATGTATACTAATTACAAGTGTAGGAACTACAGACAAGTGCCGTGTTGTCTTTATAGTACCACATATATACAAAAATATAATACAATACAAAATAGTATTCCTGCATAAAATTACTTGTTTCCTAAACACTAAACCACATCTTGGTTAAGATAGTAATACTAACATCCCCACAACCTTGTGTTTTCAACTATTCATCTATTTAAAATTATTCCCCCATTGGAAATGTGGCAAACTGTGTGATATCATGAAACTATGAAATAAGTAAAACTTAACAGGATTAAAAAAAAAATTAGAAGCTGGAACAATACTTGGATAACTTTCTACAATTAAATACTGACCTGTGATGAGAGCATTATACTGGAAAATCCTCCCTTAAGCCATATTGCCTGTTGGCCCATAAAACCACATCTCTATTTGCTTAAGGATTATATGCCTTCATGCATCACACAGTTAAATCTAAGCCTAAATCAAAGTCATTTATTTGTCATCCAAACCTATTATTGCAAAAATATTTTCCCATTACAAATAGCCCCATTTTAGAGTAAATTTCTCACTGGTGTCAAAGAATTACTCCCTTTTACATTGTTGCATGATACAATTACTGTTACAGAGATCTCCCCGCTGATTTCCTCCTTATGCTGTCTCAAAGACTTTCCCAGAATTATTTCAGTACTTCCATCCATGTAAAACTGATTTGTCTGTTGGTACACTAAACTTAACACTCAGATGCACCCTGGCTCCTGAACACATTTCCTCCAGTCAGCAGACATATTAATCTTACTTCAAAATGTCTTTAAAAAATTGCTTATAGAATTATGACTCTCTCCCCCTAACTGTCTTTCACCTGAACAACCTTATGTATTGAGTTTGGAAAGCAAATTACTTTTCTAAAGATTTTGAGAAAATTAACCCCTACTGCTCTTTTCTTTCATTGCTAGGCAGCTCTCATTTACAATATTCCTAGCAGTTCTGGTAAAATCTTAATTAATTTATATTTATTTACTATAAATATGCATCAAAGGTAGTATTTACTCATAACATTAGCCCTTACAAAAAAAAAAAAAAAACAAAACCAAAAAACCCAAAACAATCACAGAATGACCGAATGGTTGAGGATGAAGGGGACCCCTGGAGTTCATCTGGTCCAACCACCTGCTCAAGCAGAGTCACCTGGACCTGGCTGACAAGGACTACGTACAGACAGCTTCTGAATATCATCAAGGATGGAGACTCCACAACCTCTCTGCGCAATCTGTGTCAGTACCTGGTCACCCTGGTATCCTGGCTGGATACCAAGCCACATTACTACTCCTCAGCTAGGCAGAAGGAGAAAAATATGACAAAAAGCTTGTGGGTCAAGACAAAGACAACTCACCAGTTACTGTCATGGGCAAAACAGATGTGGTTTGGTGAAATTAATTACTGCCAATCACAAGATAGAATAGGATAATGAAAAATAAATCTAAAAAAGCATCTTCCTCCCACTTCCTGGGCTCAGCTTCATTCCTGGCTTCTCCATCTCCTTCCCCTGTCAAAATGTTTAGGAGGATGGAGAATGAGGATTGTGGTCAGTTCATCACACATTGTCTCTGCTGCTTCTTCCTCCTTTATGCTCTTTCCCTGCTCCAGGATGGGGTCCCTCCCATAGGAGACAGTCCTTCACAACCTTCTCCTACATGAATTCTTCCCATGGACTACAGCTCTCCACAAACTGCTCCAGCATGGGTCCTTCCCATGGGGTGCAGTCCTTCAGGAACAGGCTGCTCCACCATGGGTCCCTGAGGGGTCACAAGTCCTGCAGCAAACCTGCTCCAGGATGAGCTTTCCAAAGGATCACAGCCTCCTTCAGGCATCCCTCTGCTGTGGTGTGTGGTCCTTCACAGGCTGCAGTTGGAGTCTGTTCCACCACAGATCTCCATGGGCTGTAGGTAAAACCTGCTCCACCATGAATCTCTCTGGACTGCAGAGGCACAGCTGCCTCACCATGGGCTGCAGGGAAGCTCTGCTCCGGTGGCCTGGAGCACTTCCTCCCCTCCTTCTGCATTGACACTGGTGCCTGCGGGGCTGCTTCTCTTACATATTCTCATTCCTCTCTCTCAGCTGCTGTTGCACAGCAGTTTTTCCTCCCCTTCTAAAATACGTCATCCCAGAGGTGCCACCACTGTCACTGATTGGCTTATCCTTGGCCAGTGGTGGGTATGTCCTGTTGCAAGCTGGCCCTGGTTCTGCTGGACATGGTCTGCTTCCAGCAGCTTCTCACGGAAGAAAACACTGCAGCACCCACTGCTACCCAAACCTTGTCACACAAACGCAATGCACACCCTCACAGGGAAAAAGTCTTTCCTCATGTTCAGGAGGAACCTCCTGTGTTTCAGTGTGTACCAAAGCTGTTAGGAAGACTATTGAAGTGAAGTAGTATGATCTCTAGTGAACTACAGACATACAGTATCACAAAGCTTCATTTGAGTAAAATATCATACTTTACTAAAAATCAAGGAATTAACATTAAAAACTCAAATGTTAATAACTTGTTCTAGTTAGAGCCTTTCATCCATCACCATATATTACAGCAGATGCAGCAAACAACTTTTCATATTTTAAAATCTTTATAGTTAAAAACAATGTTTTTTGTTCTGTTTAAATGAAAGTGACAGTGAAACGTTTGGAAGTCCATCCCACAACCCCTTTTTAGGCCTTTATCTGTAGAGTCAGAACACATTCGACGAGAAGGTGAAACTAAACACATTCTATTAAACATGACAATATCTATGGAGTTGTTGTTTAACTGCGGTAGGCAGCTAAGCACTGGACTAAGCTCACCCATAGGACAGGGTAAGAAATAAGGAAGAATAAAAGCAAGAAAACTTGTGGGTCAAAATAAAAGGGTTTAGTAAGTGAAGGAGAAGCAATAGAAGAGAGAAAGGAAAAAAAAAACTGAAAAAACCAACTCATAACTAAGTAAGTGAATCAATGGCATTTTTGCTTGCCACCTCCCACGGAAGACCCATGTCCAGCCAGTTACCAAGCAAGAGATGGCTAACCCCCTCAAATCCTCTTCCTTATTATTGCTAATAATGGTATGACATGGAATATCTCTTTGGTTAATTCAGGTTACTTGCCTGGTTGTGTCCACTCCCAACCTCTTTCAGACTCCCACAGTGTATTCACTGGGGCAGGCAGAGTGAGAACTGGAAAATCCCTTGCGCTGTGCAAGCAACTGTTGAGCGACAGCTAGAACATTAGTGTGTTACCTGCTATGAAGAAAACTAACTCCATACCAGCTAGGCCCTGTACAGCAATGAAAAAAATAATGCAGACAAATCATATGCTAATACAAGAAAAAATACCTGCAACTGTAAAATAAAATAAGAGCAAATATTAAGAAAATGTGTTTTAAAAATGTTTCTGAGGAAAGAACTGAACAAACACAAAAACCCAACATTCTAATCTGAGGGTGAGGCTATTAAATGATAACTAACTCAGGTATGCAAAGACATCAGTGAGCTAAAAATAAAACACAGATGAATGGCAAAGGCAAGCCAAGACTACAACAAGAAAAGCAGACTATGAAAGAGCTGACTGTTAAGGAAATGCTGGCTGTTAAGGAAAAGAAAATCAAGGGATGACTATTGTCTCATAATACAAAAATAAAATTTTGACACTGGAAACAATTAAGATGCCAGGTCCAATACAAAAAAAAAGGTATGTTCACACAATGTGCCACTAGGCTTTGGGACCACTGCTCTGCCACATGATATTTTTAGTTTACATGGATTCAAAGAACTATTATTTCCATTAATGTAAGAAAAATCCTTCAAAACCCATTAAGCAGAATGGCCTGCTCCCATACCAGCTGTAGCTCAGAAAGTCCCATGCTGAACACAGTTGACAGGGCACAGCAGTACCTCACCATCTTATTCTGAGCAACCACCTGAAGCCAGACCATGGGGTATTTGGACTTCCGGTCTAATCCTGTATGGGCTTAGCTCTTACATATAGCTTAAGAAATGATCTTCTTATTTATCAATTTAAATTTTACAATTCCTAAAAGCTTGTTTTCCTTATTAAAGATTTTTCATTTTAACATTGAGCAGTTTGGTCCTACTCTCCCAAGTTTGTTTCCAGACCTTCACAGTGTGTGTGGTCAATTGATTGAGACCAAATAGGACATGCTGCCTTGCAGGTGGGAATATGAGCTTCCAGAAGCAGAGCAGCCAGCACTGAAACAGACATTTTCCTCTCAGAACTCCTCTCTGCACAGGGAAGTCTGCCCAGAGCATTCCACCTCCTCATCCATGCCAAATCGTTTGGCTTGTATGTCACCTTATTTTGCTGCTGCCTGGACAGGTAAGAACAATTTCTTTCACCTCACTTCCCCTCAAACTCAGTGTTGCTTGTTTTCAACATCAACTAACATCCACAAACTCCAGGGAGATACTGGCTGAAAAAAAAAGAATCTGGAAGAGCACAAAGAGTAAGATGAAAACAAGGAAAACAGGTGGAGAGAAGTTCTTTAGGAAACTGAAGCTGAGGAAGTGCAGTACAGCAGAAACAGCAGGTGAGGACTCTAGGCATATACACTGACGTTTTACCTTTGGGATTCAGATTGCTACAGCACCTAAGTAAACACTGAGGAAATAGAGAAAAAGTAATTTTAAAAGGAGGAATTTCCTTTGGGATAATGCAATACAGGGTGTTTAACAGAGACTGCAAAACACAGAGAACAAGATTATGACTTCTGAGGAGTTTAAAATCCTTTAAGCTGGAATCATATAATCATTCAGGTTTCATTCATTGAATCAGCCAAGAATGCAGTGTGTGGAGAAAGAAAGGACAGTATGGTTTTAAACAACCTGTGTTCTAGAGAGTGTGAGAGCAAAGAGAGGACACAGCAGAGGTATTTTCACCCAGCTGCAGTCATAGCTACCACTTTGGCAATAGCATCATATGAAACCACCCAGTGAACATTACAGGAGAGGGAAGTTTGTGCCTATACAAGGAACATGTTCCCTGGTATGCTAAGAATGGTACTGTTTCTTTCCACTGACAGAGAAACCAGGACTGCAAGAAAGAATCTGAAGAGGTGAAGGACAAATTCTGCATGGGGCTTTCTCCAGAGCAGTTTAGCAGCACAGACACAGGCATGAAGAACAGCAAGTAAAGGTGGAATGCCTTTCACTCCCAGTTCTAGGTCCCCAGGAACTTCTACCTTCAGGAACATTTTGGTTGTTCTTCATTTATATCATGCTCTGATAACATTAGTACTGTTAGAAGTACTCCTGGAAGAAAGGACTGCAGTTGAAATGTGAGACTTGATTAGCATGGACAAGCAAGCTATGTAGCAGCACTGTGAAGCCCTACAATTTACACCCCAGTCAAAATTCAGCCCAAAGTTGATTAACTGAAAGCTGAATCTCTATTAAACAAGACCTAGACAAATTACACCTACCAAAAAGGAAAAAAGTCAAATCTTCCTCATGTTTGTAGCAGTGCATCAGAACTTTAAACATCACATGAGCAATGTGTCATTAAAAGTTTTCACTCAATGACAGCACTAACTATCTACAAACACTAAACAACACCACCAAAAAGAGAACAGGAGATCCTTTAATCAATGGGTAGCAGCATGAGATATCAGATGTTTTAACATATTTGTTTCAGTTTATCTACTTACCAATTTCTCTCTTCACATCCCTTCCCAAAATGAAGCAACAGACAATGTCTCAAAATGACTCAAACCTCCAATATGCTACCAACATTTATACAGAAACTTTGAAAATCTGAAGGAAGATTGAACCAGACATGCTGGCAGAACCCTTTATTGGCAATGAATGCTTTCAAGCAGAAACAGAATTAAATCTGTATCAGAAGGAAATACTTTTCCCTAACAACTGTTTGGAAAGCTTAAAGAAAAAAAAAGCTAACTCAGAGGTTTTTGCTGATGGTCTCAAGTGGTAACTCAGAATCACAGACATAATTTTCCATAAGCCTTAATATAACTAACAGTTCAAAAGAATTTTGCTTCTGAAATAGTACATGTTGTCACTCAATACTGAGGGGACAGATGTATTCTCTTAGGGATCCTTGGCAGAATGATGGCACTAAACCGTAATCACAGCTGAAGAAGGATGTGGAGTTCTAGAATGTGTGCAGAACAAGGCAACAAAGGTGGTGGAGGGGATGGAAAGTATATCCTGTCAGGAGCTCTGGGTTTGTCTAATTTGAAGAGAAGGAGGCTGAGGGGCAACCTCACTGCTCTCTACAGCTTCCTGAGGAGAGGAAGTAGAGAGGGAGGTGCTGAGCTCTGACTCCTGGGATCCAGTGACAGGATGTGAGGAATGGGCTCAAAGCTGAGCAAGTGGAGGTTCAGACTGGACGGTTAGAAAGCACTTCTGTTACAATAGGACCATGGCAAGCTTGTGACAGTTGGTACTCCACTGTATCTCAGCCTTTACTGGTTCTGCAGCATAGCAGCTGACAGTTTCACTTGCTCACCAATAAGAAATAAACTACAGTAACCCCTAAACTCCAATTCTAACAGAATGGGAGGTTCAGAAAAAGACCTGCTATCTTAGGGACTTTGACCTTATGCTCAACCTCTGCCCATAAAACACAACCTCAAGAATTCCTGCAAAGAAGAATTAATACTCAGAAACTGGTATGGTGAGCTCCAACATGACACCGAGCTCCTCTGCAAAGCTGCTTTCTCTCATCTACACTGCAAATTTAAGAGAATACTAACTGGTCTTCAGCTGTTATTATCACAGTGAAAACTGCAAAATGTGATGGCAGTGTAACTGATGCAGAGGCACATCTGGCAACTGACAAGTTCTGAAATATGTCCTGTCTGACAGGAAGGAGCTTAGATGCTTGTGATAGTAGTGATTGTAGAATGTGAATATTTAACTCCTGCACTGCTCATTTGACTGGGGGATGGATCAGCAGTCTTTCTGCCACACTGCAAGTGGCAAGTGACCAGGGCAGCAGAAAGCAAGCAGCATCAGGTACCAACTTTTATTTTTATTCTCTGTTTGAAAGGGGCAGGAGTCACTTTCCCTTTATGCAAAGGAGCACAGTATTATTTTAAGTTTCAGTGAGATGGAGAGAGCCTAAGGAGATCCAGTGGAACACACACACACTGCTTGAGATGTTTCTCTTTTCAAAGATGTTTAATTTAGAGAAACTTCTGAGAGTCTCATCTAGAAGTATAGCTATCTTTTATTCTCACCTTGTGACACTGATTAGCAATACTGTTCTAGTGAGTGTACTGAAGATCTTGCCTTCAAGAGTGGCAAGGCTGAGCTTGTTTTGATTCTGGTCTGCAGAGTCCTACTCAACTTTAAGTAATTTGGGCATCAATCTTTTTGCAAGAGCCAAAAAGGGGAAAAAAACAATGGTAGCAGAAACAAGATGTATAAAAGCTACAAAAATATTGTGACAACAGAAGGATTCTCAGAAAAAAAACATAAAACCTGTTTTTAATCCAGAGACCTATTTTTCCTTCATAAACCATGCTTGCCTTGGAGACAGCTGATGTGTGTTTTATTACAACTTATATTTTACCCACTTTTATAGTCAAACAGACTTCAGTTCACAAAAATCCTAGTCTATCCAGCAGCCTCCTAAAATACCCAGTCCAGAAAAGACATCTGCCTAATAGCTGCTAGCACTTGCAAAGCTCAGAACAGCCAGTCATCTTTTCCTTCCTGGGAGACAATGGCTCATCTGGGTCTTCTTCCCATGAAAGACTTTAAACATTCGACCTGGTTGTGCTCTCAGAGACTGTGGGGAACTGACAATTAAGCAAGTTGACTTTTTTCTACTTGCCTATACCATTTGTGTGCAGTGGCACAAACATACAGAAATAAATACCATGGGGCTCCATTATATAACTATGTCATGAGAGAAGCAGTCTGCCTTTGCTCCAGCAGCTAGGAGTAAATAAACAGATTAAGAGCAACAAGGAGTTACAAAATCAAAAGGTTTATTGTCCACTCTGTGAAAATTTGTATTAGATGCATCCATCTGAAGTACTCAGGAAATGAAAATGTCCAACAGTATAGTATTTGTTCTATAAAGTTTGATCATGAATGAACTTTATTCTAAATAATGCTAAATTAACTAGGTTAACTTCTCACCCAGCTTCCAATCGGGTTAGAATTTTTTTATCCATATATGAGGTCTCTGAAATTTCTTTTTTAGGGAAAAACGAGTGAAGGGAAAATCACTGGGTTTACCTTGTCAAAACAAACAAATATTGTCTTCTGAAAAAAAATGCTTTCTTTTTTTTTTCCTTAAAGTAATACTGATAAAACCAGTATGTTTTCCCAAAAGAGAAAGACAGCAAAACATGACTTCCTCTCCCACAAAGCACCAAACACCACCACCGCACTCTTACCTCCTGTATTTTTCCACTGGGTCCTAAAGCGGATGGTTTGGGAAGTGAGTGGGTGAGTTGGTCTTACTTTTTCACCAAGCAGTTCCACTCCTTATGAAGGGATTCTGTTATACAGAAGGCCCAGAGGAAAATAAACCAAACAGTTGTTCATAGACTAAATTCACTTGAGAGTGTCAACACTACAGCACTGCTGTTGAGAACAAGATTTCCATTACCTCAGAAACACAGAAGACATACTAGATTGCTCTAGTGCTTTCCATTAGTGTCTTCCAGGTGATGCTAATATTTGCCTGTATCTGGCTTCATTTGCTGTAAGATGCAAAAAAGTATCTGACCTGCCCATGTTAATGCTCAAAATAAGTGGCACAATTAACACCAGGACTATTTTTCAAATCATAAGAGATGAAAGTGTTCACGCCTCCATATTCAACTCCAAGACTTCTAAATATTTTTATGTAAGCTAAGCACTACAGAATTCAATTAATCCACGAAAATCTTCTCTTAAAATTCCACATTCATCCACACTGCGCACTGTATCTGGTTACAATTCATTAACTTCTGGCAAGTGAGAAATTAGAGCTTCATTTACAGGATACGACCTTTTACCTGTTACAGTGCATCCAAGTTATGAAACTTCATTTAACCACTCTTGCTACTTCCTTGTTACTGTGATTTCCAGAAGGAAATCTTGAAATTCATGCAGATTTTCTTGACAGCTGTGAAAATTTAGACAGCGTACTACAGTCTGTCCTTGCCAACTTGTCAGTAACTCTGAAAGGAATGCTTGACAGGTTGTGATTTATAAGTGGAGTTAAATCAGCAATCAGGCAGGTTTTAATATATGTTTTTAGCATATGTTATAAATTTGCTTTGAGATTATTTAACCTGGTCAACATATCTTAAAATGTCATAACTAAATCTAACTACACCAGATATCAACTTTATTTGTGCTAATATCCAGTCTCTCCTTTGATAAACAATTAATTTGCACTGTGTTTTCTAAAGCCTGTTCAAATTTGTAATTTAAAAAGGGCAAGCCTTCATTAATTTTAAGTAGCTTAAAAAGCTATAGTTGTCTGGATATTTTAATTTCGATAGCATCTGGAAAACCAGTACCTTACCAGGAACAATCCAGAGTGTTCACTGAAGACCAAGAAAGTCATGAGAGAACTTCTAGTAAAAGCAGTTTTCTGTTACATTGGAAATTCCCCAAATCAGAAGGTTCCATTCCTGTTTGAATAAGACATTCTTTACTATTTATTAACAATAACCAACTACACGACATTTACAACTTACACAGTGTTTAACACTGGGACTTTAATTTATGTTAGCGGGCAAACTAAAATAAGAGGTAAACAAGCCATCTGAAAGCGAATTAACCAAGGCTGTTTACTGTAACAATCAAGCAATGCTACAGTAAGATGTCAAAATGAGAACTTATAATGCATAAGAGAAAGCTGCTTCTTAAATGCTTGGGGTTTTATTTGTTTAAGTTTTAGGTACCCACTGGCACATGCAGTTCCTCTTTAGTAGAAGTATTTCAGGAAATATTTCCCATTACCTACAAAAGTTTATCAGACCTCTGACTTTAGACAAATGTCCTGAAAATACACTTGCAGTACTTGTTAAGTAAGTCATGTCTTGCTGATGTATAGTTTATTAGTACAAACACGGGACATTTCTCTGGAAGCTTTATCTAGCTCGCCAAAGATTTTTTCATTCTTTCTACTTCTCATTACATTTTGAAACTTCCTATTTCAGACAGGCAAGGAAGATGTTAAATAAAGCTTTGATGACACATACACACATAAATACATATCACACTGGGAGTTAAAAATCAGGCTCCTCTTCCAGCCCATTCCATTAAGAATAATGTAGGAACACACACTCAGTTTCTCCTACATAGCAGTGTACTTTACATGTATTAATTGATGGTTGAAAATAAAACCAGTAACTAGCAGAGGCCAAGAGCAAGTATGTTCAGTGCTGAAACAGAAGCTATGTAATAATGGATAAGTATCAATGTACATCAACATAACCACATATACTTTCTTAGAGAAAACATGTATATTCACTTCCCTCCACTTTACCATTCATAGCTGCATCATGCATTGTAGCACTATGCCTGAAAATGGCTATATGTTAATGGGGAAGGTATAATACAAGGATTATGATATATTTTGTTCTTTTTTGATTAAAACTGTGGTCATCATCAGTGTTGATCTTTGTCAGCCTCCATTTCAACGATACACTCAAAGGCAGGGCTGCCACTGAGAGGGACGTAAATTGGTCGGAGGAGTGAGCCAGCAGCAATGTCATTAAATTCAACAAGGACAAATGCAATGTCTGGCTGAGAGGATGAACTAAACTCTGCAACAGGGCATGCTGGAAACTGACTCACTTGGCAATAGCTCTGCTGAAAAGGGTCTGAGGGTCCTGGTGGACACAACAGCTAAACAGGAGCCAGCAGTATACAATGGCAGCAGTGAAGACTAACAGCATCCTGGATTGAACCAACATGAATGCAGACAGGAAATTAAGCTAGGTGAATACTCCTATTTACTCTGCACTCTTTAGACCACATTGGAAATATTTGTCTTGGGCCTCTCAGTACCTGTAAAAAATTAATGAACTTGGACAAGTCTAGCTAAGGGTCAACAGGATGGTTGGGAACTGGAGCACTTGAGGAAATGCTGTGAGAA
This sequence comes from Melopsittacus undulatus, assembly GCF_012275295.1. NCBI lineage: Eukaryota > Metazoa > Chordata > Aves > Psittaciformes > Psittaculidae > Melopsittacus > Melopsittacus undulatus. The sequence goes on along the minus strand of NC_047557.1, from coordinate 66,880,487 downwards.
CTTGGCTTGTTCAGACTTTACATAATGCAACTTTGGGGAACCTCAAGCTGCCTGCCAGTACCTATGAAGAGGTTGTTAAGAGGATATAGCCATACTCTCTGCTGAGGTGCATAGCAGAAGGACAAAAGAGAATGGAAATAAGTTGAAAGAGAGGAGGCTCCTGATAGATGGAATAAACTTTTCCCTGTGAGGACAGCCAAGGAGAAGTGGTTGCCAAAAAATACTCTTAGAGGAAATCTCCTTAGAGATTTCTAGATCTAACTGAATAAAGTCTTAAGCTGCCTGGTTTCAATTCAGTGTTTACTATGCCATGAGCAGTCAGTTGGTTTAGAGATGTCCCAAGGTCTCCCCTCAACTTTATAATTCTGATACACAACTTCTGCTTCATGAAACAGAACCTGGCAGAATTTAGAAACAAGCCACCAGCTATCACAGGCTCAGTATTAAAACAGTAATTAAAAGATTAGCCTGTATCTATAACCATTCATCTCTTCATTGTTCAAGCAAATAATCAGAACCCTCAGTGGCACAGAAGAGTTGAACAGGACAACTATTTACTTCATCTTCTGTCTTGTTTGGAAGTATGAAATAAGCAGAAACTACTTCTGGCCTCACCTCAGGCTGGATTCACAACACTCTTACGAGCCTTCATGGAAGCCATGGTTGAGAACAACACAGTCACAAATCCGAATGCAGCCTGAATTCCAGGCCAGGAATCTAATATCCCAAATCACCTATAGTCCAGCTCCCATACAGAGTCACTGTTGAATCCTTGGTTATTTGCTACAGTTGTACAGGTTGCAGCAAACAGTTACACAGGTCTCAGGGAAACCACAGCAGTAAATGAAGTCCCCAGAAGCTCCCTTTGTGTGCAGCTTCTCTCCATACTACAGATCTTGCCTAATATCAGTGGTGACCAATGCTCAAACTAATTTTGGAAAAGCATTTGTCACTTACTGGGCAGCTGTTCAACTGAAAAATTATCTTTTGCAAAACAGAAAGTACTTCATCATCATGAACAGCTGAAGTGAACATAAGAAGCACTTTTAGATAGTTATATTTGCATAAATAGATTTTATTAAACATCTCCAACATTTATGGATTGCCAGAGTAAGATTTACTCTTGCCATCATGTACTATTTATAAAACAATTATGAATTATTTTTGTAAGATATTATCTTACAAGAAGAGCTGGCTTCTACTCAGGAAAGCCAGAACAAAAGGAAAGAGTAGAATCTTTGTCAGAGCAAAGTGGTCCCTGTATCACTGGAAAGGAACATAAACTAATTTTAAGGTCTATACATATGACTGCATTAGGATTATTTTACTGAAGACTATGATCTCAAAATAGGAGATCAGAGGCTGAATAAAATGATGTAGATTCAGACCTGTCATTGAAACAAAGCAACCACTATAATGTACATACAAACAGACCCACTAAAGAGCAGTATGTAATTTCAGAAAACCATTTCTCTCACTGGCCTCTCTCCTTTTCCATGAAGTATACTGATTTAGGAAAGTTAAACAAAAGATGTAGAAGCAACCACAAAAAGAGTAGCACATGCCACATCTGTCCTAAGGGGGATAAAGAAAATCCTGAAAAAATTTTAAGACTATTACATGGAATGGAAATATTTCTACAGTTGCCCTGCATCCTGTGTCTGAACGAAACCCTTCAGCAACAGCAGCAAAATGAAATAAACGAGGAAAATAAATTTTTCAGTATTTCCTGTTTTTTCTATCCAGTACCATGAGTGCTAAACTACTTCTGGCTACATTAATATTACAAGTCAAGAAATAATATTTCTGCTCAAACTGCTGCATGGGATTAACCATGAGTCGAGGCAACATATGTGTGTGTGCACCCTGAGCAGTGAGGTTAAAAAATACAAATAAAAATTCAGTACATAGATAACACTATATTCTAGTATCCATCCAGAAGTTTAGATTGGATATAAGGAAGAAGTTCTTTACTGTAAGGGTGGTGAGGTGCTGGAATGGGCTGCCCAAGGAATCTGTGAATGCTCCATCCCTGACAGTGTTCAAGGCCAGGCTGGACAGAGCCTTGGGTGACATGGTTTAGTGTGAGGTGTCCTTGCCCATGGCAGGGGGGTTGGAACTAGATGATCTTAAGGTCCTTTCCAAACCTAACTATTCTATGATTCTACAATTTTGCATTTTAACAATGACAAAAATAAAAATAATAAATTTTGTTTCCTCAAATAAAGGTAGTTCACCAATAGGTATTAGCAGCTTTTTATAATCTCAGTCCAGAAAGCTTTCCTCAGAATGACAATTTCTTAACCTTCAGTATTAGGACCCTCTACAAGGTTTGGGGTTTATTCTTAGTTGGTTGGTTTTTTTTCAGCAGCAGTAAGCACTCTAAAGATTAAAATTTAACTCTGCTTTTGCAATGATAATGAAAGATCCAACTTCCTATAGCAGGTCAGAACTTGGACCACAGGGCAAAAATAATTAAGTATGCTTACTTTTGAAACACAGAATTAGCATCTATGAAGACAAGCATGGGTTTATCAAAGGCAGGTCCTGCTTGACTAACCTGATCTCCTTCAATGACAAAGTAACCCACTTAGTGGATGAGAGAAAGGCTGTGGATATTGTTTACGTAAGGTTCAGTGAAGCCTTTGACATCATTTTCCACAGTGTTTTCCTGAAGAAACTGTCTGGTCATGGCTTGAACAGGCACACTCTTCACTGGTTAAAAAGCTGTCTGGATGGCAGAGCCCAAAGAGTTGTGGTGAATGGAGTTAAATCCAATTGGCAGCTGGTCACAAGTGTTGTTCCCCAGGGCTCAATGCTGGGGCCAGTTCTGTTTAATACCTTCATCAATGATCTCGAAGAGGGGACTCTGTGCACCCTTAGCAGGTTTGTAGACGACACCAAGTTGGGTGGGAGTGTTGATCTGTCTGAGGGTAGGAAGGCTGTGCAGAGGGATCTGAACAGGCTGTAGTCAATAGTATGAGGTTCCACAAGGCAAAGTGCCAGGTCCTGTACTTGGGTCACAACAAGCCAACACAACGCTCCAGGCTTGGGGAAGAGTGGCTGGAAAGCTGCTGGAAAAGGACCTGCAAGTGCTGACTGATGCTGCTGAACATGAGCCAGCTTGTGCCCAGGCAGCCAAGGCAGCCAACAACATCCTGCTCTGTATCAGCAATAGTGTGGCTAGCAGGATCAGGGCAGTGATCATCCCCCTGTACTTGGCACTGGTGAGGCCGCATGCCGACTACTGTGGTCAGTTTTGTGCCCATAAAGGTATTTAAAAGTCGTGTAGGCACTTGGTGAAATAGTATAGTGGTAGACTTGGCAGTGTTAGGTTTACAGTTGGAAACGATGATCTTATGGGTCTTTTCCAACCTGAACGATTCTATGAAACCAATGACACAGAATCACAGAATCATAGAATAGTTGGGGTGGGAAAGGACCTTAAGACCATCTAGTTCCAACCCCCCTGCCATGGGCAGGGACACCTCACGCTAAACCATCTCACCCAAGGCTCTGTCCAACCTGGCCTTGAAGACCACCAGGGATGAAGCATTCATGACTTCCCTGGGCAACCCATTCCAGTGCCTCATCACCCTAACAGTAAAGAATTTCTTCCTTATATCCAATCTAAACTTCCCCTCTTTAAGTTTTAATCCATTACCCCTTGTCCTATCACTGCAGTCCCTAATGAAGAGTCCCTCCCCAGCACCCCTATAGGCCCCCTTCAGATACTGAAAAGCTGCTATGAGGTCTCCACACAGCCTTCTCTTCTTCAGGCTCAACAGCCCCAACTTTCTCAGCCTGTCTTCATACAGGAGATGCTCCAGTTCCCTCATCATCCTCGTGGCCCTCCTCTGGACTAGTTCCAACAGTTCCACGTCCTTTTTATGTTGAGGACACCAGAACTGCACACAATACTCCAAGTGAGGTCTCACAAGAGCAGACTAGAGGGACAGGATCACTTCCTTCGACCTGCTGGTCACACTCCTTTTGATGCAGCCCAGGATACGGTTGGCTTTCTGGGCTGTGAGCGCACACCGAAGCTGCCTCATATTCATTTTCTCATCAACCAACACCCCGAAGTCCTTCTCCGCAGGGCTGCTCTGAATCTCTTCTCTGCCCAACCTGTAGCTGTGCCTGGGATTGCTCCGACCCAGGTGTAGGACCTGACATACACATGACATGCACGTTGCTCATCATAGCTGTATCTAATTTTAGGCTTGTTAAATGTTGAAACTGAACATTCCCCCTCTTCTCCCAACACTTCATGCTTTGTAACACAACACAGAGTATTTTAATGCTAAAATGTGAAAACTAAGTACGATCATATTGGTTAATTCAAGATGTCATAAGACAATTTTATCCTTCAAACAATGTAAACATGTCAAAAATGGTTCCCAGCACTGCTCTCAAGGGACAAAAAAAGAAAAAGTAAAGAAATTATAGTTTATTGTAGTTTGATTCACAAAATTAATGCATCAGTTATTATCCATTGTTCTACCCTTTAAACAAGCATCTTTTCAAAACAGCACTAACCAGAGATTAAAAAATTAAAGGCCTACACTTTCACCTAACTGGATGATTACATAAACACTGATGGAAGTGCAACCTACCAGCTAATTCTGCTGCCTTAGTCTTTAGTCTGAAAGTTCCATATAGGTCAGGATAGGATTATAGGGTGTAACTGGTACAGTGAGATGGGAAGATTCCCAAATACTATGCTTCCAATGAGAACTGCTTGCTTATGTAATTCTCCAACAAATAATTTTGGCACCTTTTCTCTTTTGCCTGCATTAGTGGCTAACCAAGTTTATTTCTTGGAAGGACCAGATATATACAGTGTCTCTTTGCGGCCCTAGGTTAGAAAACTTCATCAATAGGTCAGAAACACAAGGCAAGAAATTGATGAAATAAGTAACAAGACAGCTGCTGACGCACAGTTCACTCATCTGTATGCTAACATAGATTTTGTTTCATCATTTCTAAAAAAGAAAAAAAAAAAGAAAAACCTTGGCTCTTGTAACATCAGGTTAACAAGTAGACTTCCTCCTCATGTAGTTTTCTGTCCTCATTCCTTTCAGCCTGCCAATACCCACAGGGAAAAATACTGCCACCTTGAAATTATCACAGATAAGAGTTAATACCAATTACTACCCCTCAAATATATAGAACTTACAGCAAAACATGGGATATTCTCTGGCTGATACACTGGAAAAACTTTCCCAGTGTGAAATTACACTGGGTGTAGTTCAAGTGTTGCAGCCAGAAAGAACCAGCAGCAGTGGCAGGGCTAAGTGCCTTTCCTAAGAAAGACTTCTGGTCTAATGCCTTCTCTTACCTTGCTACAGTGTGACTGCAAGACTATTTCTTGTGAACGAAAAATCTTACAAATCTCACTGAAATGTGAGAAAATAATATGATTTTGAGAGACAACGTTAACTTCACTGAATAGTATTTGGTTTACCACTAATTTACTATTATGAGGTGTTACAAGGTACACGCAGCCACGTAAGCAACATTAACCATAAGGGTGGAGAGAAGAAAATAGAAAATAAGCAAAAATAATTGTAAGACTGGGCAAGAATGATTGTGCAAGAGGAGCTACTTTGCAGCTGAATTTTCAAGGTTTCAACTTGAAAATTTGACTAGTGGACTCATATTAGCACCACAATAAAAAAAAAAAAAATCACAACTCTTTCATGCGTATGAAAACACAGAAATGCAGAGTTTAAAAACATAAAAGGTAGATGTAAGAGTGATGGAGTAAACCATAGAGTATTTAGACAAAGTTTAAAAAAGGGATTCCTGACAACGACATTCAGATTTGTATAATGACCTTCTAATGGCCTATGCTAAAGATTCCATGACTTGGGAAACATACACCTAGACTGGGTAACAAATTATATATTAGGAAGCACTCTTACATGGGTAGAGATGTGGAATAGATGATTTTATGGATCTTTCCATCCACAACTTACATAGCATTACAGTTGACATATTTTCCAAGGTCATCAATAAACCATGCAGAAATTATCTGCATCTTCTAAAAAAGAAAAAGCTAAAATACCAGCTGTACCAGGCTGCAAAAGAGTATCTGAAGTGACTTAACCTAGCCATATGACCAAAATACCTACAGGAATACAGAAATATAGATTAAGACACAATTCCTGCTGTATTTAATGTCTTCTATTTTTCTACTTTCTTCACCATTTCTGCCCTAGACTTTTTAGCTTCCAAAGAGTTTGATCTAAAAGGTTAGATTTGGAGTTGCAGAGCTTGCTGCATAGAAATTTTTAATTTCAGCTACATGTTAGCAGAATTGTATTTAACATCTAACATTGATAAAAATAAATATTGTCTATTCTGGTCAGAATACTGCCCTTAGAATTGTTTTTGCACTACTACTGAACGTATGAACTCTTCTGCAAAAGAAGCCCTCTATGCCAAGCAAAAGATCTACAGTGTACCTAGAAATGTTACAGGGAGAAGACAGAGGACACAGGGAAACAATAATAAAGTATTAATAAGCAGAAGGAACAGTGATACAAGCACATTACTAACCTGTTCAAGGTTTGTTTAGCCAAGAAAGCTATACAGGATGAAGGAAGTGTTTAAAACACCACAGTTGCAGCATGTAAGTTACTTGTATTTTGTCTTATTTTATACTTAGCCAAAAGGTTGGGGTTGTTTTTCCTTTTTTTGGCTCAGTTCAAATTGCTTCCAAAGCAGTACATCCCAAACCAGAAACAAGCATGTTTCTACTCAGAGGAGAGTCTCGCTCAGGGAATTCTTACCCGTATAATTAAAGCTGTTTAAATACAGCAGTGCAGTAGCTAACAGAACAACTACAAAACAGCCCTGTGAAGACAAGCCTTTACTGTTTTCTCACATGTGTGTTTCTCACATACATGTTTTTCACATACAATATGGAAACAACTCTACTTCCTTTCATCACAAGAATGTTAATTAATTACAACACTCCAGATAATAAAACATGCATTTTATTCCACAAACATTAAATCTCATCTTTAAATCAGACAGCACTCTTTTCTTATGTTTTGTTTGTTTGTTTGTTTTCCAAAAATTACCATCTCTAACAGCCCCACAGTACAACTGCTCTCCCGTTAGCTGAGGGCCACGTGTCTGACATGGAAGTACTGTGTCATCTGGAAGGATCATTAAAAGTGACTGGGCACTAACCACAACTGAAACTGCTGATGTGGCTGCTGCTGTCACTTCAGGCTTCAGGCATCCAAGGCTGGTACACAATGGGCAACCTGTAAACAGCTAATGTGACACACACAGAGAAGAATGTGGAAAAACAAGACTTCTGTGTTTATTTTTTAAATCAGCAGACCATGGTCAGCAAAGCTGTGAGGTCAAAATGTTTGACCTGGACTTCAAAAAAATACAGTTAAAGGATTCTACAAGACCAAGCAAAGGTACACTGTATTACTTTATCTCTTTGATCATTGTCTGAAACATGATATTGAGGGAATCCATGTAAATTTTTAAAAATTACAAAGAAATTCAAACACTTGTTTACAGCTACCACTACCCCTTCTGGAAAAAGGTAAAAATGTGGACCAGTATAAGGATGGCCATGTTAGATGTGATACAGTATAATTTTGAACCATCTAATGGCTCAAAGTTAAAATACCTTTAATGTGGACAATCAAAAACAAAAAACAACACAGATTTGGGAGGACAGAGGAATGCTGGAAAAAATACAGAAGAACCATGTCTCCTGGTAACTGTTAGGATAGGCTGCTTTTTTAAGAAATAAATTAAGAAAAGGAAAGAAGCTGACTTTATTTACTGCTTTTCATGTGTTTATTAGACACGTACATTAAAAGCATATTTAGCCAATCTAACTTTTAAGTCACCAAGTCATCAAATTAGCACCGTGGCTATTTATATATTAGGAGCTATAGATTGCTACATGAAGACAAGTAGAGTACATGTTTGTGTATATATAAAAGCTAATATTAGACTGCACCTACCTTAAATGTCAAAAGGAATCTTAGGACATTTTTCTGAACTTAAAAGATACAGCTGAAGAAAGATAATTTGAAACAGGATTATATTCTTGCACAGATTTGGAGAGACAATCTTGGAATCTACATCCAAAAATACAAACTGGAGTTTTCCAGGGAGTCTAATAATTGTAGAGTACAGACTGATTTCCCTGGGTTTTAGGTATTTAGCTTACAATGACTCTAAAAAACTCAATCTGTAGAAGAATACCACAAGCATTTCAAATTACAATACTGACTGCTACAGCATCCAGAGATTCCTGTCTGGAAGACCTCTGCTAGCGCTTCTCAGCATATGAATCACACTTGACAGAAGTGGTACACATACCTCCATGGGATGCACAATTAATGACTTAAATACCTGAAATTCACAGGAGCAAATCAGCTCACTGATGTGAAGTTTGGGAGCTCTTTAGTGGGGGATGGGGAAGTAAGCTGTAATAGGGTGTGGGAGTGTATAATTTTATAACTGAAATGCACAAGAGCAGGGTAAGAGAACTACACATTTTAAGTAAGAAAACCTGATACTCAGTATACTTCTTGTCCAAAGCCAAGTAAGAGGATGATGTATAGGAATAACCAATGCAATTATATAGTCTGTAGACAAGGCCCTACAATTTTGTCCACTTGGATCCTTCTGTGAGCATACTTCTAATGGGTATGCTTTTTCCCCATGTTTGTTACAATTCTATTTTGTGAACATGAAGTATATTTTCATGCCAAATTGTGTTGGGCCTCTTTTCTCTGAACTAAATGGACTCAACTCTTAACAAGATAGATAGGGACTTATATGTCTTTCCTATTCTATTGCTGCTCCACCAGCTGAAGACTCAGGCACATTGTTAACAATCCCATTTAGACCATGACAGTGTATTCATATATACTGCAGTCTCATTTCCTTCTGCCCCCAGCTGTGAATTCTTTTTCCTTGCAAGTGCTGTACCTCTTACTGCTGCTCTTGATGTACTGCAAATCAGAGTCCTGGTTAACATACAAATAACCACGTTACTTGCAGGTACAGATTAGTATCACATTGGTCTGTTTTGCTAGGCTTTAAGGCCAGGCATACTTTAATGCATGAATAGCAGCTTGAACAAAAGTATTTGAAATTCAGCTATACAGAGTGCACACAATCTTGAACTAGATGTGAGATAAAAAGGATAAAATTTCCCTGGTACCTCTCCTGTGCTTCCTTTTTTCCCTTTGTTTTTGATTAAACCGTATCTGATGCCTGGTCCCTGTGCAACAGATGAGAAAAAAGTGTGTCAGAAATCCAAAAGCTTTCTTGTAAGCTTCATGTGGTCATAGACAGGAGTTCATGGTGTTTTCTCCTGTACCCACTTAACTTATTCAGTAGTATTTTACTAGCAGAAAAAACACACACACACACAAAAAAAGAGAACACCCTGAACTTAATTTAAGGGAGTAGTTTTAATATTGATTCTACACTACTGCTTTTAACCTGTGCTCCTCCCTCTCTTTTCTAAGTAAAGTTAGTTGTTTACAAAAAAAAATAATATTACATCTGGTCACTTGCATTTAAACATAAAAGGTAAGCACCTCCAGAAAAATGCCTACTATAAAAAATACTGTGTCTTTGAAAAAAACAGGTAATTCAGAAGCAGAAATCAAGCAATTTGTCTAAAACTATTTACAGAATCCATGTCAAGCTGCCTTGAAAACTAGGCAATGGCATATCACTGGCAACACTGTTTCACTTCAGAGGAGCAAAAACTGAATGAGTAGGATCATTTTCGTAATTGACATATTACAGCTCAGTTTCTACTGAGCTACTATTTTAAAAATAGGTAACTCCTCAGGGTTTATCTGAAAATTAAGGATATATTCATAGTTTAAAAATAGATTTTAAGCTAAATATATAGTATTATTTTTACTCAGATAAATTAGTTCCATTCTAAGCCTAAAGAAGTCATTTTAGGGATATAAATGTGCAACTTAAAATCCATTGTAAACCAGGCAATAATTCCTGAAATTAGCTTTTAAATTAAAACAAATTAATTTGTTTAAAATTAAAATTCCAAATGGGTAAATTAGTTGGCAGTATTATTTTAATCATGTGGTTCTGTTGTACATTTTTGGTTTATTATGTTATGAACCTGTTAAGACAGAGGAAAATGAAGGTGCAATCCCTCAGCACATTGCATTGTATGATCCCTCAGCTCAAGACAGCAACTGTTAAGTGTAACCTCTTAAGTGATCTTTTTACTGAAATGTGTATTTCAGTAAATAGAACAGGTGGAAATGGTATTCAAGAATAAAAAATTACATATACATTTGAGTCTCCATAATAAAATGGAAATGTTGGAAAGTTAAGGACAAAGTTGCCCAGAAGTGCCAAAACCTATGTGACCTTCAGACTTTTTTTATTGGACAGGATACTCAATGTGTACAAGGAACAGAGAGTATTGAACTCCCATGAGGGTATTTCCAAGATGAGTGGAAACCTTCAGAACATCTCACAACCTTCAAGAAGCGTTTATGGAAAAGCATGTAAAGGAAAAAACAGTCCCTGTGATTTTTTTTTTTTCCCCTCCAAATATTTTTTTAAAGCAAACTACAGAATAATATTAATAGAGCAGGCTGACTGTTACTCAGAAGAAACTCTCAAAGTAATGTATCAATGGAATGAGCACTCAACCCTTGTACTACCTTCAGAAAGTGAAAATATTAAAATTACTCTGAATAGAATTAAGTTATTCATCCCATTAACTTCTAAACCTCAGGAATCTGCTGTAGACAGGGAGTAGTTTATTGCAATAAGCATCCTGTTTCTGACTGGCAGATGTTATAACCACATCAGAACAGTCTGAAATAAGTCCACTGGAGTCTTACAAGATCTTACTTTCAGAAATGCTGCATACTTGTCAAGGGAGTGTCTGGACTGTAAAAAGTAAATAGATAAAAATTACAGACTTAACTTATTCTATTGGAATAGAATATAAAAAAACCTAAAGCCATTGCTGTATTTAAAACAAAAAAATAAAACAAAAAATCTAAACCAAACAAAAACTCCCACCTAACAACATTATTTATTTAATGTTGGTATAATAAAGTTATTCTGTCTAGGAATCAGCTTACAGCAGATGCAACCAGTTTTGTAATTTCCAGAAATTATTTCTCTATGAGAACTATTGTCTATATTGTCTATATTATCTATATATTGTCTATTGAGACTCTATTGTCTATATTTTAAGTTAATAACATGAGAAGGACTGGGGTTTTGGTTGATGAGAAACCGAACATGACTCAGCTTCAGCCTGGAGAAGAGAAGGCTGCGTGGATACCACATAGCAGCCTTCCAGTATCCGAAGGGGGCCTACAGGGATGCTGGGGAGGGACTATTCATTAGGGACTGTAGTGATAGGACAAGGGGTAATGGGTTAAAACTTAAACAGCAGGGGTTTAGACTGGATATAAGGAAGAAATTCTTTACTGTTAGGGTGGTGAGGTACTGGAAGGGGTTGCCCAGGGAGGTAGTGAATGCTCCATCCCTGACAGTGTTCAAGACCAGGTTGGATGAAACCTTGGGTGATGTGGTTTAGTGTGAGGTGTCCCTGCCCACGGCAGGAGGGTTGGAACTAGATGATCTTGAGGTCCTTTCCAATCCTAACTATTCTCTGATTCTATGATTCAGTGTGCGCTCACAGCCCAGAAACCAACATTGTGCTGGGATGCATCAGGAGCGTGACCAGCAGGTCAAGGGAAGTGATCTTGCCCTTTACTCTGGTCTCATGACACCCCACTTGGAGTAATTGTATGCAGTTCTGGTGTCTTCAGCTTAAGAAGGACATGGAGCTGTTTTAGCAAGTCCAGAGAAGGGCCACAAGGGTGATAAAGGGGCTGGAGCACCTTTCATATCAAGGCAAGCTAAGAAAATCAGGGCTGTTCAGCCTGGAGAAGGATGAGTGAAGACCTCATAGCAGCCTTCCAGTGTCCGAACAAGGCCTACAAGGATGTCAGAGAGAGGGAATCTTGATCAGGGACTGTAGCCATAGGACAACGGGGAAGTTCAGGTCAGATATACGGAAGAAGTTCCTTCCTGTGAGAGTGGTGAAGCATTCGAACAGGCTGTCCAAAGTAGTGGTAGCATTCAAGGCCAGGCTGGAATGAGCCATGAGTGACATTGGTCCAGTGTGAGGCATCCCTGCCCATGGCAAGGGGGTTGAAACTAGATGACCTTAAGTTCCTTTTCAACCCAAAACATTCTATGATTTTTTTTTTTAGTGATACATTTAAAGTGTTTTCAGGTACTGAAACTGTGTGATGTAACAGATGTATTTCTAAAGATTATTTTTCTTTTGTTTTGTTTTGTCATGTTATCAATATCAGCTGCTATAGGGATATTCAGAAAACGCAACTGAAAGTTTGTTCCATCCTGCAAGGAAAGTTTGCTTCCAGTTTCAATGCAGTCAGTAAGCAAGATACCATTATTTAAAACATAGAACAGTCTCTAAGCAGCCTCTAACTTACCTGTCGATGATCACACTTTTCAAACTCAAAGGAACATTATGCAGTGTGGCAAGAGCTCACAGCAGCTACGCTGTGTCTGCAGAACACAGCTAGGACTTGGAAGACGTCAGTGGAAACAACTGGCTAGTCTATACATTCATGCTTCCACAGCATATACATCTAACAAGAGCCATTAAGATAACAGTGAATTGAACAGATACTGGAGAATGAATACTGTTATGGGAAGAAGGAAGGAGAAGGAGAGCAGAAGCATGCATTTTAAACTGCCAGGCTATTAGAAGGAAGAGAGTGGACAAAATAGAACCTGATGATCATTTCAGAAAAGATGAGAGTGTAAGATTCAGCTGGAAGCTCATGATAGACCAGCCAAGCTATGTGTAAGCAAGAGCAGAAATCATGTTATCTATGGGGCAGCAAGGGAGCATAATGTCTCAGACATCAAGGGGAGAACAAGCACATTCAGCAGTTATGAGCCTGGATGCCCTGCCTGTCCTTCACTGGTTCGAAATGGAGGGCAATACTTCTAATGAAGAGGGATTTAAAAGAAATGAAGCTAGGCAGAATTAAAGCAGAGCAGTCTGGTGGAACAGCAATCTCCAACAGAGGTAGCGCAGACAGCAGGCAACAGCAGCTTCTCAGACTGCCACAGTTAAGATGCGCAGGAACTTGTCTGCCAGCTCCTTAATGTAGTACATTTGAAATACAATTTTTAGCTAACTAGTGAATATGGTACATTATAACACAAGAAATAAGAATCTGAATGCTGAGAAGGTAGAGAACTTCCTTAAACTAAAAAAAAAAAAAAAAAAGGAAAAAAAGTCCAAAAACCCAAATACCACCCCACCCCCTCAACACCACCACCAGCTCATTAAGATTAATTAGTACTTGGGGAAAGTAGTTACCTATGTATTCTGCGTATTTTATAAACTTTGCATATTTATTAAATACTAATAAATTTTCTTATTGTCTGCTGGAAAGTGATAAGCAGCGCAACCATGAAATCACAATGCTGGCAAGGGAACTGCCATGGTCTCTTAGGCTCCTGTCAACTAAAAAGATAAAATAAAAAGGAGTATGTTTAGGTTGATAGCATCCCTTTAAATTAAGCACTTACTACTGCACTCACTCAAAGCACACAAGACAAAGCTCCAGTAATTAAAAAAAAGAAGCTTACTTTGAATATTTACCATAAACCCAAACTCCCTTGATGATTAACTGCGCTGCATAATTGTGGCTTTTAAAAGATACAGTCAATAGGACTAAAAAGACATGGTTCGTGGAAGTTATGACTTCTCATGATTTGCAAAGTCCTCTGACCCCTGAAAGCCATGCTGATACCAGGACAGCTTTTATGAAATGAAGTAGAAATTCTTGCTTTATTTTATCCACAGTTTTCATCTCCATCAAGACCAATCACTGTCTATTAAAGAACAATTTAACCTTGTGTCAAGTCCTTTCAGTATTCTTCAAGAGATGAGTCATCAAGGGCAACTAGCTCTCTTCACTAAATCTTCACTTTATCAGGATCCTGAACTTGCTGTAGTCAAGAAGCATGATGTAACCATAAAGCACAAATAAAATCTGAACAAAATTCAATGAAAAATAAATCCTCAGTTGATTTGAGATTAAACAAGTCACCAATATAACAAATTTTTCAAGAAAACCAAGTGCCAAAGAGAGTTGCTAGACCATGTGCCCTGGAGATAAAAGCTCTCATCCTCAGAACCTCAGAACCTACAGAAGTACACTTACTAAACAATATAATTTAAATTAGAGAGAAACATGGAAACACTGAGAGCTAATTCTTTAAAAAGAGTATCTAAAATCTGCTATGAGAGTGAAAATTCTCCTGTTCTGCCACCTGCTTTAAAGTCCCACTGCATAAATGGATGCACTAATATGTTTCCCACATCCTTTATTGGTAGCTACATATCAGAGCAGAGATAAGGACACGGTCGAATTATTGCCATATCTCTTGCTTAGGTGATAGCTGTGCCCTGTTCAGAAGATGCCAGACAGAATATTACTTTGAAATGCTGGACAGTCTGGATTTTCAGTAACAGCCAAGTCTTCTCCATGACTCATAGCAGAAAAGGTTTATAAAATACCAGAGCCCTTCGAACAGCTGCCCAAGTAATTGATTATAGATTATTATTACTATCACTGTAAACCAGCATATTCATCTATTAGGTCAAATGATCAGTCTTCAAAAAGAACCAAAACTAATCAGCATGAGAACTGATAGAGAGCAAAGAGGGACCTTTTTAAAAAAAATTAATCCTGCCTACTTTCACTGTCTGTAAGATTACAGTCATGCTTCTCAGACATGTTCTGTAGCGCACTCACTGTAACAAAGACCAGTATTTTGATATAAGGAAACAGATCTTGAAATTGTCAGGTTTTAAATTATACATATAATTCAAGCAATCCTTTGGGGAAACAATGTCCTTTTCTCTGGAACACTGCCAGAGAAAGCAGAGTTCAAAGGAATAGGAAAACATGAAGAAAACCATGGGAAAAGCATACTTAATATCACGCTGTTAAAAAAGAAGAACCTACCAGTACAACAACAATAGAAAAGGCTCATGGCATTGCTCAAAGAATCTGGATTTCTCTTATATTCAAACCTAGAGGCAGGGCAAACATTTTGGTAAGGCTGATGAAGCCCTAAAGTAAAATATTCCAAGAGCCAAAAAAAGATACCACAGCAGTCCATTTACACTACAACAAAGTGCAGACAAAGCTATAATATTACTGAACAATAGTTTATGAGAAACAAATGGCCAGACTCTGGAAGCTCAAATCAATTGTGCAAAGAAAGAAAAATGAAATCCAGATTCTGTAAACAATTCAGCTAAAAAAAAAAAAAAAACAAAAACAAAAAAACAAACCAAACAATGACGGTTTCTTTCCATCAGCATATACATAAATAACAAGCAGCCATCTTTTTTCCAAGTGATGTTTTAAAGGGGTAAGTAAAATATAGGTAGATACACAGTATTTTGTGTTTTTAAGACATTGACAAATACTGATTAATGCTCAGAACAACCCTATAAAGGTAGATAAATAAATAAGAGTACTTTTTTTTTTCTGATTGAATTAAGTATGGGAAGGGAGGGGTCACCAAGTTTCCCTTGACCCGGGGACAAATATACTATATGCACTTACAGCTCTTCCTTTTAAAACAACTAGCCATTTGGAATCTCTGCTGTCTCTAATGGATTTCTGTTCCACCTCAACTGGAATTCATGCCAAGAATCTTACACATTAAAAAAAGTCCAAATAATCCTGCTGTAATTCCTGAAAGCTGCATGCCACAAACAATAGTCAACTGGACTGCAGATTTAGAAGGCTACAGGATATTAAATTGCCATGTGTTTTTGCACATGTACTGCAGCTACCCCAGCATAAAGCTTTTTAATAGATCATACACATTGCCATCTAGGACCCAAAATGAAAGTATTTCATATTTTACTTGTGTTCAGCTTCAATATACTTATTTGCCTTTTCCTAAGGGTTTGGGCATGGGTTTTTTTCCTATATATGGAAGCCATCCATCCCAATCAGTTCACAAGCTTAAATGAAGTGAAAAATGGGATCACTTTTAATTTTTCTATTTTTTCCCCAAGTTACAAATAACATTTGTTTTCTGAACAGTTAAAAAACCTGGACAATGTTTCCCAACACTCATAAAAACTAGCCAACAGAATCACATGATACTAGTCTAGTTCTCATTCAGCCACAGAACTTCTGGAAAATCTGCACTGAACTTTTTAATAGGAATTAATTCCCTACTGGTAACTTCAGCATTCATATAAAAACTCACTAAGAACATGTGTAGACCTACCTCAGTAAACACTGATCATTTACAAGATTAGCTGCTTCAAGTTGTTACTGTGCTCTTATGCTTTACTGCATTAGGATGTGAATCCTTACATGTAACAATTTGCTGCCTTTTATCATTACTTCTGGAAGCCTTCTGCATCTAGCTCTATCCTCCATCCTTCTGTGAAAAAATAGTGAAAATTTTCCAGATTACATTTCAGAAAAGCTGCTTCTTTCATTTCCATCCATTCTTTGCCCACACAGCAGCACAACATTGGAAGCAAAGTACTGAGCCCAAACATCTCTATGCCCCTTCCTATCTGCATTTTGGAGACGCCTGAAAGTTGCTACTTAAGACTGTGGTACCACAATTATTAAAACCATTTCTCAACAATACCAGACCCCTAGAAGAACAAATTCTGTCTGACTGGGTAAGGTCATGTCTTTATTTCCAACAAATAATCCAGAAGGAACGATAACGTTTATACTAGCTTTTACCTTTTTACTGACTACTGGAGCACCAAAAACAGATAATCAGACATAAAAGTAAGGTAGTTCGGACATTACCTGATCTAGTATAAAGCACGCTGTTAAAAAATGAACATGTTGGTATTTTGAACAACTGCAAAAAATGAGTACAGTTTTTTCCTTCTGCTTCCATCTTGTCTCTTTTCCTCTCTTTCTCCTTCCCTCTCCCTTTCTCTGCCCTCTACATTCTACAGGGCTCCTGAAATTGAATGTACTGTAGCTGAACTACAGTCTAGAACCCAACCAAATGTGCACTGCAGTAACGAAATTTGGCCATTGGCTATTAGGGTTCTTAATTGCAAAGACAGCCCTGTAAGTGCATGGTATTTACCGGCAAACATTGTGAGCCCTATTGTTCTGGTGGCTCTGCTAAATTACTTTTTAAGTTCAATTAGTATGACAGAGAGCTTAAAAAATGCTGGTATCAGCACTACCTTGTTGCATTACCCCCCCCAAACTTAAAAAAAAAACAAAACCAAAAAAACAAAGAAACCCTCACAACATGTTTAAGTGCAAGCCTCTGATATACAAGAAATAACTTCCCTTTCAAGCTTAACAACATGAATCCAGAAAAAGCTTAAGAACTCAAAGAACTGAGAAATAAAGGAGAAAAGATAAAATCGTTCCAAGAAAAAAATTATTCTAAGTCCTCATTTCAACAACTAATAAAATAATGTGATCTTTATTAGTCTACAACTAAGATAATATTTTTTGTCAGCAACTATTGATCAAGCAACAACCTCAATTAATTATTTATTTCATGTCACCCAGTTTCAGATAGAAAAATCAAATACAGCCCTCTTGGTAGTACTATAGAAACTGCCGCTTTCAGATGCTCTAGGGCTGCATTTTTTTTAGGAGCAAAATGAGACAAAAATAAGTGAACAAAAGCATACTATTTTTATGTTTGCCAAATTATAAATTGCTATGTTTCAATTAAAATTTGAACATACTGCCAGGCTTGCAAAATGTATTTCTTGGAATATGACCTATTTTTGTGTTCTTTTCACTTCGGTGTTCAATTTCTTTCAGCCAGTGAGAAGCAATGTTTTCATGTAGCTTATAAAAATATTCAGCAAATTAGTACGATTTTTATTTATTTTGACAAATTACACTATTACATTGCAATGACTTCATAATCATAATCAGTGTACTTGACACATAACTATAAATTGTGTATCACTTACTAGATTTGCTAATTAGGAGGCCGCAATGTCTTTATTTTTCTGCGTATAAAAATTTATGCATGAAGTGCAGCAGTAGTGAAAATAAAATACTTGGGTTAGTACCATTAATGAGGTACAGCAATGCAAAAATGTCCGTGACTTCACTCTGGTCACAAAGGCCTCAGTTTGCCTGGATCAATTGTTTTTTGTAACCTCTTTTAAAATGCCAAAGGGAAGTTCGTAGACCACCAGACTGAAT